>NC_142118.1:2502500-3102500 GCF_056152115.1 Neolamprologus brichardi | reverse complement strand
CACAGACACATAACGTGTATGGCAGTCCATTCTCCCTGCAGCACGGACTACACTGCCTATGATGCTACATTCTTTAGAGCTATACCTGTAGCATTCTGCCTGTTAGCTTAGCACAACAACAACAGGCGCTCTCTCACCCAGGAAACACGCAGAGAGAGAGCGTCACTCTGTAACCATGGCAACCGTAACGCTGCCGCCTGGAACAACAGAACGTAGCTGTCAAACAAAACCCAAACAGTCCTGACCCGCCACAATATGAAACAGGGAAGTACCGCCGTGTAATCCATTTATTTCAACAAAGTAACTGTATTCTAAATACCACCTTTTTAAACGGTAACTGTAACGGAATACAGTTACTCATATTTTGTATTTTAAATACGTAACGGCGGTACATGTATTCCGTTACTCCCCAACACTGCCAGCATAGGACATCTTTCTTGTGTTTTAAAATGTTATTTATCTTTAACAACGCAAGACTCTGAGGGATTCAGTTAGATAGGTGTCCGTCTCATTACAGTATGGACATGCTGCTGAATTACCGGTGCACGTTAACCACGGTAAAACAAGTGACCAATCAAAATCATTGGGCCAACACATTCACGCAGTGAGGCACAAAACTGTATGTAAAGAAAACGTTTTGCACGTACTGTAGCGCTGAACAAAATCATTGCAACTGGACCGGCTTAAATTTCAGGTTGAGGGCTCCGCCTTTATCTGTGCAGCTGTGCGTGGTTAACTTGTTGTGCTGTGATTGGTCAGGGCAGGTCATTGTAGCATTTATAAAGCTTTGACAGGGCAGCAGTGGCTATTAAGAAGCTCATTCAACATGATGGGTGTTTGGCTTTCCTTAGGGTAAGTGTGTGGTTATATTTTCTGGGAGGGTGTTGTTAGTTGCTGCAAAGTTGCTGCAAAGTTGCTGCAAAGTTGCTGCAAAGTTGCTGCAAAGTTGCTGCAAAGTTGCTGCAAAGTTGCTGCAAAGTTGCTGCAAAGTTGCTGCAAAGTTGCTGCAAAGTTGCTGCAAAGTTGCTGCAAAGTTGCTGCAGTTAAAATTTTTCTATGTCAACAGGGCTTTGCTGCTTGTCATGCTGAGTGGAGATGGTTACAGCTACTCTGTGAAGAGAGGTAAAATTCAACAAGTCTCAGCTTTTCTAATTCCAAATGTTAAAAATCTGCTTTAAAGTTGTACTAATGACTTCTCTTGCTGTGCAGGTACGGATCCTGACATCACCTCCAGCAGCGGTTACTTTAAATCTCCTGATTCTGATTGGGAAGTACCTTCTGCTGTGTTTGCACCCGTATCACCTGATTCTTGGGTTGTCCCAAATTCAGATCACCCTGAAAGTAGTGCTGCGAGTGGATCAGCAGGCAGCTCTTACAGCTCTGATGCTTATCCTGCGTCTGCATACTCGGGACGCAGTAGTGGCTCCCACGCAGACTCGACACAACCAAGTTTTCCGCTGGGCTTAAATCACGGTAACTAGTACAGACATGTAGAAATAAACTCTTAATAAAAGCTTGCCATAATACTCAACATCCCTCTTTAACTTTTGTGCTCAGACTTCAGCTGGGCAGTTATGCCTCCCAGTCAATCTGACAAATTTCCACCTTTCTATGTGGGAGCACCAGACCCTCTTCCTCCTGTGTTCCAGAAAGGCGAACTGTCTCGTGTGGCGAGGGCCTTTGAGCATGGCAACTCTGAATCTGAAACTGAAATGCAAGGTTTTGAGTCGTATCCTGATGCTGAAGGTTTCAATGAGGACTTCAGTGACCCTCTGTCATCAGACCTTGATGGGTTTTGGTCTGAAAACCCTTTTTTGGACTACATGTTTCTTACTGGCAAGTATCCCCCAGGCACAGTCACTCACTACAGTTCCAGTTTTGAGCAGGGGGGTGAGCAAACACATGACACGCACTACATAAATGACCAACCTGCCACCTCTGATCCTGATGACCTTACGCAGCCAAGCCAGTCTGTGCAACAGTATCACAGTAGCTGGCTTGTGAAGTGACTGGACGACACCGGGCCTCGCAGTGGGGGTCCCCCTCACAGCCAGGTTGATTTGAGCGGCCGTGCCTGTGCATCTTAGCAGGCAGCTGCAGCCCTGAGGACACTCTGAAGGCCAACTTTAATGTTGCCCAATAAAGATCTGATTCACCAATACTGCGCTCTCTATGGGTTGTTTTTCCACCCTCTTTCAGTACACTCATCTAAATGAGTTGACATGGCAAAAGACATTACTTAAAATGACACTTAAGATTTCTAAATTTATGGTTTGTAGTCCACTCACAAATTTCAGCAGAAACATGTAAAGGCCATTGGGGAGTCACATATCCAATAATGACTGAAGCTGTTTAATGGGGCAAATGCTAAAAGCATCTCGTCTAACCATTTTCTACAACACCCCTAGAATTAGATGCTCATAACACTTGAACCGACGGTTCAAAGCTTTTGAGCTTGAACAAGCAGATTTATTAGAATCGTGCATTATGTGCACTTAATGGTGCACTTCAGCCCACACCAGATTAGCTTATAAACTTCAATGCGACTGCATACAACTACCTCAAACCCAGCAGGAAGATGTATGCTGCTTATCAGTCTTCTGATGACTCGTATCCCATGCATTTGTAAACTCATCTAGGAGGCTGCTCGCAGTTTGCCGCGCTACGAATAAAGGACATTAATGAGCAAATCCTAATGTCATGAGCTACAGTTTAGACTGCGCTATTTCTCACGCAAGGGCACATCAATACCCAGTCTTACAGTGATATTGCCTGACAACATTAATGGACACCATTCTAATTCACATAACAAATCGGCTCGGAAAGACTCTCCATTGATCTTTAATTAGAGGCGGCTGTTAATCACCTTTATGACTCCTCGGTGGCACCGTAATAGTTTCTGCAGTGAAGCCACAGCAGTCTGTTCTAAGAACCGCATCAGCGGGGAGTGTTTACTGTGTTTATGTACAGCACAGCACATTGCTAATGGATCTGCTTGGAAGATTTTGACTTTTTTATCTTTGTGGTTCTTATTCACGAGAGAACGGCAGAATTGCAGAGCCTTGATCCGAAGCTCTGCTGCTGTAACAATCTAAAATCCTCTTTCTGTAATGGTCTTGTTGGGCGTAGGGACAAACAATGACCCACAGGAGAGAAATGGCAATTACCTCTAGTAAGATGTCCACTTCACATACCTGTCACAACGCTGATGAACCCATCTTAAAAGGCCGGCAGAGAGGGACAAAAACAAGGGAATTTTCCCTTTGTGACCCTTCAGCTTTCAGTCTTTCTTTTTCATCTATTAAGACATAAAAGGGTGAGTCCCCAGACAGATCCATCCTTTATCCCTCCCTCCCTCACTCATCGCTAACATGAACCCTGCCGTGTCCATATTCTATGGATTATCAGTACCCGCTGACATCATGAATGTAACTGTAGCATGTATTTGCTCTATTGGTGGATTATTTTTCTGAGTGATGGTTTCATGAGTTAAATCGGGACCAGAGCCAGTTTGTCAGTGGGTCCAAACCAGCCCACTGAGTGGCTTTGCAGAGACGGTGGGTACAATGTTTTGACTTCATTGTATTTTACACCAGGAAATGCTGTGTTGTAAATCTTGAAGAATGGATCATGAACCCTATATTATCAGTTTCACAGCCTTCATATTGACAAGTCATATCCCCTGCCACACTGTGAACAATAAACTTGTTAAAATACTTATTTTTAAGACATCTGTTAAGACATCCATCCCTTCTCTTCCAATTATCCGATCCAGAATCGGACTGAAACCCATCTGATAACGACTGTGTTTAGACTGTTCCCCCCATTCCATGCAAGGCCACCTGGGTTGGCTGGAAGACTGTTTACTTAGCCTGGCGGGGCGAAGGACACACACACACACACACACACTGATCCCCCCTCCCTTTCCAAACGCCTTCGATGCTTGTGCCCTACCCGGAAAGACGGCAGTCGACTGGACCAGCGCAGACATGCTGCAGGACCGGATGCGCTGTCTACACCGGCTCTCTTACCCTTTACCCGCCCCTGTTGCTTGTCTTGTGTTTCTATGGTGTATTGATAGTCATGTGCTTTTTGTGCTGAGGTGTTTTTTCTGTTATCAAACTGTTCTCCCACTAGGAGCTCAGTCTGAGTGGAGTTTTTTTCTCCTCCTCTTACCTCATGTTATTCAATTCAATTCAATTCAATTCAATTTTATTTATATAGCGCCAAATCACAACAAAAGTCGCCTCAAGGCGCTTCATAGATACAGAGAAAAACCCAACAATCATATGACCCCCTATGAGCAGCATTTTGGCAACAGTGGGAAGGAAAAACTCCCTTTTAACAGGAAGAAACCTCCAGCAGAACCAGGCTCAGGGAGGGGCGGGGCCATCTGCTGTGATTGGTTGGGGTGAGAGAAGGAAGACAGGATAAAGACATGCTGTGGAAGAGAGACAGAGATTAATAACAGGTATGATTCAATACAGAGAGGTCTATTAACACATAGTGAGTGAGAAAGGTGACTGGAAAGGAAAAACTCAATGCATCATGGGAATCCCCGGCAGCCTACATCTATTGCAGCATACCTAAGGGAGGATTCAGGGTCACCTGGTCCAGCCCTAACTATATGCTTTAGCAAAAAGGAAAGTTTTAAGCCTAATCTTAAAAGTAGAGATAGTGTCTGTCTCCCGAATCCAAACTGGAAGCTGGTTCCACAGAAGAGGGGCCTGAAAACTGAAGGCTCTGCCTCCCATTCTACTTTTAAATACTCTAGGAACAACAAGTAGGCCTGCAGAGCGAGAGCGAAGTGCTCTAATAGGGTGATATGGTACTACAAGGTCATTAAGATAAGATGGGGCCTGATTATTTAAGACCTTGTATGTGAGGAGCAGGATTTTGAATTCAATTCTGGATCTAACAGGAAGCCAATGAAGGGAAGCCAAAACAGGAGAAATATGCTCTCTCTTTCTAGTCCCTGTCAGGACTCTTGTCTATACATACATGTTATGTATTTTCGTTGTTTTTTTCCTATCAGCCGACCTTTCTGACATGTCTCCCCAATGTGATGTTTGTGTAAAGTTGGTCAGAAGGTTCCTTTGTAAGTGCGCATGCGCCATTAGCGTGCTGCCTGCTGTAACCCTAATTTCCTTCGGGATTAATAAAGTATTCTGATTCTGATTCTGATTCTGAACTACCACGGGGCAAGAGGTGGGGTACACACTGGACAGGTGGGCAGTCTGTCACAGGGCTAACACAGAGAGACCGACAACCATTCACACCTAGAATCTCCAGGTAAGGTAAACACACTAAACGCCTGCATTAGACTGTGGAAGGGAGCCATCACTGACACGGCAAGAACATGGAAACTCTACACAGGAAGTCTGCGCCCAGATGGTGGATTCAAAGCCGGGACCTTCTTGCTGTGAGGCAACAGTCCTACCAACTGTGCCACCGTGCTGCCCTAAACGAAAACATAAGGAAGAATTTTAAGGTGCTTTATTTGTAGGTTTTCATAAACACATTACTCGATCAAATTTGAGCACATGTATGGTGGCCTGAAAGTGAAAAGCAACTAAATGAAAACAAGAGCAAATAGAAAAATCCTGCAAAAGCACACAAAATGTAACACAAGATTTTTTTTGGAGACAAATAATGCAACGGACCAGCTGTGATCATTTGCATTTTTCTATTTCCTCTTGTTTTCTTAACTTGCAGTAAGTTTTGTTTTCTCTCTCTCGGGGCTGCCGTACATTTGTGAATTTTACACCCTGGTTACAAGTTGTAACACTCGTGTCTACACGAATATCTGCAAAGCCGTGTGTGCATCTGCCAGTCGCTTACACTGGACTTGTTGCATTTTACGTCTCTTACGCTGCTCAAACTCCTCCCCTGTAAATCAACAAATGTGCAGGTTGGAGGCGGTTCGTTGTAACCTATGGTTACATTTTAAGATTAACTGACCTCAGGGGGTCGGAGAGTTTTGGTGCCTAAATTTGAGCAAACTGTGAGTGAAAACCAAACAAATGGTCTCACAGGAGACTCAAACCACATTTCTCCTGGTTGAAAGTGTTGCGTGGAGGTTTCGCAGGCTCTGATGTCCACTTAACTGGAAACACTCCTGTTGTTTCTGACAGACTCCGCAAGCAGCCAGTGTATTTATTTGGCTGGAATATTTGTTGTATCAGAGCATGAGCATTGCTTCAAAATATACTCCATGACTTACAACCCCCCCAAAAATTCACACTTTGTTACCATATGCTGTGATTGGGCATCTGGCATCCTGCTGTGTGCATTGATGTGAAGGTGAAATCTGGTTCGACTTAACCATTTGGCAAATGTGGGCCTAAACAAACATGTATTTCAGTTGCGTGGCTGTAAATACCAGATAAAGAGCTGAAGCCCTATGTGGAAATAATTTGCCCATAAAATTCATAGATAATACACGTGTGTTATTTTATGTGTTTTTTGGCTCCGTCCTAAGATAATGCACGAGATAAAAGAGCCACGGTTTATTTAAAGGCGTTCGCACATCAGTGTGATTTCTTTTGATGAGATTTGGTCATTTATTGTTAAGTTTACTTATCTGTCTGACTTCACACAGTCAATTTGAAGCGTACAAAGACCAGGAAAAAAAGCCCCTTTATTCTCACCAGAGAATTTGAATACCTTTGTGGGATGAAAACCATATCATTAAGTGCACCGCAGAAATAGAAGAGGCATCGTATTCCATTACCATGTACATCTGCTTAACTCTTGACTCCCCCCCCCCCCCCAGAATCCACAGGATGTGTACAGACCAGTGTTAAAATCTACCCTCAGCCATTGCAAACGGCCAAATTGCCTTGTGATTAACGCACAATAAAAGAATGTGATGGCTTAAAGAAGCTGCAGGAAAAGCTGCCCAGTGAAAGATGGGTGTATGGCGCACTCTGTAATTAAGCCAGTCTGCACTTGATGAAAGTAGATCACACTGGCGGGCCATGGCTTCACAGCCAGTTTGTTTTTACGACATAATTACAGTCCAAATCAAATGAGAAGATTTAATATTGCACCACAACGAGCATGTGTCCAATGTCAACAATGACACTGACCCCCCTGAGGCAAGGTGTGCATGTGTATGAGTGTGAGGGGGGGTGTGTTTGAGCGAGGGGGGGGCAGGTCAGGCGTCAGGAAGCCGACAGCACAGAAGCTTCCCCACCACAGCAGCTATCTACCTGTGTAGGAGCCTACCTGGGAGGTCTGACACCAGTGGAATTACACTGACAGTGGGACAGAGGGGAGTAGAGAGGAGGAAGAGTTTATCTAAGAGATAGAAAGAGGGAAGAAGGAAGAAGGAGAGGGGGAAAAAATGATCGAGAAGAGGTTAATCTAGCTGAAGGAAGGAGAGGAAACAGAAAACAAAGAGCCGAGAATGAAAGAAGCGATGTTATGAGCAAGTGATGAAGTGACTGAAAAGAGAAAGAGAAGCAGCAGACTTTAATATGTAGACAGCGAGGGTGTGGCTGGAGCGTAAAGATAAATAAACGTTTTGCTTGACTGTGTCTCCATGGTGAGGTGTCGGCCAGTGGTTAGGAGGACTTGTGCAGTCACGACCCACTAAGTTTGTAAAGCGCTTAAAAAACCCGAATCACTCGAGGACAAAAAGGGGGAAAAAATCACTGTTCGAGTGAAAAGAGCGCTTGTGAAAATAACGGAAACTCTAATGACTAATTGCCGAACAATAGATTTCAGGCTCGCTGTAGCCGAGGAATCCTTTGAATATAGGTTGGAGCGATTATAGCATCTGAAAGTTGTCATTTCTGTTTGGAGGTGGGTGCTGTTATGATGCTTGACGACATGGTTATGCTGTAAACGACCGAAACCTCCCACTGAGCGGCTTTTGAGTTTTCTTCCCGCTGTAAAAAAAGTCTGCATTTCCTGTCCTCTAGTTAAACACTCAACACAACCACAGCGCCTTTGTTCCTCTGGGTCAGACTCTCCCAGAAGAGAGAATCGTCCCCAGCCACAGCTGTTGAATGACCACCATCGACCACACTGCTTTCTGTCTTCTGACCACCCTACTAAATTGCTCTTCTCTCTATCCAGTCCTCCCTCCACCCTTCCCCTACTTCCATGCCTCTTTCCACCCCTTTTTCCTTCTTTTCCCAAGAGCAGCCAGCTGGGCTGGATTTACTCTGGTCGGCGTGTCGCAGGGCGAAGCGCCGTCTGCTCTTTGGGCGGGCAGCGTCATTTGACTGGGTCCTGGTCACTGGCAGATTACTAACTGGATATCTACAGAGAGGCCAGTGGGGCCTGAGCCCTGTCATCCACTGGAAAGCGGGGTCTCTGCGGTGACCCCGTGGTTCTGTGGGGCCCAGGACACGAACCACAATCCCTGCTGACACCCTGTTCTCCGAGGACGCGGTTTTACTCCAAATTGTGATTTCCCATCGACTGCTCCGCGACAGACTGTCTGTGACTGCAGGCCTCTGCCCAGCGCTTTCTAGCGAAGAGGATACAACGCCACCTCACTGGCAGTGCTTGTGGCCACATTTCCCCCACGAAGCTGGGCAACGCAGGAGGGGGCCTTCTTCTGCACGAGCTTAAAAGAGAGCTTTTTAAACTCGTGTGACATGTGTACCATGAGCCGGTGTCAGAGAAGTGGCTGGAATGTCTCTGATTACATGGAGAGCAGCCCTTTTGAAAAAAGAGACAGTTCAATATGAGCACCAAAATAAGCTGTATAATAAGATGTTTAGGGTTGTAACGTGATTTACAGTTTTGCAAGCGGAAACTTGCAGCTTTGTATTCAAACTTGTCCATCTGAAAAGAAAATGTTTAGAAAAAAAGCGTCCGCCGTGTAGTTGGTGGGAAAAATATTAACTTTGATCAATCTATTTGTATTTTATTTCTCTCGTTAAAAACATCTGCAGCCACAAACAATCCGTACAGTCACACTGTTCCAATTGTTATGTCAACAGTTATGCCATTGCTAGGATAAGAGCTGTGGGAATGTGACATCTTCTCAACATGCACATTTCTGCTGACCAGAATCATCAACATGGTACCCAGATGTCAGCCTTCAGGCACAAACACACACAGTCAGCAAAATCACCGTCGGATTCCTTCAAGCAACAAATCCATCATCTGAGTATTTGTAGCTTCTTATCTGGCAATCCAGAGAATATTTTACAGTAATAATCATATATCGCTCGCAACTTTGGGACATTTTGTTTCGGCCTTTGCGCCGACTTTCTCACACAAACCCACCCAGCGCGCCTCTTTTCCTTACGTTACTCCACCACCTCCGCCCTATTGTGGCGTTTCTCCTCTCCCTTCTCGAACTTTCTCTTTGAGCACGCGCGTCCTGCACGCGCACCATTTCTGTTATGCTATCCAATGGCCTGGAGGCTCGAGTGAGGACAGACTTGACTGCTGTTGGCCTCATATCAAGAAATACCTGATGGGTCCCTGCACTCATGCCAAGACTCATTTATGAAGCGTGAGACCGTCAACAGCCATCTTCAGAAATAAAAACCTATGAGTCACATTCATAGCATTACTCTCTATAAGAACAAAGGAGTTCTACTAGCAGTTATCGCTGAGGTTCCACGTAAGGTGTTTTGTTTACCAGTGAGCTGGTTGTGTTAGCGCGCTGTGAAATACGGTTTATCAGATTCTAATCAAGATTCTGTACTTACCATCCATCTGTGTCTCGTCTTGCCCCGGCCTTCGGCCAAATGTCTGCAAGGCAGCGAGATTTCTCACTGACAGCGTGATAGGTATTTCTTAAATTTCAACCATAAAGATATCAACTTAGAGAGATCCAGCTGAGACTGCAGTTCAGTCAGCACCGCTCCGTTCTAGGACATTCAATTTCAATTCAATTCAATTTTATTGGTCGTGGAAGATGGTTGCCCCTCCCTGTGCATGGTTTCTTCCTGTCAAAAGGGAGTTTTTCTTTCCCACTGTTGCCAAGTGCTTGCTCATGGTGGGCAACTCCAGGCCTCGAGGGCCGGTGTCCCTGCAGGTTTTAGATGTGTCCTTGAACCAACACAGCTGATTTAAATGGCTAAATTAGCTCCTGCAGTTCTCCAGAGGCCTGGTAACGAACTAATCATGTGATTCAGGTGTGTTGACCCAAGGTGAGATCTAAAACAACACGTTCTCACTCCCAAAGCGTAACATTTTACGCTAGGTGACAAATCGTCAACATATTACGTTTTCGGCTACCCACCACGTTCCTAAATGACGACCTCGGAAAAATTAGGAAATATGAGAACCATATGGACTCAATCTACACATGTTCGCTCTTTTTCTTCAAATCACTTAGAAACACGCTATTTAACATCATTAAAGTCATGGTTAAGGTCAGGAAAAAGGTTATGGTTAGGGCTAGGGATAAGGTTAGGTTTAGGGCTGGAACGTCTATTACCGCGGGAGCCTCATTGCACTGGATTTCGGCCATAACCCGCCGCGTACCATAAGAACGCCAAAGATCTCCTTTTGCGTTCCTCAGGAACGCCGCGGGACGTGACAAAACGTCGGCATGTTACGCCTCGGGAGTGAGAACGGGCTCTCTAAAACCTGCAGGACACCGGCCCTCGGGGCCTGGAATTGCCCACCCCTGTCATAGGGGGTCATCTGATAGTTGGGGTTTTACATTACAATCTACTCCACCTTGAGGTGACTGTTGTTGTGATTTGGTGCTATATAAATCTCGAGATTGAACATGACTGATTTAGTAGGAGATTTCTTTCTTCCACTGTAAGCACAGGAAACAACTTAACTTGGGCGACCGTGGCTCAGGGGGCATCTGTAACTGGAAGGTCGCCAGTTCGATCCCTGGGCTCTCTGTCCTGGTCGTTGTGTCCTTGGGTAAGACACTTTACCCTACCGCCTACTGGTGTTGGCCAGAGGGGCCGATGGCGCGATATGGCAGCCTCGCTTCTGTCAGTCTGCCCCAGGGCAGCTGTGGCTACAACTGTAGCTGCCTCCACCAGTGTGCGAGAGTGAATGAATAGTGGTATTGTAAAGCGCTTTGGGTGCCTTGAAAAGCGCTATATAAATCCAATCTGTTATTATTATTATTATTAAAACTGGACAGCATCAGAGAAACGCTTAATTATGCACTTATAGTATCTCACAAAGAATTTGACGAATCCAGCAGCGCAGTAGTCTAGCTCGCCACGCACAGTGTCATAACCCTTTTGAATATGCTTTTGTCTTCTGTTGTTGTGAGTCAGAATGGATTATCTGATCTGGCTTTCTTTTTTTGTCTTCTGTTCCAGCAGTTTCACTTCATACTTAAATATGATCATAAGACATGAGAGTCCTTGCTTTAACAGTTTACCACATCAGTAATATCCGTAATCGGTGGCCAGAGTTTGGTTTTTTTTTGACAAAATGCAATAAAGCATATAAGGATAAGCAAAGATTCACTGAGGAGCAGGAATAATGTTTTGGCTCATCAGTCCAAGCGGGGCCATAATGGTGGCTGGAGCCTATCACAGCTGCACACTCTGCACAGGTCCAATCAAGTCCAACCGTTCATATACAAACAGCAACTTTAAAGACACAGATTAACCCATCGTGCATGTTTTTGGACCGTGGAATCAAACTTTTCTTTCTATAAATTCCACAACATGCAACGTTTAGATTAAAGGTAAGAGTAACTGGGTTTCTGTTTGGCTGGCGTGTGCTTTGTATAGTTTTTATTCATGTTGCAATCTGCAGATCAGCAGCACACTTAGAAGCAACATCAGATTATGAGGTTATACTAAATTATGAGCAGCTGTTTCTGTCGGTTTGTACATAAGTGTATGCAGAAGTCAGTTTCTCGTGTGTGTCGGCGCAGCGAAATGATTTAAAAAATAACTTTTTCTTAATGCCTTACAGAGATGCCTGCCGCGGTTTCGAAAAACGGATGACTATTCGCATTTTAGACGTGCACTAAAATTAAAAAAAGTCGCGCACAGTAGCTGTTCCACGGCCGCGTCCGAGTCAAAGGAAGAAGAAATAATCAGAGAGGAAAATTGTTTCAATCATAGAGCAATTGCAACATTTATTGAAGTGTTGGCTTTCTTGTATTGATTTTTCAACACATTACAAAAATACATATATGTTCAAAACAGCAGATGTGTACTGTTCTGAAATCACTTATTTTTTTTCACAAGGATGCACCCCCCCCCTCCCCCCACCCTCACCCCCCCAAAAAAAGAGAACAAGGAAACTATTTTGTACAAAGAGTGTAAGTGAAAGTTGTGAAAAGTGAAATATGAAAATGTATTTAAAATTACATTTTAATGTGCTAGCACAAGACCTTCAACCAACCATGAGGATAAACACCAAAAAAAAAGAAGAAGAAGAAGAAAAAGGAGTCCATGAATGTCTGATAAAATGATTCGATAAAAGTATTCCTGCACAAAACCACTGTATTCGTTTTTCTCATTTTTGAAAATCATTTTATTTTACACCCGTGGAGCATAGCTTCACCAAAAAACAGCAAATTCATTTAAAAAAAAACAGAAAAATGGAAAAAAAAATACTTAAAAAGATGAAGATACCAAAAGTCAATAATGGCACCACTGTTAGAAAAAAACATGATAACCTGGCATGATTCTGCAATATTACAAACCAAAAAAATCTGTTCATAGAGTGAACAAGCAATCATACAGAAATATATTCATGTAGATAAAATCCCTCCACCAGGACAATCATACAAAAACTGCTATGGCATTCAAATCATTTGAGAAAACATTGGAGGAAAACAATAGTTTATTATCATTTTTAAACACTTACACAGAGTATTTCATTAATGGCATACTTCAACACTGTAAACATATTGTAAGACTGAATGTCCATGTGTGTGTGTGTGTTTGGGACACTGTGAGGGCTCCACTCTTCCAGTTGCACGACTCACTTTGGCCTACGTCTGAAACTGGGCTTTCGGGGGGGGGGACGTGTGCGTTCTCGACAGAACCTCGATTCTTTTGCAGTCGTGCGTCAACACGTGTAAGCAAACTGAAAGTAGCTCATCGGGCAGTCTCGCTTTTCAAGTCGATTTGATAAAATATGTCAAACTAGCAGGTAAGTGGATAGCTTATGAAGAGCTCGACAGCTTGTTCCTTTTTTCGAAAATCATTAAAAGAAACAAAGAGCACTTTGAATTCAAGGTACCGCGTAGTTCGGTTTCTTTAAAAAACTAAACGGCACAGATAAAACCTGAAAATAGGCCAAAACGGGAGGTCAAATCTTCAAGTGACAATGCTTTTGATGATTGAGATTTGCAGTAGTAAAATGAAAGATGTATTCTCAATCTCCTTTCATGTGGCTTCGCTGTCTCCCTCCCCTCTCACGCTCACTCTGCCTCACTCTGATGGTCTGTTATAAGATGTGGCGAGTAGATGTGCATTTGGTTACAGAAAGAAAATACACTTTTCATATGCTCCCAATTTCATTTGAATGACTATTCTCCCTGGTCAAGGTCTTGCTCTCTCTCCCTCCATTTCTTTCTCTCACATCTCCATTTCTCAGTTCCAATCTTTCATTTTATGCTCTGAGAATAGCCCCCAACTCAAGGTCGGCCGGCCATCCCTTAGTGCAGCTGTGCTCAAAATTATCATAACTCATTCAGCCTCTCTTTTTATATATATATATATATATATATATATATATTATAGATTCATTTCAGAAGGAACGATGCAGAAAATAAAAACTCCAATCCCCAGAAGACACGAACTCGCACACTGTCTCAAAATCTGTTACTGACAGTTAAACCCGTATCACTTTGTGAGGCGAATGAACAGGCTTCCCTTTAAAAGCAGCGCTAATACACGAATCTGAGCTAGTGAACTGTGAAAAGACGCCGTCACAGAGAAGGGCTTAGAGCGCGCCGCCGAGAGGAGAACGCACGCTTTACACGGACTGATGTGAATTTCATCTGAAACTATTTTGTGCGCCGCGAGGGGAACACAGGAAGTCGACCTGGGTCAGAGAGAGTCGCCGTGCCAGACATGAGCGGGAGATGGAGAACGATTTAGAGAGTGTTGAAGCAGGTTTGGATTAACAAATGACCTTTAAGTAAAGCACACATGAGGTGGGGTCGTGGGACAGTCTGATAAAGCAATAATGTATGGTAGTTACATTTAGCATATACTGTGGATGACGCAAGCAGCTGGTCTTCTGATTGTTTAGTCTCGGCCATATTTCATGGTCAGTCAGGGCTACTTTTACATATATAAAAAAAAATAATATATTTACAAACCATAAACAGGACTGTTCTCCTTCTCACATTAATCACAAGTAGTCTCAATTTATTCAACATATTAAATATGGTGGTTTTAACCTACACTGGGAATGTACTGAGCATCAGTTAAGGGTTTCTCCATCAAGTGCAACCTTTATTTATGTCCTTTGTGAAGCAAGGACAGCAATACAGTAACTGCATTTTCAAATTATTCACATGCCAATGTTGAAAAGGACAAAAAATAATAATAATTCCCTGAATAAATTAAGAGGAACTCACCAGATCTCTAAGGTAACGCTGGATTTTTTTTAAAAATCCGCCATATTGTTTTATTGTCAGGCTGACATTCAGTGCTTTGAGCCTGTACGAAGGGAATGGATTGTAGTCCGCTGCTGCAGTTAATATAGAAAACAATTATTTATTTATTTATCTTACTTTTAAAAGCTATCTGCTTCACACAAATTTATTCTCACTTGATAATAAGCTTCCTTACAGGAAAAAAAAAGAATGAAAATTTGTATTAAGGGTGACGTCTTTTATCACATTTTTGTAAAGAAAATTCTATTTATTTTTTTTTAAGCACATTTCAAAACTAACTCCATATGAAATCCCACAAAGATGTACCTGCACATGCCAAATATCATTACAAAAATCCAATAAATACAGAAATTATTGCACAGTAGAAAGGCTCCATGGATTCCTAACTGATAAAATCCTCAGACGGTTTGCCAAGAAACACCTAGTTAGGCATTCTAGGCAAGTTCTCATTAAAGTTTCCCTTTGTTTATATTCTCAGGTGGCAGTTTCTGTGACGAGGAAAAGAAAGAAGAAAGAAAAAAGGATGAACATCAATCATTCTCAAAACATTTTCTAGAGAGATTATCCAGCCAAGCCCCATTGCAGAAAGTGGTTATAAGGATTTTGTGTGTGTGTGTGTGTGTGTGTGTGAGTGTTTGGGTACACTGTATGCTGTGTAACTAATGGTTGCTGGCTTAACTTCTGTCTGCTTGCTCCAATTTGACCTCGCTGGCCATCAAATGTTCACCATGCCATTTCTTCATGTGTTTCTCCAGTGTGCTGTAGACACTGAAGGGCATGTGGCAGATGTCGCAACGGTATACCTCTTTTCCATATTGCCCGTGGGTCTTCATATGGCGCGTCAGCTTGGAGCTCTGGGCGCAGGCGTAGCTGCACAGGTCACACTTGTAGGGCCGTTCCCCCGTGTGGCTGCGTCGGTGCACCGTCAGGTTGCTGCAGTTCTTGAACACCTTGCCGCAGAACTCACAGGTGTCGTTCCTCCTCTCTTTGGAGCTCGGAGGCCTGCCGGGTCCGGGTCCCCGCAGGAGGTGCGGGGTGCTGCTGCCGCTGCGCCCCGAGGCGCTCCCGCCTTCCATTAGCTCCCCAGGTGGGGTGGAGAAACGGAGGCTTCCCGTTTCTGAAGAGGAGTGCTCCGAGGAGGTGGCGAACGGCGACTGGCGGGAGTCGGTGAATCCCAAGAAAGGTTCTCTGATGAAGTGGCGCGAAGCAGCGTAGCCAGCCAGCAGCTGAGAGTAGACGTTTTCCGGGGAAATGAGAGGTATGGTCGGGGGAATCTCCAGCTGTTCTTTCTCTATCTTGATCCTCTTGTTGTTGGAGGGGCTCGGGCTGGTGATGGGGGTGGGCCGCCTCTGGAACAGCCCGGGAAAGCACTCTGCTTCAGATACGCTGATTCTGCCGTTCATCACAGGCCTCTGGTCCTCCTGCTCCTCTCGCTGTCTGTCAGGTTCCCTCTCGTTTTCTCGTTCTCCTTCGACCCCCTCGCCGCCGTCGCCGTTGGGTTGTCTCTCCAAGCTTCTCTTGTTAGGGTTAAGTCTAAGGTGATTGTCCAGATGGTTGTAGGGGTGCATGATGCCCACCCCGCCACTGTCGTTTACTCTATCCCCACTCGGGGGCTTCTCACTGGGAGACTGTCTCGAGCCGTTTTCTCTGTTCTGGGTGAACTCTTGGGAGTCCTCGCTTAAGTTGGAATCTGGCCGACTGCCATTTTGCAGTTCTTCCTCCTCTTCCTCTTCCTCCTCCTCTTCTTCTTCCTCTTCTTCCTCCTCCTCCTCATTGTCCATCCCCATTCCTCTTGCATCTCCCTCCCTATTCTTCTCCTCACCCTCTCCCCCCTCCCCTCTATTTCCCTGTTCTGGTGAGCCGGTTATGGCCCCAGACTTGTTGTGCATATGTGTCTTCATGTGCCTTTTAAGCTTGCTGGCCTGAGAGCAGGCGTGATCACATAGATGACACTTGTACGGCCTCTCACCTGTGTGACTGCGTCTGTGGACGATCAGGTTGCTCTGGAACTTGAAAATCTTGCCACAGAACTCGCAGGATTTCGATTTCCCCGGGGCCTGGTTCTGACCCTGTGTGTCAGGAGGGCTCGATGAGCCGTGTCCCCCCTGAGAGGTGGGTGGCTGAGGGGGGTAGGTAAGAAACGGCGGGAGCTGGGATCCGGGCTGGAAAAGCGTGGGACTCAGGAGGCGATGCATGGGTGGCACGCGGTTGGGTGAGAGAGGAGGCGTGGGTCCACCGTTGTTGGTCGTGTTGCCTGCCAGTTCCCTCAGCCGACGGGAGAAGTCCATGGGCGGGGGCTCCATGGGGGTCATTCGCATCACCCTCTCGAAGGCACTGGGGTGCTGTGACAGCAGCCCCATTTCCTCTGGGCCCAGCCGCTCGCGAGGTGGTCTCGGGGGAGGCGGCGGGCTGACAAAGGGCGGTGTCGCGGGCAGCCGCGTCTCCATGTAACCCGGAGGATGGGGGTGATCCCTGAGCTGGGGTGCAGCCATGCGGAGGAGGTGGAATGGGTTGTTGGCATCACCAAGGAAAGTGGGGAGAGGGGAACGGGGCAAGGCGTCAGCTCCTGGGGGTGGAGGAAGAGCCATGCGGGGGGTGAGGGAGCAGTTGACCGGGTGGTTGTCCAGGTAGATGCGGATGCCATGGGTGTGCTGGGCGTGCTGAAGCAGAAACCAGGCACTGGTGAAGGTCTGCTTACACGTAGTACAGATGTAGCTGGATGGCTCATCTTTTTCTGTGGACCAAGAGAGGAAAAAAATCACCATCAGTGATGAAACGAGAACTCAAAATCATTTTTTTCCTTCGACAACTAAACCAAAACATAATATTTTAATAAACACAAGCAAATGAACTGCGCTGTGTGTGAGTGTGAGTGTCTTCTGTGGGCTTTTGAAATACATGTGCAGTCAGGGCATGTGTCTACAGGCTAGTGTAGGTGGCAGGTATTGCCCTTAGGCCATAGCATATTATGCTAATTCTAATGTCAGCTTGGCTTTAATATACAGATCCATCTCGTCTACTTTGTCATTTCCATATGAAGAAAGGGTAGGCAGCAGTGGAAAAGGGGGAAGAAGGGAGGCGGGGGCGGCAGCTGGGGAGGGAGAGGGAGGTGAGATGTGGAACTAGAGAAAGAAAGCCACTCAAAAGGAAGGAAGGAAGAGCGAGACGACGTGTAAACAGCAAGAGCCGACGCTGTATCCACATTAAATAAAGCTCTACGTCACGGATGTAATAACAGCAGTAAAGTGATCTGTTGTGACTCCGCGTGCAAACACACGCACAGAGCTATATGCCACACACTGACAAATTGGCCCCTTTAAATGTTGAGACTTAATAATGCCAAATGAATCTATCAGTCACTGTGGCGTGGCCCTGTCAGCCCGCTTGTGACTCATAAAAAGGGCCTTCGTAGAGATTCATCTAATTCAACACAGGCTCGTGCTGGAGAGGCATTTCCACATTTCTCGTGTTTGCTCACAAACCATCTGCATCTACTTTATCATCGGCGGCTACCGCGAGCGGAGTCGAGTTGGTACGGTGGTCCCAAAGTTTGAAGCAGGGACAAAACAAAGACGGGGAAAGTTAGTAATGCTCAGAGTTTTGTGTGATCAAGAAAGAAGTCCTGAACCGTTGGCTGACGAATATAAAACACACATTTCCCCTTTTTCCTATTTCCTTTTTCACTCCTTTCTCTCTACACCTCTGTACCCACTCGCGCAGATTCACACATGAACTCGCGCTGTGGAGAACAGATGAGGGAAAGCTGATGTTGGATCAGTGTCTAGTACAGGAAGCTGATTTGGCGGTGTGATTGGTTTGGCTTTCCCCGGGGGAGAGAGGGTCAGAAAGAGTTAATGAGGGGCTCATTTACTGATTCTGTCTGTTTTTCTCTGCTATTAGTGGTGCTCTGGTGTAGCCGTCGCTCTCGCTGCATGTGTGGGGTGGGACACGACCTGACTCCCGCTACTTAATGCGTATGCGCGAGCGTGTTTGTGAACGTGTGTGCGGACATGTATGTGGATGTATTTTTTTTTTTTTGCGGACGTCTGTGTGTATGTGTGGGGCGAGTGGCGGGCTGCCTGCCCGTGTTTAGTTTGGCTAAGCTTCACACGGCCGCTTGGCAGCAGAGAGCTGGACAGCTTAACAGCTTGGACGGGGAGAAGAGAGCGAGAGAGGGAAGGGGAAAGGAGGAGGAGGAGGAGAGGGGGTAAGAAGAGAGGTGGAGGGACTTTAAGGGCCAGACGTGCTTGGCTAAACACGCGTGCACGTACGCACACACGGGGGCTGCTTACATGTCCCCAGGGAGCACGTTAGGTGTATAGACTGAATAATCTCATCAATGCACAAGGATCAATATTAGATGAAAATGTGAGTTTAAGAGAAGGGCTGGCGATTTCTTTCTTTTCCAGTTTTGTCTACATTTTTGTCAGCGCACAAGGCCTCATCAGTACAAGTTATCCAATCAAACAACACCAGTCCCACAACCTTCCAGCCCCCCCACCGCTACAACAACACATTTGCATCTTGTCATATCTTACACAGCCGTGCCATATGCTGTTAAAGGAAGCGTGGCAGCTAATAGAGTGGCAGCTGATGGCTGCTGCCTAATGACGGCCAAAGACAAATTTCATCAACTTCCCAAACAAGCAAGCAAGGAAGGAAGCAAGCCGGGCGGGGGAGGGGGGAAACCGAGACAGGGGAAAAGAATAGAAAGCAAGTGCTGTGCTGCCAATACGGCACCGGTGTCGTCGATATCGATACCAATACTGTTACTTTTAACCCATAAAGCCAGCTTATGTAATGGAGATCAGTGTGTCATGACTTATGAGATGAATGCGAGTTCTGAACTAATTTTAACGACCGCTAAATCAATGTGATCTTTACTTTAATCATAATTAATTAACACAACAAAACACGGCTTTTCATATATTTTGAAACTGCGTTTTTTTTGGGAGCCTGTCTCTAAAGGACTGTGGCTAAACATGCCATAAGCTATAAATAAAATAAACTTGAAAGACAGCAAAAAGAAAAATCAGACATCTTTTGTAGTGTATGAGGTAAATAACACAATCTAACACAATTCAGTGAACTCACAGGATAGAAACAAAGTATCAATCCTATCATTCTAGTGTCAATCTGATACCAATACCAGTGTTGGTACATCTAGGAATCACCAAAATCGCCTGCAGCCTCCCTTATGAGTAACATCACAGGGCACTACCTTCTTGTTGTTCGCCAACTAATCATAATTAATTAACACAACAAAACACGGCTTTTCATATATTTTGAAACTGCGTTTTTTTTTTGGGAGCCTGTCTCTAAAGCAGGGGTGTCAAACTCAAATACACAGTGGGTCAAAATTCAAAACTGGAACAAGGTCGCGGGCTAACATTAATATTTATTGAAATATATTTATTCCTCCAGATATAAGAATTAATCTTTTCTTATGGACTCCAACAAGTTTTGCTGAAAAACTGAATATGGAACAAGAAAAGCTTAATACTAAACAATATCTATATTAGCTGTATAATACCAGTAGGCCAGCTCTAATAGTAATTTGGTATGGCTTTGCAGGCCAAATGTAATTAGGCTGCGGGCCAAATTTGGCCCGCGGGCCAGAGTTTGACACCTATGCTCTAAAGGACTGTGGCTAAACATGCTATAAGCTATAAATAAAATAAACTTGAAAGACAGCAAAAAGAAAAATCAGACATCTTTTGTAGTGTATGAGGTAAATAACACAATCTAACACAATTCAGTGAACTCACAGGATAGAAACAAAGTATCAATCCTATCATTCTGGTATCAATCTGATACCAATACCAGTGTTGCTACATCCAGGAATCACCAAAATCGCCTGCAGCCTCCCTCATGAGTAACATCACAGGGCACTACCTTCTTGTTGCTCGCCGACTACGAGCCGTGACACACACAGCTGCACAAACAAGTTATGTTACACACATCCTCTCTCCATTCTTTCCTCTTATATAAAGACTTCCACACATGCTGAGAGAGCGTCGCTCGACAGTGCTCCGGCCAATAAAAGCCTTCATTAAAGAATCACGGTGGGCCGTGTCATGCTTCAGTTTGTGGTAATTACAGTCGTCTGCCTGACACGCAGGCAGGGACCCCTCCACCGCTGACCGCCAAGGTCAACTACCAGTTAGAATAGTTACATTCTGCTCTCTACGCGATCGCTGATGCTGGACCTAATCGCCCAATTTACTCCAGCACACCATGCGCACACACACACACACACATTCAGCGTGTGTGTGAATGAGACTGAGAAGAGAGGTTAAATGAAATGGAGTCACAGCAGGATTCGGTAATGTGGTACAGTGCATTTTGCTGTTTTTTTTCTTCTTCATTTTGCAATAGTGTGGTTTGTAAATGCTCTAGTGTAATGGGATTCACCTCGAAAAGACTCCCAGCCCAGGTGTTCACTCCTGCAGACTTTTCCCATGAAAGAGAGGAATACAATACAGAACTGAGACCAGCTTAGGAGGGCAACTCTTTGTCCTGTGCAACAAAACAAGGGCTAAGGGCCAGGAGGCCTGGAGGAAGTTATTAAAACATTGGCACATGCGTGGAGCTGAGGTGGGCCAGTAATAATGCTCTCCTTCTCTCCTGGGTTGTTTTTTTTTTTTTTTTACTAAACCACCAGGCCAATTAACCCAGACTTCGGGGACTAAGATCTGAGCTTTACATCAGATTTTATTCTTTCCAGATTGCCTTTTATAGCCATTATTTTGCCTTAAAAAGTACAAACAAAATGCCAGTGAAGGAAGGGGAGCCATGACATTGACTGCTTGCATATGGCCGGTGTAGTTGGTGCGGCTGGTTAGGATTGACGTAGACACCAGGTGTATGGCGGAGGCATATGGAGTTGTGTTTAATTCACATATTCCATCTCTGCAGCTTGTCTGATTTATATTTCAAAGCATGGGCTTCTTCCATTTACATTACACTTACATTATGAGGCCTTTATCAGGTGTGCTAATCCACACGGACTTATAATAAGACCACAGAGGGATAACAGAATTCCACAGGCTCAGCCTTCAACGAGAGGGGCAAACAGGAGCCTCTCTGCTGAGTGAGAACAGCGAGCGGATGATAATGAATCCTCGCTGATGCCAAATTAACTCTCAGAAAGCTCAGGGAAGTACAATCATAACTGGAAATAAGTAGCGATGGATTCCAGCCTCGTCAACTTCTGGACAGCACCGAACCAAACAGCATGAATGAAAAGTGGAGAAGAAAGTTGCTTTAATGTAAAACAACCCAAAAAAGAATAAGCCAGTGCAGGTTTTTGGTTGTTAAGAAGAAAACAACTGGGGTAGAGAGGATGTGCTATACTCGGCGTCTCTCACACACACACACACACACACACACACACACACACACACACACACACTGCAGCATTCCTGGGGTTCACGTTCGCTGTACTGCTCCAACATTCCATCAAGGGCGACAGAACGCCACAGCGACAGATTTGCATACAGAACAAAGCCGCCCGCCGGCTAGGCCACTGGGACACAAACCTGCGCCCCTGCAGCCCCTCCTCTCCTCTCCACCTCTGTGCACGCACTCACACTGCCTCTGATGCGCGTGCACACGCCTGCACAAGCCCTGGGAGTACGCATGTGTGCACCTGTCAGGGGTTAGCTGACACCTCTGCTGCTGGCAAAGCAGCTTCTCATTAGCATGGCTGTGATCTAGGGGTCCCCAGGGGTCCCAGCCTCCTCACCTCACCCCTTGCCCCCCCCCCACAAACCTCTGCTCCTCTCCTCCTCCTCTTCCTCCTCCTCCTCACTTCTCCCAACTATCCCTCTCACTCGTCCTCCTCCTCCTCCTTCTGTGGCTGCGCTCCCTTTCTGCTCTTGATGGCTTGTTTGTCATGAAGCAGACTAATCAGGAGACACAGGGCCACGCAGATCAACTGTGGAAGCCTGTGTGTGTGTGTGTCTGCTTCACATAGGGAGTTTGGACGGTAAACTACAGTACAGCCCCTGCTGACAGTCACACATAGGTGGGTAAAGAAAGAGGGAGATGGAAAGAAAGAAATAAGTGGAGAGACTGTGGAGGGTGGCAGTAGTAGGCAGGGGGTAAGGCTCTCACACAGTGTGGCTGGCTCCATGCTAACTCAAACCAGCTTTAGCCTGCTAACCATATACATCTGTGTGTGTGTATGTGTCTGCAGCCAATATGACCAGCTGAAATGCCTGACAGCCTCAGATGGGATTTTAAAGAAACAGCACTCTTTTTAAGTTGTGGCAAACTCAGAGCCACACACACAAAATATATAAATATTTATTATGATGTTTTACTATGGCCTCCTTTCTTTTTCTTAATCTCTTCACTTATCTGCATGTTTTCTCTCTTTTCCCTGTCTTTCTTTTTCTCTCACGCACACACTAAGCACCTGTACATGCTATCTGGGTACTCCACCCTGACCCTCATGCCTTTTGCTATGTGGGTCAAATGAACAATATAAGGGATCGGGTATCTCCAACAACTTGATCACAGACACGCACACACGCACACACTGACTAGGTCCAGCTGCACAGCAATGCATGAGTGGAGGAGGCTCTCATGTAGCACGACTGAGGGAGAATGTTACCGCCATGAGGCAAGCTATCCCAGCCAGGGCACGGAGGACACGCTGTGAAAAATAACTGGCAAGACCTCTCCGTCAGTAAAGAGCTATGACTTTGGCTCAGGTTCTAGGACAAAGAGGGAGAAAGAGGGAGCGATATAAAGAAAAAGGGGAGAATAAAAAGAAAAAGGGAGCTCCATAAAGTGCATTAGCTAAGCCCTCTGTGCCATTTCTCTAAGCCTGACTCATCGCTATCAGCTCCTAACTGGTCCCAGCGCCTGTGTGTGTGTGTTTTGGGGGTCTTTGAACACACTTGTGGGGTCTGCTGTCTATCACGTGATGATGACAAATGGATGACACTGAGTCGTGCTTGTGGTTGAAAGAAGATGCAAGAAAGTCGGAGTGAGATGGAAAAGGAGATTGAAGGAGGGAGGAGAGGAAAAGAAGTGGAAAAAGTAGAACTGCACGCAGCGTGGAAAGAAAACAGAATCGCACTTTGTTTTTGTTGTTTTGTCTTTGTCTTTATCACATGCATTTCAATTTTCAGGCAAAAATTACATCCACTTTAATCTCTTGTTCCATCTCCTACCCATTTTACCATGACACAGAAGCGCGAAAAACAGACAAAACATAAACTTTAAAAAAAAAGGACCCAGTAGTCGGCGGCGTCACCGGGTGGGGGTGATGAAGGGAAAATTCCAACAGAAATAATACGAGAACCCAAAAACCACTTTCATAAACAAATTGAGAAATTGAGTTAGTGGATTCGCACAAGGTTTGTTGAAAATGTCCTTCCCTCTAAAATGGGCAAATACGTCATTCGTGAAGGCGTTTTTACAACCTCAAGTTCTGTTTTCAAAGTTTAGCCACCTGTAGCCTGAATGAGTAAAACGCTCGCCCGTGTCAACATTTTCACACGGAGCAGGTTTCTAAGCACGCTTAACCTAGAAAACGGAGCTTTCTAACAAACCCAAGCTATTAATTTTTTCCTAAAATTACCCAATCAGTTTAACGTAATCTACTGAAACAGCAAGCGAAACTTGAATTGCATCACACAGTCACAATTTATGGGTGTAAATCTTTTTTTACTCATACTTTTACAGTGTCTTAAAATAGAAACATCCTGAATATTTTCACGTATTGTCTCAGACATGAGGAGCAAACGGCAGATATCACTGGTTCGTTGGAGGTTTTACATCCAAATGAGTTTCACTTATACCCACAGGGACACTCTGTCCACAGAGTCAATTTGCTATTCAGCGGCGCTAAATAGCAAATTGACTTGTGACATGTGAGCGAAATGTGCGTAATTAAAACAATGTAGGCGTTATAAAATGATGTGAAAATGTGAGCTTTAATATGGCGAACACACTGAAATGTAGTGTTTGTCCTGACTTGTATTAAAGAGCACATCCTTTTGCAAATGTCTCCCAAGGATGAGCCGTCTGCATTGACATGTTGCACATTATATCTTTTGCAATGTTGCTTCTGTGCCTTGGTTTTGTGATGTATGTGTATCTATGTGGCATTCCATGTGCCCTATATGTGTTTGCATGCATGCGCCCTTGTTATTCTGTGTATATCTCGGTCTACCATTCTGTGACGGGGTGAAATATTCTTTCAGCAGTAGTAATGATTCCCAGCTGGCTTCTGCCCACTGGAGCCAAGAAGCCAGTCCCGCTTAACTAACAGCCCACAGGAAGACACCAGCATGGCCTTGAATGGAATACAAGTCCTTCCAATCTAATTACCTTACTATAAAACTCGCCTCTTGCATGCCACAAAGGAGAAGACCTTCATGATCTGAGTTACTATTAATGAACACCTTTTTCTAATAATGATCAATTCTGTTCCCCTATTTCAGGAACAAAGCAGAGGCAACAAGAGAGACTACAACAACGATTGCATGTAATTAGTGCTAGTTCACTAAAGTTGTGTTACGGGGGGGTAAAGTTGGATTTACATTTTTCTTATCTAACTCGGGGTCGAAAGGTAGTGTACATATTTGTTCATCAAATATGAGGCTAAAGCCAGGAAATTGTGCACTTGGTTAACAGAAAAACTCAGCACAGCGGAAAAACGGGGGAGCTTGGGCAGTCATTTTCACACTTCAGCTCATATGGATTAAATAAACGAGATATAACTTAAAAAGCTTTAAAGCTGACGGGCTTCTCTTAGATTTGTGGTATAGTTGGGTTTTCCAACACGCTCTCATATCATAGTCACATGCGGCCATTTTATCAAACAGGAAACAGCGGTTCGTGTCTCATTTCGGAGGTGTTTGCTTTGCCCTTATTTGCCCTTTGTTTCCATTTGGCTGTTTACTTTTTCTTCTGCCGTTATCTTGTTGGGCTGTTTTTTCAGCTAAAGCATCCATTTTTCAGTTGGGTGATGTTCGTTTTGAAGGATTCGTGCTTTGCATTTTTTTTTTTTAGTGAACTTGATGCATTTGGGAAAATTCACAAATTGAAACCTGGGGTTTGAAAAATCATGCTTAGCACTACCCAAAATGCAATTAAATGTGACCGTAAAGGGCCCCGAAGCATCACATGCATGCAGGTGTCTACAGGGGATGATTTGAGATCTGTTATGCTCTTCCCTTAACCAGCATGTTGAGCCACAGATGCCACTGTGTTTACCTCGTGTGTATCACTGTGATTTATCACGAAAAAACGCACTGATGCCAGCATTACAGCACAGGAGTGAACATGTACGGAAATTTTTTTTTTTTCTAAAGATCTTCTTTTTAAAGGAAAACTGTTCCAAAACTCTACATGTTGAGATTTTTTGCCTTCAAAGATAAAAGGGTCATGGAATGTGGAAAAAACTGCAACATAGTTTTAAAATTGCTTTTTTTTTTTCCTTAAAACATTTCAGTTTATCAGCTCTTGTGTAAATGGATGGTTGGTAAATGTACAAGTTTATTGAAGGTTTTGTACTTTTTTCACCAACAGAAAGGGTAAATAACTGGAGTTTGGTACTTGAGATCAAATTAATTACACTCCACTGCACACAAAAAACAAGATATCAGTAATGTTTATTTTCATTATTTCTGTCTCTATATGCAAATAAATGAATTAAAACCAATCAGTCTTCCCCCCCCCATGTATTTATGCATCTCTCCCAGCTATATAATGTCTTGTGATCCAGTAAAGGCCAGCGGCAAAATGCTAAACGTTATTTGTAGTTGTAGCTGTCATGTCTCCAGGGGGAATTCTGTTTTTTATCTCCTATCAGTTCTGAAGAATGCCTCAGTATGTCAAACCATCTCCTGTCCCACATTGTGTCTAAAAACAAAGCCTCTCAAATTACCTCATGTAAAAAAAATGTAAGCACGAAGATCTGAAAAAAATAAAAATAACTACAGTTCATCGAAACCAGATAATCTACCGAAGACTTCTTCTGACACAAGGACAAGTCAAAACAGGATATAAATTTTTTTCAAACATTTTCAAAGTATTTTGTGGAAATTCAGTGTATTAAAACATTGCTAACCCATTTTATTAATGTTGAATACATTGTACTATCATTTCTACGAGCATGACTAGAGTTAATTCATGCCTTTTGTGATTTAACTTATATTTTGCCAATATCAAAATCACTGTTGCATTTTTATAACACGAATATAATGTTGTCTTTTTTATATTTTAGGTAATATTATATATTTTGACATAAATTATTTTACAAGTAATTTATGTCAATATTAATTTCTGAAGATTGCAGCTGATATAATCTTTGGTAGTGCTAAAGTAACTCAAAATAGACAATCTTTGTAAGGCCTCCTGGTTACTACATAAATGAGAAATCTTGGTGTTGCTGCTTCACAACAATAAGGAGTGTCTGAGTAGATTTTTTTTTCTTTTCAATATAATTCTAGCCTTTTTGTGCTCCAAACACTATAAGCAGCAGCCTTTGTAGGTAGGGAGTGAGTAGACATAGATGTGCTGATGATTAGCTGACCTTGGGTACTTTGCTAAGCTAAGACATTTTAGATGCATACAACATTTTTTCCAGAGTAAAAAATTCTAAATGTTATCTTGCAAGAAATGATAGTTTACAAAGCCTGCAGTTGTGGAGAACAAAGACTGCACGCCAGCTGTTTCAAACTCCTGGCAGAAGACGTTTATGGATACATTTCAGGTGACGGCTAAGTAGTAAATAATGCTAATTGCTAATGCTATTTAGCAAGCTAACAGAGGCTAAACTACTAATTGTATTCTGTGTAATTAGATGGCAGAAAAGTAGCAAGAGGTGTCAGTCTAGCTTTTATTAGGCAGATAACATGAAGAACAGGAGCCTGGACAATCCTCTGGTCAGTGTTTAGGGTTTCGAGAGGATTTTAATGTGTACCAAATTAAGAGCTAACAATTCTCAAACAGAAGGAACAAATGACAGGTGTGGGCTTATATGCTGCTAAGCACAGGTGAGGGGAGAGACAAAGGCTGAATAAGGTTAATCTGTTCAAATAATTATCTAGCCCATGTAATCACTAATAGTGGGCGTAAGTGGACAGATACTAATACACAATTCTGAAAATGGGGTTGGCCATTTTTACATGGTTAAGAGGTTAAAGGCAGCCAGAGACTAACGGGAAAATTTATCCTATATTATTACGAAGTATTATCTAACTTATCTAATGTTTGCAGGATTTAGTTTATATATCTATATATAAATATATATAGATATATATTTGTAAAGTAAAATCCTAAACGTAAAATGTATGTACATACATTTTTTTCTGCAGGATTTAAGCAGTTATGTGCAACATTTACATATCTTACTGCAAAGTGGGACATAATCTCAGTTTTAAAAAATGGAATTGGAGAACAGCAACAGTCTCTTTTCCTTTGCTTTGACAAAATATTAACATAGAACAATGATTTGTTTTACCCCACATTAATTGAGGCTTTGATGCCTACATCTGTTCTGTGGCAGGATGTTTTAATCATCTGCTTGTATTTCTCTTTGAAAGATTGAAGATGGAAAATAAAAAGCATTTCCTCACAAATTTTCAAAATTACCTGACAAATGTTAAAGTTATCTATTTATTCAAGTTTACTTTACCTGTTTATAAACAATAACAGTAAAATCTAATTGCGTTATTCCATGTGTAGATGAATACTTGACCGTTAGTTGGTCATCAGCAGCATGGTGGAGGTATGGTTAGCCCTGTCACCTCACAACAACACATGATTCAGACCTGCTGACTGTGTTCTGTGCAGGTTCTCAGCCAATGAGAGGATGAGTTTTAGCGGTGTAGAGTTCTCCAGCTTCCTCCCACAGTCCAAAGACATGCATGGAAGGTTCTAAATTGGCTGTAGGTGTGAAGGTGAGCACAAATGATTGCCTTTCTGTGTCAGCCCTGTGATTGACAGGCAATTTTTCCAGGCGAGAAGAAGATAAGAGATTGAGAAGAAGAATAGGTAGATGGACGGTCATTTTTAAATGGAGAATATTTTATCTGCACTGCATAATATGGTGTTTTTATTCTTTTCTGTGTAGGTCTGCGGTGCCAGACTGGGACACAATAGGGACTGATTCTCCTTCACACACCACCTTGTTATTGCCACAGTTTGAAAGATTTGAACGGTACAAGATGGCGTTTCCTGAGAAACACCCTGAAGGCCTCGGTGGAGGTAAGCTGAAGGCAAGGCTAAGCTCGCCACCTGTTTGCTGATGATCCATGAAGGCTGTGTCTGTAGAACCTTGAAGTAGAGTTTTCAGGGACGGTCAATCTACACAGATCTCGTCACTGCACTATGGCTGGATAAGGTGTCAAATTAAAATTAGGGTTAAAATTAAATTTGGGTGAGATGATCTGTTTATCCCATAAAACTATGCCAGTGTTTGTATCTCTCCAACTTCTACCCCTTCCTTTGCATCTCTCATAATTTTCCTGCAGCATGATGGGAAAGCAAAAGTAGCAATTCAGAGTTTAAAGGCATACGCTAACAACATGTTAGTTGACAAAGGTTCTTCCCACTACACACACCATGAAGAATTAGACTTTTTCTCACTAGGACTCGACAATGGTTCATGTCACCACAGCAAAACCATTAAATCCTTTTTTTTAATATAGTTTTTTGACTTCTTGATCTCGTGCCAGCTGCCATATTGCCTGTTTAGACTCACTGATGTCATCCCACATGGGACTATTGACGTCTTTGTCCAATGTGAACAATATCACTGGCTGGAGGATTTTAATTTGCACATGCCTTTACATACCAAATGTGTCTCAAGAAAGCAGTGGCTCTCTTCAAAGATTTAGTCGATAAATCTGAACAAGAATCTCACAACCCAACGACCCAGCACCTCTATGTTCTGCAAGCTTTTGTTAGTGGAATCTAGAGGCTTTGACAAGAGCAATATAATAGCTTTAGCTGCTTGTTAAATGGGCTGTTTGTGGTAAACATGGCCTTAAATATAGTGCACACTAAATTGATGTGAGTTTTAAGAAGCAGCTCTTCTGTGTGCCGATCATTCGCTGTAGGGAATAAACTGACTATAGATAAGTACCTCATACTACCCCACTTCAAAGGAACCAAACTATGCCTAAAGGAGTGAAAACAAAGTAAAGTGGTTGTTATTTTAAAAAAGGATGGTGACGTATGTAAAATGAAATTGAAAAAGCTTCTGGCAAAAAAACAAAAACTAAATATGTTGTGTAATATTGATTTTCGCTCGTGAACACTCACATTAACTTTGGCAGTAAATGCTGAGATTCACATATCCTGTATCACCATTCAGACTGACAATGCAGAGGACTGATTTTTGATCCGTATTTCCCAGCCCTACACCATATCTGTGACGGCAGCAGAAGCTCTGAGGTATTTTCAACCTCCACAAGAATTCAGACTTTTCCTGTCCTGTAACCCAGGAGAGGCTGAATGCATTGGCCGTGCTGTCAGCGGAAAAGAGATGACTTACTTTAACCAGAATGTAATTGAGAAATGTGCTGGCCAGTGTTTGGGCAGCATGACAGGGTGGTGTTTTAAGTCTTTTTTGACTTGAGTTTTGGTTTATGTTAGGCAGTAAAATGTCTGAACAAATATTAAATGGATTCAGGAGCGTGTATTTGACACACTTCACTGACATTTCTTTGAGTTTTCAAAATACATTTTAACTGGTAATGTGTTCGATTCACAAATGACAGCATGATAAATACTGAAACTGAGGAATTTGATTGTAAAATATATAAACTCATAAGCTTTAAAGTTTGATGGCATCTTTCAAAAGATTTTGGCATGCGGCAGGAAAAGGTTAGAAATGTAACACCTAGTGGATTATCTCACAATTAATAAGGTAAATAAATAATATGATTAGGTATAAAAAGTACATCCCAGAGAGAGCATGCCTACGAAAGACTGTATGGGCAAATAGTCCACAAATGTCAGAATTACATGAAATTGAAAATATTATCTATGATTGCTAAATGTGTGTACATATGTTTACACACATTACTAAATCAACTCCTGCATTAAAAATCTAATGATTTTGCTGTGGAAACATAACAGGATTTATGACTGCATTATTGGACATGGACTGGATAACCTGCACAAACATGAAGGCCCCATTAATACTGAATCGTACGTCCCTCTGGGGTTGCATCACGAAGGGCAGAAATCTGCCAAAACAAGCTATGCGGAGCCACCCGCTGCCAAAAGTCGCTCCTTCTTAAATAGACGGTTTGAAGCATCTTATATCCTGATAGCATCTCTTGAAAAGCAAATCTTGCTTATTTCAGCAAGAAAATGTCAAGTCACATGTGCATGCATTCCAACAGCGTAACTCGACGGTAGTGTTCGTCCTGTCCTGCCACACACAGAAAACACTCGGCACATTATGAGAGAAAAAATCATGGAATCTGTTAAGCAGCTAAAATCTTAACACAATCAGGAATCATTAAACAGGTTTCTTTCAAAACTGCAGCAGTCCAAAGGAATTCCAGAGGAGTCCTCTGCTAATCTGGTATCAAATTCAAAATGAGAACAAATATTTCTCAAAGAGTTTAAAAAGAAAATTCATTTTCAATTTTTTTTAATTCAATTTTTTTTAAATTTACAGATAAATGACTGGTTTCAAAAAGTTTGATAATTACATTGTAGTTTTACCGTGATAACGTGATTATTTTCTAATGTCTCACGTATTATTGGTGCTCTTAAATAGGTTCAGTTTTGCTTTGTGAGTGTTCACACTTGAAGTACCGATCAGTGGTACCTTACTACAGGGGCTAACAGTGACTTTCCTTCTTTCTTTTTTTTATTCCTAGCCAATAAGCAGTGTTAATACATGGATATATCCTGTGTCAAGTGGCTTTTATCTAGTCACACATTACTGATTGTGTGATTTTCAGTGTGTCTGCACTCACAAATTTTTTTAGCATTAGCCGCCAGTGCACCTAACACATTTTTATGAAGGGCTGAGTTTGGCTCCAGACCTCTTTCCCTCTCTCCTTTCTTTCTTTCTCTTTTTCGTTTTTCTCTCTGTCTCTTATCACGCTGATACATTTCCTGCTCCTGGCACGGCTCCTGCATAGCTTATGGTTAAAGAAAGCTTTCATCTATCCAGTGCCTCTAGGACACACACACACTCGTTCACACACACACACACACATAAACACACTCACACCTATACTCACACACACATATACAATCACTGGTACAGGCCAGCGCTGCCCTGCCAGACCACAGGCCCAGACAAGCTCCGCTGGCACCAATCACCCTGATAACATCTTAGGCTTTATTTCATTTTGGCTTGCTCTGTTTTGCTCTGGGAAAGACCGGCACATGCAAGAGGGCTTTCTGGAAAAGAATGAATTAAGCCAGTATACGGGGAGAGTGTAGCCCCTTAGCCTTGAGCAGTTAACTCCCCTGTCTTCAATGCCATCTATGGACATGACAGTGCAAGCCCTCTTTCATCCCAAGAAAAAAAAGAGCAGGCCAGAGCTGATGTTTCTTCTCCATTCTTATAGATGGAAACACAGTTTTTATAAGGTAACATAATAATAAAAGATAATGAATAAGGCCAGAAGGACAACTATGAACCTTTCATCTAGAGGGTGTGTTTGCTCAAAGCGCTGAAGAAATAAATTAAATGTCAGTCCGTTAAATGTCCCCTGTAGTCTGGGTAATTCCAGACTTCACCAAAAAAAAGACTCTAACATGGAGATAATTTTTACAATGTAAAAAAGAAAAAACTTATATTTTATTTTATTATTTTTTTAAGGTTTTTTTTTGCTTGTCATTTCTCATGCAATGGGGGCGGAGCCATTCAACCCAGAAATCTGTATCTCAAATCTGAGTGAGTGAATGAAATCAGATGACTGATTTGGTAAGTGAAAAAAACAGACACTGAAAGAAATGAAAGTGTAAAAAACAGAGGCGACGGTGACCTTTGCACCCATGCTTTTTCCTTCCCTCCTTTTTCCTGCTTACAGTAAATCGTTGCTGATTGCGTAGCGTGTAGGAAGGAGGCGGTATTAGTAGCATGCATATCACAGCATTGCTCTAGGAGCACTCCTGATTTATACTTAAGTGGTAGACCAGCATAAAGGCAGCCAGTTCAGCACGTGTTTGTCTGTGTCTAGTGTTCTCTCCCGGCATAATTGCTCAAGACAAATAAGCAGATGAAATAAAAGGAATTGCACCATGAAAGGCTTCCAATATCTCTTGCGGTGAAGCAGCCTGCAAAAAAGGGGTGGAAAAAAAAAACGACATAAACGCTGTCTCCTTATTTTCTTCTCGCGACCATCCCACCCAATCAGAGGCAGGACGCTAATAAGATAAGAGGAAAGGAACAACAGCGGTGTGGCAAGTAGGATTACCCCTGTCTGACTGGCTAACAAGCACCATCTCTTTTTCTTTTCACAAACACCTAATGCTAGCCCCACTTTTCCTCCCCCAAAGGCAAACACACACAACTTTTCAATAGGAAAATGGGAGCGAAAATTCCCCCATTTATGTCTGAAAGGGGCATATGATATGTTTACGCGCTAATGTCTCCGCGATAGCTGAGCGCACATGTGAGGATTTTATCCGCATGTTTACTTGAAGGTTTCTCCGAGAAGTGTTTCCAGAGTGGGAGAAGTTCCCGTTTAAGGCCCATGCACGTGTATACTTTAATTATAAGCACGTACTGTAGGTTCTTTAAAAGATTTGCAACATTGCCCATCACTGATAAAAGCACACCTGTTATCAATTGTCACCACCAGCGAGGGGAAGCGAGGGGTAGCTCAAGTTCAGCGGTGGAAACACCTTGATTATAGCTATTTACACAAAGAGCATAAACACATTCAGATTCCCACTGGCACAACGTAAAGTCTTCACTTCCCTCAAACTCTTGCGCCTGTGTCAGAATCCCAAAGCGCCATCATCACTCGCCGTGCGTATGTATGTACACATATACATAGAGCAGGGACCAGGGGTGTGAGGTTCCTAATGCCTCTTCAGTAAGGCCGTTAAGGAGCAAAGAGTCCACACATCTGGAAGACACAGTCAGTCAGCACATGCTGAAAGTTAGCGGTGGCGCTCGCAGTCCAAATTAGTGGCGAGTTTTATTCCCCCGCTGTGGTAGGAAAATATCAAATCTGTTGCCATATGAGTGCCATAAAGCCGGCTCTGGAGTGTTTGATGCCTTCATGTGGGAGCCTTTAAGCCGTGTGTGTATGTCCGCGTGCGTGTTTGGTGGGAGATGCAGGCCTTAATGGAAGATGAGAGTCCCTGTATGAATTCTTGCATGCACATATGTTTTCTATGTGTGTGTGGCTCTTATCAGTTTATGTTTCTACTTTCCTGCACACACATGCAAATGGATTTTCTTGAAATTTCTGTGTGTGTATGTGTGTTGGATGCTGTGGCAGTGTGCATGTGCAGCTGTGCCATTTAGCAGCTTGCTTATAGACCTAGTTGACCCTGCTGCATAGAGCAGACAGACAGACACAAGCAGAGTCAGACGGCCCCTGGGGTGGTCCTGTCTGAGTCGCGGTGTTATGTGCCAACAACACTAGGGGCCCATACACAGGCAGGAACACATACGGTAATTGTGCGCACGCACACACACACACACAGGCAAAAAAATGAGATTTTAACCACCACAAAGGATTTAATTATTTTAACCTAAATTTAAAGCTGAGGCAGGAACTACATTCGCTGTGTTTTCACAGGTTCAGTATTACTATGCATGTGCAGCTCCTAGAAAACACACGGTCCAGCGTGCATCTCGCTCTTTCATTAACATGTTAGAAGCTGAAAATTGCAAATAAATAAGTGGCCAATTATTTTTGCTTTCAGCCCGCAACCGCCTGTAGCTGTGCAGAAAGGATGACTTGAGAAGATTTACGTGCAGCTTTGTGCAAAAGCACCAAACAAAAGCGTGCGCGCCAACTCTCCACACCAAACTGCATAAAATAAAAATACTTTTCCATGCATGTGCTGGACGTATTTTGCAATCGACTGCAGTGTTTCAAATGTAAAACCGAGCCAAACATGTGTATTGCGAGTCTTTAAAAAAAAGCGTGTTTTATTTATTAATGCAACTGATACTGTGAATTTGTGTTACTCAGTGTTGTGTGTTTAAATAGAGGAGGGAGTGTTCGCCGTTTTTTTTTTCCCCCTGCAGAGGAATAAGGAAATATTTGCCACTCGTAGAAACTAGGAAACACACGCACACACACAAATTAAAATAGACGCACATGCCTAACAGCAGACACAAGATAAATTCCTTGGCAAGCATTCAAAACACTCATGTAAGGACAGAGAAACACACTCAGACCGCAGCAAAAGACACACACACACACACACACGCTACCTCCACAACTCCCACCATGTGACCCCTAATCACAACCCCAGAGCTTGGACATCAAATGAAGCAAGTTAAAAAAAAAATCATCAGGAGTAATTAACGCATTTTCATATGCAAATGTGATTAATGCAAAACTACAAAGTCATTATGCAAATCGACTTTTCCTTGAGCCTCTGTACAAATATTCGCAGCTCAAATCAGGGATCAGTCTCGCCATCTTTCTTTTTTTATCTCTTACCCCTCTCTCTCTCTCTCTCTCCTGCTTTTCCTCTCGCTCTCTTTTGGAGTAGAGATAATACATAAGTAGCATGTGAAGTTATTTCTAACTCACGCAGTGTGTGTGTTTTCATGCGATGGGCCGGGGCTATGGCATTACGCCGCCTGCCTACTGATTACTGGCTGCTTGGCACTGGAGCGAGACAGGGAAGCCGGCGAACAGGGGAAGGTATGAATATGCAAAAGCCTGATTGCTTTTCATGATTAAAGCCTATTTAATATGGAAATGAGAGCAAGCCAGGTGATTAAAGGAACATTGGGTGGTGGGGCAAAAAAAAAAAGGGAAAAAAATCAGGGTGGGGAGGGAGAAACAGAGAGAGGAAAGAAGAGGAGAGAGGAGAGGGACACCTTCAAATCTAATGTAGAGGTGTGGAAACAGGAATGTCACCGTTATTTTGTGGCAGTTTTGACCTCTTTGATGGCAAAGGTCAGTGTTGCTTTTGTAGGTTACTCCACAGGCCTTTATCTAGAAACCATAATGACTCATTTCAGGTAAAAAAATAGAAAATGTAAAAAAAAAATTCCCTGTTTCATTAGGACTAAAAAAGACGTGTTTTACGTTAAAATGCCTCTGCGTGTTTTTGCACCTGCAGAAAATGTAGGTGTGACAGTTCTAGAGTGGCGGGTGCCTCATTTGAGTTCTTTGATCGTGAATCCAGCGCTACTTTGGCTCAGTTAAGAAAAGAAGTATCGGTATCGTATTGAGTTTGTGAAGAAGAAGAAAAAAGAAGGAGGAAAAAAAAAAGCAGCGCGAAATCTTTATCTGAGTGTAGTGACATGCCCACTAAAGCGAAAGCAGGGGGATCAGAGGTGGGCCGAAGAGAGACACACAGAAAGACGTTTGAGGATGTCACTGTCGTTCACATCACCTCATGAAATATTTACTTTGAGCTCCTCGCAACGTGTTTGCGCGCGCGGGAGAGAATGAGATAGAAAAAGAAAGAGGCTGTCATGATGCGACTTCACCCGTCTGTGCTGGATGTCTTAAAGTGCTCCAAGGGGGCCCAACAGCAGTCCTAGGAGGAGTTCAAAGCGGGGCCAGGGTCGTCTTAGTACACTAACACTCCCCTTGCGACAACCTCTCGCTTTCTGGATGACACGCATCATTCTTCACCCACACATACACATATACAAATTCATCCCAGGCACACACGCACGCATATTAACATAGTCTGACAAAGCTCCGACACACACGTGCACACATAGTGCATGCATCAGCAAGAGAAACTCTGGAAAAAAATACAAACAGGGCACAGAAGGGCCATTTTTCATCTACGCCGTCGAGTATGCATTTGCTTGCGTGCATGTGTGTGCACGCGTGTGTGTTTGTGTGTGTCTGCGTGCAGCTTTTGGGGTTGAATCTGCTAGCCTTGCAGCATGATTGCAGTTTAAGCAAGGAAGCTGACAGACAAAGAGGCCAGACAGGATGTTATAAAACACAACCAGGTGAGGAGTGAAAAAAAAAAAAAATCCAGGACCAGGGGGAGGAAAGCAGAGGGTTAATAATGTTAGATATGCAGGGACGGCCCAGGCATTTCATGCATTATCAGCATGCTTACATTAAAGCTTGTTTCATCTTCCCGCAAGTCAGACACACACTCTAATTTACCTGTGTGTTTTGTGTCGACTCCTGTGCTGCAAATATTTGCGTGCATCTGGTCGCGCACCCCAAACTTCCTCGATACCACGTGTAAGCCAATGCGATGTTTCCTTACAGTGTGTGCGTGTACAAATGTGAGAGCTGCTAACACACTGGACGTAATTAGACCTAATAATGTAATCCAATTTGGTTGAAACTTGAGACTGCCTTGAGTGGCAGTATAATGTGTTGAACAAAGCCATCCTCCTTTCTTTCATTTGGGGCTTCGAGTGCTTTCATGTTCTGTTCTCTTAGTGATAAGACTGTCTGTGTGAATGACTAACTGACTGCTGCTGTAACAGGTTGACTCACCCCCTCCTTTAAACATTCGCTCAGCACCTCTGTAAAATGTATAGCATCTTTGTTTTTTTTTTTGCTTTCAAAACACTATTTTTGCTCTCGTGTTGCTACTCAACGTGTCACACTCAGTTGATTTTGGAAGTCTAATGGGAACAAACTAGACAGTTAAAAAAGATTTTACTATTATCAGTGCTGGTTGGTTATTTTGTAATTGATTTTTTTTCCACTACTGGGTAAAGTCTTAGTAAAGGGAAACAACATCGGTGTACGCTAAAATTAGCAGGTACATCAAAAACAAGCTGTTGCAGGTTTGTGGTTAGTAGATATTAACCAGTCTGTATGATAGTGGCACATGCAGCTGCAACCTGTAATAGTCTTTAACTCTGTAAAGCCTGACACATTGAACGATGGCTATTTTGAAAGTATATTTTATAAAATATGAAAAGTATCATTGCTATTTTTTCTTCGAATATATTTGATATATAAATGTATTCACGGTGCAACGCTGGTCACGACTGTATATTTTTAAATCAAGAGCAAATGTTTTTGAAAGTTTATAGCAAAATATTGCACATATAAAAAGACATCAAAATATAAATTTTAATAATTTACTCAAAGTGTAAGTTTATTACAGCTACATGCAACTTTATGCAACATTGTTTCACTAAACAGGAAGGAGTGTGTTTAATTGATGCTGTTTTGTAATTTGTATCTGTTACTCCACACGTTATTAACAAAAAAATCTTCCCATATGGAAAAGATATATATAAATCTTATAAAGTTCGTATCTGTTTTGTATGAAACTTGTATGAAAAGCATACAAGAGTGAAAACACATATAAGATCCCTTGAAAAATTATATAATGAAACTTGTATGTTTTGGATACTTACTAACAAAATATATGAAAGTAATGAGAAAGTGGCCACTTTCATGAGTAAATCATGTATGTTTTTACTATTTCTTTTCCATATGGGTTTACATTAAGAACCTTTAACTAGTAAAGTTTATCTATTTTTTATTCACTTATTTGATTTATTTCAGTATGTCAGTCACTGTCTGAAGTTCCTTTACGATCCATAAGTGGGCGGTACACATTCATCAGATCGTATATAAGGTAACGCTTAGAATATATGAAAGGTTTAGAAATTTTAGACTGTATTTAAATATCACATTAATCAGATTTCAAGTCTTCACAAACAAAGGCGGAGGAGCTTTAGCCTGCTAGCAGTTCTCTTTTTGAATGAAAGGAAAAGGTAGCGTTTGCCAACGAAGTGGCGTTACGTCAAACTTTACATTTCAATCCTTTGATGTTGTTCTGAAGAATCTGAATTTGTTTTTCCTTTATCAAAAGATATTTTTAATGCACACTAGTAAAAGAGATAGCATGGCATGCTCAGTAGAAGGACATAGAAAGGAGGGTGGGACACTTGCAGAAAACTGAAGATCTGTACTGAAAAATGGTAAACGTGGAACTGCTGAGAGACGCTTGCCATGGTGAGACTGAGAGATGGTAAACCATGCAGGCAGAAAAGAGGAAAAATACCAATATATTCATGTTTCAGGACAAATGGAAGCTCTAATTTAAACGACGTGGTAAACATTAAGAGCCTGAACACTGGTGCAAGCCTGTTTTAGCCCTGGACCTCACAGCTTCTTCAACTCCACTGGCATATGACGAACGATATCTGAAAGCTATCTTCATGTCTTTGCACAAAAACACATCGTACTATAGCTGTTGTGCTTTTCAGCAAAGATTTACACACTTATCCAGCACACAGAGGTAAACAGGTGGCAGCCTACATTAGACAACATGGATCATGTATGTTTGTTCAGAAAAATAAGATGGCATGGACTTCATGTCTCCACTGAGAATCATCTCAGACGCCTTTGTAAAGTTCGACTGCTTTTTTTCGTATTTTAGGCGCAAGCAAGGCGGGTTGTGCTTAAATGTCCCCGCGCTGTCCACAGTGCTGAAATAAAGAAGCACACAGCAGCCTGTTACTGGCTGTGCTTGAGTTATTGTCATTGCTTACATTAGATCGGTGCTGCTGGCGTGTATGATGTTCAGATCAAGTGGCCTGTCTGTGCCTTTGACTCTGCGTGTGTGTGCATGTGTGTGTGTGCAGTTAGGCAGTGCAGCTGCTACGGCCGAGCGTGCTCTTCTGTGCCTGGCGTCTTTGCCTTTTTGCTGCGTCTGTAAAAGTTCCTGATCGCTGTGAGCCCTGTACTCGTTGCTCTCATAATGACATTGATTTGGCCGTTGTGGTGTCTGTATGTGATGCAGCATCCTGTTTTACTGTGATAGTGGTGCATCATTGATGGTTTCACTAAGCGTGCATGCATGTCTTTGCAGTTCTTCGCTCTCATAGGAGTTGTGTTTTGTCTTTCACCCAATTTAGGTTAGAGTCGCTGTAAATATGGTGTGGTTGTCAAATGACAGCAGCTGGTGGAGCTCTAAAGTGTCACAGTGAGGTTATTGGGTAAGATACTGTTTCACATATCAGCTCTGTTGCTACAATCTTTAAAAAAATAAATAATAATGTTACAAACTTACTGAGGTTTACTCAGGTTTGCCTCTGAATCTCATCAAGTTTGGGATCAGATACTTGAAATCAACTTTCTGCTGTCATAAGTTCACCGTCGCTTCTACTGTACATGTGTGTAAATATATTATAAATTAGTGTTACACGAGGACGTAACAACATAACGTTGTGCTGACCGGCTCCTGCATTAACTGCATAATCTCGCATGTAATTCTACTCGGTAACTTTCACAATGAAGCCATCTTCCCTCTTCTAACCAGCCCTTTCTGACTCTACTGGAGTCGGTGTAATCCTGGATACCCTTCCCAGCTCTCGGGTGTGATGGTGACTGTCTCCCTCCTGATAACTTTGAATTGGTTTCCCTCCAGCGCTGGCACTCTCCAGGCCTTGCCCCCCACCCCTCCGCCTTTCCCTTCCCCTCACAGCCAGATGAACGGCCTTGCTGCTTTATTAATCCCCTTCTCCTCACCACGCACACAGATGAATTTTAATCAGCTTTCTTAACCTCTTCATATGCTGCAGGATTTCTATACAAACGTTCAGACACGTGAGGTGCACTCAAAAAAAAAAAAAAAGGAAGAAGAAGAAGGAAAAAATACAGGCACACACAAATAGACACACACATTCTGGGGGCGGCTCCTCTATCACCTTCTTTCACAATTGGTTTCAGCTGAAGAAGTCCTTGAGGCCTGCGAGTGTGCGCGTGTGTGTGTGAGTGTATGTTTGTGTGTGTTCTGGTGTGTGTGTGATGTTTTACTTAAAACGGAGCAGAATAGACACACAGTGCAGCTCTCACTCACTCTAATAAAATCATCTCAGGCTACATTAATCCCTCCTGAAGGCCACTGTCAAAATAACAAACAGCTGGGATTCTTTAAAGAGAGCTATCTGTCTCGGACAGGTGAGAGACGCGTGTGCGCCCGATCCAGGTGTTACTCGTGTTGTGGGGACCTAAATCCGTTTGCTCTGCCATGATAGGCCAAGTGTCTTACTGACGGGGACAAAAACGTGATATTTTCAACACAGCGGGTTGAGGTTTGGGTAAGTGTAGTAAAATGAAAGCAAGTCGACAGCAAGTCCTCTGAAGTCACAGATATAAAACTGCATGTGTGGATGTGAATGCTCATTTGTGTAAGTGCGCCTCTTGTGTGCCTCGATGTGTGCCGGTGCTACAATCTCTTTACCTCCTCTCTCTTGTTTCGGGCAGATCCCTTTGGCTGGGGTCAGCCTCCTCGCTTGATCCTCCTCCCCTCCTGGGGTCACCTGGACGCCCACTTCCACCGGAATAGCCCCTCTTCCCAGCTCCAGTGACCTGGCCCTCGGAGAGATGGGAAGGCCCATAACCCCGCCAGCCGCCCCAGGTTTGGAGAAGGACCCCAGTCCGCCAATGGGCCCCCGGCACAGACGGCGCTTGTGCTCGATGAAAACCAGGATATCACCCAGAGGGAAGTTAGTCTGGCACTGGCCGCAGGTCAAGAGGTCATGCTCTCCAGATGCTCTCCTCCGAGGGCTCGGGGTGGACAGCTCAGGAGATGGAGATCCTGCCCCTGAGTCATGATTGGCGTCTGCTGCCGAAATAAGAAGGGGAAGGTAAAAGATGTCAGTCAGTGATGTTATTTTAAGAAAGATAGTTAGAGCCAAATATAGAGAGGTAAAGGGAAAAAACACCCAGCGAGGTTAGTTATCCCTGAAACCATTACCTGATGAAAGCATCTCTTCCTACCACACAAGATGATCATTACAGTCACAACTGTGTGTCACTTTCATGGCATGAAACAACGCCGCTGTTAAGTTGCTTCGCCCAGGCAAACACCTGCACTGCTTATCCGTGAGAGATCTGCGTGGGCTGCACCCAACACATAAACTCCACGTGCATGTGTGTCTGTGTGCACATCAGCCTGTGTGATTGTGTGTGTGGCCAGGAAGCTATTCATCTCACAGTGCAGGCTTGGTTTCCGGTGAGGGCCTTTTGCTGCACTAAGCTGTCATAGCTAGACGGCTCCCTACACCACGGGAGCCCCAGCTCGTGCAGAACAAAGTGTAGAGTAACGTAGGCCACATCCACCACCCTGTGTGTGCGCGCGTGTGCGTTCGTGTTTGTGTGCATCCTAGAATGAGCGAGAAGAAAAATTAAAAGGAGCGAGAAGAGAAAAAAAAGTGTCTAAGTGCGTGTGCACATGAATGGATCAGGTGAGTTTGAACAGCGTATTCTCCACAGACAGAAAATCTATAAAGCCAAACCCGAGGTCCTGTTAAGAGAGTAAATCTCATTCTTTACAGATCTGACACGGTCATTAATAACATTTACACATCCTTCCCTCTGTTCCTCCCCGATGGCGCAGACTCTGTCCCTCAGCTTAACGTAAATCCCTCATGGACAACCTCCGTTTTTTTTTTACATTTTAAAACACCACCCTGATGTACCGGTATGGAAATGCGTCCTGTTCTAAAGAGCCCCGAGGAAACCTGAAGCTCCAGAGACTGAAGGCGTGTCTGAGCGAGCGGGTACCCAGGGAGAGGTGTTGATGCCTGGGAGAGGAGCGTAGCAGCACTTGCCTGTCTGCGCCCGTATCTCCCCCCCTACCCACGCCCCCACACCCCTCCCCCTACACCCCTTCTTCTTTGCCTCCTTTTCTCTTTTCCTGACACCCTAATAATTGCAAAGATTAGACAAAGAGGGCGTGTGCTCTCGCTCTCGTCTTCTTTTCTTTTTTTTTGTTCTGCTGTATTTATCAGACCAAAGATCCTAAACCTTCTTATCAGCCATCTCACGCTGTCAGGGAAGCATCGCATCGCTGTCATAACGCTTAAACTCGGGCAGGATTGGGGATGAATACTAACGCATCCCCCTTTTTTCACCAAATTATCATTATTATTATTATTATTTATCATTTTCAAATATTTCTTTGTAACTACGATCCCCCCACCACCACCACCTCCACCACCCCCTTTACCAAATCACCCATCCGCCCACGTATACACTCATACACACTTTCCAGTCCTCTCATTCCACCCTGGAGTGATGATCCGATGCCAAATATCTTTTCTCTAAATGGCGATGGCTTCCTGGACGCCCGCCAAATAATTTCCATCTCATAATCTTTTGGCGGCAAAGAAGGAACACAGCCGCATATTTACCTACAGTTCACAGCTTGTGACCACGATTCGCTCGCGCAGGCAATGTAACTCTGCATGTATGTGCAATGCATACAAGTAGGACGGTGCAGGAGACGTTATTTTATTTTTTATTTTTTACTTCGGGGAAAAAAAACAACAAAAGAGAAAAGAAAGAAGACAGGTGGCATGAGGCTCGGATCCTCGTGTGAGAAATGAGAAAATGAAAAGAGAAAAAAAAGACGACTACAAGTCAGCGAGCTGACAGACACCTGGGCATTTGAACTCGACTCTCTCCCTGTGAGAGACAGAGACAAATAGTGAAAAGGCCTGTTTGTTAGCCTATGGTTGAGTAACACGGCCTGAGGCTGAGGCAGTAAATTAGCAGGAGTTGGCACCGTGACTGTGAATATCTGGAATATCAGTCGGACATCTTCTGAAAACCGCACCCCTCTCTGAAACCCGCGCACTCATCTGTCCCGAGGCTCACCTGTGTGAGAAAAACATGTGTGCAAGAAGGAACCGAACGTGGAATGCTTGCGGGGCGGGAGGGTGGTACAAAATAAATAAATAAATAAAAATCTTGGACACAAGCAAAATGGAAACGTGAAAGAATAACAGACTAATGTAGCCGATCACGGTGACAGACAGCGTCTAATTCCTCAGTATAAACTCCTATGTGAGAGGAACGAGCTTGATAGGTAAAGGAGCATAGCTGACACGCTGTCAAACATGCCATCGTTGGCGAAGGCGTGATGATGGCAATGAAACCGGGCTGTCTGACATGATAGCACACATACTTTATTTCTGTCTCTTCTTCTTCTTCTCTGTTTCTCACACACACACATATAAACTTGGAGTTATATTCACCCTATGACAGTCCTGCTACTCTGCCTTATCAAGTGTGAGTTAACTGAGGCAGCCTTAGAGCACCCCCTATCAGTTTGATGAGGAGAGAGTCAGTCATTCACTCCACTATTACTACTGCTGCTGCTGCTGCTGCACACAGCCACTGCACAATATGTACCAGATGGGAGCTCAAGACAATGGGCCTCTTTCACCAAAATTTCCATCTTTGTAGAAGGTCAAAAAAAGCTGTTCAAAAGCCAGAAAACACTTAATAAAAAAATATTTTTGGGATTTTTCAGATACTTATAAGTGCAAATGCTGAAATTGATCCCGTGTAGTTTGGCTATGCTCGAGCGGTGATTAAACTGGTAAAAAGTTAGGTGGGTGAAACCTGCCAGGGTGCATATAGGAGGACTCTGGCCTCCAGTCATGTCCTCAGACATTAATTGCACCTATAAGTCTTTCTAATCCTCAACTATTGTGTTTGTTCTTATATGTCCTTATACATGACGACTCCCTCGCAGTTTCACTGTGCCCGAGGTGAGGGCAAAAGCAAGGAAATTTGACAGCACGGTAAAACAAGTTCTGCTCTTCCCAACGGAATAAAGGGAGGGGGGGGGGAAGTCAATTTTTTTTGGATAAGACACAATTTTCTTTTTTATTTTTTTTATTTGAATTTGACGAAATGCCCCGAAGAAGCAGTGTCAGAACAGAAAACCACGAAACTATTTTCCGCTGGTCTTACACAACACTTTAATACCAGCTGCGCGCTCTGTTCGGCAGTTGAAAGGCAGAGGAAGGCCATGGGCACTCGTATGACAGTCGGCCATAGCGTATGGGTTCAGACCTGTCTCCCTCTCTTTGTTTTCCCCCTTTCCATTTTGCTGAGCTGAGAACACATGCACACACACAGAAACCCCCAAAGGGGAAAGTTGGGAAAGATTCACGCTGTCGTTGAAAATAAATGACACCAGCAACGACGCAGATGGTTGCAATCAAAAATTCAAACGACAAGCGGCCTCGCTTAGCCTCTCCCCTTTTTTCTCAGCAGCGATTGCCAAGGAGAGCTGCAACAGTGTGCGTTGTGAAAGGCCAGGCCTGTGTGTTTCATTATCATATCACCATTTAATCTGTAGCAGCCCTATTTCTTATCATAAATCTTAGATTATCAGGCCTGAAAGTGAGCAAAATACGACTGCAGCTGACTGCGACTTGTCACTAAATCGCTATAAATGACTTGCAACCTCTGAGGCATGACATTTGGTGATATAAATCAAATTTGCCAAACAATTTTTAGAGATATCATAATAATAATAATAAAAAAAAGCCGCTTTATAAGCATTGCAAAACGGATTAAACGTGTTCGATAATATTGAAATATAGAAGGAAAATCGGCGAACGAACTGCAGCACTGCCTCGCAGCGAATCATAAATCGCTCAGCAGTCATCTCCCCTGTGAGATTATCATCCGGTTACCACAATGTGTGTGCATATTTACTGTGGCGTAAGACTGCGTACGGTGGGTTTCTCCCCATCATTTGACAGCCATATGGTGTGCATAAAGAAGAAAACATTAACTGTTTCACAAGTAGCATGCCAATTCAGAGGGTAAACAGTTATCACGAGGCGTTTCCACGGCTGAATCCAGAATTCTCAGAAATAAATCTGATTCGAGATTGCAAATGCACCACTCTCTGAAGAAGGGGGGGGCAAACCTGGGATGCTAAACGCCAGTCGTTCCACATTAATTTGACTAATTCATAAGGATATTTGTGTGACAGGTCTCTCTTTGTCACGGATGACTCCGAAGCTGAATCACCGAGCCTGAAAAAGCCTATAGGGATGATTTCCCTGTAAGGAAACCGAGAACTATAAACTGCTCCGGCTGAATCGGCCTGCTGCATTTGTCACAGCGAGCATAAACAGATACGTGCTGATGTATTCTGAGCGTGGCTCTTTCTGCAGTTGCACAGTATAGGCAGAGTCTACATAGAGCCAGCGTGTTCCTTCCTTGCTGCATACTTGCGCACCGAGCGCCTCGACTGCAGTTACAGTCGCTCGTTCACCCCTTTAGATGTCTGGCCTGGCAAGTACACAGGCTTCTGCTAAGCCTGTCCAGAAATATGCAGATATTCAGGTTCTGTTCATAAGTAGTGCATGACCTGTAGGCCTGCAGCTGGCACAAGGCTGTGCTCTGTTACAGTGAGCCATGACATGTGATTTGATGACTGCTGGTGCCCTGCAGAAGCTAAATATCATTACTTTTATAAAGAGATACGCCGAGACTGGTCTCGACAGTCGATACCAGTCGAGCTGCAAAGCGATATTAAAATCAAACTTTCTTTTTTCTTTCTTCCCGTCTTTCTTTCTTTTTCTTTGGCAGTATCTCTGTGCATGTGTTGACTTAATCAAATAACAAGTTGGCTTTCCTCCCACTGCCCCCTTTGTCCTGCAGCCTGAGTTGTGGACACAGGTCCAAGTTCTCCCTCTTGAACCTGAGCCTCTCAGGTCTTTGCCACTGCTGGAGTATTTTTTTTTAGTAGGTGACACTGAAAGAAGATGAGAGCCAGGCCCTCTCTCCACACATTTCCCCTCCTTTCCTCCACCCTGTACTCGACCACTCCTGTGTTATTAGGCTAAGCACCAAAACATTTGTCAGCATTTACAGATATTAAGTTGTTTTGTGACACTTGCAAGTTTTATTTTTTTGTTTTTCAAGACCAGGCCAGAGATGATTAAAAAGATTTCTAAATCCAGTCGTTTAAAGCTTCAGGCAAGAGCAAATGAATCCTGGGGACATTTCAGCGCAGCTTGAGAGCTTGGACAGAGAAATTAAGAAAATGAAAGCTGATCTGTGACAGCTAATTATCAGCCTAATGACATTCAGCAGGTGCAGAAGAAGAAGCAAATATTATTTTAGCCTTAATTTGTACGAGTTGACTAATAACAGAGGGATGTTATGTAAAAAAAGAGGAAAAAAAGCTGCAATTGTTAGACACACTTTATCCAGATTAAGTGTTAAACACACAAAAGCAGAGCCTGAGGTGCAAACAAAGTTTTGCAAATTTTTGTTTGTTTGTTTTTCGGTTCAGTCGAAAAAATGTGACTGGGGCTGAAATCATCTCCACCTTAATTAATTATCAGACAACAGAGAGAATCAGCCTTCACATCAATAGCTGCACCATAGCCAAGCATCAGCTTAACGTGGTGCTGCACGTTATCACAAATAAAAATAATTCCATTAATTTAACAAAAAACCTCCACCGCTGATATCTGGATGTGTCTCTCAGATCGCTCTGTGTGTCTGAAATTGGCGAAACAATTTCAGCAACAACAAAAACAGAAAGAAAGAAAAACTTCAGAGGGGAAAGTCAATGAGAGAGTGCCAAAGTGAATAGTGATGAGTCTAAATGTTAAATGTGTCGGGTGGGACGGAATGCACCTAACCGTTTTCAACGCAAAACAGATTGGCCAAAGATTACATCATGAACTTCTGCAATGAATTACCCAGATTAGGCCTCTATGAAATTGGATTTAGGCACAGCAGAGCGCTGGGAGATGAAGGTTAGATTGATATAATTGATTTGAAATTGGATTATAAGACTTTTTAATCATATGCTCGCCTCCCTAAAAAAAAGAAGAAAGAAAGAAAAAGGAAAAATCCTGCGCAGTTTTTTTTTTGCCGCACTCGTGAAAAGAAGTTGTGACCCTACGGATCCTAAAATGTGGCCCACGTAATAATAAGATTAGCAAATATAGTAAAATAAAATAAAATAGTGATCTTCCCCGTGTGTGTATGTGTGTGTGTGTGTGTTTATTTTCGTGCTCTGCTCCATTCTTAAATATTCTTCTTGTGTATCGCAAATATAACAAATCATTTTAAGTTTGATGCTTTGTGCCAAAATGTTAGAGTGTGTGACAAAAAGTGAGAGAGAAAAAGAAAGAGGCTATTTTTAAGAAAAAAAGAAAGAAAAAAAACTTTAATCGTGCAAACTCACCCTCTGTGGAAATGTTTAACAAAGTATCCACGCGCAAATGTGACACATCCCGGGAGAAGAGAAAACGTAAAATTGAATATGAATTGTTAGAGTACAACCTCAGTGCACATGTGTGTGTGTGTGTGTGTGTGTGTGTGTCTATGTGTGTGTGTGAGCACTCACACACACAATCAAGCAGACACCCCAGTTGTAGCTGTCATAGGATCGTCCCTTGTAGTAAAATCCACTGAAGCCGAAAAAGGCGCATGTAAAAACGGTCTCACTTACACTGATACAAATGATAAAATAGTTTAGAAGCCGTGCAGTCACTCGCTTTGAGTCTAAAAGTTTAGTTTTAAATAAGCAGCTGCACGGTATACTATTTTTTATTGTTTGTGCATTAGTGACATCACATGATCTATTTATTTTTTTCTTGTTCGGCGCATTTTTTGCAATCACTGAAAACAACGTGTGTCTTCGTGTTTTACTAAAAAGAAAAGTGCGTTATTAATCATTTTTAGTGGTTTATTTATTTATATTGGCCCGAAAGTCCGACTCGGGCTAAATAATAATATTGACAAAATTGCAAAGCAGTAAATGTTACGATAAAGGAAGTGATGAGCGTGTAAAGATTTTAACCTCACCTTGTATTGTCTCCCTGTGCGTCAACGATAAGTGCTGCGGGTTCACCTGCTTGCGGCGGGACATTGCCCCGGCATCTACTCTGGCATCGCCCGGTGAACGGCACTTGGAGTCGGCTTGGACCGTGGTGTCGGTCCTCTCTGGATCACAGGTCCCCGACTTCCCGCTCCCTTTTGTATTCCCCTGCTGCTTTTCACAGTCTTTAGCTGGAACTCGTCTTTTTATGTTTCTTTTTTTGTTTCTTTTGGAAAGATCACCAGTCGGACAGCAGCGCGATAAGGATGGAGGACCGCTCAGTCCACGGTGTCCTGCTGCGCCTCGGAGGAAGCAACACTTGGATTAAGGACGCCAAAAAAGTGTAGTTTTAGCAAGGAAGCGTCTGCAGACGAGTTAATGAGTGCGCCGGTAAAGTGAGCTTTTGCAGATTAACCAAAAAGGACAAGGAAAGGGAAAAAATCCTGGACTGTCCGCTTCTGCAGCGACCGCGGTGACAGATTAAGTAGCCTACGGAGCACTCCACCAGTGATGGATGTTGTCACCTATTTAACTCCTTTTCTTTATTTTTAATGATATAATTATATCATCTGGGTTCAAATGGTGGCTCTTTAGTTTAGGATTCCCTACAGTCCTTCCATCTCAGCAGTGGCGCGCTACAATGACCCTTTGGCACTGACTCCCCTCGCGCGTTTTGGCATCGGTGCGCAGAAACGGCAACTCTTGGCTCTCGTGGCAGTAGCCGCGTTGATTGAGAGAGGGAGAGAAAGCGACACAGAGAGAGAGAGAGAGAGAGAGAGAGCGCGCAGGCGGGCAGACGGACAAGAGACACCTCCCTCCCCTCCTTCCAACAAGCTCCAGTGTCTCCTATTGAGCCGTCTTTGCAGCTCACGAAACATGCCCTGTTTGGGGCGACCCCGCATGTGTGTGTGTGTGTGTGTGTGTGTGGTTGGTGTTGCCTCATTCAAGTTTAAGTGCGTCCAAGACATCAGCCACTACAGAGGTGTGAACGCCAGACAACACAGAGACAATTTGCGGGGGGCAACCAGCAGTGGCTCCCCAGAGCTCCACCACCAGCTTCACACGCAAACATCACTCAGCAGTGGCTACTTCACAGGCACGCTCATGTCTGGCTATTGGAAGCCGAGTCAAGTTAGCAGCCAAAATTCACCTTGACTTTCTTTAAGTAAATCAATCTGATCATTTCACCTTTTACCTATTTAGAACCACCACCTCATCATCATTGCTTACAGAAGCCTCACAGGCACAGATGGAAATGATCTTAAAACAAGAACAGCAAACACCTCCATCAGGTCCAAGTCAAACTTGGATGAAGGGTCACCTTTAATTTAGACAATTAATCCTTTGTGTTGCTGTGCGTTTGTCGGCTAAACGGTGAAGCAATGCACAGGACACATGGCACCATACATGCAGTATTTACTCACATTTGAGTCAGAGGGTGGAAAACCCATGCTGTAGCTTTGTTGTTGGGGATCATTTAAATATGTTGTGAGGCAACAGTACCCTCTGTTGGCACAGTCTGGAGAACCTGTTTAGGCGGTGATACCTTAATGCAGCATTACTAAACTCCATCCCTATTTTTAGAATGAAGCCTCCTTAATTTGCCATTTATACAGTTCAGCGTCTGAGAGAGAGTCCTTGGAAAAGCAGATCGGGTTCACTGAGAGGCAATTAATAGCACTAAGGGAAGGTAATTGCACACGTACGGGTCTGCATTGAGATGCGGGTTAGTACAGCTCTAATGCCACCGCACCATACAGTCCAAAGTGGCGCCGTGCCGTAATTTGCTTGAAATACATTGTCGAATAAAAATAATAGCCTCACACGGCCGTTTAAAGTTGACACTGTTTCCTCGTAGATCAGCAGAGAAGTGTGCAGCCATAGCAATACATTTTACAGCCCGCCATTAATAAAACATGGTGGGCAATTTTAAGAGCATTAGAAGTTTGATTGCTTCGGGGCAGGCCTAGGGGACTTTCAGGACAGTAATTATTTATATAAATGAAATGTCATCTCAGCTCTGGCTCAAGTAGACGTAACCTCAGCAGACGCCACATGGAAACACTACGGCACAACAGCTATCTTTCACAGATAGGCCAAGCATGTTGTCGAGCATATTGCTTTGACTGGAGCGCATAAATTCGATATGTGATATTACACGGAGTGTCTTCGACTCCGCGTCGGGCCAAGAGAGCAACAGCAGTCGCGGACATATTGAATGCTGAAGGAAAACATTATCCTGAGTTCACACACGCTCTCTCTCTCTCGCTCGCTCTCTCTCTTGCCATCCCTGCCGGCTGCGAGCAGCTCCTTGATCCTTACCCATGGGTTTCTCAATAATACATCAATGTCTCCATTATAGCTTGTAACTGCAGGCTCTGGGCAAAGGCAGTTTAAAGCTGGGTTGCATGGGGCCAACATACCACAAATACCCCACTTGTGGACACAGGAAAGGTTTTAAGTCCAAATGTTGCCTCTAAGGAGACATGCATCTCTCGTGCTGAGTGCGGTCGCTCAAGAGGAGGTACCTGAACACACCACGGGGCAACATCCAAGCAAGATGTGAAAGTTTTGTCCAACTTACAAGGGGCCACGGTGCTGACATGCAATCGCTTTTTCCAGAATCTACTGACTTTAGAAAGATCTGCCTTGTTTGTAACTTACAGTTAAGCATTAAAATAATGAGCTTTTGCATTTGCGTGGACACGCGACTCACCCGGCTTTGACTCTGGGTCACCTCCATCATTGCATCCCTCACGTCTTCCATTTATTTACTCTCCAAAGAATACAACAAAGACATTAATATAGTCCTAAAATAGACTAATGTACATGACGGAAACTGCACTTTATACAGTTTTTAGGTGAAGTGTGCAGACCTTTGGAGGCAGTCGCTTCAATGCGTTTAACCACAGCGTGACAGAGCTGACATAAACAATGAAAGGTCCACTCCAGGAGAGCTGGGGTAATATGAATATTGCTCTGGGATTTGCTTATAGTCGGCGCTTCATTATGCAATGTTTAATATTAATAAAGAAAGTATAAGTATATATTATTCATAAGCTGATTTACGGTGGCTGGTGTGTGTGTGTGTGGATTTGAGTGACAGATTGAGATGCTCCCTTGCTACAGGCAATACAACTAGACAAGGCTCTTACTTTTCTACAGGACACATCCTGACAATTTCTCCCACAGTTAAGAGGATTTGTCCGAGCAGGGGTGAATATATAATGCATGCAGATTCCAAATTTTAATTTGGACGGAGTAAATGATTCAATGCTGGCTTTTCTCAGAAGTGAGACTGGGCGGGTGGGGGATGCAGAGGGCACAAGATGTTACTTGCAAGCCCCGCTCTTATGCAGTGACATTTAAACAAGCACAGATGATGCTGCACCTTTCACATGTCAACAACAGGAACCTAAAGGAAAATTACTTTTCTAATATTTTTCATTTTCCTGCTTAAAATTCCTTTTTGGTTAATATGATAGCAAGTTTCCATTACCAATAAACACCACAAAAAACCTCTTTTTTTTGTCCTAATCAGTCCCTGTTCTCGCCTTCTCCTTTGCAGCAGGATGAGGTGGTAAACTTTCAGTCTGTCCTGTCTCACAACCTCCATGTTTGAACTCAGAAGCCATCGCGACAGATAATGCATAATAATTATTTGCAGTTTGAATCTCATGTGCATATATTGTTTTGCGTATAATTAATATCATCGTCATTCTGTGCATACAGCTCAAAACCAATATTTAAGGTAAATTCTAAACGTGTACGTATTGTTTGATTAGATAGAAATAACTCACGAGTAATATAGAAGATAACGCCGGCACTGAGGTAAAAGAATGAGGGATTTTCTTGTGTTTAATCAGTAAAATAAACCAGTGATGTTTATTTTAGGGAGTCAGAGTAGATTTGGACTCAGTGTTCTTTAGTATGTGCTCTCTCAGGCAAACACCGGCAAAACTCATCTACTCTTGGATCCAGTTGTGCATCAGAAGTATGTTTGTAACACATACAGATGTATAAAGATCTATAGGTATCAAAGGACAAAGGAAAATCTGCTTCAGTTCATGTATTATACGTGTTTAACCTTGTCATTTTTTCTTTTTAATTAAATTTTTAACTTACCTGCAGATTCGCATTTATACTGGTCACAACTCATACTTCCTTTTACATCCTGCTACTGCTACATCCAGTGATGTTTCTTGTAAGGAGCATATTTCTATGTTTGGGTGTTGCCTGCTGCAGGACTCACCAGGTGTGAAAATAACCGGTGACTATTCAGCACAATGTAAATAGTATTTGCTTGCTTGCTTGTAATTTGCACACGTAAACTATTTGGTCAATGCTAAGTCAACGCTGACCGCCAAAGTCCAAGAGAGATTCTGTGTCTCCCTCTAGTGGATATTATTGGGAATATCATCCTTTAGATTATTATCAAGAATATAAGAATTTAAAATGTTTCCAGGAAAGGCGGGCTGTTTCCAGCAACGCTAGATAGACTCAAAACACGAATGAAATTAATTTAGCAGTGGAAATGGAAAGAAAAATGTGACCAGAGAGCACGTGTACCTGAGTGCCTGCGTGATGACGTCATCCAACGGTCTGACGTACCGCAAAATGGTGGTGCCCTTGTTACAATGGGGTCTGTTGTTCACTTGTTAGCCAACTTATTGTGATCAACAGTGGATTATTGCTACAACTGCCTGATTTAGGCGATTTATTCGGACGTCTACATGTTAAAGGTAAGAGTTGTGTCTCGTTGGAAGCGGCGGGGAGATGAAGAGGCTGAATTCTGAACTACTTGTGACATGTCGGAAGCTGCGGCGTTACACCGAGTGGAGCAAGTTTGCTAGCCGAGGTTTAGCTAGCCGAGGCTGGTGCAGAGTGGCCCTGTTGATGTGACAGCGTTGGTTGCCTTCAGCTTGAGAGTTTCATAGATGTTAGCCTGTCGGTGCATTTAAGCCGCTTCGAGTGTGTGGCTCGTGTTACCATAATCTCCGCCCCTAGCTGCTTTTTTAGTTTTACGAAGCTAAGTTACCATCACAGCTAACAGCGCCAGCAGTAGCGGGTTCGTTGCAAAGCATTATTCGCTGTGTCTAAACTCGACTGTTGATGCTGTGCTGCTGTATGCACACTGGGAGCCGACATTCATAGATCTATGAAAATTATAGAAATATATTATGTTGCTATCTGAATCCATTTTAATCATCTATTTGTTTACAACGAGCCTCGAGCTCAGTGTAGCTCAGAAATGTTTACTGCTCTTTAGCGTTTCACACCGTCGACTACAAGCTAATTACACTTTTTATAAGCCTGAGTGTATGTATAAAACTGCGCTATGGCCTACACAGAATACACTGGTGGCCAGGTTATAGACGGATCCTTTTAAAGAAAGAGACAGGATTTGTGGTACTCTTTGCCTGAACGTAAATATCTACTCGTGTAAGCTATGCTATTTAATGCTTTGCTGTCCTTAGTGATGATCCTTTTTATTTTTATCTCAGCAGTCCAGCACAGCGGGTCCATCCACCTCCTCTCCTCAATCAATGAAGGAATCCAAGGAAAACGCGTCAATGACGGGCCAGGCAATCTTGGACCATATAAAACCATGCTGGTACTGGGACAAGAAGGATTTAGCCCACACGCCCTCTCAGTCTGAGGGTCTGGACCCTGGCACAGAGGCCCGGTATCGCAGAGAAGGGGCTCGCTTCATATTCGACGTGGGGACCCGACTTGGCTTGTATCCTTGATTTAGATGATAGATTCATTGCTACAGCTACAAGAGAAAGGGTCACAAGATTAATCAGTGCCGCATGCTTCAGTTTTATAGTTAAAGATAAACAGACTTTTAAAAAGCAATACATCTTGTCCTTTCTCACAGAACCTACTTTGATGTGAATGTGAACATTTTTACAGGGTCCGTCTGATATACTTATATATAATGATGTTTGTGGAAGTGCAAATGACCGTTAATAGTCTTTGTGAGTCCTTGACCTGCATTCAGACACTATGACACCCTGGCAACGGGCATCATATATTTCCACCGCTTCTACATGTTTCACTCCTTCAAGCAGTTTCCCAGATATGTAAGTAAATCTGATACTGGTCTCTGTTTGTTTCACTCCTGGAAGCAGACCTGATGTTTGTAATGGTGAAGTGATGGTGTGATATGTGTCTCGACAGGTGACGGGAGCTTGTTGTCTTTTCTTGGCTGGTAAAGTAGAGGAAACCCCAAAGAAGTGCAAAGATATCATTAAAACTGCCCGCAGCCTCCTGAATGATGTGCAGTTTGCCCAGTTTGGAGATGATCCCAAGGTGCAGTTCCTTGTATTGACCTTTGTTTTGAGATGTTTTTCACTTGTGATAGCAGAAGCAGAATGGGTGTGAATACCTGTTTAAAAACAGGTAGTGGGTAGTGGTCACAGCGCTCACTGATACAGGCAGATTAATAAATGAGGTCCTGGTAAAACTGAAGACAGAGTTTTCAATAACCTAAAAAGTTCCTTACTTATTTTTTTAGTGATCAGATCTTTTATTTACCTTAGCTGCCTGTAAGTGAAGCAGGCGTGCATTACAAACAAACTTTTATTCCTCGCTTTTATTAGAATAACTGTCTGTGTTCACTTGCATACAAAGCTTTAGTTTAAAGCTGGTACATTAGGTGTGTAATACCACAGTGAGCCATGACTCATTCTTTAAACACATCAGCGAGGTCATCAGAGCGTCATTCAACACAGCTTTATGTGCCCTGACTCACAGAGACAGTAATCAAACCAGCAGCTCTCATGGGGTCAAAAACAAACAAGAACAAGCTGTAAATGTGGAATATGATTATGTCATTATGGCCCTTCACGTCTTTGCTATTAAAAACAAAGAACTCCGTCTCAACATTCAAGATTTTCTTTTTCCTCTTACCAGTCGGCGAGCTAAAATATCTATTAGCATGAAGTAGCCTCTGTTTCACTTAACTTGACCTTGAGTACTTTTGATGTGACATCTGGACCTGGCTTATAACTTGTCACTTTGTTAGACACATTTACAGCACTCACATGAAGCGGCACAAGCATCTTACCGACGGCTTGTTTGCTTTCCATGTCGCTCTTTAGCTTATTTAGCATCATGCTAGAATTAGCCAGTTTCTCCCAAAACATGATGCCCTGAGCCTGAGTGCTTTTCTCAGTTGAGCTGAAGCTTTAACTTATAGAGGGCTTTTACTGCCAATCATTTGCAGTCATACCAAATACATCAGTGATATTTGGATATCAGCCTTTTAGTTATAAGCCACCATCAGTGTCCTGGCTTTTCTCACCAGTTTTAGTAGCTTAACTACTGTCATTAAGTCAGAATTGTACATCAGCTTCTTTCTTAAGTGTTTTTAAATGAAAAGTTAAGCCAGATGAGAGTCGAATAGCTAATTGTTACTAATTGCAGGTAAAGGTGATGGAAACTTGTCTTGTTAAGCCACTAAAATTCAGATTTTTCCAAAAGACAATATTATTGTTACATTTTTTAAAAGGAGAATTTTTGTCATTCATTGCCAAAACGAATGGCGACATCCAGAGAAAACGACCACAAGTGCAATCTAGTTGCGAGCTTTCATGTTTTTAACATGTGCAGAATTTCCAGCACCTACAGCCTCCACATTTACAAGCAGGGTGTTTTTTAGAAGAACGATACTGTGACAAATATTTAGATTTTGGACTCAGCAGTAAGCCTTTAATTAGCTTGTTTGTTGTAACAGGAAGAGGTGATGGTGTTGGAGAGAATTTTGCTCCAGACGATCAAGTTTGACCTGCAGGTGGAGCACCCCTACATGTTCCTGCTGCGCTACGTCAAGCAGCTCAAAGGTGAGATCGGATAAGTATGACATCAGCTCCACAGAGCGTGAGAAATAATGGGCAAACTCTGATATGTTTCATGTTACAGGGGAGAAGAATAAAGTGTGCAAGGTGCTGCAAATGGCTTGGACCTTTGTCAACGACAGGTGAGGATTTTGTGTGTCAGGTTTTACATCCTGGTTAGTTTTGATTTGCAAGGAATGCAAAGTTCTACGGTGATGTCACAATAACCTGGTGCTTCAACGGGCAAAAACTCAAACCACCTCTCGTGTTGTTCGCAGCCTGTGCACCATGCTGTCTCTGCAGTGGGAGCCGGAGATCATCGCGGTCGCTGTCATGTACCTGGCTGGCCGCCTGTGCAAATTCGACATCCAGGAATGGACCAACAAGCAGTCCACACGCCGCTGGTGGGAGCAGTTTGTCCAGGACGTTCCAGTGGAGCTACTTGAAGGTACTCAGCATAAAGACGTTCCACTTAAAGCCTCTTCCTTTGTATTTTTTTTTGTCTTCACCAAAAAAACGTGTCTTTGCCTTCCAGACATTTGCCACCAGATCCTGGACCTGTACTCTCAGGGAAACAAACCCATCCCTCAGCAGATGCAGGAGAAGGAGAGGGCACCTGCTACTCCGATCTCTGCTCCTCCAGCTCCACAGGGACAACCGCCAGCCGCTAACCCTCCTCCCCCACCACCAAAGAAGACTTCCCCTCAGGGTGGCAGCCCGTCACGCCAGCTTAAACGCTCACATGTAAGTATACATTCAGCCTGTGCTGTACAACTGCTGTCAAACAACTGATGATATATGGCTCGTGTTTAAGATTCATGCACGGGGCTCATATTTTATTTCCTCTTTGTTGACAGACGTCCCCCAAAGATGAACCAAAGGCTCCAGGTAACACGTTTATTAATGATTAGGCAGGTTTTAAAGCTGTTAAAATCTGATGAAATTAAACTGAAATGTCTCCAAGAAAGCAACAAATTAATGTCAACGAAGAGCAGCTTAGAGAAAGATGAAAGACGGCAGTTAGATTTTCCTGGCAGGGTTGAGGTGTTTATGATTATCCAGGAGCACAGAAGCATTTGGTTACGCAGTTACAGTTTTGTTTTAAAAAAGCTTCTATTTAATTCACAGAACAAGTTGGATCAAAGATTCCTCGACTGGAGAGCCCCATGCCTCCACTACCCACGACGCAGCCTCCCCCAGGTAAGCGTGACTCTGTAGCTTACGTCATCTGCATTCTTTACACTGTCCAAGAAGTTCAAATGATTTAGAGCTGGATCAAAATACCGTTACGTGCCGGCGTCCTCTTAATGCTCTGTTTGCGTGCGCCACCACAGCAACCAATAATGAGCAGCCAGGACCCCCCGCCTGCAGCTCGAGCTTAGAAGCAGCCCGCAGTCGTTAGTCCTTTCAGTCTGCTTACATAACCACATCTCGTCTGGACATTATTTCCCAAGACACGCATACCCCTAACCTATCCCAGACCAATCTGATTAGTGCTTGAGCCTCATAATGAGACCTCCTATGTGGCTAAGCCCGGTAGTTTTGGTCTGCCCGTGCGCTCACTGTCTGAGAATGGCGAGCTTCATTTTAGATCTTTGCAGTAGGGAAGCTGATTTTTATTAACAAGTCGTTTCTCTTTACTTTGTCCTTTCACTCCAGCTCCTCCCGCAGAAGCAGAGCCTGGAAATGAAACAGCTCCTCCTCCCCCACAGGCTCCACCTCCACACCAGCCTCCTCCGCTGCCCCACCGCCCTCCTCCTCCACCACCTTCCAACTACTTGATGTCTACAACGAGCTCTTATATGTCTGGCGAAGGCTACCAGAGCCTACAGTCCATGATGAAGACTGAGGGTCCCTCCTACTCCATGCCGCCCAGCTACGCACCCCCAATGTATCACGTCTATCCACCACCTTCAGCACCTCCTCCTGGGCCACCGCCTCCTCCCTCCACATACCCACCACCCAGCTTGCCACCATCCTATCCACCACCGGTCTACAACAACTACCCCCCGCCACCGCCTCCACGCATGCCACCAGGCCACGTGCCTCCACCAGTGATGGCCCTTCCACCCACTGGGTACCCTCCTCCGCCTCCAGTGCCTCCAGGACAGTCACAGGTGCCCTTGCCCCCTCCGCCTGGTATGCCTATGAACCGTGGCGCATGGATGAGATGAGAATGTGATAAGTCTGAACTGAGGCTGTGCAGAGCCACAACTGGGGCGAATAAAAACAACCAGGGTCTTGTTATCTTGGAGCAAAACACGAAAAGCGGAGCTGCTTCATGACTTAGAGCTTCTGATAGAGGTGCAGGGTTGTGAAAGAAAGCGTGTAGGTAAATGGACTTTAAAGATAACGTGAGGTCTGGACAGTATTGTTATGGGAGGTGATAGGAAGGTTAACGAATTAGCAAATATGTACAGGATAGGTACTCACAGTGCCCAGTTCCAGGAGCTTATAAGAAACACTGTCCAGTCATTGTTTTTATTCGTTTTTTTCTGGAAATTTATCAGGAAATAAGAGATTTTTTTTCTGTTGTCATACATGCACTCTCACTAATTGTGGGTGGTGAAATGTTCGTTTCATTCAGCCTTTGAGTGGATCTAAGGTTGGGTCTTGTGTTCCTTCCTTTAGTCTATCACCTTTATTGGTTTTCCTGAATACACCTCCCTTCACTTTGTTCTCTTCTCCACATTCCCGTTGTTCTGCTGAGAGCAGTGTAATAAAATCTTAAGGTGGTTGAATATGCTGTGGGACTGTCGTATTGAAAGACTTGAACAGACACATGCTGTATATTTTTTGTGGTTTAAACAGCGTTTTTTCTTTTGTTTTTTACATTTTACTCTTATAATGCTGAGGTAGAGTTGCAAGACATTTCTGCTGCTTTTCCCCCTCATGTCACCACCCATCGTCTCATCGCTTCTGCACCCAGAGCAGTAAACATTAAAACAATTTAAAAAACTAAAAGGGTTTAATTTCCTCATTCACTGTCACTGGTCTAAGAAGCCCAATAAAGAAGAAAAACTGACTTCAGCTGTTCTTTATCTGGGTTTTGCTTTGTTTCTATTTTTTTTTTTAATGGTACTTTTTATGGCCGTAAGTTAAAAAGAGTCAAAAGTTCACCAAAGAAGGCAGAGCGAAGTACTTCGTCTGGGTTAGGTACCTCTGAGTGTCTGTTCCTGCAGTGGGAACACACACATGCAGACCACTAATAGTTAAAACGATGAAAAGCTGCTTTTTGTAAGAGAGGAAGGTTACAGCCTGGGCAGGCTGGGCAAGCGAATCTAAGTACTAAGTACTCTGAGAAAAGAGACACAGGAAGAACAAGCAAAACCTGGGTGTGAGGCCACAGTGCTAACCGCTGCACCACCAGCTTACTTTTAAGCACCTTTTATTTCCTTGCACTGCAGGAAACACACACAGATCAACCACAACTAACACTGGACAGTTTGCAAGTGTAGAGTTCAGTTTTTTTGAGCACTTCTGTATAAAACTGCCTTAGACTACTCTGTGCTTTGGTTTAGGTGTAAGAAAAGTTCTCGTCACCTGCTCTTCATAGCTGAAAATGGGGTCTGTGTGAAGAGAGGTGTTGCTTCTTAGATTTCTTCCACCCTTTACACACCAGCTCATGTTCCTCCTTATCTCCACCAGTCAAATGTTTATGAACAGAGGCCAGGATACAGGCAGATGAGCAGATACCTTTTCCACTAATCAGTTTTAGCAGTGAAAATGATACTCCCCCACTTCTTCAGTCCACCCATTCAACTGCTTATTGACGCAAATATCTAATCAATCGCATAGCAGCAACCCAGCGCATCTAGGCAGACAGACGTAGTCATGATGACCTGGTGAAGTTAAATGGGAAAGAAAGTGAGCAGCAGATCTCTTGGCAAAAATACGTAGTTGATGCCAGAGGTCAGAGGAGAATGTTTTGAGATGATAGGAAGACTACACTGACTCAAATAACCAGTCATTGCAACCAAGGTATGCAGAAGAGCATCTCTGAACATACAATTACCGTATTTCCCGGACTACACAGCGCACCCGAATATTAGCCGCACAAGCTAAAATCAGGGGGAAATCCTGTTTTGTACATACATTAGCCGCACCTGACTAAAAGCCGCATATGTAAGAGAATATGCACAAAGCAAATTGTCAGGAAAGAGATGGCTGTTTGGAGACACATCACTTTTATTAATATTTTGAAAAACAAGTTATGGGTACATATTTGCATAACTTTTTAGGTATATGTACAAGTAGAGGTAATTACAAGTACGAAACATGTACTGTGCTTCATAAATGAGTAACAAATGTAGTACATAACAATAACCTACAGCACACCAGAAAAATAGATTCGGACTACCTTTTAGGCTCAGGTGCAGTGACACGGCTTTAACAAGAAGAAAAGTCAGTCATTCACCACCATCTTTCTCTTCTTCCTGCGCACTAAAACCACCAAAGTCCTCTTCTCCAGTGTCGGAAACGAACAGGCTCAGGATGGCTTCGTTATCCACTCTCCGCTTCTCTCCTTCAAATCCTGGTTGTCAGTGTCAGAGTCGAACACCCTCTGAAGGGCCGTGGCGGTGTCCTCCTCTCCATCATGCAGCAGTCCAGCCCTTTGAAATCCGTTGGTGATCATGGATGTTTTCATACTTTTCCACGCTGTCAGAATCCACTGGTGGAGTTGGGCGTAACTTGCTGTTCGCAACTTTATCGCTGCTCATCATCCACGCCTCCCGCTGAATGTAGCGCTACTTTGAAGTTTGTTTTTCCCGCTACTTGCCTGGCGGAGGGACATGTGACCAACATACCACTCTTGAACCCCGATCCTTCCGCCAGGCAACGTAGCGCCGTACAACAGCGGAACAAACAGAACAAATCCTCTTACGACATCACAAGGATCATGGACAATCCATAGAAAAGCCGCACCTGACTAAAAGCCGCAGGGTTCAAAGCTTGTGCAAAAAGTAGCGGCTTACAGCCCGACAATTACGTAGCGCCAAATCACAACAACAGTCGCCTCAAGGCGCTTTATATTGTAAGGTCGACCCTACAATAATACATACAGAGAAAAACCCAACAATCATATGACCCCTTATGAGCAAGTAGGACAGTGGGAAGGAAAAACTCCCTTTTAACAGGAAGGAACCTCCGACAGAACCAGGCTCAGGGAGGGGCGGGGCCATCTGCTGCGACCGGTTGGGGTGAGAGAAGGAAGACAGGATAAAGACATGCTGTGGAAGAGAGACAGAGATTAACAACAGGTATGATTCAGTGCAGGTCTATTAACACATAGTGAGTGAGGAAGGTGACTGAAGAAGAAACACTCAGTGCATCATGGGAATTCCCCAGCAGCCTACACCTATTGCAGGGAGGATACAGGGTCACCTGATCCAGCACAACCTATATGCTATGAGCATCATTTAAAAGCCTGTCTGAGTATTGTTGCAGACCAGGGTTTTTATGATGTATTTTATGACTGTATTATGTTTTTACCTTGTAAAGCACTTTGTGACATATGTCTGTGAAAGGTGCTATATAAATAAACTTTACTTACTTACATGTCCATTTTTCACCATAAATGTGCAGAAACTGTGTCATCCTATCCTGCCAACGTGGACCAAAATCACTGTTTTGTTTTCAACATCTTCTTTAAAACTACGCCAAAAATGAAGGCACATTTGAAGGGGTACCTAATAAATTGGCCAGTGGTGCGCATTCCAGTTTTTGGTTTTACATTTTCATTTCCACTGTTCCGCCACCAGAGGGCAGCCTACCTCAGCTAATGAAAAAATATTGCAGCGCATGCTTAAATAAAGAGCCGTTCACAACATCATTAAGCAACTTGTTTATTTTCTTCCAAATGTTTCTAAAAGTGGACTATTTCATGTTTTCGGTCTCACCAGCGAAATATTCACCTTTATTGGTGAAACCACGAAAAGAGGTTCCAGTCATGCTAGTTACTAAAGGAATAGACATTTACACTGTAGATTCTAGGTTTCTGTATTGTGGCTTTAGCATATAGGCAGGAAAAAAAACACTACAGATGCTTTTTTTTTTTCAAATATACAGCTGGGTCCAAATTAAAACACAATAAAGAAAACAGTGTGGCACGTCTCAAATCATTTGCCATATATAAAGTACTCAAAATTGTATAATGGCTTCAAATCGGTTCCTAGAAAAAGGACACTTTAAAAAAAATCAGATTTTGATTATTATTATTATATATATCTATATATTTTAACCCTTTAATTGAGAGTACCAAGGTGGACAAACGGGTAGCCTCAGAAATGTTCTAATTTGGAACAAATAACACTAGAGATGGGAGAGCCTGAGCTGTCGAGTCACTCGGCAAACTCATCAGACAACTTTAATAACACGAAATCCGTCTGATGAGTTTAAAACGTGACCGTTCAGTTACCAACTGCGCTCCCATCTCTATCTCACTATGTTACACCTGGCAATAAATACACCGACAAACAGTATTTGTTCATTCTGACATCAAGAAAAATTTTTATGTTTTAAATGTTAGTGTTTTATGGTACGGAGACATCAAAGGGAAGACTTATCTCATATTCTAAAAAAGAAAAAATAACTTCAATAAAACACGCACTGCATAAACACACCTGCTGAATCCATGATGCGAGAAACTGTCTAATATCCATCTATGTGACTTTTCTTTCCCCTACCCTTATCATCAGAGATACAGTGGTGTGAAAAACTCTTTGCCCCCTTCTTGATTTCCCAGTGTTTTGCATATTTGTTACACTTACATGTTTTGGATCATCAAACGCATTTTAATATTAGGCAAAAACAGCCCGAGTAAGCATAAAACACTGTTTTTAAATGGTGATTTCACTGATTAAGGGAGAAACGTTATCCAAACCTACCAGTTCCTGTGTGAAAAAGTAATCGCCCCTGTAATTAACCACATAAAAAAAAAAAAGTTAGCACTTTTTGCACACAGGGCCATGCAGGTTTGGATTTTTTCCCCCATTAATAATAAACACCTTAATTTAGAAACTGCATTTTGTGTTTACTTGTGTTATCTTTATCTAATATTTAAATTTGTTTGATGATCTGAAACCTGCAACTGTGACAAACATGCACTTTTCAAACCACTGTATAAGAAAAGTTTCAGAGCAGATCAAACTGAGTGGGGAGGTTCAGGATATTTTAGTTATAGCAATTACATTTTATTTTGGATGGATTCAGAAAATGTCTTCATCAGCCTTCAATCGGGCTGTAACCAGGGTTCAATGGCCCAAAAAAAAGAGGATTCACAGGCAGATGCTACAGCTCCAACCATTCAGTCTCCTCCCACACAGACTCGCACTCTTAAACACACTCACACACATGCACGCACAGTCACAGATGGGCAAAGGTAAAGCTGTAGCCCTCCCAACCTGAGAGAATGATTGTCAAGCATGCACACAGCATACAATTTTTAGCCCGTTTCACAAAAGTAAGAAAATTTATCTGTTCCTTAATAAACAGAGCGAGACGGCAGATTCAGAATGGCCCGGATACATTTGAACAAACATTACAGAGAGAAGGAGTAAGAGCAATTCATCTGGAAAAGAATGATAATGATAACAATGACAATAACAAAAAAAGAGTGTATTACCAAAAGCAAACCCTGTTTGAGGTCTGTGTGTGTGTATATGTAGGTGTGTGTGCTTTTTAAAACTCAATTCTTGATCACATGGCCACGCTAGAATACAAAATAAAGTCAAATCAACAGAAACAATGAAGTAATGCTATGGTTTTATACATAATATACACGAGTTAACAGCGATTTCTAAACTTTATTATCCATAGACTTGTCTTACGAGCAAAAAGGCGCTAGGTCACAGTGGGTTTCACTTGGCTAACATTATAGAATGCTAATGCTAGTTATACTCATTGACCGCTGGAGGAAGTGGGGAGGCGGGGTCATACATGTGACAGGAGCTCGGGAGGGGATGGGGGTGTTTCTCTCTATAGAAACTAGTATTAATCGCCTCACTGTTGCCAACTTCTGCCCCCCCCCCACCCCCGTCACCTGTGCTCAAAACCACGTCTCATCACTAGCTTATTACAGCTCAGCTAAGCGCTAAAGGAGCAAAAGCGGGGTGCGTTTGTTTACAGAGAGAAAAGAGAAAGCCTCCAAACCGATGCGGAAAAGTGGCGGGTTGGTGACACTAGCTGCCGGCTGTCAACGTGTCAGCGCAAAGATCCAAAAACGTATACAGGCGACGCTGTTCACGTGAACAACGAGACTAACAGGTCCATTCTGTAGCCAGTCTAAAACGAGAGCGTTTGCCGGAGGAATGCCGGGTGCTGTCGGCAGGAGGGAGCACGGTGGCGTGACGGGTCCGTGTAGGTGCAGGTGGGAAGGCGGCGTTTCAGGTGAGTGTGGATTCTGATATCTCTCCGTCTCTCTCTAGGGCTGATATGCTACAGCGGGCCTTTGAACTGGTTACCAGAGAGGTGCTGTCTGACGGACAGCTTTGATCCTGCTGCATCACCCAGTTTTCTCCACACCACCTGCGAACAGAAGAGGAGAGAAGAGGAGCTGAGCGAGGAAGAGGAACAGCGGGAGAAAGACGAGCAGACACAGAGTGAAAAGAAAAGACTTTCTTCTTCAAGAGGGAAAACTTCAAATGCCCACAGTTTGGCTTTGAGCTGGGAAGACTACACACACTCACACACACTCACACACTACAGTAGAGCTTCAGTACAGTGCAGACGTCTCGAGCTTCTTTATATTTTGCTTTCAAGGAGCCGGATTTTCTCATAATTTTTTTAAGTGGTCTTGAGCAACAGTCCTCCCGCCTTTCTGAAGGTCTTTCAAAGTTTTTCTTTGGACTCATTCTTCAGTCGATACGTCTACTGTTCACTGAAACCTGATCAGAAAGGGCTTCAGTAGAAGGGGTGGCCCATTCTTAAGAAAGGCAGGGTGTGAAAAATCAGGTCTGATCGATGTGATGAGCTAAAATTTGAACGTTTGGGTTCACACCATCATCAGTATGTTGGGCCGAGGTCAGGAGAGAGGGACAACAGCCATGTGTAAAACACGGTGGAGGCTCTGTCATGGTTTTGGGCAGCGTTTCAGCCAGTGGTGTTGGAGATTTATGGAATTTTAAAGGGAGAAAAGCACAGTGAGGTTTTAACCCACCGTGTAGCACCATCTGGAAAATGTCTGACTGGCAACAGCTTCATTTTTCAGCATGACAACGATCCAAACACACTCCCAGTGCAGTAAAAGCGTACACGGATGGAAAAAGCACACAATGGAGCCGTATCAGTCATGGACAGGCCTTCCTCCTCAACATTACTGAAGCAGCGTGAGATCAAAAAGCAGCCATGAATGACCTTCAGGAAGCCTGGAGAACTATTCCCAAACACCACTTTAAGAAATGCTGCTTAAGAGAGTTATTAAGGAATAAAGGTGGACACGTCGAATATTGACTTTTAAGCTCTTTGGAGTTATCCCAACTGTTATACACTGTATATGTTTGAACATTTCAATGAAGCACTGCACCTATTTTCCATTTCCATCAAAGCATAAAGACAAGAACGGGACTCTATCTCAGTCCGTGTCGTCTCTCCGGTGCTGAAATCTCTCTATGAGAGTGAGAGGGGCCCCCGCGGGACCCCGGTGATGTTACAGAGGTACTATTGTAGTGCTTCCCCATTCCTGGCCTGTCACATACCTCTGCAGGGCCCAGATAACCCGACTCTCGTACTCGCTCTAATCAGCAGAGCTTTTTATCCTGGGAAAGGCCTTTTCAGCACAGACAGAGAAAGATGAGGGGAAAATGAGAGGTGGAAGAATAGAAGGGTGAGGTGGAGGAGTGCTATTGGGAGGGAGGAGGGGGTGGTGCTCTTTTTCCTGCCGCACCAGTTTAATTGCTCTGACAGCTCAACTATGAGCCTCTATACTTTGGGCTTTCAGCTTTGGAGTGGAAAAGGGGGGCACAAAAAGAGAGACAGAGGGATGGATAGAAAGAAAGAAAGAGTGCTGCTGTGTCATTCCAAACCAAATGAGCCCAAACGAGTTCCTCATTAGCCAAAAAGGCTCAAAACTGACCTGATTTGAATCTAGTAGAATGAATTTAAAAAGCTAATGAACAGACTGATGAATTTACAACTATAAAAATCCTCATTTTTCCATTGTTACACTAATGGTCTGCATATAGTGCATTTTATATTATTGGCACTAGATCAGTGACAAACCTGTGGTGTGATTAGCTAAGTGGTTCTGCAGTGATGGCGACAGACCTGTGTGAGAGCTCAGACACCCACCTAGCCCCCCACTCTCAGGCTCTCCAATAATCATGACAACACACAGACAATTAGAATAAAGACCGGGATACGAGTACATCTGTGGGAGCAGGAGGTGCACTTACATTGCACATCTCTCGCACAATGGCCTTCTCTTTCTCGCTGAGATCATCCTCATAGTCCTCAGGAACCTGCTTATCCAAGTTCTCGTGGACCTCCAGCACCTGATGGCAGACACAGGGATGGACATGCCTCATTTTCCTTCTGTATTTACAGAACTACACTAGGCAACGCTGTTATCTTCCAGCCTAACTGCCAATATGTTCTTGTTTTTTTCCATAGCGCTACCAGCCTGACCCACTTGAACATGGTTAAGTACTTCTAGGCATGCTAATCTGCTAATATAATGCTACCCCCTTTTAACCATTTAAAAGAAAGTAACATTACAGTAGCAACAAATGTGTTTTTCCCACATTTGAACTGTCACGCTGGTCGCAGCCATAATAGCCTTCAGGCATCATCCTGCAAATTCTCCAGGAACAGCACTATGACAGCATCACGGCTGCATCAATGATACAAAAGCTGTAACACTGTTTACCAACAATTACACCCTGTGATTGATTTCCCTGACTAATATTACCTTCATGGCGTGGACCACAGCCTCAGGCTTTTGGACGCAGGACAAATAGCCTGTAGCTGGAGAGGACTCGCTAGTTGGTAGGCGTCCAGTCCCCTAAGGGGAGAGAAAAAACAGAGAGTGAGAGAAAGAAACAATAACATAACAGTGGCAACTGAGAAGATGTTAGGGAGCGGGAGAACTGTGACAGATGCAGGTGTTAACCTGCACCGGCCAGGACATCTGCAAAGAGCTCTTCATTTGAGTCAAGATACCAAAAAAAGGCCCCACTCGTCCCATCAGGGGGCATCTGTTCAGATTTAAAAAGAGAGTATTCCTGTACTGTCGCACTGAAAATGTCACCCCCTTCATACCAGCTCAAATCACCAATCCTCCACTGGTGTTTTTCTTCCCTGTTTCTTTTGTATTCCACTCCCTCCCCTGGTCTGCTACCTGCACAGTGTGATTTAACCTGGTGTGATGGGAGCAGCCAGCCAGGAAAGAGACTGGGGGGGGACTTTGCTTGACTCATCACCACCCCCCTCCCGGGTAGTTCCAGACAGTGGGTCTCTGTCTGAGGGACACAGAGATCGCTGGGATACACAATGGGTCCCATTCACTGTAACCTGGCATCGGGGTCTTGCATTAGACACAGATCCCTGGCTCTGTTAGCCTGGGTTAAATTCTCTGCTCACTAGTGATGCGCCTGTCAGCTCCCTCCATGCCCGCTGGCCCCATTTGGGTGCCAGAATGATCCCACGTAACCTGATAGCACGGAGATAAAATAATAATCCCACTGCACCCAAGAGGACTGATTTGTGGAAACTGCCCAGCAGTTTATTCACATCACATAAACCGCACGAAGCACTGATTTATGTCTAGAGGCTTTTGGCCATACAAACCAATAAGAACAGTATTCTTTAAACCATTGGACAAGAAAAGGTCAAAGTGGCAGATTTATAGAAAATAAAAAAAGAGCTTAACGGCACATTTCCATGTTTTTAAGCATAATTTGATGTTATCCTCAGACAAGCTCTGACATGAGAAAAATAGGATGAAAGTGAATGTGAGTGTACATTTGCACATTTTGCCAGCACTTGAACTGACGCAACGTCGTAGTTTAGTAACTACATCAAAACAACCATTTATGACATCCACTTAATTACATACAGTACCAGAAAAGCTTGGACTGGTTTGATACTTGATGTAATCCAGTGCAGATGCCAGTCCAAGCCCCCTTTTTTGCACATATTTAGTACATTAAATTTACCCACCCTTTTTGTTTTTGCCTGTGTGGATTCCAAGGTTTCTCTTTAAATCTGCAACTGTCTGATCAAAGAGCAGCTAAACAACACAGCAAATTCATCCAGACATCCGACGGAAACATTTTGTTTAGTATTCCACAGACACAGTCGAGTTCGCTCGTTGCAACAGCTGCTCGCTCATGTTTGACCTAAAAATTACGCTTGCAAAACTTTGTGTGTAAAAACACATAAAACAAAAGACAAATGGAGTTGTTTTTAAAATTTATGCCAGTTATGATATCCAATTATCTGTATGTGCATCACAAAGACCTATCCATACTTTACAAGCGCTTCAATTTTCCAGTGAGTTAAGACTGTGTCTTTATACCAACAAAAGGTAACAGCTTCCATACAGTGAAGTGGACTTTGGTCTGACTGAAAGTATGAATGTATAAATCATCGTTAAGCCTTTTGTGATATTCTAAAATTTGAAATATGTAAACATTTACTGCAAGCATTTGCCAAGAGCAGCGCAGTCAAGAAAAGGATTTGGACACAGATAGCTCGGGGCAGTGTTTACTGCTCGTAAGACTGTAAGCATCTCCTGCATTAACAGGGCTGATTTGGGTCATTGCAGCAGGAGGCGGGCAGGGGGACAAACACTGTCAGGAGCAATGGTTTGAAGTTTAAACATACGAAAATGAGCACAGACTGTTGAGCGTCTTCTATTTGACAATCTCATGTACGCTCACTGACCTGAAACTTTGAGTAAGACAAAGAAGTGAATATAGAGGATGAGCTGATCGATTGGGAGGGACACACACAACTAAGAGTCCACTTCACTGAAGTCATTCTGAAGTCCCACATCTCATCTTCGATTTTATGCCTTCTTTCCCTGCTCCCCAACATGAACCGGGCAAACTACAGAGCTGAACATTAGTGCTGTTCTGTGGGCTTGTCACAAACCATTAGCAGACAAAGCTAAAAATAAATAAATAAATAAGATAAAAAAAAAATCTGCCTTTATTGTACAATTTAAAAACCCACAAGAACATATTACAGTCATGGTGGTGGATTATTTTACTGTCAAATAGCTCCAGACTAGCCATTTCTCACCGCTTTATCACTAAGCTAAGCTAAGCTAAGCTAAGCTAAGCTAAGCTAGGCTAACTGACAACTAGCAGCTATTAGCTTGCCACTCTCTTTACTTCCTCTCTTCTCTCTCTTAAGAAGAGTTTCACAGCTTTTTATATTTATATAAGCATATAGAGAAATATGTGTATTTTAGAGTTATTTTTACAGCGCAGAGAGTATGAGAGAAATACAGCACTTCATGTATTGTATTTATTATAAAATTTTACAGCTTGCATTGTATTGCTACTTATGGAAGCCCATTTCTGCCACTGAAAAAAAAAGTACCAATTTTGGTAACTCCAAATTTTGACTTATTTTCTCAAAATTTCGAGTTATTAACTCTAAATTTTGAGAAAAGTAACTCGAAACTTCGAGTTAGCGCTGCCAATCAGTAATATACGTGAATTATGTCATTTCCTTGTTAACCGGAAGCTAAAGCCCTCAGCTACAAATGCTAAAGCTAAGCTACTAGTATTACAGCCAGTCGTGAATGCACAAATTGCTGATAATTTTCAGCGTGGCTTCACAAATGATGAAATCTTTGTGTTATTAGCTGAATCACATGGCGTTACTATCACCAAACGTACTCTCGAAAGCGCCAATTTGTTGCGATCCGGTTTTGAGTGCGAATTCCACGTAGATTACTGATTGGCAGAGCTAACTCGAAATTTAGAGTTATTAACTCGAAATTTCGAGTTAAGTCGTTCAATCTAAAGAGCAACATATATAATTTTAGAAATATTTAAATATAAATATAAAGCAGGGGTAGGCAACTCCAGGCTCGAGTGCCGGTGTCCTGCAGGTTTTAGATCGCACCCTGGGTTAACACACCTGAATCAAATGATTAGTTCATTACCAGGCCTCTGGAGAACTTCAAGAAATGCTGAGGAGTCATTTAGCCCTTTAAATCAGCTGTGATGGATCATGGACACATCAAAAACCTCCAGGACACTGGCACTCAAGGCCTGGAGTTGCCTACCCCTGATATAAAGCATAAAATAATAATCTAAATCTAAACGTTAGCAAAGCGTAGCAGCTAGTTTGCAGGAAAATGTTACTATAACGATCATAGGATGTGTACATACATAAACTATCTCCTCCTTAACAGAACGACAGTTAAGAACAAACTTTGAACAAATATTGTCACACATACTTATTAATATCTATACATTTTTTAGATTTATATTACATCCCAATTCTTATGGATGTAATATAAATCGGGATGTAACATAAATATAAATATGTTCTTTTCTGATATATTATGTACATTTAATCATCTCAATGTTATGTTCATCGCTTGCGTTTGTTCAGCGTACGTCACCCATACATAATTTAACAGTCACCAAAATTGTGACCACTAAATACACAATGAAATGATGAATAAATGAAACAATGAATAAAAAGCGCTGCTGCTAATAATTCTAATTTAACAATACAAAAAACTCTATTTTAATACCAAATTCATGATGCTAAAGCAAAAATATAGTTACATGATGATTTAATCAAATATATCCAACATTTTTATATCCAGCATATTTTTTCACTACACAACACATGCCTGTTAAATGTCTTATTCATAGCACGTCAAAAGTTTGACCTTATTTCATATAAAACTACACTGTAAATATGGGGAACCTACAATTCACAATTTACCTCTGTGTTACAAAATGATCCAGTGATTTAAACAAAAATTATATATATATTTTTTAACACAAGGAAGATTTAGTCTTATGAGTAGCAGCATAGCCTGACTCTGACCTTGCTTAATTGCCAATCCTCTCCTCCTGAAGACATTGGCAGGGTTAAGGGTGGAGGTGGAGTGGAGAGGATTATTATTTTCATAGTGGAATTTGGTTCAAACAAGCTCCAGGGAGGAAGAAAAAGCAGGGACAGGATATGAGGAAGAGCGCTGACTATGCTGAATTTCTATCCTGGTCTCTGCCTTAGTTTCTCTTCTGTCTAAGACTCTGTCTGGATCATCCCCCTTATGCCCCATTTCCTTTCATTCCTTTTCTTCTCCCTCTCTCTTTTTTCTTCTTCCTGTCACGTGTAAGCGAGAGCGAGGTTGCCTGTGGAGGTTTAATTGGAGTGTGAGAAGTAAAGTGAATTAGAGCTGACTTGACTTGATTTTGCCGTGGAGGCACTGGCATAGCGCTCCCTACAATTAAGCATGTGCATGTCTGTGTGCAATTAAGCCCCGTCTCTTTATGTAACCACATCTGCATAAGCAGTCATAGCGCTGACTGATTGCTGTGACTAGTGTCTTAGCGGTTAGTGTGAGCGGGTATTCATCTAAGCGTGTCAGTGTGAATCTTAGTATAGGTGGTTAGCCTTCTCAAAATTTGTGTGTTTGCATATGTGTGCGTGTGTGTCAGTCTTCTCATTACTGACCATGTGCATGGCTTCCTGGCGCTGGGGCAGTGAGGACAGCTGGGACTCTGAGTGGTACAGAGTCATTCCCTTCCTCAGGGCACGAAGGTCACCTGGGTTACACTGCTGGGCACAAACGGTCACAAAACAAACAACAAAGGAAAAAAAAAAGAAAAATAAGACTTCAATGTGAGTTTTACCTAAAATTACCCAAAGAGTGGCTTCACGGCATGCTAATAAATCAAAGTTAATAATCCAAGACAGAGTGCCAACACACAGGGAATCCTGTCAGTTTGTTCACTGTTGACAAAATCAATGTATTTGCCTCTATGAGAGATATTTTAACATAAAAACGGCCACTTTTTACTCAAATACTCAAAATCCTGAGGTACCTGTAAGTACCATCACCAACATTTGATGGAGATTAGCCCAGTTTTGTGCACATAAACAGAGAAAACACTGCCTGTGAAGCAATCTTACATCAATTTGCTCTTGCATCTGTGTCACTAGACGCACAACTACCAGCATCTTTGTTACTACCCAGGTTTTGCCCGTTGGTATTTCCATCCAAGGGGGTTTATTAAAGTGTTTGGCTGTGCCTCCCTCACCATACAAGGCACTTTTCCTCATCATCACTCTCACGCCATTGCTCGTGTGCGGAAGTATCCCGTTTTGCCTTCATTGAGGTTCACTACATAGGGGCAACATGCCTAATATTTGTCCTCATTAGCAGCCAAAGACCACTGGTTCCTGGGGGGCAGTTACCAGCCCAGCTTCGCTCTGCAGGCAGGGACACGGCAAACGCCACTGTTCCTTGTGACATTTCTCGTGTCGCGCACTAGTGTTCCCTCTGTGCGTGGCGCGGTGCATGAACACACGTGATGCCTGGGAGCACTCGGCTATAAATAACCCGTTGAGCTGTGGGTGTGTGTCTATGAATGCCCGGACATTGTGCTGTGTTGTCTGCCTTTGTATTATCTTTGTGTGTGTGTGACGCACTCAGGTGCACGCTCGCACACACAAAGCCACAATCAGCATTCCCCTCGTCGTCCCCGTCCTTTGATATTCCTGCTCCTCTTCTCTCCTCCAACTCAGTATCCTTGTAATGTTCCTCTAACCTTTTCCAGTCCCCCCCCTGGCGCTTCTTGATCTATCCTTTCGGTTTCCATATTCATGCCCTCAATAGTGCATCTTTTTTGACATCTCTATAAGCTTCGTGTCTGGTAACCTTAAATGTCAAAATCAGGAGGGGTGATATAAACGCATAGTTGATCACCTGAATAAGAAGGCTTGCTTACCGATGCAGACCTCTCCCTGAGTCTAGCTTTTCATTTAACCATCACAAATCTCCAACTTTACTTCCCAACCCGACATGACCTTGACCGCTGAGACCAGCAAAGCCATTTGTTTGCCAGACAGCTGAGGACAGTTGGCTCGCTGCAGTCTTCCTGGCTAAAATTCAGGGGCCCTGCATCTTATCCATCCATCACAATGTTCTTGGTGCTGACGGGAAGATGCTGTGGGTGTCTTGCATCGTTTCCTGTTTGAGTTATGAGGGGCAGGGGTGATGCCACGCTGACAAAAGGGTAGGAAGGACAGCGGGATGCTCCTCCAGAGCCGCGATTTAATCAAATACAGGATGGAAACTGTTAAATCAGAGTAACCCGTGCTAGACTGAAATAAGAGGCGTTTCTTATCACAGTTACACCGTTAGACAGTTGCGCTGTACATCATATGCCGGTGCATATGTATCTGAAATCAACGACCTGGTCTTTAAACTCGCTCTTCCATCATTATTGTTGCCTAATTATGCCATGAATGCAAAGCCTGACAGTCATAACATTAAGTGTTTGAGAGTTTGGGGCTTATTGCAGCGACTCAGGGGACGGAGCATCGTCTGACATACAGATCATTACGTGCAGTGTGAATTGAGGAGGAGTGCATGAGTGCTTCACACACTGTAGTGAGTTGACAAAAGATATTTTCTCCACAGGTCTGAGCCTCTCTCAACGACGGCGCAAATTTCTGACATTGGGTGATAAAAGTGCTTTGGGTTGCAAGCTCCCAAATGCAAAGTTTACAAGATGCCTGACTCACCCTGCCCTAAACCAAACAGTATTTACCAAGAGTGAACTTCCGACAACGTCCGGACCAGATTATCTCAACATCGTCCGGAGTTCGTGTGCGAGCTCGACTAGAGACAAGTAACAGCTGGAAGAAATGGGAGAGCTGAGTGGGAGAAAGCCTGAGGAGGATGCGCGTGTCTGAGCATGTCTGAATGTGTGCATCTGAGTGCACACACCTGTTTTTCTAATTGTGTTTACACCTGGGCTGCGTAGGCCCTTGTTAATGTTAATATCCACTGTGGGATCCTGCTGTTAACTCCCTCCACGCTCCCTTTAGTATGGTTAAAATACCTCAGCCAAGCTGGTCTGGAGGGTCAGCATTCCTGCACTAAGAGGCCATTGTTTCCTCTGGTTTCGCTGGGCCGGTTTCATAACACAGGAAGTTAGGCAATACAATCCACTGGGGCAGCTAATCCATTGTAACAATTGAACCTGCTAATATGCACACACGTCATCAGGTAGGATATTATGAAATCTAACTGAATGGTAAACTTCAGTAATTCTTATTTTCACCCAATATTTTACTGTTATCACCCCTGTGTGAAAGTCATGTTTAGTAACAACAACCAGAGATTACAGATTCATATTTTTCAGCTTCAGATTGACAGTCCTTCATTGTTCAGTTGCACTCCAACAACAGTTTCGGCCATGCATAACAGATGCCTGAATCTACCTGGCTTGCCCCCCAGATCTTTAATTATTCAGCCCTCCAGACGTCAACACAAGCTAGGACATGCGTGTGTCATTTATGCACCAAAGCACAACGTAGCATTCATTCACTTAAGTTACCTTGTACCAAACACTGTGCGGAGCAGTTCCAAGGACAGATAAAAGCTTTCTTGCCAAGAAAGGCCACGTACAAGCAAGGGCCACCTGTGTTCATTCATTAGCACGGCATGCTAGCAGCACAGAAAGGAAACCCCTGGACACAGAAGCCACAACCCTGCAAGGCGGTGCATTTAACTTCCCGTGTTCTCGGGAAACCGGCACAATCACAAGGTGAATCATTTCTGTGGTGATGTTTGTCAATGCACTTTACTGTATTACGAAAAGTTGGAGATCAATATCAATATTAGGTTTGTATCGATGATATGAAGTCACAAGCAGAAACCGGTTAGTTTAGCACTACAGGACGAGAGGGAGTGATGGGGACAAAGCTCGTTTGAGTCTGATAACACGCTCTCTCGTGATTTGACCACTGACAAGCAACAGAAGCTATGTGTTGTTTAACTTTTTTTTTAATGGTATAAAACCATGAGATATATTATGTTAATTAGAAGTTCTAAGTGTTAATAATACTGTTATGTTAGCACTTTGAACCACAGACAGTGGCTGCAGCTTTCAGGTCCGGAAAGTAAATCCAAAGTGTTTTTACGGTGGCCCTAAGAGGCCAAACGGACTGCAACTTAAGAAATAAGAAAAATGCTGCAAAAGCACACAAAGTGTTTCTGGGGAGACAATAACCTGACGGACCAGTTACAGGAACCAAAACATGCTAAGTCAGTGTGTTTTAATCTCATGATTCATAAAATACTGATGATGGATTTTTAGGCTAATAGTTAAGCTAACACACTTACCTCTCATCTTTTCTCACAAAACTAATAGTCTCTCAGCAAAATTATTGGCATATTTTGGTTCCTGCAACTAGTCCGTCGGGTTATTGTCTCCCCAGAAACACTTCCCTTGTGCTTTTAGAAATCAGTTTTTTCCCATTTCTGTTTTTGTTTTTCCTATTTCCGTTGTATTTTGTGTGCTTTTGCAGCATTTTTCTTATTGCTGGTGTTTTCTTAGGTTTCAGTCCGTTTGACCTCTCAGTTCCACTGCAGTTTTTGCTTAAAAACAAAATGATTTCAGGTCCTGTAATTTATGTGAAAATGGATTTCTTGTGTAAATACTTTCCAGCTGCGTTTATGGGCTCAGTCGCTCATTTTGGGTCATGAAAATTAAGTGTATTTCGTAAATCCTGGTCCTAATAGGTTTCAAACTGGAGGATTATCGGCGGTATGCTCATTAGCTAACGATTTGATATTGACAAATTCATAGCCGATGAGCAAGTGGTTTGACGGTCAGACCCACCCCTCCTCGTCATATTAGATTTGTTTGTTTAACCAAAGTGGAAATAGTTTCTTCAGAAGCCAGTGGATGATGTCACAGTCCCGATCTTTGCCGCACTCTAGCTAGCGTCTAGCATTTATGCTAAGCTAAAAAACACTACAGGCCGTTGCGTCATAATAACTTAATCCCATCAAGGGAACAAATCATCATATTCCTACCCTTTAAACATTACCACAGAGGTGATTCCTTGTCTGAAAGGCACAACATAAAACATTACTGCAAAGAGTCGCCTTGCCTTGTACAGCTGCTGCTTTGACAGTGTCAACCCTCTACAGAAGAGAAAGCAAGAAGCTCAAAGATGTGAAAAGTCCCACCACCAAACGAGTAAAAAGAGTGAAAGGGCCAAACAGACTGAACCAACCGGCCAGCAGAAGAGCCAACAAACACAGACATCACAGAAAATTACCTTTCTCGTCTGTATTTGCGATAAGCTATAGCGGCTATAAGCCTAGGGAGAGAAAAACATAATGGTGGAAAGGTTTATTATGTTGTTTTGCTCTGTGAGGAGCCGTGAATGACAGCAATGGAAGCAACTGTTTTGCTGATGGATTTAAACACATAAAATTAAGTTAATGTATTTGTTAAATAAAATAAAATAAATCAGTCATTTGAACACATTCATATCCCAACTTCACGTCTGCAGAAAACAACGTGAACAAAAACTATAAGACGGGAGTTCATATTCTATGCTTGGACTGCTGCGAGACAATGTGTAACACTTAACTGTAGCGCGTAAGAGATAATTATGAGGATCGTTTAGGTTTCATGTCAGTGATAACAGCCTACACTCTGCCTACACATGAATCTGCTGGGATATAAGTGGGAAAAAGACTTCAAATTACAGTGTGAAATTCAGCCTCGTCTCTGTGCAACCTGATTTGCATTCAAACGAACCGACTCGCATCATAAAATGATGCGATAAAATTAAAGAGGCCAAATTATAAACTTAAAGCCTGAGCTGTTTTTTTGCCAATATTTAGTCGAACACTTCATGAATCAGATTTCCCCTCACGTGACCAGATTAGTGTGCTTCGGTTTCATCATCTGCTGCTTGTGCTCGACTGGGTAAACACACCTCCGCAGACTGACATGTGACCTTCTGGTGAACCACACCAGCATTCCACACACACACCCCACCCCGTTTTTGCACACACACCCCTCCCTCACCGAGCCCCCCATCCTCCAAATTTGGGAGAAGTCAGAGCAAGGTCAGCTTTGGGGATAAACCCTTTACTCTGTCACTGTCACTTAATGCCTCTTTCCCCTTCTTTTTCCTCCTCTCATCTCTGCTCCCACAGTTCGCCTCGGGGGCTAACATCAGTGCACGCTGCTGAAGCTTACTGACTCCCTATGAATTAAACATGGATAAACATATTCCCCAACTAACAGGGAGCCTGTTGCAAGGGGTAGCTTCACAGAAGCGTTAGGCAACGATTTTATGTCATCGCAGCTTCCTGTCATGTGTTGAGGATGAGTTAAAAAGTCGCACAAGAGGAGTTTAGCGAGGATAGAAGAAAAAACTCAAGTGGGCTAATTGCGGCATGGCACATGTGCCTGTGTGTGTGTGTGTCCTTGTGCAAGCCTCACCTGTGAGAGGAGCTTATTGTTATCGTCTTCCAGTATCCGCACTTTCGTCTCCAGCTGCCTGATGTAGTTGGTGGAAGAATCTGGAGGAGAGATGAAGAGGGAAAAAAGAGAAGAGGAGGAGTGATTAGCATTTCAAAGACCTCAAGCGGAAAACGGGCAGGCAGGGCCACTGAGGCAGAAGGACCACAGAGAGCTCCAAAGGTTGCCGTGCAGTTTGAGATGCACATCAGATCCTTGTGAAAGAGCATTATAATATTAGCTAATATGCTAGCTCTGACACTCAAAGGTCTAAAAATATTAAATTGGCACGAAAAACAAAAGACAAAAGGTACAAATTCTCCCACCTTTTGCATTTTTGCACTATGGATGCAAATGTTGGTATGGGCTTATATCAGGTGACTTACATTGGCAAAAAAATAAAGATGGCATCAGCTTTAAGATGGCTAAACAAATAGTAGTAAAGATTTCATCCCTAATTTTAATTTTTTAGTAATTTTAGTTGTTCCAAGTATTGGTTCTAGGGCTGTGCGATATGACCAAAATCTCATATCCCGATATAGGAACTCTATCGTCTGATAACGACATAAATCACAAAAATGTAACATTTTCTGTAAATTCTGTGAATCTCGGGCAGCTCGACTTGCGTGAAGTGTTTCCAGCTGTGCGTCATGTAGCTGGAGTCGAGTGTTTTAACCGATGCATGAAACGATACATTTTTAGACATAAGTTGTAACGGCCGCAGTTTTCTTTGAGTATTTATTACACGGCGTGCTGCGGGGAAAAACCTGTTCTAACGTTTGAGTCTAAGGTTTATTTTTTAGCACCTGGCGGCTCTTTTTTAATTCTCATCTATAAATAATCTGCTCTTTCACGTGATTCAGTTTATTTTGAAAAGTCTCAGCAGGATCTTGAGCTTTATTGTGAAAGTTTTTTGTGGAACATAAACAAGCGGACACGCAATGGTGTTACCGTGGTTGCTAACCACAACGCATAAAAACAGGCACTTGTCCGTCCTTAGTGTGGTTATATTAAATATAAGAGAAAGAGAGAACTTTAATTAATAATAACTACAGTGACCATCAAAACGATAAAAAATTTGCCGTAAACAGTTTATTTTGCGACACCACAAAACAAACGATAGCGTAAAATGAAACCATAGACGTTTTTATATCGTCATCCGATATATATCGTAATATCGAACAGCCCTAATTGGTTCTATCCCCAAATTCAAGCCTATTGGTCGCTTTGCAAAATAAGTTCTTGCAGCTGATGTCAAAGGTCAAGCACAGTGTTCACGCTGACCCATTTTTTGACCCCATACTCGACCGCTTTTTCCTTTCCCTACTTGGTGCACATTTCTCCTGTTCTCTGTATGAAAGAGAGTCAACTGACATATTTGAGATTCGTCACAGAACTGTCTGTAATCTGCACATCTGACGGTCTAACTGCAGCCTAATTACCCCACAGAGGTTTACACAACCAAGGTTGATCCCGATGAAGCGGCACTCTGTGCTGACTTGAATCAACTTTCCCGAGTTCAAATCAGGGACGGGAGCTGATGTGAAGCGCGGAGGTACAGTTAGACTGCAGGTGCCAGGGAGCCTGTTATCTACAAAGGCATGTTTAATTTACAGAGAGAGATCAAAGCCGAGTTACGCACAGGAGCCGCGCTCTGGTAGCTACTCGGGAGCACAACACTGCACGCGCGGCTTTATTTTGTTTTGTTTTCTAAGTGGAATTACAGAGAGGCTGAGAGCGGCGACGGCGGGGAAGCTGCTGATGAAAATGATGGGTTGAGGTTTAACAAGATGCACATGAGGACTCGCAGCTGCAGGGTGCCGCACACGCAAATGAAACAAAGCTTCTCGCATCTGTTTGGCAACTCTCGTCTTAGTTTGCCTCGACTTAAATGACCCTCACAAGTCCGACACGCATTTAAGCAAGTCGACAAGCGCTTTGCAAGCAGGGGGCACCACTGTTCACAAATCAGCCCACTCGAACGCCAACCTGGATTCAGCAGGTTTGCAGTTACATGCACACAGCCACAGATGCTATCAGTTTCAGACATACTTTATGCAAACAGCAGGAGGTTTCTAAACACGTCAGACAGCATGCACACTCAGCTGTCTGCAGATCCATGAAGTTTTGGTCAAGCTTATGCTGGTGTCCTAAATCTACCTTACATTATAGATGCAGAACTGAATCTGGAGCCTTTAAGTGTTCTCATGTCAGAATAGAATAGAATAGAATAGAATAGAATAATCCTTTAATTGTCCCACAAGGGGAAATTTGGTTGTAACAGCAGCCAAAAAGACAAATATACAAACAAACAGTACACAGGACACGGAACAGATACATACACAATTTTTCTTACATATTTACAGTGGGGCAAAAAAGTATTTAGTCAGCCACCGATTGTGCAAGTTCCCCCACTTAAAATGATGACAGAGGTCAGTAATTTGCACCAGAGGTACACTTCAACTGTGAGAGACAGAATGTGAAAAAAAAATCCATGAATTCACATGGTAGGATTTGTAAAGAATTTATTCGTAAATCAGGGTGGAAAATAAGTATTTGGTCACCTCAAACAAGGAAAATCCCTGGCTCTCACAGACCTGTAACGTCTTCTGTAAGAAGCTTTTCTGTCCCCCACTCGTTACCTGTATGAATGGCACCTGTTTGACCTCATCATCTGTATAAAAGACACCTGTCCACAGCCTCAACCAGTCAGACTCCAAACTCCGCCATGGCCAAGACCAAAGAGCTTTCGAAGGACACCAGGAAAAGAATTGTAGACCTGCACCAGACTGGGAAGAGTGAATCTACAATAGGCAAGCAGCTTGGTGTGAAAAAATCAACTGTGGGAGCAATCATCAGAAAATGGAAGACATACAAGACCACTGATAATCTCCCTCGATCTGGGGCTCCACGCAAGATCTCATCCCGTGGGGTCAAAATGATCATGAGAACGGTGAGCAAAGATCCCAGAACCACACGGGGGGACCTGGTGAATGACCTGCAGAGAGCTGGGACCAAAGTAACAAAGGTCACCATCAGTAACACACTACAACGGCAGGGAATCAAATCCCGCAGTGCCAGACGTGTTCCGCTGCTGAAGCCAGTGCATGTCCAGGCCCGTCTGAAGTTTGCCAGAGAGCACATGGATGATACAGCAGAGGATTGGGAGAATGTCATGTGGTCAGATGAAACCAAAGTAGAACTTTTTGGTATAAACTCAACTCGTCGTGTTTGGAGGAAGAAGAATACTGAGTTGCATCCCAAGAACACCATACCTACTGTGAAGCATGGGGGTGGAAACATCATGCTATGGGGCTGTTTTTCTGCCAAGGGGACAGGACGACTGATCCGTGTTAAGGACAGAATGAATGGGACCAAGTATCGTGAGATTTTGAGCCAAAACCTCCTTCCATCAGTGAGAACTTTGAAGATGAAACGAGGCTGGGTCTTCCAACATGACAATGATCCAAAACACACCGCCCGGGCAACAAAGGAGTGGCTCCGTAAGAAGCATTTGAAAGTCCTGGAGTGGCCTAGCCAGTCTCCAGACCTCAACCCCATAGAAAATCTGTGGCGGGAGTTGAAAGTCCGTGTTGCTCGGCGACAGCCCCAAAACATCACTGCTCTTGAGAAGATCTGCATGGAGGAATGGGCCAAAATACCAGCTACTGTGTGTGCAAACCTGGTAAAGACCTATAGTAAACGTTTGACCTCTGTTATTGCCAACAAAGGTTATGTTACAAAGTATTGAGTTGTATTTTTGTTATTGACCAAATACTTATTTTCCACCCTGATTTACGAATAAATTCTTTACAAATCCTACCATGTGAATTCATGGATTTTTTTTTTCACATTCTGTCTCTCACAGTTGAAGTGTACCTCTGGTGCAAATTACTGACCTCTGTCATCATTTTAAGTGGGGGAACTTGCACAATCGGTGGCTGACTAAATACTTTTTTGCCCCACTGTACATTAAGGACAATGGTTACTATAAACAGAGTACTGTACAGTTATTAAATTAAATAAAAATAATTACAGGTAAGAGGCAAACCAGGTTGTAGTGTGAACTGGTTAATTAACTAACTTATTGCAGTTACAGCATTGATGTAAACATCTATGTTTGTTGGGAGCAGTTCAGATTGTACAGTCTGACAGCTGCAGGGAGGAAGGACCTGCGGAAACGCTCCTTCATGCATCGAGGATGCAGCAGTCTGTCACTGAAGGAGCTCTGCAGCAACATCTACATGCATGGGGTGGGAGACTCTGTCCATCAGAGATGTTATTTTGGCCAGAGTCCTTCTGTCTCCCACCACCTGTACTGGGTCCAGGGTGCATCCCAGAACAATTGGTGCTCTGTATTAAATGCACTTTACCAGAACAGCAGTGGTAAAGCCCTGTTGTCTTTCATTCAACTACTTCTTTTATCTTCTTTTGCATCATTTTTCTTTGTGTAATAATGTAAAACAATTCCCTATTTTAAAACCCACGGGATCATCGATCTTTTTCCCACAACTTGAAAGCAGACAGAGCCAAGTCCAATCGGTCTAACCCCATCACTTTTTTTTGTTAAGAAGGGCCAGTGCAGACAACACTTGTTAGCCAGTGACTGGACACCTACAGGAGGCCACAGTGGGACGCTGGCCAGATCTGGTAATCCTCTCTTACTGCCTTGTGACACTCTAATCTGTATTCATCTGCTTGCCTGACCTGCAGCCAGATCTCAAGCTGATTAGGATGAAGGTTCCTCAGCGTTCAGTCAGCAAACAACAAACGAAGAAGACTCTGAAAGGGGGAGGGTGGGGGGCAGAAAATGGATGTTAACTGCTGCTTTTCTCCCCCAGTGTTGTGTATGTTGAGATTATTCACAGGGATTAAGATTAAACCATCAGTGTTCGAACAAACTCGCATTTTTTATCTTCTTAAGACCAAATAAATAACAATAAGATGTAAAGATGTACAGTCGAAGGTAAATATTGATGCGGTTTTCCGTTTTAACTAGAAAAACAAAACAAGAACAGAATTGGCCCTAAGTGATGGGCTCCACAGACGCGAGCATGAACAGCTTCTTCACACACCACAGCACCATCCCTCCCCTGCTACTCCCCACAAGCCTTTGATGTGTTATAGGGGGCTAAATCTCAAAGTGCATCCCTTCAGCATCACGCACGGCATGATTAAGTTGTCTTTCTCAAATATGTGCAGATCTGCTGTGAGAACATTCACAAGAACACACACACACACACAGAGTGCTCGTGCTCAGAGCTGCAGGGATCTGCTCGTGGATCCAGCCGTCACCCTCTCTCTTTAACACCCGGCTCCGGAGTCATCCTGGTGGGAGAAGGGTCAGGCAATTAAACTGTTCCCTGGCTCCCCTGCCACTCCTTCATCCTTTTATCCCCGCAGCCCCTCCAGCAACACATCCTCCTGCATCACTCGTCCACAAGGAAACGCTACAGATCATACAGAGATCACACAGCCGAGCCAAAATAACCGCCTCTCAACTCTCAGCTCGGTGCATCTGCTCTTTCATGCACACACAGCCCAACAAACACAGGATCATGGGAGAGGCTGTTATTATTTATGCACAGCCTGAATGCAATCTTAAACAGGTGAATAAGCGAGTAGAAGATGCTGTGAAGCAGTGAAATATTTCCAACTAGGCTGTAAACAATGCAGCATGAGAACGCTGGAGGCCCTGAGAGGGCGAGGAAAACCCGGCCTTTACGTGAGCTATTTTTATATCTGTGCTACTGTTGTTTACCCGCTGAGCTGAGCTGACGTGAGACTGTATATATCTGTGCGCGCGCCGGACAAAAGGTGACGCAGACGGCGGCACGAGTCCATCCCCCTTTTCAGCGCGTCGCTTTTTATCACGTCAGTGCCACTGTGACCCACTTCCAGCAGCCACTCCCCTCCTTACCTCCACTCCCACTTTTCCCTCCATTTTACTACATCCCATTACTTTAACGACTTTCTCCATTACAGCTCTTTTGCTGCTCTGGCAGAAAAAAAGGGCAGTTTTGAAGAGACTGACCTGATATTATGTCACAACAATAAAAACACATATGAGGCCGTTAATCTGACTGAAAATAGAGTTACAAAAAGTTGTTTTGACCCCGTTTTAAAAGGGTCTGGGCTCCACTAGCTCCCGTTTGGTTGCTACAAGGCTCCAAGCAGCCTATGCCCATCTGTCTATAACAGCCCATCTTGCTGTCTTTGCTGCACGCCGCTAGCAGAGAAAAATATCTGCGAGCCAAATCACAAGTGAAACAAGTGTGGAATTTAATACTGCACAAGACAGTGTATGTGTTACAACAGCGGTCACCAACCTTTTTTGCGCCACGGACCGGTTTATGCCCGACAATATTTTCACGGACTGGCCTTTAAGGTGTCGCGGATAAATACAACAAAATAAAACTAGTACCGGTACCGAAAAAAAGAAGATTTATTCATAACACACGTGAAAAGACCCAGGAAAACCGAGTAAATGATAAAAACGATAACATAATAACGCTGAAAACCGATAAAAACCCTGAAAACTACACATTTCACACCTGAGCCTCAACTCTCGCGGCCCGGTACCGAACGACTCACGGACCAATACCGGTCCGAGGCCCGGAGGTTGGGGACCGCTGTGTTATAGTATGAACTCTAATGCACTGTAACATTTCATAGTATGAAATTTAATGCATAATGTCTATTAAGTGTTAAATGGACTTCTGTCGCCATAAAAAAAAACATAAAGACCTTTAAAATAATTTAAATGTTGGAACCTCTGAGGCTGAAACCTGCAGCCAGTGCACTCGTGCCAAAAACTGCAGTTCTTCAAATAGCTGCTTGAAGGCGTCTCCAAATACAAGTCACTCGAGCATAGACTCCTTATGTTTAAAGACCAACTTTACAGCACAAATAAACAAGTTTATTAACTTTTTATACAAGTTTGTAAAACTTTTAAACTCTAAGAAAAAAGGTGTTGCATTTTTCTCCTTTTGCAACAACAGTATGTTGGTCAATGTTAGCCATTTAATGATATATTAAGGCTTAAATTGTTAGTTGTTTGGCCACTTTGAGCAACAGTTAAACAGGTCGCTACCAGAAGACATCTAAGAAGCTGGCTGTCCACTTCAGTCAGTATGTGATTTTAACCCTTTAAGACCTACCATAGAACCAAGTCCGCCAGAGCTCACTTTATATTTTTACATGCTGGGGAGCCATTTTTGGGAGCATTTCAAGTTGCTATACATCAATACAACTGTTATAGCCCATATCTTAATAATATGCATGCATTAAGTCCATAGTAACTACATTTATGGCAAAAAAGTGCAATAAACTACAAAAAAATTGAAAATCATTTTTGTTTTTTTAACATATATTTCTAGTTAGAGAAATTTAAGAGGCTTATCCCTCAAAACTGTAAATACAAAAAAGTTGCACAAAATAGTTTCCCACCACAGGAAATTTATTTTGAGTGTCTTCATAGTTTTATTTTTGAAATACAGCAATTTTTATATACTGCAGGAAAAACGAAAACAATCCTATGATGCAAATTTGCAAAGTAAACAGCATGTGCATCAAAATAAACTATTTCCAGCAGTGCAATTTGACTTCTAAGCATCCCAGCAACTATTCAGAAAAGTCATACATGACTTATAAAAACACCAGTATAGGCTTTTAAGGCCTACAAGTAAAAAACTACATTTTGCGCGAAAATGATGTCACTTCCGGTTTCGGACAAGAAATGGTGGACATGCGATCGTTCACGCTGACGTCTGTTTCAATGTGGGAAGTGTTCCAAACAGCTGATCGGATCGGCAAAGCGTGTTTCTGGAATATTATGTTTTTGTTGCTGCAAGCGCTTTTATGCAATTTTTGCAAAGCCATATGTGGAAGGAAACCGTGACCGAGGACAAGCTGATGGCATAAGATGTAAGTACAACTCCTCCGGTTTCATATGCAAAAAAAATTATTGCGCTAGCTTACGTGGTTGCAGCGCTACAGGCATTTAAAAATAGTTACGCAAAACGGAGCGTGTCTGCTCCGACCGGCTTTAAAGGGTTAACTTAAGCTAAGCAGCTAACTAATAAAGCTAATGCTAGCTAACAATTACGCCAAACCTTTTGTCCAATTGTGGCACTTCTGGTTTAGAAACAAATAAATAAAAACAAACAAAAACAAGTTAGCAACAGCCAACTTTAGGCTTCATAGCAAAAGTCCACAAACCAATGGGTGATGTTAATGTCTGTGTCCATCTTTTATATACAGTCTGAGTTTTAAGACTTTTTGGTAAGTGTGAGATTTTGTACGTTACACTGCTGATTAGCAGGACAAGGTGGGAACATCGCAGCATTTCACAATACAAACAAATGTGAACCCTCTCGTAAAACCGTGCTCCGCCGCGCTACAACTGGCCAAACCTCCAGAGAGTTCCTTTAGTTTCTGTTTGAGTACTCTTATCTTCCAGGATGATTTATACAGCCTGCACTGAATCTCCTCATAATGATAATGTATCATCCACAAGAAATGGCAGAATTAGTGTCACTGTGATGGATAGCGTATGTATAATATCATTCTCCTCCTTAAATTTGTAGCCTGCTTTTCCATCTCTTTATTAGTTCTTTTTCTCTGTTACACCCTCGGTGCATATGTTTCAAACCCGAGTGGAACAAAAGGTACGCCTGATGTTATCGGAGGTCACGGCAGAAGAGGGGGTTGCAACAATTATAATGACGAGTCTTAAATTTAGACCACACATATACATTTATACTCGACATTGGGCAGATAGTGGCGGGAATATAACAAAAACCAGCCCACGAGGTCTTTGTTACATCAAAGTAGCTTTGGTAAAACAGTATGGTTAAAAAGGACCAGGCTTTGGAATCCCCTTATGTTTTCAAGTCAGATCCCAGGGCTGTTTAGAAAGCCTGCAGTGCATTGAAATCACTCTGCTTTTATTATTCCTGGCTCGGCTCTGGCTTTCATCTCCTATTCACAGCTGTATCTCAGTGTTTTAGTGCAGAGACATGTATATTCTCTCAGCGACGTGCGTGTCTGTGTGTGTGTAGCGTGTATGAGTGCTTATGCACAACATTTTGAAGACGGGGAATGCATGTGGGCTGTATGGGTGTCTAAGCTGACAGTGTGAGCTCATGTGGGAGGGTGAAAGAATGAGTGAGAGGGTTCGTGCGAGAAAGGGGATTTTTTTTTAACCCATCTGTGATACATATATATATATAAATATATATATGTATGTGTGTGTGTGTGTGTGTGTGTGTGTGTGTGTACATGTGTTCAAGGCGGGAATAGGTTGGGTCAATTACCTCAAGATGTTGAAGAAAGTGAAACAGTATGGACTGTTTCTGCTTTTTTTCTCTACACTTACACCCGAGTCAGTGGTCAAATCAGTTCCACTGGTTACATAAAGCTTAAATCGTTATACTAAAATAGCTCTATTAACTGGCAACTTTTAAAATCTCAGTTTGGAACGAGCCGTATTCATGCTGGGAATCTGAAAGAGGTCCACCTTAAAAGCTGAAAAAGAGGAAAGGCAGAGAGGGAAGAGAATCAAAGACATGGAGAGACGCCACTCCCTCCAGCCAGCAGTCAGAGCAGCAGTAAACATTTAAATGTAATGTTTGTCTAAGTAGCTGCAAAAGTAATTCCTTGAATTATTGTTCCATCACTTTATTGCTTTTGTAAAAACCCATTAATTGCTGAACTTACCCTTAAACCCAGTGAGGATGGAGCTTACAGGAGTGCGTCACCATAAGGTGTGTGAAGTACAGTCACCACCTCGAGTTACGGTGTTGTAACTGTTGGAAATGCATTGCTTGCATAACATGCCGCATTAAAAGTGGCTTTTCAAGCACCTTCAGCTGCTCTTAAACAGTGTGCACAAATTAAGATGCTAAATTTTAATTTGTGAATACAGATTAGCCTCCATTTGCGTTGCCAGGTGCAAATTTGCATCAACTCAGTTGATTACATAGGCTTTGTATGAAATCAAGAATAATAAAAACAGGCTTGGTGTGAAGGCACCATTAATGCTAGCCCATATCAAGCTACACACCCGTTCACCACAGTCTCTTCTCATAATGCAGCTTCTGGCTTAATAAATGGTGTATCTGTCGTGACTGATGCTCTCACTTTTCTGCGATGGGATCTCGCTGCCTCCAACTTTCCATGTAGCACTTGAACGGTGAGGAGTGCAGCATGACTGATAGAGCATTTTTAAGAGTGATACCAGTGGCTATATTTGTTGATTAAAAAAGAAAATGTAAAAAATTGTGAAATTAACTTTTTTTCCAGTTTTGGTTTCCAAACATTAAGATAGCAAAGATGACAAACAGACGGTATTTTCATTTCACAGCGTTGCTTTCTTTTCCCCTTGATGTTGCAAGTCTAACAAACCTCCGCCCTTGTGTAAAAATGAAACTTTCATGAAACATTCATTGCCCAGTTCATCAAGATGATGGAAAGGGAAACTGTGTTCAACAAACAAAGAGAAACAAAAAGGAAAAGTATTCAGTAGGGCTGCCACGATTAGTCGACTATCAAAATCGTCGACGACTGATTTAATAGTCAATGCGTCGTTTGAAGCTTTGTAAGATCACAAAAGACGCAGGAATAAGTAGTAGGATTTAAGAGTGTAATAACGGACTGAAACAGAAGATGGCAGCACTGCATGTACAAGGATGCCAGCTGCCGTTAAACCCCGAAGAAGAAGAAGCTGTGTCCCAGAATTCATAGCGCAGCCCAGCTCAGTTTCCAACAATGGCGGCAGCTAGTTAGTTTTAATATTACTCTTATTCTTCTTTCTGGGTCACAAAATAAACGTTGAACATATTTTCAGGCGAGAATGTAGCTGTGTAAACCTCAAATATCTGCTCAGTTTATCAAGACACCACATATTTTCAAAAGCGCTCCGACGTTTTCGGAGACGTCTGTTAGCCACTAGCTCGATAGCTAGCCGGGGGCTAGGCTAACTAGAGCCGGCAAATCGTTTTCAAACCCCCGCTGTCTTCCGCTACTCGGGTTAAACATGATATATAAGTCACTTAGATAACTTAAAAATGTTATTGTTTGGCCTTTTTTTGTATTTTATTTGTTCCTGAGTAAATCGGTTTGGCTGAGATTAAAGTTATAGTTTTTACACAGCTGAATAAACGTCAAGCAGACAGCTGATTATCAGAAGTGTGAGATGCTCCAGAATATACTCCGGTGTCCTGTTATATTTTAGATAGCAAGGAGTTTATTAAATTTCACCGAAACAACCTGCAGATTTCATTAAAATTTAATAAACTATCATCTTGTCTTTATTTTTAGTTAGCACAGACCTTAAACACTCAAAGCTGTAAGCTAATGATAGTTATATAAGAGCAGATGCTGCTGGTGCAATAAGCTGTACGTTTTACGTCCAATGGATGATGATCTGATTAGTCGACTAATCGCAAAAATAATCGGTGACTAGTCGACTATCAAAATAATCGTTTGTGGCAGCCCTAGTATTTAGTGACAATTGCCTGCAGAGCCTTTCTGTGCTCCATAATGTAGACATGGCTGTGTACTGTCAGCTCAACGAGATGTTAAATTCAGGCAGATTAGTTGGGAAAATCCTTCCCTAAGGAGACTGGTTAGAATGGTCAGGAATGTCAGATTGAAGATGGAAAAGTTGAGCTATAAGAGTTATGTCCAAGAAAGAATTTTTGATTACTGATGTGCATTTGTGTCAAAAGTGAAGAAATCTTCTTTAAATGTTTGAGATTTATTTATTTTTTCCTGTGACATTTTAGCCCGGAGTGGCTGAGGAACCCAAAGAAACAGGGTTTCAGGCTTTCCTTTCTAGATGAACAGTTTTAATTTATCAATTACGTTTATAAAAACTGCAAAAAAAACGAGCTAATATTTCATGTGCTGCATTCTGCAATCCACAAATACAGGCATGCACTTGGCCAGTTAGTTCCTTTGCTTGGATGCACTGTAATCGGTCATAGCCAGGGCAAACTGGCCAGGAGAACAGAGAAGAACAAGTTAAGTGGGCAACCATGCTGCATTAATGAGGGGGATGGCAAAACCTGGCAACCCAACCACGTAAACCACAGGCTCCTGGAAGGTCTTCAAAGCCTCGACTGGCTCATCAGCCGGCGGGGAGCTAACCCCATCTGACAAGACATGGCACCCACTCCAAGGGAGCGAGAGCGCCTCACCTCCCCACGCACTCTCCCGTGCGCGAGTCCGTGCATGCGTACATGGGAGAATGTGCTGCGGAGAGAAGCAAGAAACAAAACCAAACACCGACAGCTCAGCGCGGCTTCAGCGCAGAGAGAAACTACTAGAGGAGGTTTCTGCCTCGGGGAGTTTTGGGTGGCATAAATATTTCACGCACTTTGGTGTATCACATGAATAAGTTGGCCTTATGAAGCATTGTGCGGGCATGCAGTGGAAAGTAGACAGTTGAATGGATGTAAAGTGCACCTTGGACCTTGACCACAATAAAAATAGTGAATAAACAAGCTTTGTGTTCTCGGTTTAAGAGTAACAGCAGGTCTTCCTCTCTGCTAAGCATCAACTTTCAGGTCTTGTGAAGAGAGAAATGAATTACATCTGACCATCAGTAAATTAAATCGGCAATTACAAGGTTAATATTTGGTTTGCACGCCGTTTTCTGGACAGTTTTTTTCCTATGGAAGATGGGTTTTGGTTCAGTGTCCCATCCTGACAGAAAAACAAAATAAAAAATTGTAAATAAATCTTCCAGTCACATGTCTAATAGTGAAAGCACCAAATCACAGCAGAATACAGCATCCCTTTTCTCTGATTTCAAAATAAAGACCAAAACTTTCAAAATCAAGTTTTTCAAAGTAAAACATAAAAATATTTGTGTGTTAAAAGAAGGACACATGGAAAGGCCGGCCCTCTGAACCTTGTTAAAAACAAGTTTGGAGAGGATTGAAGGAAAGTGGGACACCCAAACTGCTCTTCAATTACACTAACAGGCTTCTGTCAGTTGGAAATGTCCTCTCAGTCCAGAAGTCTAACCACATTACAAAATAGGCTTTCCACTCGTTTCCTGCTTCTTGCATCCTCATTTGGCCTCACATTTTCCAGAGCAGATCAATCTGTCTGGATAAACAAACGGATGCTGGCATCGAATCCCTATTTACTTTGTTCAATTCCCCACGGTACTCATATCCTGTTATGCATCTAATCATGACAATTTCAGACATTCACAGTTACGCACAGGTCAGCTGGGGCTCTTCATAATGTCAGAGGTTATTCGCTTCCATTGAGTGGAAATTGAAAACTAATTCTCTGACGTCCAACGATCGATCGCTCCGTCTGCTTCGACGGTGGCAGAGAAAGAGGGAGAGAAGCCCAATTTATTTATAGGTGCTCCAACAGACAGCGACGCTGACGCGCGCCTTGTTCCCGTCGCACATCCTGCCCGACAAAGCGATGCCTCCCTCCGCTGTCTCCTCAGCTCGTCATCACCGCCCTTGCAGGGTCAGCGGATGCCTTTGCACGTCTGCACCTACGGGCTGAAAACACGGCTGCAATACAGTACGTGTGATATCCGTGTGCGTCACTGATTACGTGCACGGTATGAGGCCACGCATTAATGCACAGACATTTTTGTATGTTTTTTATGGGAGATCTCCAGGGTGACTGCTTGCAAGGCTGTCGAAAATCAATACATATGGTTTAGCGCTTGCATTGCTTAAGTGCTACACAGTACTAGGCCACTTCTCAGACTACTGCCCCATGCCCTTAATCTTTTGATTAGGCTAAAAGAAAGGCAATCAGGCAGCTAGTTGAGTTCAATCCTGTGCAATCAAAGCTGTGGGCTTAATTTAGCCCGCACCCTTACTGTCCATGTGTGTGTGTGTGAGATGGCTATTTACTGCGAGACAAAACAGAAGATTAGCGACATTTTGTAGATGGATTAGCTGGTAGCTATTGTTTGCCTTCAGATTGCCGTCCCGAAACCCTTCAGCCTACAGCACAGCGTGTAAGTTCTGTTATTTAGCAGATAACCCTTTTTAAAATCATCCTTTACCCCTTGGTTTACTGGCCGATCAAGGTCAGGAGCCAAACTACAAGATAAATGGACATTAAAAGCGCTCCAGTGCTAATTTAAGAAGCTGTCAAGGGCTCGCTAAAGCTTTCAGCGGTGAGCCATATATTCTGTTCAGTCTATGCTGATTCCAAGAGGACCAAAAAAGGCTTTACCGATATCTCACGCTCGGCAGCACTCAAGGCCCTCGACAATGAAGGTCAAGGGTCATAACTCTTGACTGACTCGGGGACGGGACGCGTCATTCCTCTAGATCAGCAACCGTTTTCTGCTGGCGCAGAAGAAGACGATGGTGGAATTAGTGCGTTTCTGTGTATTTATTTTAAATAACAGCACACAAAACTGCACAATCCCCTTTGTCTGAATACATTCCAGTACAATGCAGCCATTTAGATGGGATGATTTGTTCGGGGGATTAGGAGTGCTTTATGAATATTTACTTGTTGAGTTAAATCATGTTTTAGCCAACAAAATAAAATGAAAAAAAAAAAGAACATTTTGGAAATGTCAGCAAAAACAACAATTTAACTCGTGAGTCTGGACGACAGATTCAAAGATATGTTGCCTGTAAACATGTGGATGTCATCAACGTGAAACCCCACAGTGCCCACGGAAGGCTTTGCAGAAGAGGCTTAAGAGATGGCTGGCTTTACCTCGCACAACCCACAACCCACCGCAGTGTGTAAACAAACACCAGAGGGCATTGTGGGTAGAGAACGTCCCCCCAGAGCCCACGGCCCTATTTAACCTCATTCCTCTCCCGTTACCACGGTTTCACCACCGCAAACCCAATAGCAGCCTCATTTGCATAAATCTGCATTCTTTTAAAAGCCTGTCTGACTGACTGCTGAGCTGGCAAAGGTTGTGCTTATGTAAGCAGAGTCTAAGAGTAGCAGTTAGATGGTAAATACAGGGGACGTTCAACACTGAAACCCCTTTATTATCGGCCTCTGAAAATCCCATCTCCCGTGTGGGTTCTGATGCAATCCGCAAAGCGGGGCTTTTTCTTCCAATCCTGTGAAAATAACATTTCCAGTGACATCATACGGAGGTTTCATTACTGTTGATGCCAATATCAACCGCCAGTGATTTCATTCTAATGTAAATCGGAGAAAACAAACAGAAAAAAAATGGAGGGCAAGATTCAGCTTGTGACTGCGCTATTTAATCTATGAGCTGACAACATCTGTCTTGCTATGTGTCGACATGGACGGTATTTATGTCGACTACATCTCAAAACAAAGATAACATGTGACAACATGAAGGAAATCCCGAAAATGACTTTGCATAAGAATAAAAGTAAGAAGGGGTGAGTTAACTTAATGCAGAGTCGTATAGGTGCAGCTCTCACTGCTGCCGGTGCGAGGACAGAAAGAGAAGCAAGAAAGTTTGTTCAACACTTACGGTTTAGGGTCTGGTCAGAAAAAGTTTTCGACCAATATATGGGTCCTATCAGTCGACATTAGAGACGGGGAAACACTAGAGGTGGGAATCACCATACATCCCACGATACGATATTATCACAATACTTAACGCACGATACTACGGAGCCCCGCAGGGGACATGGGAGAAAAAAAAAATTAAGACGGACTTTTGCGAGATCTCGCAAAACAAACTCGGGATCTCGCAAAAGTTTTAGCCGCATTCTTCCCATTAGCTCGAAGCTAACGGGAGGTCGAGACCTACTACAGCCGGGAGGAACACCGCTTTCCCGGCACATCGTGCCTCGACCTCTCGGTCGGCTTCAAGCCAGCGTCCGAAGAATGCGGCTAAAACGTTTGCGAGATCTCGCAAAACTTTTGCAAGATCCCAAGTTAGTTTTGCGAGATCTCGCAAAACTTTTGCGAGATCCCAAGTTAGTTTTGCGAGATCTCGCAAAAGTCCGTCTTAATTTTTTTTTCTCCCATGTCCCCTGCGGGGCTCCGTACGATACGATATTATTGCAATTTTTAAAAATATTTTGCGATATTCATATTCTGTACATAAAGGTAAACTTTATCAATATTCATTTTATCTAATATCAAAGTCTCACACTCAGTCTTTCTCTCATTTCAGTTTTATTGTTGACAAACTGAACGGTTTGTATTACAGTCTAGTCCAACTTAACTGAATCAACCATCTGGTACAATTATAGCTATTCTGAACAATGCAATTTATGAAAATTAAAGTTTTACACTTAATTAAAATAAAACATGTCTTAAATTAAAATAAGTAAACTGTCATGTTTATTGCTGCCAAAAAAAAGTTAAACACATTTGGACAGTGAAGGAATGTCAGGATTCTTGCTCAGAAACAGGATCAACATGCTCTGAAATCAGAGCACAAAAACCTTTTTCTGTAACAAAATATCGATTTCTGCTGTCCCTGTATCGATACATTATTAGCAAACAAAATATCACGATGCTACACAGTATCGATTTTTTCCCCCACCCCTAGGAAACACCACTCAAACTTTTTATGAGTGTTAACGTTGCATCGTTTGTTCACCAGAGGACACTCTGCAAAGTCAGCTCGCAACACCGCAAACATCAACCAGCTGATTCGAGTAGTCACTGACGGCATCAAAGTCATCCATGACTTCCTGCGATCAAAAAACTAAATTATTTTTAAACTTATACTTTTTTAGGCATGTATCGATATTAGGGATGCAACGATACCAATTTTTTCAAACCGATACAATACCGATACTTGGATCTGAGTACTTGCCGATACAGAGTACAAAAACCGATACTTCTACCACACACACACACACACACAAATGCAATGAATTGGAAGACAGGTTTTATTTTATTCTCTGCCGATAAAAAATAAAATCGTAATAAAAAATGACCACAAAAAAAATTTCAAGTGAAAAATAAGCACTTCTGTTAAATTATTGCAGAGTATCCACATTGTAATTTAACAAAATATCACTGAACTATTGGCACTGTCTCGAGCTTTCAGAAAAATAAATAAACACTTCTGTTTGTTTTATTTTATTCTCTGCCGATAAAAAACAAAATCTTAATAAAAATGACCACAAAAAAAAATTAAAAAATTTTCTTCGCTTTTCCAAAACCTGAGTTAAAGTTGGCTGTTCCGGTCCACACTGCTGACATTTTGTTTAGCCTAGCTACAGCAGCCTCCAGTTTCTCAATTTTTATCTGGAGCCGCCAGTCTCACTCGCCTAACCCTGTGCCTGTTTTATGTCCCCCTAGTGGCCAATCTAAAAAACTACAACAGAAATGACAAGCCACCCTCTGATTGATGAAATAAGTTGGTATCGGTTCATGGTATCGGTTAACTTTTACGAGTATGAGTACACACACATTTTACAGTATCGGCCCCAATACCCGATACCAGTATCGGTATCGGTGCATCCCTAATCGATATCGGTCTTAAACATCCTACATCAGTCGGGCTCCATTTCTAATTGCACAACTAGTCGAGAGTTTTGTAACAGCACAAGGACAATTCTCACAAACGAACATAAAAGCCTGTCCATGCGCTGGAGTCATCTGGAGATGCACCAAAAGGGGCTATTGGCACAGAAACTGCCACAAAGAGAAAAAAGGTCTTATGTAAGAGCTGTTCAGATAGACAGTATCTCATCCAAACCACAGCTTAAAATTGGATTGATGCTGGATCCGAGTTCGCTCCCATAACAGCGATTTGAGAAACGGTGAAGCTAAGCGAAGGCGACAGCACTTATACTCTGCAGTCGTCAGGAAAGAGGGCCATTAGAAAGGAAACAGGAGAATGACAGCAAGGCGTACAGTAGGGAGACAGGAGACACTGTGCAGACAGGACAGAAACAGGCATAATAACAAAGGCAATTCTATTATAGCCTCCATTATGAATGGTTAGAGCTGGCTGGACTGAAGTCTCCACTACAGAGGAAAACAACGCTAGCCAGGAATCATTATCCACGCCACTGATATTATCCCCTCAATTTTTTTGTTTTTAGCTCCAAGTAAAACTGGCCAGTCTGCCAGCTTTGAAATGTCTGCATCCTTTTCTGCAGGAGAAGCGTTCGTAACAAGTCCACACAGGGGCACGCTGCTAATAAACACATTCACAGACACAGGATGTGTTTAACCTCTCCCCGACGTGAGGTTCCTGCAGCAAAGCAACAATTTAATCGAAGCGAACAAGTACTCCTTTTCCCTTTGATGGCAAGATGACACCTAGCTGTTCCAGATGGATACAAACAAAAGACTTCTTCATCTAATATTTAAGTGCACGAAAGATAAAGTCAAAGGTGTGAAACCTGAGGGAGAAGAGGAGTCAAGTGAGCGTAAATGCCGGCGACCTTTGAGGAAGAAAGTATTACGAGTTGTGACAAGCACACATTAGGCTCCACTCCTGCTTATTTTTGTCACGTGGCAGGCCTGAGAGAGCAGGGCAGCACTGACAACTTGTTTTCCTCGTTCAGGCCTGCTAAGCTTTCCTGAGGTGCCTGATCAGCCCAAATGTGTGCAGCTAAAACTGATCTAGAGCCAGCGTCCTTCACGATGGACCACTAGTCTCTTCATAGCTCTGCTTCAGTGGCATCTTTAGTAAAATCCCTGTACCGAATTTAGCAAACACTGAAATTTGCTCCTTTTCTCTCTCATAAATTGAGTGCGGACCCCCCCGGCTGAGAACAACTGCTTTCATATTATTCCAATATGCCAATAACGATTTGTTTCAACGCTAAATTGAAAAAGTTAAAGAGAAATGGAGCCCGTGGTGACAAATACCCGAGCGGCGCTCTGTACTGGCAGAGGTTTAAATACTTTGTAAAGAAGCCCAATCAATAAAGTAAGCAGCTCCAATCATGTGAGGGTGATTAATTATCCGAGTAAACACTTAACTAATGAAGCTAATGAACGGCTTCGTGGAAGCGGTGCCGTCGCAAACATTAACTCTACTTCCAGCCGAGCGCCGGTGCCGCCACCCGTGTCGGCCGACCCTGAAATTTAGAGCTTTAGATTCAATCGGATAATGGAGTGGATTAAAGCATTATAGATAACTGTAACCCAGCATATAGGGAGAGTTTAAAATCCCATCGCGCACACCGTGCGGTGGTACATCACAAGGGTCCCAATTCCATAAGTGCCAGTGTAGCAGTGACGCGCTCCATGCTTTTAATAGGCCTAAACCCTGACTCTGACTTTACAGTCATTAGGTTTATTAGTGTAGCTTGTTCACGCGCACACATACACGCAGGAGTTCAGAATCCCAGGAACAAATTCCATTAGCGAGTAAGACTAGAGGTTTATGGCCAGATGGTTAACCTGCCTTGAATCAGCCTACAGTAAAAGACACACACACACATAAATGCCTCATAAAGCTTAATGGAAACTCATCAGTTGGTAATTTTATTATACAAGACCTCCCCGGCACCCCGTCGTCTGGTCGTCAAGTCACACTTTCTCTCTGCGTGATGCATGGCTATCGTTCGCACAGCGGGGCGGTTACACAGGCTGTTTGGTTCGAAGCCTCTGATCAGGATCAGAAGCCCGTTTTATGTCAATCTGACAGATGCAATCTTTGAAGATGGTTTTCGGGGTCTGGCTGTCATAAATAAAATGTAGAAGAAGAAGAAAAAATGTGAGGGGACCATTTTTCACTGGGAAGTTGTAACTGTGGCAGGAGCTGCTGAAGCCGCTGAACTTTAGAAGGTGGTTGAGTGAAATATGCACTCGACTGGGATAATAATTTTAACGACCAGGATTGGATTTTTATTTCACGAATGCCTCAAAACGTCTCCAGAAACTTCACGCAAAAACTATTTCAGCTTGTCCAAAAGTAACAACGTTGCTACAGGTTTAAACAGAAGCGTCACCTCCACACCGAACGGTCGTCTATCTGGAACAAAGTCTGTGAAGGTTCTCAGTCATCCAGGTCATCGTAGTCAAAGGAGCTTGCAAAGAAAAGCGTCTGGACTTCTTTAAGTTGCTTGAAGACGTTTCACCTTCATCCGAGAAGCTTCTTCAGTTCTAAGGTCAAATGGTGGAGAGTCCCAGATTTAAACCTAGTGGGAGTTTCCCCCCACAGAGGGACAAAAGGACCCCCTGATGATCCTCTAATCGCCTGAGCCAAGGTGTGAAACTGGGTGTGGGTCCCAATCAGCCAGAGTTTTGGGTGAGTTCATTGTGAAACCTGGCCCCACCTTATCATGCGAATTCCTGAGGTCAGATGGCCCAGGATGTGAGTGGGCGTTAAGGCGTCTGGGAAGGGATCTCAAAACTGGATTATAGATGGCAGAGAGTTGGTGTCGCATGATAAGGTGGGGCCAGGTTTCACAATGAACTCACCTGAAACTCTGGCTGATTGGTAAATGGTAAATGGACTGGTTCTTATATAGCGCTTTTCTACTCTTTCTGAGCACTCAAAGCGCTTTACACAACTTGTACATTCACCCATTCACACCCATTCGCACAAGCACATTTTTCTAAGTGCTTTCTAAGTAACATTCACACACATTCATACTCCGATGGACGCATCGGAGAGCAATTTGGGGTTAGTATCTTGCCCAAGGATATTTGGCATGCAGACTAGGGGAAGCCAGGGATCGAACCACCAACCTTCCGATCAGTAGATGACCTGCTCTACCACCTGAGCTACAGCCACCCACACCATTGGGACCCACACCCAGTTTCACACCTTGGCTCAGGCAATTAGAGGATCATCAGGGGGTCCTTTTGTCCCTCTGTGGGGGGAAACTCCCACTAGGTTTATATCTGGGACTCCCCACCATTTGACCTTAGAACTGAAGAAGCTTCTCGGATGAGGTGAAACGTCTTCAAGTAACTTAAAGAAGTCCAGACGTTTTTCTTTGCAAGCTCCTTTGACTATCTGGAACAAACTCTCCCATTAAGCCCATTCGCCCTTCTTCTCCTGATTGGCCGCCCCTGTTAAGCAGAACGTTTGAACTACTGGGGAGGCAAAAGGCACCAGACACCAGTCAAGAACAAAAGCGGGGCTAACTTTATCTCGGCGAGCACGGTTGGGTCACGCGCTGCTCGGCCTCCATTGTCGTTTGCGGAGCCAGCTGTCCTCTGGGAGTCGCCGTGTCAGCTCAGATTAGCAGTGAGTGACACAGATCAGAACAAGACAGCGGTCACCAGGTGGTCTCTGACTCCACTGATTGTACTAACAGGCCTACAGTAAAAGCAGAGGGTGGTGAGCAGTAAATCTCCAACAGAATCCAGTTGGGAAAAACGTTAGTGTGTCAAAAGGCAAACGGAGGACCAGGCTGGTGGCAAACAAATTTGTACACACTTACAGATGGACAGAGTATATAGGAACTCCAAAACATAAGAGGGAGGTAAATCTTTCTAACTGGATTCAGCCCTCTGCCTTTTTTTGTTTCATTTTTAAATGGAGGCTTTTCAAACCTCTAATCATCTTACTGTAAAAGCTCCAGATTAGCAAACAGGAACATATGTTAGCTTTTTTTTTGTCCTTGACAATATTCTCATGTCTGTCTCCGTTTAAAAATTCCACTTAATCCAACGTGTTCAGCGAGAGGAAGCTTCTCCTGTTGGGAGATTTTTCCCCCCCCTCTTCTTCTTCCTTTGTTCTCCTGCTCTGCGTCTTCAGATTTCCTCTCAGTTTAAAAACATGTAGGCTGTGAGCGTCTTGGCCTTCTTGTCTGTGTCAGCCCTGTGACAGCCTGGCCTTTCACTTCAGAGTGTGCGTCGGGAAAGCTTCAAGCAATCCTGCACAGGACAGGATGGATGGTAGGGGTGGGGGAAAAATCGATACTTTGTAGTATGGTGATATTTTGTTTGCTAATAATGTATCGATACAGGGACAGCAGAAATCGATATTTTGTTACAAAAAGGTTTTTGTGCTCTGACTTCAGAGCATGTTGATCGTTTTTCTGAGCAAGAATCCTGACATTCCTTCACTGTCCAAATGTGACAGTTTACTTATTTTAATTTAAGACATGTTTTATTTTAATTAAGTTTAAAAGTTTTTTATTTAATGTAAAATTATATTTTGTTTTAATTTACTTTCAAATTCTTCAGTTGCTGAAGGGGCTGCATAGTTTTCATAAACTGCATAGTTCAGAATAGCTATAATTGTACCAGATGGTTGATTCAGTTAAGTTGGACTAGACTGTAATACAAACCGTTCAGTTTGTCAACAATCAAACTGAAATGAGAGAAAGACTGAGTGTGAGACTTTGATATCAGATAAAATGAATATTGATAAAGTTTACATTTATGTACAGAATCTGAATATCGCAAAATATTTTTAAAAATTGCAATAATATCGTATCGTGCGTTAAGTATTGTGATAATATCGAATCGTGGGATGTATGGTGATTCCCACCTTTAATGGATGGGATGGTGTTCAGTCCATGAGGTGTCCGCACAGAGACCAAAAAGACGGGCGTCAAACCGCTGCAAGCTGACAAACTGATGTCAGCTGCTGTGTCTCCTTCACCGGTTTAAAAGTTAGTTTCACGTACATTTCTAATGTTTCCTTGCCAACCTAGTGGAAAAAACGAATCCGTGCATAAAATTCTCAACGCTCTCACACAGCACGGAAATTAAAATAATAATGATAATAATGGATTGGATTTATATAGCGCTTTTCAAGGCACCCAAAGCGCTTTACAATGGCCACTATTCATTCACTCTCACATTCATACACTGGTGGAGGCAGCTACAGTTGTAGCCACAGCTGCCCTGCCACTGACAGAAGCGAGGCTGCCATATCGCGCCATCGGCCCCTCTGGCCAACACCAGTAGGCGGCAGGTGAAGTGTCTTTCCCAAGGACACAACGACCAGGACAGAGAGGCCGGGGATCGAACCGGCGACCTTCCGGTTACAGATACGCTTCCCAACCCCCTGAGCCACGGTCGCCCGACAAATGACAACATTATGGCAAAGCGCCTGATTTGCCTTCCCACCTGGTGGAATATGACCTCTTCTGTCACATTTTTCCTTCCGTATGTGGAATCCCACGAGGCAGCTCAGCAAAAAGGCATCTTCACAGAAACAGAGTTACGTAACTCACCTGCTTGTTTTTTAAACAGCGTAACAACAATAAACTGCACTCGCTGCACCTTTCATTCAAGTTCCTGTCAGCGCGCCATTCTCATTGACTTCCCACAGAAATGGAAAGAGTCACAGAGGCCCCACCCGAGAGCCATTAACATCTGCGGCCTTGCAGCAATCACAAGTTCACATTCCATATTTTACAGTGAAAGCCATAACTCATATTATAAAAATCATGTAAATAAGCGAACTTCAGACCACCACAGACGTCTGATGGTGACAGAGCAGTTAAGAAGTTGGATCCGCTCCAAGCTGGATCAGTTGTGAAACACACTGATGGCGATATGCACGTTTATGAATGCCTGGCTACAAAAGCGATTTGCATAGCGTTGCATTTGGTGGATTAAGCTAAAGGCTGGAATGTGAAAAGGGGAGTGTACAAGCCAGACCTTTAAAAAGCATCAATCATTCAAATCAGCGTCGTGGGAGCACTTTTAATGAGCCAATCATCGCTGAGACCGAGGGTAACGCCCCTCAAACTGCTGTCAAACCCTGACAAGCTGTGCGGTGGGACACTGGCCTCCAATGACTGGTTAGTGAGCATTAGGGAGCTAATCTCGCTAATGCCTCCAGGCAGCTATTTGGGCAGTTATTTTGAAGGTGCTAGCTCAGGGGTCAGCAACCTTTAAGACCCAAAGAGCCACTTGGAGCCGGTTTCCACGCAAAAGAAAACACTGGGAGCTTTTTGACATCTAAAATAAGATAACACTGTATATATTGGTTTATACCTTTATGGTTTGTGTGAACAACTAAAGTGTGTTGCTTATGAAATCCATGAAGTGCTACAGAGAAAATGACATTTTATTTATGTAATTAACACATTTTGAACTCTTAAAGAAATATAACAACAGGAAAGCTGAACTAAAATGATCCAGCAAACAAAAACTGTTGTGAGCCGCCCCCTTATATCGCCTTGACCTGACTTTTAAAAGAAAATAATTGGAAAAAAAGCACTATGCTGCTGAAAGATGAAAAATACTGCCTAAGTATGTATTTTACGTGGTTAATGTGTGTGGTCGGGTGCGGTCTGCAGCACCGCTGCAGGGGAGGGGACGCACCTGAGCGGCACTCGCAATCACGCCTCGCCGCCTTAACGTCTGTGCTCTCTATGCTGTTGTTGGTGTGTGTCGGGCTGTGAGCTGCAAAGCTACAGCCGGCTGTGTGCGTCAGCAACCGTGTGAAAAGTGGTCAATAAAGAGATGCTGAAAAGCGTTTTCATGGAAACATCGTCAGGTCTGCCGTGATATGTTTACAATAAGACTTCTGCTCCTGAACCTCTGCGCACAGCGTCTGCAAATCAGGGCTGCACGAAGTCACTTCATCTTTACGCAGGACTGTAAGCTGTCATCTGTGAGGCGTGAGCGGTGTTTGTTTTTAACATAGTTCACGGTGGAGAACAGCCGCTGACATGATCCGAAGATCCATAACTGGCCTACCTGGGTTTGAAGTCTCGATAAATGCACGGCGTTTCGGCGGGTACACCGGCTTCCGCGAGTGTGACGCTTATTTTGAGCGATGAAAAAAATAATAAAATATGATTTATTATTATATTTTAATGTCACAATAATCTTCCAATTTAGACCTACAAGTTAAAAAAAATAACTAACATAAATAAAATACACTTCAGCTAAATACTTCTCATTTATTTCCCAATCCAGGCGGAGCCGCACTATAAGGACTAAAGAGCCGCAGGTTGCCGACCCCTGTGATAGATGAATTGGGAGAGAAAGCTACAACTTCAGTTTCAGTGGTCACCAGGACCCAAAACTGCATGTGTGAAATCTCAAGGCAAATTTTATATATAGAAACAAAAAAACAGCTTAAAGCAGCCGCCCAAAAATAAGGTTTCTAAAGCTATTTTATCCCTCTTGGGTTACATTAACTTTACAGCTTTGTTATCAACACAGAGAGCCAAATGTCTCAGGATCATCCATGCAAAGCACAGATATGAGAAGAACTCATCTGCATTTTTACTACGATAACACGTAAATATGGCTGCCTCTGCCGCGTGCGCATCAATGTAATCACCTGATTGTCGACTCATGTTACGAGTTTTCGTTTCACAATTCTTGAAGTGCCAAGTCTCCTACAGCGTGGCTGATATCGGGAAAGAAGTGAACAGTGTGGAATCCCAATCATCAGCACCCAGCAGGGCCGGCCTAAATTACTAATGTTGTGGGAAAAAAAAAAATACATTAAAATTGAGCAGATTCCTCAGATTCCTTACAAAAAAAAACTTTACTGTGTTCGGTGCTTGGTAGAAGAGGAATCACTTATGTGACTCAAAAGGTATGCAGGGCAGAACGTAACTTGCACTTTGTACCTCCAATGTAAAACACAGTGATAAAGTGGGAGCTGTGCGAGCAGATAAAAGGCTTTCCTCTGGTGAAATATTTACTCCTCTGAAAATGAAAGTATGTTAAGTCAGTGCCAAGTCCTTTTTTCAGCGCTTAGTAATGTGCATTGTTCAGTGCTCTGCAGGTGTAGTGATGTTTCTAGCTCCTTAGTCTTTTTCTGTGCGTCTTCTTCAGATGTTTTTTAAGCAGAAGCACTTAAGGTTACTGTGGATAGCCTGTTTTGTCTCTTTTAAAGCCGTGAGATATTTCCTCTCTTTCTTTTATACTTCGCCCCTCGTCCTTCCCATCAGCTCCACCAATAATTTGGTCTCTTCTTTATTTAGGCCCCTTTAATGCTTTTGGTTTTCTCTCCTGTTCATGTTTCCACATGTGCTCAGATCTTCTTTCCCTCTTGCACATTTTTCTTAAGCTTTACAATTTCTCAGATTTCCCCTCATCAGCTGATGGTCACTGACGTGAGCTCCCTGAGAACCTCCTCTGTCAGCCTTTCCACTCGCTCGCTGCACCGCTCGCTGCGTGTCTGTGCTTTTATTTTACTTTGTGGCTTTCTATGAAAGTGTTATCGCATCCAGCATTTCTCCCAAACAGTGAATGAAACTTCTGCATGGAAAGTGCTTACACTGTATCTTTCATCTTGTTACACGTTGTATAAATGCTCCACCTTACGTAGCTTAACTGAGCTCAAACCGTTACCACATTTTCGTCTCTTTCCGCTGAATGCCCGGTTATTGTTCAGTGCACATGTGCTGACTACGAGGAGGCCCCCGCAGGTACGGAGCGCACATTCCTGCTCAAGGGAGGCCTGATTTAAAGTCGCCAGCCTCCATCGAGATACATTCCTCTGCAGCAAGATTCAACTTGTTTAGAAGTTTCCCCCCCAAAAAACAAAAAGAACTAAAGCTGACAGGAGAAATTTATCAAGATGTACAGCGAGATGTACGGCAGAAATGAGCACAGCCAAAAGAGGTGCCTCTCTGTGGAGAAAGCGCTGTAAAGCACACCCCATAACGCTGAATAAAAAGGGTATAGTATCCTAGCAACTGGCAAAAAGGGAACACTGCTTGCTCTGCAGTGTCCTCCGTTGCTCCTGGATCTTCAACCTTGCATCCTTCTTACAGAGGTCCCCCCTCAGCAGCCCCCTCCCTTCTCTCATACTCTATTCCTCCGCTTCCTGTTAGGACACTATTGCACCCCAGTGAGGGGCACTTTCATCAAGCACACATGTCATTTAACACTGCTATGTCATCTAAAGGGTTTAAGAGAGTGCATCGGTTTATTCGGCGCCTATCATACGCAGGGCTACATGCCACGTATTCAAAAGAGTGGTGGGCAGAGATATAGCACTGGAGCCTGCTCTTCAAATCCTTTTTAAACAGAAGCCCTCCCCTCCAAACCCTCTGCCACGTTTGAGATCCGTGGCACAGCTACAACATCAAGCGGTTTAATCCACTTCCATGTTTTGCAGACTGAGAGGAGATTTAGCAAGGAGGAGTGGATATACGGGAGATAACGTAGAGCGAAATGTGTCTGGAAATTCCCCATGGCTGCTTTTGCTACTGTCTACAAATATAGTGACGGGTGTCTGCGAAGACAGACACGGGTCAGAGTGGCTTCCTCAAGAAAAAGGACGGTTTTAGAATATGAGATGTTTGTTTGTTTGTGGGCAAAAATTAATAGGCCAAGTGTGACTGGAGAAAATAGCAAACTAAAGCGTTGGCCTTGGTGAAGGACACACTCTGCAAGCGCCCTTTGAGTCCTTCTGTGCTGTGGCATCTGCTTGTCTTTTATCCTGTCTTCCTTCTCTCACCCCAACCGGTCGCAGCAGATGGCCCCGCCCCTCCCTGAGCCTGGTTCTGCCGGAGGTTTCTTCCTGTTAAAAGGGAGTTTTTCCTTCCCACTGTTGCCAAAGTGCTGCTCATAGGGGGTCATATGATTGTTGGGTTTTTCTCTGTATCTATGAAGCGCCTTGAGGCGACTTTTGTTGTGATTTGGCGCTATATAAATAAAACTGAATTGAATTGAATTGCATATGAGGATGTGTGGGGTCAACCGGTCCACTCAGACAGACGGCATAGAAAATATCCCAGCTGCAACGTTTCCGTAGATTATATCATATTTAGTTTTAGTACATCTTTGCTTGTGGATGGACACTCTGAGATTATGCACATTTTAATTTTTAGTGAAACCCTTAAGCCATCTTTAAATTTATGTGAGACTTCTAAACAGCTACTGAAATTTATGAGTTATGTGTGACAAACTTGTTGTCTTTGACGCCAAATTCTTGACTGGCTTTTAATAAACAGAAAATAATTAATAATAGAAGTACCGGTCATGAAAATTTACAGAATATTTTTCCAAACCAAGCTCGAATAAACAGATCTGACTGATCGGAGAACTGTCTTACTAAATGTGTATTCACAGCTCAAAACGGCGACCTGTACTGAATATAGAAATGTAAAATAACACTATGGGTGAAGCCTTTTCTTGTTTAGACACACGAGGACCCACATTCAGATCTGCAAAGTGCTCGGCCTTAACGCGTTAAAATCAAATAAATTCTGCAAATTTTTCCGGTGAAATTACACGGTCGGCATTTACGCGTCTGGTGTGTAAAAGCCTCAATTCACTTTAACTGAATTTGGATAACGTTCAGCTTATCACTCCCTTAGTTAGCCATCAATAACCATTAGCCTATTAGCCCAACCACTGATTTAGCCTGCTAGCTTTGGCTACAGCAGCTAATTGCTTCTTTAAGACGTCTAACCGTGTTTCACTAACATTCATTTCTAGTGTTTGCTTTTAGCTAGCTTTTTAACATTTATTTGAAGTTGCAGGCATATATTTAGCAAAAAAATTCTACCCATAATTTTAGCTACTCCACTTCAATGGTTTATTCATTATTTTTTAGCTAATGTTTACATTTTTCTTTTTTAAATGAGTAAATCATTTAAATTGCTGTACTTTTAGAACACTTTTGCAAACACTTATTTATTAATAACCATTAGCCTATTATTGCAACCACTGATTTAGCCTGCTAGCTTTGGCTACAGCAGCTAATTGCTTCTTTAAGACGTCTAACCATGTTTCACTAACATTCATTTCTAGTGTTTGCTTTTAGCTAGCTTTTTAACATTTATTTGAAGTTGCAGGCATATATTTAGCAAAGTTTTACTCATAATTTTAGCTAATGTTTACATTTTTCTTTTTTAAATGAGTAAATCATTTAAATAGCTGTACTTTTAGAACACTTTTGCAAACATTTATTTACTTTGTGACCATTACTTTTCCATTTCAACCAGTATAACTAGTTTTTGCTCTCTTGGGGGGTTACATGTGTTTAGCTCAGTCATTCGGTGCAATAGCTAAGTTAATCTTTCCACATACGCCCTTCCTATTGCAGCAGGACCTCACACTTAAGCCACTGGTTAGAAATCGCTGTTTCAGTCGCACCGAGAGCCTGATGAGGATGAGTTCTTGTGGTGCCTTGTGAGAAACACTCGAGATGAAGTGCTAGCCAACCTCTTTCGCCCTGCAAGCAGATGTCTGACTCAAAATGTGCCGATGCTGAACTTTCTCAAAAAGAAAGAAAAACACAAAAACCAGCAGCCGAGGAGAAAAGATCAGAACCAACTAGGCCACAGAGCTGGGGAGGAGAAATAGGCTGGCTATAATTGGCTGTCATAAGTGTCATCTCCTCTCAGTGTGTGAGTTAGAAGAGATTTGAAATATGACGTGTGATGCCCCTCTGAAGATGAATAACTGCCTCAATTTGCCTCATATGACACCAACCAACTTTACACCAAGCTCGAAACCCGTCTCTATACAGGGAGGCTTGAAAAGACGGAAAAGAGAGGGCGATTTCTTTTCCCTCCGTTTCCCACTGCAACACTTTCAAACCAAACTGTCTCGCATCCTTTTAAGAACCATCATTGCGGCCAACCATAGCCAGGCAGCCTGTGCTTAATCAGACATTATCTGCGCATCTGCAGAACCCACAGCTAGCTCTGATGGAGTCAAAGAGGATCGGAGGGAGACCCAGGAACATGTCCAGATTTTCAGATAATCACACAGACTTTCCCTGGCGGCTAGTCCATAACCGTTAATACCAGCACAAACGGCAAACGCACGCCAGATAAAAAGCATCTGCATCACTCTCCGTCTGTTGCCAGTCATCGATTTAGTCAGGTAAACGCCTTTTCTTCCCGTGAGCTTGCATTTTCGCCCGATTATCAGCTTTCATGTAAGCTCTTTACGATTGTCACGGTGGAATCAAATGGCCTACATTTGGCTCGGTTTGAATAAATAATGACTTTGATCAGGCTGTATAATCTGAGGCCGAGCTCAGTTAAGTGGGGTGGTCTTAATACCTTTTTTGATGGACTGTCGACAGCTGTCAGATCGTCGCTGAGCATTTGTGGTGAGAAGTGGGATGTGGTAAAAGACAGATGAATACAAATTTAATGTGTTGGGAATACGTTTGATGCGTATTGCAGCTTCAAAGCCAACCTCTGACCTTCTACGTTCTGACTTACCTTCTTTTCATCTGTTGAACTTTCTCTTTACAATCTTTTCCCCCCAAGTTCAAAACAGACATGCATTTCCCAGCACACCTAGATGTTATTTTTGCTTTGCGTCATTGTTCAACTTGACCACTTCACTATTAAAGCTCTACTTTAAAACATAACCAAATGGTTTCAATTGCACTTTCTTTCCAGCGCCCAACAAGAAATAGCCGAGAGAAATGTGTTTCTCAAGTGCCGTGCCAAACCACAACAGAGATGTTTAAGTTACGCAGCCCAGCCTGCAGGAGGAAATTAGCCTCCAGAGCAAACCAAAGTAATGTTACCTGAAACCATCTAAAAAAAAAAAAAAAAAAATTCCTTAGGATGGAGCAATAGTGCTGTAGACTGTACGATTGATTCCAGATGTTTTAGCCGAGAGTCAGACCTCCACATTATCTCATCCATCTCGATGGCCAATGGCCAGTTTCATTATTTGTGCTCCAGTGAACATCCAACTAGGAATGTGACGCTATTCTCACCCAAGCAACAAAGCAAGCGTTTCAATAATTCTTTAATTTTCTTTTTCCTTCTTCACAAAGAAGTGAAGAAAGTGAAAGCAGTATCCAATGTCCGTTATAGTACGTCCTGTGCCAGGTTACAACTCATCCAGTTCAAGGTGTTGTACAGGGTTTACTATTCAAAGTCTCGTCTGTCTGAGATTTACCCACAAGTAATGGATCAGTGTGAGAGATGTCATGCCACCCCATGTGACCTAGGCCATATGTTCTTTCTGTGCCCAAGACTCCACGGCTTCTGGAGTCAGTATTCAGTTATTCTTTTCAAGGCTCTTGGGACCCAAATCTGCATGGACCCTTTTCTAGCTGTTTTTGGGCTCCCAGTCAACACTGGTCTAACCGACCCCACACACTTCAAAATATTAGCCTTTACATCACTTTTGGCTAGACGTTGCATCTTACTCCTTTGGAAATCTTCAAAGCCACCTTCAGTTTCTTTTTGGTTTAGAGATGTGATGTCATTTCTTAACCCTTTAAGACCTACCATAGAACCAAGTCCGCCAGAGCTTATATTATATTTTTACATGCTGTGGAGCCATTTTTGGGAGCATTTCAAGTTGATATACATCAATACAACCATTATAGTCCAAATTTTAATAATATGCATGCATTAAGTGCATAATAATTACATAAATTGCAAAAAAGTGCAATAAACTACAAAAAAAATTGAAAATCATTTTTGTTTTTTTAACATATATTTCTAGTTAGAGAAATTTAAGAGGCTTATCCCTCAAAACTGTAAATACAAAAAAGTTGCACAAAATAGTTTCCCACCACAGGAAATTTATTTTAAGTGTCTTCATAGTTTTATTTTTGAAATACACCAATTTTTATACACTGCAGGAAAAACTAAAATAAATATTATAGTGCAAATTTGCAAAAAAGCAGCATATGCATCAAAATAAACTATTTCCAGCAGTGCAATATGAGTCCTAAGCATCCCAGAAACGACACAGAAAGTCACAAAGTCAAACATAACTTTTAAAAACACCAGTATAGGCTCATAAGGCCCTGATGGTAAAAAAAAAAACTACATTTCCGCGAAAATGACGTCACTTCCGGTTTCGGGCAGGTCATGGTGGACATGCGATAGTTCGTGCTGACGTCTATTCCAACGTAGGAAGTGTTACAAACAGCTGATCGGATCGGCAAAGCGTGTTTCTGGAATATTATATTTTTGTTGCTGCAAGTGCTTTTTATGCAGTTTTTGCAAAGCTGTATGTGGAAGGAAACTGTGACCGAGGACAAGCTGATGGCATAAGATGTAAGTACAACTCCTCCGGTTTCATATGCAAAAAGAATTATTGCTCTAGCTCACGTGGTTGCAGAGCTACCGGGATTTAAAAATAGTTACGCAAAACGGAGCGTGCTGCTCTGACCGGTTTTAAAGGGTTAAATTGCAAAAGATAGGCCTTGTGGCAAAGGGCAAATAGAGAGAATTTTATCGTATCTGGGGCCCCTTCGTAAACTATTGCAAGTCATTAAACGCTCTACCAGCTGATTAATATCATATCTCCCCCCCCCCCTTTTTTTTTTTTGTGTGTTTTGGGTTTGTTGTTTGTGTTTGTTTTGGGTTTCTTCTTAGGTTTTGTTTTGTTTGTTCGTTTTTTCAATTTTATTTAAGCGTGTGTGTATCATCGTATCTGTTCATGTAAGAAAAACTAAAAAAATATGTGAGGGGAACAGATTGTATTGTCATTGTAAATTAATCTACACTTGTCTCTCAATAAAAATATGAAAAAAAAATTTAAAAAAAAGAAGTGAAGAAAGTTCATTCTCCTGGCTCCAAACCGATAACGCCTCATTTAAAGAGCCCAAGCACTCACAAAAACACAATCTATAACTGTTAAGACTGGAGGCTGGAGTAAGGTGACAGCGCTGTGTAAACCGAAGCAAGGCGAAGACATCTGCTGACTCCAATGTCACAGCGACCAAAACAGAAGAGCTGACAGGCAGAAAATCCAGATAAACGCCTCGTTCCTCCCGGGCCCTCGAAAGGAGCTGATGAAGAGGTGTTCTATCAACGAGATGCTGACTTTTGGCAACCTGTTCTACTCTCGAAGGTCACCGGCGGTGTTGCGTAGACAAAATCAAATTGCTGATGGTGACTTTACAGCGCGGCCCAGACGGGTTTTTGCGACAGGGCCAATTGCACCAATTGAGGTCTGTCCAGCTGCTCTCATTTGCATCCTAATCAGCTTGTTATCGGATCTAGTGCCATCTGACGTTAAACGTGAATCGATAAGGGTCTCGCCAGGAGTACAGCGTCTTTCACTTACCTCGACTTTAATCGAGAGGAGGTCGCCAACCAGGGATGATGAAGATGTGAGTTAAACTAAAGTTAGCCACATTATTTTAGAAGAGAAGCAGGAAAAAGATTTTGGACATAATCTCAGAAGGGTTTATGTCAGGAAATTTAAAGTGCGTTCTACGTTTAATTGTTACAATGTGACGTGTTTTACCTGTATGAAGCTGTCGCAAAATATTGTTCAACTTCACACGACAGTGCCCACATAAAACGTGGTCTAGTGATGAGTAAGCGCACAAACCACGCCCTGCTTGTCTATTATGAGTGAGTAACTCGCACACAGACAGAGCTGACCTCACTGGGCTGGCATCATTGTGCACGGGTCAACCACCATGGAGGCCAACCATGCCCAAACCGAGCCCCATCCCCCCCAACCCCTTACCTCTCTCCGCTTCAGCGACTCTGAGGCTAGGCGTGGGAGCCATCGACTCGCCCCACTGATCACTGCTTGTTGCCTTGGCAACTGAGCAACCAAGCCCCTCCAGCAGCCCGCTGTCCAACGATCAGAAGAAAAGGACAGCCTCTTAGATAGGCACGGTCGCAAAACGGCGGCCGAGCGTGAGGACGACAGAGCCAAGCGCTTTTATTAATTGTATTAAAACACAACATCAGCGGCACTTTTATAGATTCCAGCGTGTCACTGATGACCACACGGACATTAAGCAATGTTATAAAACTTTTTGTTCTATTAAAAGGCCTCGCGTTGGATCTCCGAGCCAGCCCGTGTGCATGCGCGAGCCTCACGCTGGCTCTGTAACCTCATTCTGTCGGCCGGGTGCTGCGCTGACGGGAATGAAAGGACAGTGAATGAGACAGCAGGTTCACAGAAATCGGCAGAGAGACGAATGCGGAGAGAGGCAACGACTGGAATAGTCTGTCACGTAAGAATAGACGGTGAGGCAAAAGTTCAAAAAGCGGCCTAGAGACACACGCTTTCCTCGATTTTTCCATCCTGCTGCTCCTCTCTCTGTGCAGTCTCATTCCTGCTGTGTCACAAAGAGGAACAGGACCCACTTCCTCTTTTGTTTGTTCAGGAATGTGGGACGTCCTGACAGGCAGGCTTTTCATTGACAGTGAACAGCTGAGAGTTTCCCCACTGAGGCTCTTTCTCTCTTAACCTGTCCTGCGTACATCAGAGTTTGTGTTTCTTCTCCATTATCTGTGTTATCAGCCTAGCGGGCCTCACACAGATAGTTTGCTGGAGGAATAGAAGCCACAGATGCTGGCTATGCTCCAGGGACACGACATGTGACACAACCCAAGTCACCGCTGGGTCTAATTATGTTTTGTGGGGTATTTTGCAAACTAAAACGACGAGCCACGGCAAGTTTACGTAGATTTATAGTTTTGTTTTAATTTGATGTGGTGAACCTTTATTCACTTTGGCAGCTATGATGATCTCAAAACTGCCGTTTCAGTTTAGCAAGTTTTGACTAGGCAACATGAAGCTGTTTATCTTTACCAGAAAAAGCGCCACTAAGCGGGGGAGAGGTTACAAGAAACCACCTCAGCGTCTTGGAACACAGAAACATGAATCTCAGCGTGGACAAACAGGATATCTGTGACAGAAACATCCTATTCCTGCTTAGACGCCCTTTTTCTGCCACACAGACTTCCACACAATGACTTGAAACGACAGCAGAGAGGAAAAACACCATTGTGTTGCTGGTCCTATGGTTTCCTTTGAAACAAGAAAGGAGCTCACACAGAAACAGAGTCGCTGGCTGAGACATAGTGAAGAAAAACATGGGAACCATTCAACTTTCCTTAGAAGTAACAAACTCTTCTGCATGAAGACTTTGAACTAATGCAGAAAAATAGGCAGAGACTGATTTTTTCCCCATAAAAACTGACCATAAAGGGTGTTTTAGTTCAAAACTACTGTGAGGAGATGAAAATAATCCTTGATCCTTTGCTTTTAAAGTAACTGATCAATCATAACGCAGAGAAAACTGCTTCTGTCACACACGAATGTGGACATGACTAATTTTCTTTAGTATGAAGAAGCACACAAACACACGCCGGTGGCCAACAAAGACGGCTGGCTCTACACTTTCATTGTGAGCTTTTAGGTCATGTCACTCCCTAAGGGCAACGAAAAAGGAAATGAAAACAGAGTGAAAGAGGAAGATCGCTACATGAGAGAGGGGAACAGTTCCCACCGACTGTGGCACCTCATACATTAAAGCGCACATACGTGTAGCAACAGCAGGTGCTAAAGACCCCGGTTTAAACATGCATTTTTATGACGTCTCAGTCAGTTAATTAGGAGTAATTTGAACCTAATTTCAGCCTGAGTGGGTTGGTTTAGTGGATGACTCAGCCCAGTGACTAAACATATTGTACTAAGGCACAGCTTCTCAGGAACAAAACGTTTTACTCAGTAAAGTAGATGCAGGAGATCGGGGCACGCTTCGATATATAGAATACTGGGAAAAACGTTTGAGCCACTCCTTAGTATTTTCTATTTTGTTATGTTTTGAATAGAGTGCAAACATACATAGATATACATGCACATACAGTATATAAAAGGCAAAAAGAGCATTTGTGCAGTTTTGACAGTATCTGCTATGACCTAGGGATGCACCGATACTGGTATCGGGTATCGGGGCCGATACTGTAAAATGTGTGTGTACTCATACTCGTAAAAGTTAACCGATACCATGAACCGATACCAACTTATTTCATTAATCAGAGGGTGGCTTGTCATTTCTGTTGTAGTTTTTTAGATTGGCCACTAGGGGGACATCCCGCGCTAAACAGGCACAGGGTTAGGCGAGTGAGACTGGCAGCTCCAGATAAAAAAGAGAAACTGGAGGCTGCTGTAGCTAGGCTAAACAAAATGTCAGCAGTGTGGAACAGCCAACTTTAACTCAGGTTTTGGAAAAGCGAAGAAAAATGTCAAGAGAAAATCCACGGGCAGTTAAAATAACAGAGGCTCTGACTCATTTTATCGCTCTGGATGACCAGCCAATGCCGGTCGTGGAAAACATAGGATTGCACCGTCTTCTCAGCATACTCGAGCCGCGATATGAAATTGGACACTCTGCAATAATTTAAAAGTTTATTTTATTCTCAAACCTAATTTGTATTTATTTTATTCCAAACAGAAGTGTTTATTTATGATTCTGAAAGCTCGAGACAGTTCCAATAGTTCAGTGATATTTTGTTAAATTACAATGTGGAGACTCTGCAATAATTTAACAGAAGTGCTTATTTTTCACTTGAAATTTTTTTTGTGGTCATTTTTATTACGATTTTATTTTTTATCGGCAGAGAATAAAATAAAACCTGTCTTCCAATTCATTGCATTTGTGTGTATGTGTGTGGTAGAAGTATCGGTTTTTGTACTCAGTATCGGCAAGTACTCAGATCCAAGTATCGGTATCGTATCGGTTTGAAAAAATTGGTATCGTTGCATCCCTACTATGACCATCTCTATTCTTCAACACAGTAAGAACCATCTTAGACCAGATTCCTCGTCATTTCTTTTAGTCTTCAGGAATAGTTCTTGAGGCTGAAAAATGAAGCTGTTCCACATATGAATGCAGATAAATCAGTCTAACTCCAACACCACTGGCTGAAAGGCAGCCCGAACCATGAGATAGCCTCCACCGTGTTTTGAAGATGGTTATCCCGCTCTCCTGACTTCCTCTGTTTACACTCAGTTTAGATTCATCACTCCACAAGTCCTTTCCCACTGATTTTCAGTCCAGTTCTCCCAGTTCTCGTGTAATTACCCAACAGCTTTGGCAACACATCAGCATTTTTCTCCCCCTGCTTTCCTTAAGAATGGCGTCTTGACAGTCACCCTTCCAATGAATCCATTTCTGATGATGCTTCGGTGAACAGTAGAGGGACATTTTCTATTTCCTAAGAACATGATGTTAAATCCTGACATTTATTTGTTTATCTCTAAGGACTGAGTTACAAATGAAGCGAAAAGCAGCCAATGTCAAAGAAAAAAAAGAGCAAAAGCTGGGAGAACTATTGCTCAAGATCACTTTAAACAAATAAACAAACATATACAAAGAAATCTGGTTTCCTGGAACCAAAACGTAAAGAAAAGACGAGCGGCACAAGTTTTTTGCATGACGCTCTAAACCAAAATTCAAAAGTAGTATCTTGACACATCTTAATCTCTGGTGACTCACCAACCTATCTGACTGGTTCCTGCGAGCAGCACACACAGCTGAGTGGGCTGACACACTGGGCGGTAACAAGCTCTAAATAAATAAATGAAAGAAAACTCATCGCAGAGCTGACGAACTATGTCAGCTAGCGAGCCAGTCGCTAACATGTCAGCCGCTCACTACTGCGGCTTCTCTGCAATGTGCACTTTATCCCCCCCTTTGTTCTCAAGCTTGCACACTATTCCACTCAAGCATTTTTACTGAATAAGGAAAATAATCTATCCAAGCTTGCTAATTGCTCGCCAGCCAGCTCATTAACTAAGCTACTAGCAAGACAAAGTCCCCATTGTTTATTCAGAAGCCATGCTTGCAGGTTTCTGCCTTCCTGTAACGCTCTGCAAACCTTTATGTTTATAGTGAAACAGCAAACTAACATCCTGAAGTTTGGACTGTAGGGCTCAAAGGTCAGCTCTGTGAGCCCACCCACTGCAGCAGGGTGACTAGAATAATACGAACTGGTAAAAACAAGCCTTTGGGAAACGTTTTAATAATCAAGTATACCAGCATTTTGGTATACTTCTGCAGATGTCACCAATGATTGGTGACACACAGCCTAGTGCGAGAAAACACTCGCACTAGGCTGTGTGAAAGTAATGGATTAACCAGCTGCACCTACGTAGCCCAATTAAAAGTATTTACTGAATCAGAGTCTTATTTACTACACGTTTTATTCATCTGTGTTGGTACACAAGTGTCAGAAGATTTTTTGTAGACTGGGAATAATTTATGAGAAGTGAAATCCACAGCACAGCGGGGGCTGCGATACTGCGGATAGATCTTAAAATGTTACAAGCGGGCAAAAATGTGCCGATGACAGCGTAAATTTCTCTCTTTCTTCAACCGAGTCTGAGAAACCTGATCCTCCGGGTTAGCTGGGCCGTAGCCACAGTAACAACTTTCACTGAAACCATCTCTAATAACACGTCCTATCATAGCGATCATTCGTGTGCACCTGCATGGTGGTTTGACATCTGCTTTACACCCAGTCCCAAGCCTGGAAAAATGGGAAGAGTGTCCAGTCTGTGGATCTAGCCTTAAACATGGCAAAGCTCGGACAGTTTGAGTTATCAAATCAAAACTGGCTCATTAGTAGTGTGGCTACTAAAGGCGAAAAAAATGCAAGTAGCATGTTTACACCATCAGATTATCTGGGGCTGTTTCAAAACAGAAAACATTTCCTCTCCAGGTGAGAGTTTCAGCAGATTATTAGATAAGTCTTGATAAGTGCTGCAAAGAATGCAGCAAATGCAAGTCAAGTTAATTCATCATCAAGGCGTTTATTTCCCAGAAAAGGAAGGACACAAACTGATGCTTCCTATCACCGTGTCATGTCTAAAGTTTATCGACTGAAACGGGCTCGGCAGCACTTGCAAAAGTCAGGAAACTGTGGACATCGGGCGTGAACGTCGTTGTGTGCGACAGACTGCTCTTTACGATCCCTGGCAGCTAAAAGGCCAGTGGAATGTGTAAGAGTGTCTAAAGGTCAAAGAAGCACTACTGCAGGGAGGATCCTAATCAGTTCATCTGGACAGCCTTTCCCCCGACTCGTTTGGTGTGGCTGTGTGAGTTTCAGGCAATCTGTGCGGCACTGTAGGGGAGCCTAAAGCGAGCCCTCTGTGACAGCATCATGTTTCAGGCGGTCTTTGACTGGAACCAAGTTCCAGACCACCAGAAGCAAATGCAAACGTTAAAAGTCTGGAAATAGAAGTCACTGTTTTAGATTAGAAAACTGAGCCGTACTCAAAGCAACCCCCCCCCGATGCTTTTTCTTCTAGGACTTCTAAACAGGAGCCTCACAGTTAACGGCGCACACCCCGTCTCACACACACATTGTCCTTATATCCACAAAAGAAGAAGAGTTGGTAGGGGGAGTAGGGTGGGGTGAATCGGGGTGGGGGTGAGCCATGTGAGTGCACAAGAAATTCAATTAAGCAGACAGCGGGATAGCTCCACAACCCAACCTCCTTTGAGCACAATGTGCCCTCCAACAGTCCCGGCTCCGCTCCCAAGCTTCCCAGCCAACCCCTTACCGCCATTCAGCCACTCCCCCAACGCCACCAAGACCCACTGAGGACCCTTTGCTGGGCTCCCTTTCATGCACCCCCCTACCTCCCCCCACCCTCTTCCCAGTTGTCTCTTTTGCCTCAAAGGAGATGGAAATCTTTAAGATGTGCAAGAGCGAAGGTGGAAAAACTAATTTAATAGTTGACATTAAAAAGTTTAAGGCTACTTAGCTAAAAAAGAAAGTTGTTAGTTTTAGACACACAAACAAAATCTCTTCTTTTTGTTTCCTGTGTGTGTGTGTGTGTGTGTGTGTGGCAAGCTGACAGATGCTGTTCATTTAGCACTTGTGCAGCAATCCTCGAGCTTGTCTCCTAAATGCCCAGGGGAGCCACTGGCATTTGGACAGCATTAAATAAAAAGCCACTCTGCAGACCTCACACTACGTCCAGCTCTGACCTCGCAAAGATGGCCACTCCACTCGGATTTCAACCAGCCAACTGACTAAATCTGTGCCGGTGAAGAAGACCGTTCCACTCCCCCTCCCCTCAGCCTCGCTCTGGCACGTAACAGGTAGCCGGGCCGCTACTCGAGCAAGGTTTTAAGAATTATTTACTCGGGGTGGAAGCGGTGAAACACCTGCTCGACCGGCACGCTTCAGGGTAAAGCAATCTAACGTGTGTAAATAACAGCTTCCTATGAGAGTAGCCTTGCTTTTTCCTGACATGTTAGGAAATGTCAATAGCTGTTCTGTTACTTACCAGACTCGCGCTGTTTACAGCACGAGGATAATTTGCGATTCTCAGGGTTGTTTGGGACGACGCAGCGTCAGTCTCATTACAAATGCATAGGTTTTAACAATGAGATAATAAACCTCTCAAATGAGGCGGCCCTTTCCCATGCCGGCGTATTGTTAGAAATGTGTACATCATTGTCAGCGATGAACACACAGAGCCCGAGACTCAGGGGCGCACAATGTCACACACACACTCGCGCATAAAGGCTGAGAGAGGCGCTAAGCTGCCGCAGACACAATGTGGATGTTACATAATAACAGCCGAGCACAGACCGAAATGTTGCGTGTTGTGCGAGTGTACGTGCGCGTGTGTTTACGGATTAAGAGCCCCCTCGTGCATGCGACCATTCTTTTATATTGTGTTACCTTCACGGTTTTCTCAGCGCACAATTCCAGGAATGTCCAATGGACAACATGTGACCGGTGTGATCTGATTTGAAGCTGCTCGCCCTGTCCTTGTAAATCGGGGTAAAATAAGGTCCAACCCCCCAAACACACACACGCGAAACAGACTTTATTCTTCTTGCAAAACAGATCACAGTGTGTTATGAGCCCGTGTGCTTGCTAAACGAGGCTTAGTGTCCTGTTCCATCATGGCTTTTTCATCCCCACTTGCAGCTTTCAGTCGTGTATTTAGGTCTTAAAAACAGGGACATTGACTTCTGGTCTCAAGCCACGCATTACAAACGGGGGCCCTAAGCAGATATGAGTCCTCTTCCACAGCCAGAGACAACAAAGATAATCAGTGAACAACCCCAAAGAGAAAAAAAATCAGTCTGCTTGATCCCCTTTTGAAAGCTATTAAGATAAGTCTCCTTCACTGAGAAGCACAAGTGCAGTGACCTAAATCAGTGCAGACATAAATGACAGGTTGGCGTGGGGGCTGAAAAGGCCACTTAAGAGATGCTGTGTGTTTCATAATCACCCCAATCAAGACTTTACAGTGAGGTTAAGCCAAGACTCCATGGGTGTTAATCCATCCCAACAGTTCTGATCAGCATATGCGGCCACAGCAAGCGCAGTAACTACACAGTGTCTCTATTAGCAGCAGAGCCCAGGAATACAGGTGTAAGGGCCAATTCCCCATTGTTTAAAGCAGGGGTGTCAAACTCAAATACACAGTGGGCCAAAATTCAAAACTGGAACAATAAATATCAATAAATTAATATTTATTGAAAAATAAATCTTCCTCCAGATTTAAGAATGAATCTTCTTATGGACTCAAACAAGTTTTGCTGAAAAACTGAATATGGAACAAGCAAAGCTTAATACTAAACAATATATATTAGCTGTATAATACCAGTAGGCCAGCTCTAATAATAATTTGGTATGGCTTCCAAATGTAATTAGGCTGCGGGCCAAATTTGGTCAGCGGGCCAGAGTTTGACACCTATGGTTTTAAGAAAGAATTGGACCAAAGTTTTTATTTAGGAACTTTTAGATTCCGATTAGTCGACGACTGCTCTACTTCCCTACAGAAACCCCATAATGTGGGGCGTGCATGATGACTGTGGCATCCAGGTGTGTTTACAAGTGCATGTACTCACCATTCAGTCCATTGGGGATGCTTCTGTGATGATGTGGCGCTGACAGGTCATCCATGGATCTTCTTATCGTGGTCCCCATCTTACCGTTCTCTGTGGGCTTGTGCATGTGGTTGTGGTTGTGATTGTGGTGATCGGGGCTACCGGCACTTCCTGTGCTGGACGTGCTACTCCCATCTCCAACATCCCTGACCGTGTTGGTGCCCCCGTTCAGGTTGGTCAAGCTGGACTGACTATCTATGGAGCTCCGGGACCCTGCCCCATTCCTCTCTTCATCCAGCATGAGGATGATCTCCTTCAGTTCAGAGTTCTCCCTCAGCACAGTCTCCTGGTTGGCCTCCAGCTCTTTGAGCTTCATCATGTAGGTGCCCACCTCCTTCCACATGGCGCTGGCTGTGTAGCGGCCGAAACGCTGCCACTCCCGGGACAGCTTCTTGCCCTTCTGTCGGTCGTCGTCCAGGAAGCAGCAGAGTTCCCGGAGCTCGTGGTTGTCATCTTGGAGCTTCTGGTTGATCTCCTTCAGGTTCCGGATTTCATGAAGGTGCACCTGCAGCCGCCGGTTAATGTCCTTCATCATGTTGCCATGCTCGATCATCAAGTTCATTTTCTCGCCGTCAACCCTCCTTAATTTCCTAACCAGCTCGTCTTTGCTGCACCGCAGCAGCTCATCGTCCGTCAGCTGGCTCAGGTCATCCTTCGGCCCCTCGGACGGATTTTTAGCCATGACTGTGGCGGCTGCGAGTCTCAGTTCGTTTATGCAGCTGCTTAAAATTAACTCTCAGAAACTCACTAACCTAACCTCAATTGCGGAATCGTGTTAAAAAATGAATACATTGTCCAAAAAAGAGGGAAAAAAATCAGAAAAGTATCGATAATGCCCTGATCTTCAACAGGCCGATAATAAAACTGAAAGAATAAACAACACAAATATGACTGTGGTGCTTCCACAACCCAAGCTTTTAAAGAAATGACACCACTGATCTGGTAAAATAAATAAAAATACTCACAGGAACAACAGTTGGTGGTCACAGTCGGTCAGAAACAAACAAGCGATATAAAATCGATTATCAGGGATTTCCGATCACCGAGTCCTGTCGGCAAAAACACAGCGACCCGTAACAGTGTGCACCGTCTCTGCTGGACATCACAACATTCACATGATGGAAAACGTGAAATCCGCCAGCTTCTTCCTTTACGTTTAGGTGAATTCAACCTAATTTCGCGCAAAAACAGCGAATGTTCGAGTAAAACGCGCAACCTATGAGAAAAGTCCTCTTGGACGTGTTTCACCGTCTCCTCAGATAAAAGCGTCTCTACGTGATAGTGGACGGACGACTCAATCCTTTCCACCCAGCAGCCTCGGAATTATCAGTGGACCCCCCGCCTCTCTCCTCCCTCTTGTCCAAACACTCGGGTTTGAAATCATTCAAGAGGATTCAGCTCGAGACGACCAATCAAGACGTGCGGGAGAAGTGGGCAGCAGGTAGATGAAAAAGTGCGGCGCAGCCTCGCGCAGCTCAGGCTCGGCCTTCTTAAAGGTACAGGACGACGCGCTCGCCGTAAAAACACACTGGAGTCATTAAAGAAGAAAAATCAGACTACGCCTCACGACTTTTATTCTTTATTGTTAAATGAAGCACAGATGTATTGTGTACTTTTAATAGCCGTGATTTCGTTGACAATAGTTGAGCATTGAAAAGCTGGGCTGGTTTTACTGAAATGAAGCCCCAAAATATTCATTTAGTTAAAAATCAAAAATACTTTAACCTATGACAGTAGGCTTTAGCTACATGCATATTTGATTAAAGATTAAAAAAATATTACCATCTGTGTTTAAAGCAGAGACAACTTCTGGGAGAGTTGTTTTTCTGAACATTGAATTTAAACAGCTTTTTAAAAGTCAGAGATCTCTGCAAGATCTCAGCGCCCCCATGTGGACACTGTCCGTAAAGGCATTAAGACAGCAAATCGGGTACAGAAATATAAAACACGCTTGTTTCCAAATGATTTCCATTTACACACATATTAGTGTTGTAGGCACAAAGAGGTTTGTGGTTATGAAAAAAAAGTCACTACACACCGCTATATGATGAGTTTGTGCATGATTAAGCAAACAAGTGCAAATGGTATTTAACCCAGCTGTCCCCATCAAAAAAAATATGGTCTATATTGTAATGAAAAAATAATAATTATCACCATCATTTAATTTCGCTTTACCATGTAATTCATATCTGATACTGTTTTTATTATAACGATTTATTTTTTTAATCAGGAGTAGATCAACACAGTTTTACCTTATAGACCACTATGATTTCTTTTTATGTAAAGTCCTTTAAGATCATTTATTTTTGTAATCCCTGTGACTCAAAGTGCACAACACTCCACTCTTTGGTTTGAGTGTGCCAGCATCCAGGATGTCAAAGGTCTGTCCCGGGACGAGAGTGAAGTCAAACCTCTGGAGCAGTTTGGCCATCACCACTTTAGCCTCCATCTAAAAAACACAACAGCGCCCACAGAGATGAGTCAGTGTGTTTATAGGTGAGTGGGTCTTCATGTTGACACTGTCATCCTCACCTGAGCAAAGTTCTGTCCCAGACACGAGCGAGGACCGAGGGCAAAGGGGTAGTAGCAGTAATGAGGCCTTGTTGAACAGATAAGAGACAGCCTCAGTTACTGTGAACCGTTTCACTCATTTAGTCTGAGGTAATAAAGTGTTTGCAAACATGAAACAGAATAAAGTCAGCATGGTGAAACAGTGTTTTTCTTACTTGGGAGCATCTGGGTGAAATCTGTCTGGATCAAATCTCAGTGGATCCTTGAAGAATCTCTCCAGTCTCCCACTTACATAGGAGCTGAACTAAATATGAGAAGATTTAATTTTACATTTTAACCATAAATGTATTTGTTCTTGCTTGAATAAGACCTCATTTTTTATGTTTTTCTGGCAACTTTGTGACAATTTTGTTTATACATACACCAGTCAAAGGTTTGGACATATCTTCTTATTTTCTTTATTATGGGTTTTCTTTTTTTCATGACTATTTACATTGCAGATTCTCACTGAACACATCAAAACTGTGAATCAACACATTTGGCATTATGTAGTAAACAAAAAATGTGAAATAACTCAAAACATGTTTATATTTTAGATTCTTCCAAATAGCCACCCTTTGCACTCTCTCGATGAGCTTCTTGAAGTCATCGCCTGAAATGTTTTTCCAACAGTCTTGAAGGAGTTCCCAGAGAGGCTGAGCACTTGTTGACTCTCTTGCCTTCACTCTGCGGTCCATCTCATCCCAAACCATCTCCATTGGTCAGGTGACATCTGGTGCGGCCCTCCATCACTCTCCTTCTTGGTCAAATAGCCCTTACACAGCCTGGAGGTGTGTTTGGGGTTCAGTGTGCCTTCAATTCTGAATAAATCCCCCACACCATCACACCTCCTCCTCCATGCTTCATGGTGGGAACCATGACGTTTTGTGCATCACACAAAGACACAGCAGGTGGAACCAAAGATCTCAAATTTGCACTTATCAGACCAAAGCACAGATTTCCACTGGTCTAATGTCCATTCGTTGTGTTTCTTGGCCCAAACAAATTTCTTCTGCTTGTTGCTTTTCCTTAGTCATGGTTTCTTAGCAGCTATTTGACCATAAAGGCCTGATTCACCCTCCTTGATGTAGAGATGTGTCTGCTAATGGAACTCTGTGTGCATCTATCTGAGCTCTAATCTGAGCTGCTGTTAACTTGCTAATTCTGAGGCTGGTGACATGGATGAGTTTATCCTCAGCAGCAGAGGCGACTCTTGGTCTTCCTTTCCTGGTGCCGTTCTCATGTGACTCAGTCTCGTCGTAGCACTTGCTGATCTTTGAATGTGTCCCCAAAGTTTTAGCAATTTTCCAGACTGACTTTCAGTTTTTAAAATAATGAAGGACTGTCATTTTTTTTTTTACTTAGAATTCATATTATGGCGAGAACAATCAGATCAGGGCTGTCAGCGGTGTACCAACCTGACTTCTGCACAACACAACTGATTATCCCAACTCCATTGAGGCGGCAAGGAATACCACAAATGAACCCTGACAAGGCAGACCTGTGAAATGAAACCACTTCATGTGCCTACATCATGAAGCTCATTGAGAGAAAGCCAAGAGCTTACAGCGCTGTCAACAAAGTTAAGGGTGGCTACTTTCAGGAATCTGTAAAACATATTTAGAGTTATTTATCTTTTTTTCTTCGCTACATAACTCCATATATCTTGCTTCATATATTTGATGTCTTCAGTATGTATTTATCATTTAGACTTACAAACATATTAAAAAGAAAATGACTCACAACAACGCTAAATCCCCCGGGTATGTGGATACCATCAATCACCATGTCTTCAGCAACGTCACGAGACGTGCCCGGAGCTGTGGGGTAAATTCTCAGAGTCTCCTTTAACACCTGAAGGAAGGTTACAATGAGTGGTGCACACTTTGGGTGAGTTATTAAAATAAATAAATGAATAACTAAATTTACATGTACCTGTGACAGGTAGACCAGCTCTCCCAAGTCGTCATAGCTTATGTCACGTTTCATCCCAATGACATCATCGACCTCTTTCTTCGCTCTAAGAAATAAAAATACAATTTAGAAAACCAAACTTCACTTTATATATTACAGTTATAACTGCAGAAATATTACCTAAATCATCTTTAGAGTTTAACACAGGTCATAGGAGTAAATACATAGAAACAGATGTAAAACTACATTTTTTATAGAGAAAAATGCACATCTATATAAATGTCTGTAGGCTTCAGATTTATAATATTCTTGGGATTGGGAATATTTTTGATGTTTAATATTTGGATGGATCAAATTAGAAGTTGTTTTCACACAACGGGTTGACAATCAGATCAGAGGGACACACTGATTGTAAGAACTGGGATCAGACTGACTGTACAACAAGTGTGTCACGACAAGAAGATTTCTGAAGATCTCACAAACTTTTGTTTAAGTCATCTTTACTTGTAGGTTCAGTCAGATCATGTTTCAGGTCATATTCATGCAAAAATATAGAAAGTTGTAAATAGAAAGTGTAAATTGTGAAGTTCTGTTTGACTTCTTACTTCTCCAGTATTTCAGGATGTCTTCCAAGCGCCATGATGCAAAAACCCAGTTGATTGGCTGTTGTTTCTTGGCCTAAAATGTTACCAGTTTGTCAATAATGCGTCAGAATATTACCTCAATCAAGAAGTTGTAATCCTAATTTGTACATCACAACTCTTTGAGTCTTAAAAAGCCTAGTTAACTCAAAATCGATAATATCATTATGTAATAAAACAGATATGTTTATTTTTTTTGATTGATATTTTACTCATTTTCAAATGTTATGGTCCCGGTCACAAATAAAGATTGAAAAGAGTGATAAATATGTTTGTTTGTTTTTACATTTGAGACAAACAGTCAGTAACACAGGAACTAGAGTTGTGTCACACAGTGTGTGTGTGCAGATATTATGCAGCCCCTCTGGATAAGAAAGGACAGTTTTGTCCATGCTAAGTGAACACGTGTTTGAACAGTGATATCAGGAAGCTCTACAATTAACATTAAACTGCAGCACACAGCAGCAGGATACAAAGTCACAGACAACAGTGGCCATATTGTGTAAAACTGAAAATAAAACACACTCTTCAGTGCTGTGAGCTTCGTCTGATGCTACAAAGGAGCTTCCAGCTGCATTTCACACATCAAAGATGAAACAACAGAGACTCACCTGCAATGAAAAATGTCACAAAATTGTCCAGCATAAATTCTTCATCTTCTTCAGTCATGTTTTCCTCTGAAATGAGGAGAGAATGGACAGATACATCGATATTTAACTTCTCCTGGTTTCCAACATTACTTACAAACCACATGAGAACTGAGAAGGCATCAAAAACTGTGGGTCACATTTTTGTTCTATTCACTTTGTCTCATCACAAAGAGAATAAAATATTGCTCTAGTCTAGTCTAATGTGAAATTTGGGAACTCCAACCTTGGCTTGCAGTTTTGATGATTTGTGTCAGGATGTCTTTGGGGACCTCGTCACCGTTTTGCATGGCGGTCTTTCTCTCACTGATCCACTTGGCTCCAGTTGTACGGAGCAGGCGGCACGCTTCCCTCACCTCATTAACGTATCGTCTGTTCTTTGGATTGAACTGGAATGGCAGACTGAAGGGTTTAGCATGTCATTCTGATAACAGTGTTGTTGGCAGACATACTGCATAATAACAAACGCTGAAGTAATACCTCAAAAAATCTGTCTCTAAGGTAGGTAACCATTCCTTTCAGACATGTCTCAATGGCTTTAGGGAAAGGTGAACTATTCTTCAAGAGGTCCAAGTCTACCCCAAAGGCAACCTGTTATCAAGATAAGACATGCACAGCAATTCACTCACGCTTAGAACATGATTGTAGCCTTTATAAAAAGTTAGAAAAGTTAGAATAAACATGTTTTTTATTCTTCAGTATTAAGAAAAAAAACAACATGTTAAGGAAGCTCTAAAAACCTTAGTAATAACATCCAGAGTGACACAGTTGATGAGATGGAGCATATTAGCTTCTTTTTTACTGTCAGCAAGCTCTGCAAGTTTATCCATCAGTTTCTCTGCTCTCTCATTGAAGGTTCCCATTAGACCTCTCAGATACCTGGAAAAAACAAAAGTTTGATACAGAGGAACAGCGACTAAAGGATTAGTCGCTGTTCGTTATTATAATTTCATAACTCACAAGCTGCTGAATGCAGGGTCCATGATGCGTCGCTGTTTGTACCACCGCTCATGATCCCGTGCTGTTATCAGACCATCACCTAAAAACCTTGAAGACAGTTAAGACAATGATTTAAAAAAAAAATCTGTGTAGTGACTTCAAGAACAAAATAAATGTCGCTGAGGGGCAAAAGAATCCAAAACTCAGTGATAATAAAGAAATAATAAAAAAATTAAACAAATTATAGCAACACATTCACCCTCTCTCCTGCCAGGCGGGCAGGTGCCTGATACTGGCAATCAACACTGTCCCAACCAACCACAAAAATATTATGCAATGAGTTTCATGATATACACCAAGCATCACTGTTAAAAATTACGATAGACAGCATGAAAATGTCATCATCATAAATTCGTACATGGCTCCTATAATATGATCACTGAGGTCAGGAGTTAAAATGCTAAGATGTGACGCAAGGAGAGTATCACAACATGGTAATACTATCAAGTTCTATTCATTATGACTAATAAAGTATGCACACATAACTACAATAAAGTCACTCAGATAACAGTGTTGGGAAGGTTACTTTTAAAATGTATTCCATTACAGATTACATGCCCCAAAATGTATTCTGTAACGTATTCCTTTACGTTACTCAATGAGAGTAACGTATTCTGAATACTTTGGATTACTTAATATATTATCATGCTGTTTACAACTACATGAATGTACTATTGCTGTGATTTATTACTGTTACTGAAGGTCCGCGGCTCCGAACCGTAGTAAAGGGACCTCTGACTAATACGGTGGGTTCTGTGTCGGGCTCGTAGCCGAAAAATAGCTTTACTTTGTTGTCTGGGTCAACTTTGTTAGCGAGAGACAGAGAGAGGCGTTGAAAGGCTGCTCCAACGGAACTTATTGTTTTTGGAGGAAAACACGAACACGGTGTACAGTCGAGTCTTAATAGCTTACTTACAACTGGGCTCGTCAGGCTCTCTTCTTGGCTGCAGTGGTTATTATTATATTTACATGCTTCCAGCTCCCGTTTCTGCTCGATGACAGCTCGTACTTTTCCTTTTTCTCCCTCCCTCGCTCACAGACACATAACGTGTATGGCAGTCCATTCTCCCTGCAGCACGGACTACACTGCCCATGATACTAAATTCTTTAGAGCTATACCTGTAGCATTCTGCCTATTAGCTTAGCACAACAACAAAAAGGCCTGTCACTACCCAATCGGATCGGGTACGGACCCGGAAACCCGATCGGTACCCCGCATGCGCGAAAGGTGTCTACTTCCGGTCTTAGCGTTTTACGATAGTTATGGGTCAGAGTATCTGTTAAGATGTTAAGAATAATGAGTATATCTTAAGATGTTTGCAATAATGAAGCATTTCAATACAATGTAGACAAAAACGAAAAATAAAAAGATAGTTACAGATCGGGACTCCCCGATCCTTACTGCGCATGTGCAAAGTCAGACCGTACAAATCGGGTCTACCCGATCCGTACTGCGCATGTGCAGATGCTTTCTTCTTCTTCTGTTCGTTTAATAGCAGTTTACTCCCCAGTGTACGAGGATACTGCCTCCTGCTGACCGAGCGAATGAACCCTATTGTGAACTGAATTGGCGTCATTACAAACGTGTGTTAAATTTGATTTAGTGATAGTCGAGTGTGTTTATGCTTGTCTGTGAGGAGAGGATTGACTGGAATAGTGATGATGATGTCCGCTATCACTGTCAATTGTCAGTAAACACTTAATCTGGCTGATGAATCTTCACGTGACACATTGCTAAGTCAATATTATTAAGTCTGTAATTAGGCGCCATTCTTCTTATTTTACGGCGCTGTTGTTCAATCGGGGGACGCTCTCTGTTGAGGAGAAAAGCATAAATTTGTTTGTATACGGATTATCCATTGTTTAAATGTCCCGGGCAGTCGAAAAGGAGGCAGAGCTGTTGAGAAATGCTAGGAGCTAACTGGGCGCTAACCGTATCATTAAAATATATTGAATGTCGCAATGTTGGCAAAGAGAGGAAGTGACGTAAGATTTGCGCATGGGGGGTACCGATCGGGTTTCCGGTACGGATCGGGTAGTGACAGACCTCTCTCTTTTTTTTTTTTTTATAAACTTTATTTATCACATTTTAGACATACAGTCGAGTAAAACAGGGATCACATAAAAGATGACATTGTAGTAGTACAATGAGGAACAGAGAGAGTGACAAGGACAGTGAGACAAAAGTGAGTACAAAAAAATAAAATAAATTAAGGGGAACATAAATAAACAAAAGTTTGCAAGAGCCAAAATCAAGTTAGCAGTTTCAATCGGTTATAGATGTTAACAGTCTTGAGAGCCTTAGTGTTTTTTGATGAGGAGATTGTCCTTATATATTGTGCAAGTTCCATTTTTAATACAAGAAGTTCAGGCTTTCTGCCGAGGACTTTGCTTTTGTGTATATGAAATTTTGCCAAAAATAAAACCAAATTTATAAAGAAGAAAGCATCATTGTCCTTGTCTTTAAAATTATAATAGCCAAAGATAACATCCTTATAGTATAGTTGAAGATTAGGGAGAACAGAGTCAGTAATAAACTTGTGGAAATCCTTCCAGAATTTACATGTAAATTTACATGACCAAAACAGATGAGAAACTGTTTCAGGTTGCTCTTGACAGAAGGTACAATTTACATTTATTTCAGCCATAAATTTGGACAAATATTGTTTGGTAGGGTAAAACTTATGAATCAACTTAAAGGAAATCTCTTTAATTTTGTTTGTTAAGAAAAACCTTTGTGGTAAAGTCCAAACTTTTTTCCATTCAATATCTGTTACAAAATTGGCCCAATAAAATATGGCTGATGGAACAGAGACCATTGCATCCTGAAAGAGAGATCTGTGACAGACCTCTCTCACCCAGGAAACACCCTGTAACCATGGCAACCGTAACGCTGCCGCCAACAGAACCCAAACAGTCCTGACCCGCGACAATATGAAACAGGGAAGTACCGCAGTGTAATCCATTTATTTCAACAAAGTAACTGTATTCTAAATACCACCTTTTTAAACGGTAACTGTAACGGAATACAGTTACTCATATTTTGTATTTTAAATACGTACGGCGGTACATGTATTCCGTTACACCCCAACACTGTCAGATAATGTGATACATCACCTTTGACCAAACAGATTGAAGAGTCTTTTATAGGTAGACTTCTCTTTAAGGTACTTTGGGGACATCAGGATTTCCTGAAACCAGAAACAAAATGATACAAAAGTCTGACAAAGAAGAAGAAGAAGAGGGCTTTAAATGTGAACAAGTCCCCAAAAGGCCAGTAGCTGGCACTGTTTATTAGCAGGGACCTCTGCCAACAGGATTGATGGGTGCACTTTCACACACAACAGGTTTGTTGCACTGTAGTCATTTTAAACTGAAACAGCAGAGATACACAGGTACTGCTAATCACAATAATTCACAGATTTACAGTAATAGACCCTTTATTAATGACACCTGTGTACTGATGTGAAAACAGTCAGGTGACAAGTGTTTACCTTGGTGGCCTCTGGACAGTACGTACACAGTGAAACGTAGTGAAGCACATTTATCCTGTAAACAGGTCCGTACTTCTCGGCCCTGCAGGTGACATCTTAATTAAACCTTTTAAAGGCGTATGATATTAATAACGAGATTCTGCAAGCACTGTAATACTGCAAGCAATGTATTTGTTATATAGGCAGAAATTAGCAGGCAATTAGCGGCAAAATATGCTGTGAAAAAGGAAACTGCATTCAGTTCAATACAGCCAGGCTAGCTAGCGTTGGCTGGCAGCAGTCCCAAACACTGACCTACATATTGTGTTAGCTTAATGGTTTGACGTGTTGTTTTTTCCGCATAAAACATTGTTTGCGCTAAACTTACCACTCCAGAAATTTGTCGTGTATAATTCCGTCATTTTTCATCGCCTTCAACATCGTTGGTGAGTGTCCGAAGAAAAAACTGAGGAGGAAACAGCGAGTTACTCTCAAGCAATGTCCGCATAACTGCTTCAGCCGACGACTTTTCCTACCTGTCCCTCGGCGGCCCGGGGATGTGGTCATACTTCATATGAATGTATTTAATGTACAAGCAGTAGCCAAGAAACGCAACGACGAGCAGAAAGAAGAGAAACGTAAGTGCCCGAGCAGCCAGGCTCAGAAGCAGGCTGGAAAGTGCCATCCTGGAAAATGTCCCGGAGACGTCCGTGTTAAAGGTGGTTGTCCTTTCAGTTAGAAAGTCCACGGTCAGATAAAAGCAGCGAGCCTGTTATCAGTGACTCTTTAGACTGAAGTAGCCTATGCAGTTCAGATCATTAAGACGACACTCCATCACAGTTTCCCACTTAAACTTCAGGAATATCGATATGTTAGGAAGCAGAAACCATAGTGCTTCCAGTTCAGCTGCTTTAATGTAAATAAAGTAACAAGAGGTTCACTGGAGCTGCAACAACAAGAAAACCTGAAAGGGAAATGGCTTTTCAGCTGGACCTCTGCAATGCACTCATCGATCCCAGTCCCTTTAAAGCTAAGCGTATCGTATTTGATACATGTGGTTTTGTGAGTTTTGTTTGTGTGACCTTTATTTACCCTCAAAAAAATGATACAAATTGCATGACAAATTTTTAATGACTAAGTTGCAAAAATATGGCTAATGTAGCTATAAATGTGATACAATTTAAACACATATGCAGATTATAATTTGATACATTTTTATGCATTTCTAAAGGTTCAACGTACACTCCATTATCAGAAAAATAAAGATTTCTGGCAGTTATTTCATGGTTCAGGTTTTAAAGGGCTAGTTTTGCTGGTACCTGTGTCACTGCTGGCAGCATTATATTATGAGCTCCTGATGAGATAATTGACAGATGTTGTCCTGATTCATCCAGAGACCATCAGTGAGCTCTGTGGTGGTATTGATTTAGAGTCCTATTCATTCTCTCTCTCTGATATTCACCATGTAAAAGGACATTAAATCTTGTGAACTGTTTGCAACTTATTTACAGAACAGATTTTTTTAAAGTGCTCAGTAAATTCACTTTTTGCAAATTTTTATTATTACTGCAAAAAACACTTTTTAATGAAACATTGTTTTCATATTTTCACTCTATACTGTTTCACTTGTAAGTCACAAGTGATTTATTGTTCAAAAAGCTGAACACAAATATGATTCTATTTTAAATAGAGTGGTGTTTGATGTACTTTTCACCATGAAGGTTTATTTTTTGTTGATGTCAGTAATGCCATTAACACAAATAAAATTGACTTAGAGACATTTTTAATTCATTTTAATTTTACTTAAAACTGACGTCCAGAATTATTAAGTTAATGTTATAGGCATTAAAAGTCCTTTTGTAGTCATGAAAAAGCAATGACAGAGCTACATTAAAGTAAAGAGAATATTAAAGTCAGTGATCATCAAAAATATATATATATATATATATATATATATATATATATATATATATATATATATATATATATATATATATATATATATATATATATATATATATATATATATATATATATATATATATATATATATATATATATATATATATATATATATATATATATATATATATATATATATATATATATATATATATATATATAATAAAACAATATTCATTATTGGTTTTTTTTATTTATTTATTATTATAAAAAATAGATTTATTATATCAAATTACAATCACATTAATGCTTTTAGATTTTTTTTTTTGTTTACATTAGTAAAGAGTATCCCATTTTTCTTCTATGGTCCACTACCACTTGTGTGATGTTGCCTTATTTTTTGTAATCCCTGTGACTCAGAGCGCACAACACTCCACTCTTTGGTCTGAGTGTGCCAGCATCCAGGATGTCAAAGGTCTGTCCCGGGACGAGAGTGAAGTCAAACCTCTGGAGCAGTTTGGCCATCACCACTTTAGCCTCCATCTAAAAAACACAACAGCACCCACAGAGATGAGTCAGTGTGTTTATAGGTGAGCGGGTCGTCACATTATTTAGCTATACTCACCTGAGCAAAGTTCTGTCCCAGGCACGCACGAGGACCGAGGGAAAAAGGGTAGTAGCAGTAATAAGGCCTTGTTGAACAGATAAGAGACAGCCTCAGTTACTGTGAACCATTTTCCTCATTAGGTAATAATGACCAAAAACAAGAATAAAACATGTCAGCATGGTGAAACAGTGTTTTTCTTACTTGGGAGCATCTGGGTGAAATCTGTGTGGATCAAATCTCAGTGGATTCTTGAAGAATTTCTCCAGTCTCCCGCTCACATAGGAGCTGAACTAAACATTAGAACAGTTTATTATTTATCTCGATTCCAGGTAACTTTTTTTTAAAGGACTTAAGCTGGTGGGGGGCTGTTTGAGTAAATGATTAGAAGCATAAGCCTCTATTTTAATATATATAAAGAGATCCATCTTCAAACCAGAAGGTATTAAAACATATTTAAAATCTTCACAACTTACAAGAGCAATAAATCCTCCAGGTATGTGGATCCCATCAATCACCATGTCTTCAGCAATATGACGAGATGTGCCCGGAGCTGTGGGGTACAATCTCAGAGTCTCTTTTAACACCTGGGGGAAGATTACAAGGAATATGTGTAATGTGTATGTGTTAGTCTGCATTTAACCCATTCACCCAGTGAAGCAGTGGGCAGCCACTGACTACTGAGCTATCCCTGCCTGTAAACTGGTCTTGTGTCCTAACACACGAGATGCCGCCTTTCATTGTTAGTTGACGAACTTTGATTTTTAATCTCATGGATTCACACTAAAAACATTACCACAATTTTCAAATTGCCACATGTACCTGTGACAGGTAGACCAGCTTGCCCAGGTCATCGTAGCTTATTTCATGTTTCAGCCCAATAACATCGTCCACTTCTTTCTTCGCTCTGAGAAATGAGAAAACTCCATAAGAAACCAAAGTTCACTTGTTCTAATGGAAACTGTTATGTGCTATATTTTGAGTTCTTACCTTTCCAGTATATCAGGATGTCTTCCAAGTTCCATGATGCAAAAAGCCAGCTGATTGGCTGTTGTTTCTTGGCCTGAAATAGCACAAATGTATCAAAATTGAATCACAATACCACCTTAAAATGAACACAACACTTCCTGTCTGATAAAGATTGTGACCATGACGTAACTATGCGAGCTGCAGGAGCCTGTCACTGGAGGAGGGACGGGTCTGTCACACAGCATTTTAAACATTAAAGCTGAAACAGAAACTCACCAGCAATCAAGAATGTCACTAAGTTGTCCAACATCAACTGTTCATCTTCCTCAGTCATGCTTTTCTCTGAAATAATAAGAACATTGACATGTTAATTAATATTTGATTTCTTTGTCTATGTCCTGTACTTACCCCGCATTTTAAAATTATCAGTCAGGTTTATTTTCTGCCTCCATAAACAGATATAAACAAAAACCTCCATGGCTAATACGATGGTAGGATGATAAATATTTAATTTATTGCATATTTTAGAGATTCTTTTGTTCCAGCAGCTGAAATACAAATACTACTACTAGTAAACTTACTAAGAATTAAGAATAACTGAGTAAGTGATTAAGCAAACAAACAAAACACACAAGAGCTACTGCAGCAGGCAGCCACGCAACATGGCGCCGTCCCTCACGCTGAGAATGCGACGTCTTTTCATTCATCTTCATTGTATTTCTTTACTCTTTGTGTAATATTGAAAGCAGTTTAAAATCTGTTCTTTCCCGACACAAAGAATCTATAATATTTCTCTTATCCAGTCTAATCACATGTCAGATTTAGGGGCTACAACCTTGGTTGGCAGTTTTGATGATTTGTGTCAGGATGTCCTTGGGAACCTCGTCACCGTTTTCAATGGCGATCTTCCTCTCGTGGATCCACTGAGCTCCAGTTGTACGCAGCAGGCGGCACGCTTCCCTCACCTCATTAATATACGATCTGTTCTTTGGATTAAACTGGAATTGCAGATTGAACAATTTAACATGTCACACTGTTAACAAGGCTTTTTTCAAACATACTTCATACTAAACAAAAAAGAATCGACATCTCAAATACCTCAAAAAATATGTCTCTAATATGGGTAACCATTCCTTTCAGACATGTCTCAATGGCTTTAGGGAGAGGTGAAGTATTCTTCAGCAGGTCCAAGTCCACCCCAAAGGCAACCTGAAATTTATCAAGAAAAAAAAAAAAAAAAAAAAAAGTATACACACACTCACCCTGTAGAAACTGTAAAATTGACTGTAATATAATACCTTAGCAATAACATCCAGAGTGACACAGTTGACAAGATGGAGCATATTAGCTTCTGTTTTATTGTCAGCAACATCTGCAAGTTTATCCATCAGTTTCTCTGCCCTCTCATTGAAGGTTCCCATCAGACCTCTCAGATACCTGGAAGTAATGATAGCTTTAGACAGAAGCAGCACGGAAGACACTGTTGTGTGTTTTTGTGATAACTGAAACTCACAGGCTGCTGAACGCGGGGTCCATGATCCGGCGCTGTTTGTACCACTGCTCATGATCCCGTGCTGTTACCAGCCCATTGCCTAAGAGCCTTCAAAGAAGGAAGTTGAGAAAATACTTTTTCACAAATTTGAAAAAAATAAGGGTTTAAACAGTTTGGATTTGTCAGCTGATTTTTACTTTGTTAAACTGACATTACAGGATAGTATTACATCCGTTTTAATCTTAGTAAAAGGAACTGAACAAACCACAGCATCACAAAGCTCACGTCTACCACTAAATATTGGTAAATGAGCGCAAGTCGCACACTGGTATCTGCTGATATCAGCCTTATTTGACTGATGCAAACCAAACACAAAAAAGTGTGTGTGTGTGCGCGTGTGTGGTGGGGGGGTTAGCGTGTTATTTACCCTGGACAGGTCACCATCCTGTTAATCTAACCCGTGCTCAGAGAGAACCCAAGCAGACACATGGAGAACATGCAAACCCCACGCAGAAAGGCCGGGACAGATGTTGGATTTAAACCCAGGTCTTTCTTACCAACTCTGCTTTTGAATTAGTGTATCCTTATAAAAATTAAAAGCGAATGAAGCAGACTGATAAGTCAGTGTTACCTCTGACCAAACAGGTTGGCAAGTCTCTTGTAAGAAAATGCATCCTTGGAATACTTTGAGGACATCAATATTACCTGAAGCAAAACGACAAAAACATTGAACAGAAAGAGGATTTACTGCCAATTTTATCAAGAGTTATGCTTTTTGATACAAAACAAACTTCACTATTTCACACTGAGGTTAACGGCGGGATTTACCTTTGTTGCTTCTGGATATGACACAGACACTAGGACATAATGAAGAGCATTTATCCTCCACACAGGCCCATACTCCTCTGCCCTGTAAACGACATGCTGTCATTTAAATGATACACTTAAACATCATTATTGACACTGAAATGCTATTTTCAACTGCACAAAAACATAGTTTGTACTCAACTTACCACTCTAGGAATTTTACATGTACATTTCCGCCATTTTTTAATATCCTTGAAAACGTTGGTGAATGTCCGAGGAGAAAACTGGGGAGAGGAGCTTTAAATTAACAAGATCAGTCGCACATAATGTCAGCACAAGTGTTTTACCCAACAACTTTACCTACCTGTCCCTCGGTGGGCCGGGTATGTGGTCATATTTCATATGAATGTGTTTTACGTACAAGCAGTATGCAAGAAACGCAACGATAAGCAGAAAGAAGAGAAACGTAAGAGCCTGAAGTGCCGAAGTCAGAAGTGTGCTGGAATCTACCATCCTGATGGTTGTCCTTTCTGTTAGGAAGTCCGCTGCGGATAACACCGCAAAAGGTCCCACAAGGCGACACAAAGGGGACTCAGGGGGTCACGAGCTGATGTACTCTTAGTGTACAGAGACACACCAAATGCTCAAAGCTGTCAAATTACTTCTTCTTCCTCTCAGCTCTGGTGCTCAAACAAATAGTACTGCACCTCTGATTGTGTCTCCATGTCACCTGCTATGGAATAAATGGAAGTGGGAACAGGTGCGCTGGAGAGGCAACAGAAAGACAACCCCCACAATGGGTGAAGGATACAGTCCATTGCTCTCTCCTCATCTTTCCTGACTGACTTTTCTCTAGTTTTAGGGTCCTCGTCACTACACTAGGGCATGCTCCTGCAACACAGCAGTAAATGCATTTGAAATGAGCCATTCTCACAATGTGTGCTTCCCACTGGGCCGACAACTGTAGATAATAGTGTTTTTCCATGGCCTGATGGAGCGTGTTCTTAACCTGTGTGACGTCATCTAGCTCATCCTGTTAAAAGGAATATATCAATTTAAGAAAAGTGCATACATGCCTGCCAAAAAAGTAGAAAATTATAGCATTTACACAGTTTTCATTTTATTTACACCCCTGGTCCTCTCCATTTCTCTCATTCCTTCGCTCCATTCCCTCTGCGGACATTACTCTCAAGTAATGTCCGCATAACTGCTTCAGCCGACGACTTTTCCTACCTGTCCCTCGGCGGCCCGGGGATGTGGTCATACTTCATATGAATGTATTTAATGTACAAGCAGTAGCCAAGAAACGCAACGACGAGCAGAAAGAAGAGAAACGTAAGTGCCCGAGCAGCCAGGCTCAGAAGCAGGCTGGAAAGTGCCATCCTGGAAAATGTCCCGGAGACGTCCGTGTTAAAGGTGTGTAACAAGTGTCCCTTGACAGTTTGCTGACTTCTGCCGTGTGATTGGCCCAGGAGCTTTAAAAGGTAGTGGGTGTGTTGGGGGAGGTCAGTGGTCTTCTGTGGGAAGTTCCAGACTCTGGTGCGAGTGGGTATATTGTTCGGTGTGAGACTTTTGCCGTTTTGTTTGGATAATTTATTATGGTAGGTGCCCGCTTTTAATGCGTGCTGCAAAACACGAGTTTTAATGGAGGAATCAATCAAGCTCTAGATCGACTGCGCGCGGGGAAATCGATCAATATTGTAGGTATATTGAGTGTTTGTTTTAGATCTGTGATTTTGAATCGTTTAATAAAACTGATGTTTTATTGGATAACATTTTAATCGATAGTGTTGATCGTGTTTTGCAGCTGTTGTGCTGCCTCTGCTTTAAAAGTCAGATTTCTGTGCAGGAGCTTAGCGCCCCCATGTGTACACTGTTGGTAATTGCATTAAAAGAGCAAGTTGGGTACATTAGAAATCACTACACCGCAAACACAAATAAAATCACACTGACAAACATTAAAGTTTCAGTTTTATTTCGATTTACATAAAACCTGTGCTTAAATTAGTGTTACAGACACTAAAGCTTCTGTGGTTCAATGGCTATGAAAAAGCAACTATATAATATAAACTAAAATATATATATATCAGCAGTGTATAAAAGTAACAAATGGCATTACCTTAGAGACCAGCGCCCCTCAAAAATGTTTCTATATACTGACTATTGTAATGGGTGGCTCTGAAGTGTAGTGGTTAACACATTTGCCTATCAAGCAAAAAATCTGGTCATTCGCACAGACACACAACTCCTTTTGGTGTTGCATCAGAAAGGATTTCTTCCTCTTCTTTTTCCTGCTTCCTTCACCTCCACACTCCTACCTTCTCTCTCTCTCTGCCTCCAAACATACCTGTTGTTTTCATTACAAGGTTTTCTTCTTCTTTTTTAAGTGACAGTTTTAGATATGAATAAAAGCCCAATTTGACTCTATAGACTACTGTGACCTCTTCTAATGTATTGGTGCTTTATGGCCATTTATTCTTTTTATTCCCTGTGAGCGAAAGAGCAAATTACTCCACTCTTTGGTCTGAGCATTCCAGCATCCAGGATGTCAAAGGTCTGTCCCGGCACAAGAGTGAAGTCAAACCTCTGGAGCAGTTTGGCCATCACCACTTTAGCCTCCATCTAAAAAGCACACCAGCACCCACAGAGATGAGTCAGTGTGTTTATAGGTGAGTGGGTCTTCATGTTGACTTACACTGTCATCCTCACCTGAGCAAAGTTCTGTCCCAGACACGAGCGAGGACCGAGGGCAAAGGGGTAGTAGCAGTAATAAGGCCTTGTTGAACAGATAAGAGACAGCCTCAGTTACTGTGAACCGTTTCACTCATTTAGTCTGAGATAATAAAGTGTGTGCAAACATGAAACGGAATAAAGTCAGCATGGTGAAACAGTGTGTTCCTTACTTGGGAGCATCTGGGTGAAATCTGTCTGGATCAAACCTCAGTGGATCCTTGAAGAATCTCTCCAGTCTCCCACTTACATAGGAATTGAACTAAATATGAGAATAGATTATTTATTCGTCTTGATTCCAGGTAACTGTCTTGTGAGTTTGGTTTGGTTTTGTTTAACTAATTGATGCCACTGATCTTTATGATTATATAAAACAGAAGTTTATTTTCTGCTTTGAAGCTAGAAACACATAAAAAAAAATCTATGACTCACTACAGCAACAAATCCTCCAGGTATGTGGACACCATCAATCACCATGTCTTCAGCAATATCACGAGATGTGGCCGGAGTTACGGGATAAATTCTCAGAGTCTCTTTTAGCACCTGGGGGAAGATTACAACGTTTATGGTGCATCTTGTTTTATAAAAACAAGACTGAGAGCCAAAGTTTACTGTTGATGCAGTCTTTCATTGTCAGTTGACTCATTTTGAATCCATGGGTGAACATGAGATTACAAATCACACTAAAACCATTACCACTAATTTCAAATAGTAACATGTACCTGTGACAGGTAGACCAACTTGCCCAGGTCATCGTAGCTTATTTCACGTTTCATCCCAATAACATCGTCCACCTCGTTCTTCGCTCTGAGAAATGAGAAAACTCCATAAGAAACCAAAGTTCACTTTTTCTAATGGAAACTGATGTCTGCTATATTTAGACTTTTTACTTTTCCAGTATATCAGGATGTCTTCCAAGTTCCATGATGCAAAAAGCCAGCTGATTGGCTGTTGTTTCTTGGCCTGAAATAGCACAAATGTATCAAAATTGAATATTACCACCTTAAAATGAACGTACAATCACTTAAATAATTGTACTCTTAATCTTTTCTTCTTTCTACACCAAAACAGTGATCATAAAATAATCAGTTGACATGAAACTCAATAAAATGTTACAACATACACTATATACAAAAGACGCTGCTGTTTTTCAAGTTTCAAGTTTAGCATTTCCTCCATTGCTTAGCATTTTTGAAACCAGGCGTCACAATCAAAAGACAGCTCAGACGGTGAACCCAAGAGCACTGCACACTCATATAATAGCAGCAAGCCATTATTTAGATTCCTGTTGATGCAGAAATCTACAAATACCATGTACTTCAGCATAAAGACTCGAATCAACAAGGCAAATGAAACCTGTAACTCCTTGATGCTGCTCTGGACTACAAAAACCAATAACATCCACCAGCAACTCAGTTCAATTGTTGTGTCTACGCCCTCTCCAGAACCTTTTCTCTATTTTGAGCCGTTTTCCACTTTCCATCTTCCTGATTTATCTGATATTTCTGAGTTTATATGTAAATCAAAGCCTGCCACATGTCATCTTGACCCTATGCCTACAGGGCTTGTAAAATCCTGCCTCTCTTCCTTACTCCCACTCATCTCTGCTATCATTCACTCTTCACTCACCACCGGTATCGTCCCCTCCTTAGGGGATTGCTTCATTGCTGATTGCTTCAGTCACTCCCATACTGAAAAAACCTTCTTTAGATCCTGACAACCTTAACAACCGCCGTACGATTTCTAATCTACTCTTCATCTCTAAAATACTTGAAAAAGTTGTTGCAGTTCAACTTCATTCACACCTGGATAATAATAACATCTACAAGAGATTTCAGTCTGGTGTTCGTTCATGTCACAGTATAGAAACTGCTTTACTTTAAGTCACTAACGATCTTCTAATCGGAGCTGACTCTGGTCTTCTCACCATTCTCGTCCTTTTGGATCTGAGCTCAGCCTTCGACACGATCTCTCATTCTGTCCTTCTAAGCAGACTTTCCTCTCTCGGCATCTCTGACACACTCCAGTCAGTTCAGTCTGTAGTCCAGTCTCCCATAGCTCAGTCACCGGTTGCCCAATCTTCTATCCAGTCTCTGGTCCAGTCACTTATTCATCATCCTGTTCAGCTCCCTGACCTGGTTTCAACCATAGCTCCTTGACCACTCCCAGTTTATTCAACTGAAATCATTCTGCTCTCGTCTATTCCCGGTCACTTCTGGTGTACCCCAAGGTTCAGTGTTTGGATTTAAACCAGTCTTTGATGAAGGGGGCTTCATATATGTGGACGAATATGCTGTGGCAGTTAAGCCTTGCAGTGTGCCAGAAGGAAGCACAACCTCCAACTTATTTTGTAACATTTCCCATATCCATCCAACTACCCATCTACTTTGTTAACCGCTTATCCTCTTCAGTATCACAGTCTGCTGGAGACACATGAAATAACAGAGACTCACCGGCAATGAAGAATGTCACGAAATTGTCCAGCATAAACTCCTCATCTTCTTCAGTCATGATTTCCTCTGAAACAATAAGAAAATTGACATATAAATTAATATTTGGCTTCTTTCTCTTTTTTCATTTATTACAATGTTACAATGTCTTCTGTGTTAATGTCTCTATCAGTCATCTGTTTATATTCGGCAAAGCTTCCAAAGTGTCCATTTCCAAGCGAATCACAGAGCCAGCCTTCCTGATCAGTTTATTTAGTTTGCTGGTGTCATCGGCATGATGTCGCTTCTTCAGCATCAGCATGCGGACCACAACAAAGAACACTCCACTCGCCACAACTAAAAACTCAGTGTATTTGTTTACTCTTGTGTGTAGTATTCACAGCAATTTAAAATCAATGCTCAATGCTTACTGAGTCTATTCAAATGTGAAATTTAGGGATTACAACCTTGGTTGGCAGTTTTGATGATTTGTGTCAGGATGTCCTTGGGGACCTCGTCACCGTTTTCAATGGCGGCCTTTCTCTCAGCGATCCACTGAGATCCAGTTTTGCGCAGCAGGCGGCACGCTTCCCTCACCTCATTAATGTATCCTCTGTTCTTTGGATTAAACTGGAATGGCAGATTGAAGAAGTTAACAGTCCATGCAACAAGACTTGCAGTACATACTTTCGTCTTCTTTGGCTCTCGAAGAAGGCGGACGCCTCCCCCTCTCCCTCCCTTATCTTCCCTGCTGCTGCTTCTAGGTGTTTGTCTAGTCTCGTCTAACTCTAACCCTCAAAGAGTTTCTCGGTCTTGTTCTCCAAAACCTAAAGAATTATGGATTTGATCAACTGGTCCCGTAATGGAATTGACAACCTGCTAGGCTTGGGAGAGCCCGATTGTCCTGTGGAGACGTTTGCTGCCGGATACTCGATGGTCGGTTGCGTCGAGTGTCGCCAGGACATTGAACGACATCTGCCAATTTGGAACCACGATAACAGAGTTCGGGCTGATTGGAGCTGGCTTGGAGCTGGCTTGGAGCTGGCTTATCGAAGAACATGAAGCGGCTACAGCCGTTCAAAATCCCATAAGGCTGGCCGACATGATAGACAATTGGCAGGGCTGTGAGTACTCAGACTGTGTTTTGAACGCAATATGGATAAGATCTTGGAGAAGAACAACGGGAATTGAGATAATTGATGACCAGTGATGGACATTAGACCAACTGTAAAAATTGGATGCCGTTGTTTGCACTAAACCCAAACATTCACCATCTTCACTGGATGATCTGATATCGTCGTGTTGGTGTTGTTCCCAGATCATCATGAAAATGTTGTTCCAGGTTCAACATTGCAAGTGACCAATCACATTATTGTGACGTTATTCTTTTGCGCACCAACCCATTCGTGCATTTATGAAATTCCAATGTTGCAAGGACAATATCAATTCTGCTTAGCGTTTATTAAAGGGTTAGGGTTAGGGTCAGGGTTAGGGTCCGTTGATCGGCGGACAAAGGCGGTTTCTCGCAGCTTAAGTACAGTTTTTTGTTTTACGCCGGTTTTTCCCGAAGTCGCAAAAGTATGACATCACAACATTCTGATTGGTCACTTGCAATGTTGATCCTGGAACAACCTTTAGTATGATGATCTGGGAATAACACCAACACGAGGATATCAGATCGTGCATCTTCACTCATGTGGCTATCCTACCGTCGCCAGCTGAAGGCCTGCCATGGTCGAAGCTGACTGGAACAACAAATTCTTCCCATCATAACAGGATTGTTGTCAGAACTCTTTGTACCTCATTCAAGGCCACCTGGGTGGCCACCCTCCCTCCCCCGAATCCAACGCCTCCTCCCATGCTTACCTCACATCCGGTGTGGACACCGGATCAGCTGGAGGCGCAATCGAAGATTGCAGTGGACCCAGATCAGCTGTACACACTGGAACACTCTCCCATGTTGTTTGTCTGTGTTTTATTGTGTTATGGTGTATTGATATCTGTGCATTCCTGGATTATCCTTTTGTGTTACACATTTCGATGTTTTTTTTTTCCCTTGCTACCTGGCCTGTCTCCCCAATGTGATGTTTGTGTATTCTATGTACGGTCGGCAAGGTCTGTCATCTCGGTTGTGGGCAACTGCAACTGACAAATAAAGGCTATCTCATCTCTCTCATCAAAAAACACTAAAGTAATACCTCGAAAAAGTTGTCTCTAATGTAGTGAGCCATCCCTTTCAAACATGTCTCAATGGCTTTAGGGAACTGTGAAGTGTTCTTCAGCAGGTCCAAGTCCACCCCGAAAGCAACCTGAGATTTATCAAGGAAAAACACAAACATGAGGAAACATTATTTGGATAAAGATTGCTGTAAAAGCTGTAAAACTGACTGTAATATAAAACCTTAGTAATAACATCCAGGGTAACATAGTTGACAAGCTGGAGCATATTAGCTTCTGTTTTACTGTCGGCAACATCTGCAAGTTTATCCATCAGTTTCTCTGCCCTCTCATTGAAGGTTCCCATCAGACCTCTCAGATACCTGGAAGTAATGATAGCTTTAACCGGAGGAGCCAGAACCTGCCAACAAACTACCACAGAAATTCATTTGGAAAAAAATCAGTGGTTGAACAAACAAACTCTTGTCTGTTTGTGATAACTGAAACTCACAGGCTGCTGAACGCAGGGTCCATGATCCGGCGCTGTTTGTACCACTGCTCATGATCCCGTGCTGTTACCAGGCCATTGCCTAAGAGCCTTCAAAGAAGACCGTTGACAAAATACGTTATTTTATTCCTCTGAGTTTTAGTTACTGTTAGTTTTGCTTACTGTTGGCATTCAGGTTGCATCTAATCTAAATGTTCCTATCTGGTCCTCGTATAGTTTTAAGCTGTGCGTGCCATCTGCTGTCTTCTCTTATTATCCTGTGAGTATATATTTTCTCTGTCTCCCTCTGTTCATTGCCACGTTGCCCCTCTTCCCTCATGGTTGTGTATTACCTTATTCTGTGTTTCCCAGAAAATTCCTAGTGTTTGGATTCCTCGTTCCTGCCCAGTTATTGTTTGAAATTTTATGATTTTTTTTGCTAGATTTGAGTTTATGTTCTGTCTCCTGAATCCACATCCTGCCTGCCATACAGCGAATACATGACAGAACGACGCGATCCTGATGGACTCACCGAGCTTTCTCAGACTGCCTCCACAGTGAGGGACTTTTTCCCTTAAGTTCTTCTGCCCAAGCTGTTTTTTCCTGAGATGTTTTGTCAAAGCCAAGAATTATTTAAGCTCAGGCTGAGCCTACTAAACCATCAAACATCAAGACTCAGGGATCAAAGGATCAGCCACTAACCAGAAGGTCGGTGGTTCAATCCCAGGCTGCTCCAGTCTGCATGCCAAATATCCTTGGGCAAGATACTAACCCCATGTTGCTCTCCGATGCATCCATCGGAGTGTGAATGTGTTTGAATGTTAGTTACTTAGCACTTAAACTTAGAAGTGCTTGTGTGAATGGGTGTGATTGGGTGAATGAATTAGCTGTATAAAGCGCTTTGAGTGCTCGGACAGAGTAGAAAAGCGCTATATAAGAACCAGTCCATTTACCATTTACTTTCAGTTCTGCACAAACAAAAATATTTCTGAGTATCAGCACAGACTTTCAGAATTGGTGCATCCCCACAAAAACACGAAATAATAACTCCTCTTAAATGTTTTAAAGCCAAAGTAACGAGCCTGTTTTGAAAATGTAATGAGTGAAAAGTTGAGATATTTGCGTTAAAATGTTGGAGTAAAAGTAAAAACTTAAGTAAATACCAAAAAGGCTACTTAAGTATGTGATAAAGTATTAGTACGTCATTGATTCCCATCTCTGCAGTACAGTCAGTGTTGGGGAGTAACGGAATACATGTACCGCCGTTACGTATTTAAAATACAAAATATGAGTAACTGTATTCTGTTACAGTTACCGTTTATAAGGAATGTATTTAGAATACAGTTACTTTGTTGAAATAAATGGATTACACGGCCGTCTTTTCCTATTTCATATGTTAGGCTATGCCCTCTCTATTTTTGGTAATTCCACGCCGGTGGAAACCCAAACAAAACACGCATTAAGAGGCTCAAATGCCCGTGTCTCATAATGACGTGAAGAAATATTTTTTAAATGATTTAATATGAAGGTAATGGGCAGAGTGTTACAGGCATAGCCCTAAAGAATGTAGCCTGATGGGCAGTGTAGTCCGTGCTGCAGGGAGAATGGACTGTCATACCCGTTATGTGTCTGTGAGCGAGGGAGGGAGAAAAAGGAAAAGTACGAGCTGTCATCGAGCAGAAACGGGAGCTGGAAGCATGTAAATATAATAATAACCACTGCAGCCAAGAAGAGAGCCTGACGAGCCCAGTTGTAAGTAAGCTATTAAGACTCGACTGTACACTGTGCTCCTGTTTTCTATTGGAGCAGCCTTTCAACTCCTCTCTCTGTCTCTCGCTACCAAAGTGACCCAGACAACAAAGTAAAGCTAGTTTTTGGCTAAGAGCCCGACATGAACCCGACGTATTAGCCAGAGGTCCCTTTACTACGGTTCGGAGCCGCGGACCTGTTTTATATACGCACAAATAGTTTTCTATACGAGATCGCTGCAAAAAGTGCAGCCTTACCTAATGTCCACCTACTGTTACTCATTTATATTAAGATTTAAAAATCTAGTTGCTAATGGTATGGTGAGTAGCCTTCAGTAATAGTAATAAATCACACAGCAATAGGACATTCATTAGTTGTAAAAAAGCATGATAATATATTAAGTAATCCAAAGTATATTACTTATATATTAAGTAATAACAAAATACATTTTGGGGCATGTATTCTGTAATCTGTAGTGGAATACATTTCAAAAGTAACCTTCCCACCACTGAGTACAGTGGTGGTCTGTATTATACCTGCGTGTCTTAATCTTAGTCCAGGTGTTAAACAAATAACAGTATTGCAAAGCTCACTTCCACCTCTAAATGTTGGTAAATGAATGCAAAGTATCACACTGGTATCTGCTGATATCTGCCTTTGTTGATCGACTCCAGTCAGTAACCGAAGTTAAAACGATATCAGTAACAGCACAGCCTTTTAGAACTGGTGCATCGCTACAAAAAAGCGCCTGATAAGGCAGTCTTACCTTTGACCAAACAGGTTGGCAAGTCTCTTATAAACAAGTTTATCTTTGGGGTATTTTGGGGACATCAATATTTGCTGAAGCCAGGAGCAGAAAGACAGAAAAACATTTTTTTAGAGAAAGAAGATTTGATACGAATATTATCAGGAGTTATGCTTAGTGAAACCAAAATGTCAGTAGTTCACACTTTGAAGTTAAGGGCAGGATTTGTGCCAAGCACTTTCACACACTCAGTGGCGGTCCTAGCCTGTTTGGCGCCCTGGGCGAACGGATGATCTGATATCGCCGTGTTGGTGTTGTTCCTGGAACAGCATAGTAAATGTTGTTCCAGGATCAACATTGCAAGTGACCAATCACATTCTTGTGACGTTATTCTTTGGCGCGCCAAGCCATTCGTGCATTTATGAAATTCCAATGTTGCAAGGACAATATCAATTCTGCTTAGTGTTTATTAAAGGGTTAGAGTTAGGGTCCGTTGATCGCAGCTTAAGTACAGTTTTTTGTTTTACCGCGCTTTTTCCCGAAGTCGCAAAAGTATGACGTCACAACATTCTGATTGGTCACTTGCAATGTTGATCTGGGAACAACACCAACACCACGATATCAGAGCGTGCCTGGGCCAACACTCCCTCTGGCGCCCCCTCTGGCGGAATTATAAAGTGGAATTGCAAAGCGCTTTGAGGGTCTCAAAAAGTGCTGTATGAAAGCAATCCATTATTATTTAAACCAACTGTTAACTGTATATTTCTGTACATTTAAGTATTATTATTCCTATTGCCACATTCATTGACCTTTTTTATAGGTAATTTCATTGTTTAATCACATTAAAATGTTATTTTAATGCAAAAATTATTTATTAAAAGTTATTTTCTGTTATTTTATGGTATTATTTTGGCGCCCCAGCTGCCGGAATATTACTGGGGGTTTTTAGGATTTTTTTTTTTTTTTTACGGTGCAGCAAATGGGCAATAGAAAACCGATCGGTGCCTATGCCGTTCCCAATATGCGCTGGCATGATGTCGGGGCAGCATGAATATGAGCAATTTTTTTTAATTTTTTGCCGATGCCCATGATGCCGCCCCGGACCCATGTCGCCCATATCAAAAACCGCTACTGCACACACTCTCATGCTGTTGTCACAGTTTACCTTTGTTGCCTCAGGACAGGACACACACACTACAGCGTAATGCAGAGCATATATCTTGTAGACAGGCCCATACTCATCCGCCCTGTAAAAGACATACTATCGTATAAATGATACGTTTTATCATTATTTATTAATCACTCCTACACACAACCATCGTTTACGTTCAAATTACCACTCCAGAAGTTTCTGGTGCATATTTCCGCCATTTTTCATTATCCTCAAAAGCGATGCTGAGTGTCCGAAGAGAAAACTGGTGAAGAAATCAAGTGGTCAGCGTCGAGCAGTGTCAGCAAAAGCGCCGAGAACTTTACCTACCTGTCCCTCGGTGGGCCGGGTATGTGGTCATATTTCATATGAATGTGTTTAACATACAAGCAGTATCCCAGAAACACAACGACGAGCAGAAAGAAGAGAAAAGTAAGCGTCTGAGCAGCCAAAGACAGAAGTAAGCTGAAAACTGCCATCCTGAGAAATATCCCGTAGACGTCTGCGTTAAAGATGGTTGTTCTTTCTATAACACCGCAAAAAATCCCTGGTTCAACACCGAGGGGAGACACAAACAAGCCTCAGTGAGGTCACAAGCTGGTTTACCCCAGTGTCGTCGTTCTAAACTCGCATTAACGGGAGATCCAGCCGCCGTGGCTGTGGAAAAACAAGGGAGCAGCTCCAAATACCGACCGCACACAGCCAGATCTAATCAAGTTCGACATAGCGTACTTCAGAGAAGAGAGCCCACGGAGACGCACTGAATGTCACAGCTTTCGCGCTGTTATTTTGCGAACATTGTTAACAAGTGCAAAAACCCTCTACAGTTTAAAAAGGCTACTGCTGGGATTTACTAAACAGGCGCAGTTTCGATTTTGCGACATAAAGGAGTGGGCCCGGGTATTTTTTTCGGCTTTGTATTTCATATGTGTTTGCAGAAGTTGCCCTTTCAGAGCGCAATATTTTGGGAAGAGAAAGGCGTCTAACTGAAGCTGAATTTCAGGCCAATAGAGGGCTTTGAGCTGACGCACACACTTGGTAAATCTGCCTCTAAGCATCATCTTTTGTAAATAAAATGCATTCCACCGTAAAAGCTGTCGGCACCTGCAGGTTTATTAATAACTTAAGGTTAAGAGTTCAGAGTCCCGGAACACTCTGCTTTGTTCATATTAACATTATATTCAAGTCTTCTTCATCAAGAACACGAGAAACAAGATAAAAGCAAATAAAATGCATGCAAATTCATTTTATTTGCATTATTATTATTATTATTATTTGTTATTATTTATTATATATATTATTATTTGCATTCATCTTATAGTGCAAGGCGTTTATTTATCTCAGCAGATGAAGATGTCTGACCTCTTCACTTTGACAGCCAATAAACTCATCATCCATCAGTCTTTCATCACGAACCTCTCCCGCTGTGAAATTTCGTACCTTACTCTGTTTATGCAAACTTTCTGGATTTGTTTCAAATTAAAAGCGCTCACCAGACAGTAATAGAGCTTTTCTTAACCGGGCTCTTATTCTGAAACATTAGTAGGAACCTCTTGTGAAAAACTAAACCGTTAAGAAAAATGGCACATAGGATGTGTGCCTCTGAGATTTCACTCTCTAATAAAAGTTTGTTAATTCAGGTTATTACTGTATAAAGTTTGTCTGAGGTAGAGAAAGGGGGCAACTCCTCAAAACAGACATTGTATTTCAGTTTTATTTCATTTACACAAAAGTCAGTGAGTGCTACAGGCAGTGGCTATGAAAAAGCAACTGCAATCCATTTTGCAGTTCTCTCCATATTTTGCTTACAAGAAGCCAGATTTTCCTTTAATTATTTAAAGTGGTATTAATCATTCAAGCATACAATAGGCACCTAACTCAAGTGATGAATCAGTGATGTGTCTGTGACAACTTTGAAAGTGTCTTTTATATTTAGGAAAATTGTTACTAACAGAAAAGAAATGACAAGAAAGGTGCCTAAGAGTCAGTGCACTTAGTTCCTATGTTCTAAGCACAGTATGTGTCTGTGTATATTTATATGTGTGTGTATATGTGTGTACATACATACAGTAGCAAATGGTATTGATCCTAGCTTCCTCAAAAATGTTTCCATAATAATAATAGATTATTCCAGTGAAGACATAAAAATAGTTCTAAGCATTTCATATGAATATATTGCGTGTACTACGATCATACACGAGACTATTTTCATTACAAGGTTTTCTTTAAAAAATCAGTTTTCAGACAAGAGTAAAAACTCTGCCCCACCATATAGATACTAGGGGTGGAACGATACTCGTATCGATATTGAACCGTTCGATACAGTGCTTTCGGTTTGGTATGCATATCGAACAATACAAATTTTTAAATTTATTTTATCAACTTTTCTTCTGATGATGCTGTCTGTGTTGAGCGCTCAGTGGATCTGCGCTCGACTACTCCGCCTAGGCTGCACTGTTGAGTGCAAGCTAGCAAGACAGAAGCTAAGCTCCTTGCAACATGGCAAATTGAACCTCCCCCACCCTCATTCAGATCTGGTGTTTAGAACTATCTTGGTTTTCATGTGACGTATGACCCTGAAGGTAAGTGCGTCATGGACAAAAGTAAAACAGTATGTCAGATGTGCCACGCAATGCTCAATTACATGGGTGGGAACTAGTGCGTTAGCGCAGTTAGCTTGTTAACGTGTTGACACCGTCCAGCCCCACACACGGGGTGATCCGCGGTAACATGTTAATGGAGATTTGCCGTGTTATGGCGTTAATGTAATTTTAACGAGATTAACGCTGACAGCACTAGTGGGAACACAACGAATATGACTGCACATTTACTCCGACATCATCCTAGGGCAAAGACAAGTGGAAGCAGACAAAAACAACAAGCAGGCATGCTACAAACTTTACCCGAGTCATTTAGACAGCCGTTAGCACATGATTCTCCTTATGGGGACCTGATATGTTTAATATGCTGCTGAGAATATAGCCCAGAAGAAGCGTATAGTATAGCTTTTATTTTGGAAAGAGCCATTTCTCTGTAATAAACTCTCTTTTCCAAAGATGAGTGATTTCTTGATCAGATAGATTTATTTTGTTGTTTCAGCAACATTAAATTTAAAAACTGTACTTTTGGGTTAAAATATCTATTTATAATTTTAATAAATGATAAATTAAAAAGGCATGAACATTTTTTGTATCGAAAAAACATCGAACCGTGACACCAAAGTATCGGACCGTGAATTTTGTGTATCGTTGCACCCCTAATAGATACCTATGACCTGTTCCAATGTGATGTACTTTAAGATCATTTATTTTTGTAATCCCTGTGACTCAAAGTGCACAACACTCCACTCTTTGGTTTGAGTGTGCCAGCATCCAGGATGTCAAAGGTCTGTTCTGGGACAAGAGTGAAGTCAAACCTCTGGAGTAGTTTGGCCATCACCACTTTAGCCTCCATCTAAAAAACACAACAGCGCCCACAGAGATGAGTCCGTGTGTTTATAAGTTAGTGGGTCTTCACATTATGTTGTCATCCTCACCTGAGCAAAGTTCTTTCCCAGGCACGAACGAGGACCGAGGGAAAAAGGGTAGTAGCAGTAATAAGGCCTTGTTGAATAGATGAGAGACAGCTTTAGTTACTTTGAACAATTTAACTCATTTTATCTGAGATAATAATGGGTGTACAAACATTATGTAAAACATGTCAGCATGGTGAAACAGTGCGTTCCTTACTTGGGAGCATCTGGGTGAAATCTGTCTGGATCAAATCTCAGTGGATCCTTGAAGAATTTGTCCAGTCTCCCACTCACATAGGAGTTGAACTAAACATTAGAAAATCTTGTATTTACTTATCTTGATGTTTATATAGAAGTGTATTTCCTGCTTTGCTAGAAACATATCAAAAAATACATGTCTCACAATAGCATTTATTCCTCCAGGTATGTGGATCCCATCAATGACAATGTCTTCAGCAATATGACGAGATGTGCCCGGAGCTGTGGGGTACATTCTCAGAGTCTCTTTTAACACCTGGGAGAAGATGTATACGGCACATCTTGTGTTAAAAAAAACAAATGATGCTAATGGACTGGTACATATATAACACCGTTCTACTCAACAGAGCAGTGAAAATGCTTAAAACCACAAATCCCATTAATGCAAAAGACAAAGGATACTTTAAGATACAGAAAAATAGTACCACAATTTTCAAATTGCCACATGTACCTGTGACAGGTAGACCAACTTGCCCAGGTCATCGTAGCTTATTTCATGTTTCATTCCAATAACATCGTCCACTTCTTTCTTCGCTCTGAGAAATGAGAAAACTCCATAAGAAACCAAAGTCTATTTGCTATAGTGGAAACTGTCGCGCAATATATTTTGACTTTTTACTTCTCCAGTATATCAGGATGTCTCCCAAGTTCCATGATTGCAAAAGCCAGCTGATTGGCTGTTGTTTCTTGGCCTGAAATAGCATAAATTTGGCAATCCTGAATAAGAATACCACCTTACAATGGACCAATAACACACGACATCAGGCAGTACAAAAGATGTATGTAGCTATTGTAACATCATTCACTGGTTTGATTGTAAAGCTGCAAGATGAGAGTTTCCACCATCTTCATTCCAAAAAGAAAAGGATGTGATGATGAGGGGGTGAGCCCACACACCTGACAATTGACTGACAAACCAATGAATGTGTTGTTTAATACTACAGATAGCCCTCAGCCACCTTCTCCTCAAAGACAGTATGGCTAACATACTGGTTTTTGATTCAGTGTTGACCCAGGATGAGTGCCTGAGCCTATACACTCTGCAGGTTTTACAAAATCACATTAACCCTTTAAAACCGGTGGGAGCGGGCACGCTCTGTTTTGCGTAACCATTTTTAAATCCCGGTAGCTCTGCAACCACGTAAGCTAGCGCAATAATTTTTTTTGCATATGAAACCGGAGGAGTTGTACTTACATCTTATGCCATCAGCTTGTCCTCGGTCACAGTTTCCTTCCACATATAGCTTTGCAAAAACTGCATAAAAAGCGCTTGCAGCAACAAAAACATAATATTCCAGAAACAGGCTTTGCCGATCCGATCAGCTGTTCATAACACTTCCTATGTTGGACGTCAGCGCAAACTATCGCATGTCCGCCATTACCTGCCCGAAACCGGAAGTGACGTCATTTTCGCGGAAATGAAGTTTTTTTTTTACCATCAGGGCCTCATGAGCCTATACTGGTGTTTTTAAAAGTTATCTTTGACTTTATGACTTTCTGTGTCGTTTCTGGGATGCTTAGGACTCATATTGCACTGCTGGAAATAGTTTATTTTGATGAATATGCTGTTTTTTTGCAAATTTGCATTATAATATTTATTTTCGTTTTTCCTGCAGTATATAAAAATTGGTGTATTTCAAAAATAAAACTATGAAGACACTCAAAATAAATTTCCTGTGGTGGGAAACTATTTTGTGCAACTTTTTTGTATTTACAGTTTTAAGGGATAAGCCTCTTACATTTCTCTAACTAGAATTATATGTTAAAAAAACAAAAACGATTTAAAATTTTTTTGTACTTTATTGCACTTTTTTGCAATTTATGTAATTACTATGCACTTAATGCAGATATATTATTAAAATCTGGGCTATAATGGTTGTATTGATGTATAGCAACTTGAAATGCTCCCAAAAATGGCTCTACAACATGTAAAAATATAATATAAGCTCTGGCGGACTTGGTTCTATGGTAGGTCTTAAAGGGTTAAAAACAGCACCACTGAAAGCCATATATGGAAAAAGTCTTCTATAGGAACAGGAGCAAACGCAGATATCACCATTTGGTGGCCTTCAGAAAGAATGCAGGTTTAATTCACTTCCATTTTAAAGTTCACTTTTAAGACGCGAAAGCTATTTCCATCTTTGATATACAGTCTATAACAATACATCCATCATCTGGTCAGTAGTCCATGAAAATGAATGTATGTTGTGAATACCCAGTGTTGGGGAGTAACGGAATACATGTACCGCCGTTACGTATTTAAAATACAAAATATGAGTAACTGTATTCCGTTACAGTTACCGTTTAAAAAGGTGGTATTTAGAATACAGTTACTTTGTTGAAATAAATGGATTACACGGCGGTACTTCCCCGTTTCATATTGTGGCGGTCAGGACTGTTTGGGTTTTGTTTGACAGCTACGTTCTGTTGTTCCAGGCGGCAGCGTTACGGTTGCCATGGTTACAGGGTGACGCTCTCTCTCTCTCTGTGTTTCCTGGGTGAAAGGGCGCCTGTTGTTGTTGTTGTTGTTGTGCTAAGCTAATAGGCAGAATGCTACAGGCATAGCTCTAAAGAATGTAGCATCATAGGCAGTGTAGTCCGTGCTGCAGGGAGAATGGACTGCCATACACGTTATGTGTCTGTGAGCGAGGGAGGGAGAAAAAGGAAAAGTACGAGCTGTCATCGAGAAAAAACGGGAGCTGGAAGCATGTAAATATAATAATAACCACTGCAGCCAAGAAGAGTGCCTGACGAGCCCAGTTGTAAGTAAGCTATTAAGACTCGACTGTACACCGTGTTCGTGTTTTCCTCCGAAAACAATAAGTTCCGTTGGAGCAGCCTTTCAACGCCTCTCTCTGTCTCTGGCTAGCAAAGTTGACCCAGACAACAAAGTAAAGCTAGTTTTCGGCTACGAGCCCGACACAGAACCCACCGTATTAGCCAGAGGTCCCTTTACTACGGTTCGGAGCCGCGGACCTTCAGTAACAGTAATAAATCACAGCAATAGTACATTCATGTAGTTGTAAACAGCATGATAATATATTAAGTAATCCAAAGTATTCAGAATACGTTACTCTCATTGAGTAACGTAACGGAATACGTTACAGAATACATTTTGGGGCATGTATTCTGTATTCTGTAATGGAATACATTTTAAAAGTAACCTTCCCAACACTGTGAATACCTGCATCGTTACACCTGACAATAGATAACATTTTATAAAGATGAAACCATATGGCATTAAGTTAAAAGTTGATGCTTAAAGTGGTGACTGCATTGTGCGCCTTTTAACACAGCAAACCTTTTGGTGTTCCACAAAGATAGCACAGTCCCAAATTATTGTGTAATATTTCATACATCAGTCCATTATCTTAATTGTTTTCTTAACCTATCCCCGCTGTCACTGAGAAAAAGGCACTATCCTCCCTGAACAGATCGCCAGTCCATCACAGGGCACTACTTCTAACATCAAAGATGAAATAACAGAGACTCACCGGCAATGAAGAACGTCACAAAATTATCCAGCATAAACTCCTCATCTTCTTCAGTCATGCTGTCCTCTGAAATGATAAAAAACTATCATTTTTTTTTCAGTGTGTTTATTTACTTGTTTTTATGCTCTTCACACAGATTCAACAAGATTCTATATTATTGCTCTTATCTAGTCTAATCAAATGTGAAATTTGGGAACTCCAACCTTGGCTTGCAGTTTTGATGATTTGTGTCAGGATGTCTTTGGGGACCTCGTCACCGTTTTGCATGGCGGTCTTTCTCTCATTGATCCACTGAGCTCCAGTTGTACGGAGCAGGCGGCACGCTTCCCTCACCTCATTAATGTATCCTCTGTTCTTTGGATTGAACTGGAATGGCAGACTGAAGGCTTTAGCCTGTCATTCTGATAACAATGTTCTCGGCAGACATACTGCATAACAACAAACACTGAAGTAATACCTGAAAAAATTTGTCTCTAAGGTAGTAAACCATTCCTTTCAGACATGTCTCAATGGCTTTAGGGAAAGGTGAACTATTCTTTAAGAGGTCCAAGTCCACCCCAAAGCCAACCTGAAATTTATCAAGAAAAAAGTATACACAAATATGCACACACACACTCACCCTTTGGAAGGGTAAAATTGACTGTAATATAATACCTTAGTAATAACATCCAGGGTGACACAGTTGACAAGATGGAGCATATTAGCTTCTTTTTTACTGTCAGCAAGCTCTGCAAGTTTATCCATCAGTTTCTCTGCCCTCTCATTGAAGGTTCCAATTAGACCTCTCAGATACCTGGAAGTAATGATAGCTTTAGACAGAGAAGCAGCACATCCAGGACATCCCAACAAACTATCACAGAAATTCATTAAAGGATAATGTTCAACAGAAAAAAGAAAAACCTTCCTACTATCTGCTACTATCTCCCTACTGTTTCTACTAGTTCTCTGGGTGAAATTGCCTTGTTGATGCCAGAGATGGGATGAGAACGTCCAGACTGCTACAAACTGAGTAACTACTCATTACAAATCCTCTTAAACTGGTTTCTTCCACCTCTTTCCATCTCTGTAATATTCTTTGTCAATATTTTTGATATTTAGAATTGAGCGATTTTTGATAAATTAGTGCTATTTGTCAAATTTGTAAATTCTGTAACATGTAACAACTGTAATATGTTGTAGTCCAGGGGTCCCCAATCTCAGTCCACGAGGGCCAGTGTCCCTGCAGGTTTTAGATGTGTCCGTGATCTATCACAGCTGATTTAAATGGATAAATTACCTTCTCAACATGTCTTGAAGGCTGTATCCCAATTCAGGGTCTGCAGCCTTAACGGTCCACAAGGGAAACGTTACATACAGCTTTGTTTGACAGAAATGAAGGAGAACATCTTTTGTTCATTTGTTTGTTTGTTTCTACATGATCTTTGATCATTCTCTGTAAGATTAAGATCAGCTATTGAACGGCGTATATTTTAAAGTAAAGGCTTTAAAACCAAGTTAGTACAAACGTCACTAATGTCACATAACTTTGCCGACATGTGGCCAACAGTAATGTTTTAACGTTTTTCGTTATTAAACATTTGCACATAAATAAGTGACATAATTTTCAGTACTTAAAGTTTACTCTTCGGGCGCCCCTCATCCGCCGTTTTTTTTTCGGCAAAATTATCCACACCCATTTGAAGGCCGCATTTCGAGCAGCCTTTGAATTGGGACAGCCTTCGTCACGTCGCTGTGACGTAATCTGCCTTAAAATGCGGCCTTTAAGGCTGCAGACCCTGAATTGGGATACAGCCGAAGTTCTTCAGAGGCCTGGTAATGAACTAAATATGTGATTCAGATGTGTTGACCCAGGGTGAGATCTAAAACCTGCAGGGACACCGGCCCTCGTGGACTGGGATTGGGGACCCCTGGTGTAGTCTGTTACTGTAACTGTCTTGGAGCAACTGTAATCCATATAGTTTCCTTAGGGATTAATAAAGTATTCAGAGTCTGATTCTTGACTGTGCTAATGAGTTTACTGTGTTCAAATGGGCTCCACAGTCAGCTCTCTAATTCCAGCTGAGGTCCTTTAGGATGTGGCAGATTTGAATGATGGATGCACAGCCAACAAATGTGCAGCAAGTGCATGATGCCATATGGACCAAAATACCAAAAATCAACCAAAACGTATTTCCAGCACTGGTTGAATGTATGCCATGAAGAAATGAGGCAGTTCTGAAGGCAAAGTGGTTTCAGCCTGGTAAAGGCAAGGTATACTTTATAAAGCAACAAATGCATAACTCACATGCTGCTGAACGCAGGGTCCATGATCCGGCGCTGTTTGTACCACTTCTCATGATCCCGTGCTGTTACCAGGCCATTGCCTAAGAACCTTCAAAGAAGGAAGTTGAGAATAAATGGAATAATAATAATCATCAAATGGAATAATCATAAAAATATATAACATTTCTCATTTTTTAAAGTATATTATAGTGCACACCAGATCTGCGCTGGCTAAATCAGCTGGATGACTTTAAAACAGTTTGGTTATTTATTCATGAAAATACATCATTTTATTGTGAGAATTTAATTTTGTTCCACTGATAAAGAAAAATCTAAATAAACAAGTCTGATGCTAATGTAAAGAAGCAACCTAAGTAGTTTGATAAGTCTTACCTTTGACCAAATAGGCTGAAGAGTTTTTTGTAAACAAATTTATTTTTGGGGTACTTTGGGGACATCAGGATTTCCTGAATCCACAAACATAAAGTAGAATCAGAAGACTTTATTTATCCCCAAGGGGCAATTAACAAACAATGTTCAGCATATGTTGAAGATAAGAACAATAAGAACAGACAATAGGAGCGAAATAATAAATACACAGAATATACAGTTTTAAAATTAAAGTGACTGAAGGTGAATAAAGTGTCAGTAGTGTAGGAAGAGTGTAGTTTATGTTTATGGGTGTGGGAAATGAAAGAAAAAACATTGCAAGAAATTGGATTTATGCAAATATTATCGAGAGTTAGGCTTAATGTAGTTATTTTTTATTATTTGGCAATTCAAGGGTGTAGATTTGGTTTTGGCATTGGTGGGGACGGATGATTCAACCACCGAACCCTGCCCTGTTTCTTTTTTTTTTCCCTTTTTGTTTTTGCTTCTAGATAAAAAAGGAGAAATATACTTGCCTACATATGCTATTCTACCTGCTTTTAAACCATTTAAAATTACAATTCATAGTTTTATATGTGAATTATATAATGTTAAGTTACTATTAAACAAATGACTGACTAAGTATTTAAGAGTTTAGTTTACTTCAGCCATATTTCATATAAATCAGGTATCATACAAACATAAAAATAGCTTCAAATACAGTCATGACAATAAAAGAATATGACTTTAAGGACTTAACAACATTACTTCCGTCATAGTACACCAACATCTCTTATATTTTGGCACTAAGGGAACACTGAATGGCCTGGTGGGTTTTGTCCATAAAACTACTCATCTAAGATTACCACAGAGTAAAAGATCTCTCAGCAAAATTATGCAACATTTTAGGCACAATTGCCCCGATCAAGTCAGTGAGCTGAGATTTTCTATTCTAAACATGAACTACTGTTACAGCAACAGACATGGACTACTGGTGTCCCACACAACAACTCAATGTCCACTATGTGAAGGAGCCAAACACATGCCTGCTCCTCTTGTTAACTGAGATAAACTGCTGGCATATTGGTTTTACATCTATACTGTCCAGTCTCTCCTGGTGGACATGGCATACAGCAGCATTGTTTAATCTCATTCGAGTCACTGTTAACCTTACCCATCTTTTCACCAACATTTTAACGTTAGACATATATTTTTAACAGCCTCTGTAAACTAATATCCGGGCTTACTCGAGGCTGCCGTTTTCTCTGACGGTTTCAATCAAAATTAGAAATGCTGCTGTGGGAGACTGAGATAACTAATAGTGCTGCATGTTGTGCAGTTCGTTTTCAAAATACGTTATTAATGGGTACATACAATTTTAGACTGATGTGGGCCAAAGCCTAGCATAGCCTGTAACGTTATTATGACGGACACATTTTATGAGTGAACTTGGCTTTAAGTGACTTACAGGTTTCTTTGAAAATTACTTTCTTATATCCAGGTTCTTCCTTTTTGCTGCCGTCCTCCTCTCCTCCTGGCAGCGTAGGTTTGCCGCTGCTAAAACTAAACAGAGCTCCCTGAAAGGCTCAGCCAATCAGTCATTGACTGGAGTCATTGACTGTACAGTCAATGACTCCAGTAGAGAACGTAATTTAACTCTTTCTGCACCGCTGGGTGAATGAGATGCTGACAGATCTTTTGTTTTCTTTCTATCGGGTTAGTTTTTCTTTACTCAAAGAGATCAAATTATTGGTGGGGGGATAATCGCTGGATATTGGTGGGGACATATCCCTTCCGTCCATGCCAAATCTACGCACTTGTGGCAATTTAACAATTGCAGGATTTCTGCCCAGCACTTTCACACTATTTCACCTTTGTTGCCTCTGGACTGGACACGCACACTACAACGTAATGAAGACCATTTATCCTGTAGACAGGCCCATACTTCTCGGCCCTGTAAAGGACATGCTGACGTTTAAATATTATTAATCACAACTTTTTTAAAACCGCACAAAAACATCATTTACGCTCCACTCACCACTCCAGAAATTTGTCGTGTAAAACTCCACCATTTTTCATTATCCGCAAAAACGACGGTAAGTGTCCCAGAAGAAAACTGAGGACAAAAACAGCTGGTCATTCTCTGGTTATGCCAGTATAGGGGTTTCGACGACGGCTTCACCTACCTGTCCCTCGGTGGGCCGGGTATGTGGTCATATTTCATATGAATGTGTCTAACATACAAGCAGTATGCAAGAAATGCAACGATAAGCAGAAAGAAGAAAAATGTAAGTGCTGGAGTTGCTAAAGTCAGAAATACGCTGAAAACTGCCATCCTGAAAAAATGTCTGAAATATGTCTGGGTTAAAAATTGCTGTTCTTCCAGTTAGGCAGCCCCAGCCTGAAAGAAGACGAATGCTGTGTCCCAATTTAGGGTCTGCACGCTTGAAGTACGCGCACTACGCGTACTACGTAAGTGCGGAAGTGAGAGGCTTGTGAAATGGGACGGTCTAGCCCTTCGTTGCGCTGTTCAGGTTGCCTAGCAACCATGATACTAACCGCGAGAAACATTACATACAGCTTTGTCTGACAGAAATGAAGGAGGAAAATGTTTTGTCATGACATCACTTTGATTAGTTGAGTATCTGAGGCTGAGGCCACAGGACTGTAAAACATGATTGTTGGGCTTCATTTCTGTACTGAACAGTCATTTAAGATTAGTTAGTAAATAACAATTAGCTAATGTTGTTCATGAGACTAAAATCATCTCACTGTGGTAATGTCAGATTATTATGATATATGTATATATATATATATATATATATATATATATATATATATATATATATATATATATACATCGTCAGTATTTTCCGACGATGTTTGCTCTGTAGTAAAATTAGCGATATTTGACTGCCCTGTTGATCTCATTGAAATGTATACAGCCTATTTAAAATCTAAAACTTAACATTGTCCGTAGCCTGCTGTTGTTACCACTGTCCTGTTTGAAATGTAATGAGAGAAACTGGTTATTTTGCCATATGTGCATGTGCCAATATTGAACCCAAGGTACTAACTAACTAACTGACTGGATGCCCATTAACCTTATAACTCCTGGTGAGTGTGTGTGTACAGATTGTCAGTCCAAAGAGGGAGAGAGGAAAGAGGGGAACATGAGGACAAAGTACAAGATCAGGAAGTACCAGGTAAGAAAACAGACAGGGAGTACTAACAGGCAAAACAGTAACTGTTTAACTGGCAAAGAAAAAGAAAGACAAACAACTAATACAAACAACTCATACAATCTGGAAGTTGTGTTCTCCCTATATTAAAGCTGCTATACAGAATCTGCAAAACAAACTGGGTTGTCAGCCCTGGCACTGCATTACCATATTGAGCTTCAGTCAGAGAAAGTCACGGTTGCCAAAGACTTTATAAAGCTCAAGAGTGAGGCTGGTGCCATTCCAGATATGTTAACATTGTACAATCTTCTGGATAATCAGATCTTCCCCAAACTGAAAACTGTTATTCAGGTTGCCCTAACAAACCCAGTTAGCAGCTGTAGCTGTGAAAGGTCTTTTAGTGTCTTGAGTCAGCTCCATACCTGGATGAGAAGGACCATGGGTCAAAGCAGACTCCAGCACCTGGCTGTGATGTCAGTTGAGAAAGAGATGCTTGAGAGACTTGACCACCAAAATGTGATAGACAGATTTACCAACCTCAAGGTGAGGCGACATAGGTTAAAAGAAAAGAAAAAATCTGCAGAGCCATAGTAGTATCTGCAGTAAAGATCTTTTACTAGGGTTAGGGTCCGTTGATCGGGGGACAGAGGCGGTTTCTCTCACCTTAAGTACAGTTTTTTGTTTTACCGCGCTTTTTCCCGAAGTCGCAAAAGTATGACGTCACAACATTCTGATTGGTCACTTGCAATGTTGATCTGGGAACAACACCAACACCCAGTGTTGCCAACTTAGTGACTTTGTCGCTATATTTAGCGAGTTTTCAGACCCCCTTAGCGACTTTTTTTCTAAAAAGTGACTAGCGACAAATCTGGCGACTTTTTCTGGTATTATTGGAGAATTATTTATGACGACTTTTTGACGTGAAAACGCATATCGCTCTTACTCTCAACAAGCAGCGGTGCTGCCGTGGGCGCCTCACCCGTGCCAAAGCGCTCACGGGCGGAGGATAGTCCTCCCCCAGCTGCTATCAGGGCAGGAGACGTTCACACCTGTGCGTCCAAACTGCAAATGAATCGCGCATGAGCGAAGCCTCTGCTCCAGCACTGACTGTAATGCAGTCAGTTCTTCCTTTACTGTTATGCTGTTTTGTGGATCACAAGGTTTAAAACTACTTATAAACACACACTCTCACACACAAATTAACTCCACCAGAGTGCCAATTTCGGGTCACTTTTGCCGGTGTTGTGCCAAAAAGTGATTGTCTGCCAAAAACTGATTTCCAATGTTTCTGCGTATTTTTTATGTGTAATATCTTTACGTATGTTCATAAATAGACTTCGGTGAACAGGGTTTACAAAGGGGTTATATATAGAATTAAAAAAAATATCAGTTTTTCAAGTATCTTTACAACTCTGTGTTATTGTACTTACATTATAACCAATCCGGTCCTTTATTCCTACTTAAAATATATTTACAGAACTATTGTAATATGTGCTGCCTTTTCTGCTGTCCTCTTGGCCAGCTTACTCTTACAAAAGACATTTTTAATGTTAATGAGATTTTTTTTAACTGCATAAATAAAGGTTATATAAAAGTCGCTGCCAAAAACTGATCGCGGCTTTTACCTTGTTACACGAATGTTGTTTGTGGCTCAAGATGACTTTATGTCATCCATGAGGGATGCATTTGACATCTGTTTCATATATTATAGCCCAACAAGTTACTTATAGCCGTTTAAATACGAGCAATCAATTTTTGGCAAATACCGGAAATCAGTTTTTGGCAGACAATCACTTTTTGGCACAACACCGGTCCACGCCCGGATAAAGGAGCAGGGTTGGAATTGTGACATTAAAAAACAATAATTGCTAAAAGAAATTTAATTTGTAGTTCTAAATAAATTCTAACTGCATTTAGGATGTTTTTTACTCACTTTACGTCTCTTCCACGATGTTATTTCTCTCTCCAACAACGTAGGTTACAATTACATTAGCATGACAAATTATGCAAATTAGGTGATGACGTCATTTGGCGACTTCTAGCGACTTTTAGGACAGCCAATAGCGATTTTCCTTACTAAGGAGTTGGCAACACTGCCAACACCACGATATCAGAGCGTGCCTGGGCGAACACTCCCTCTGGCGGAATTATAAAGTGGAATTGCAAAGCGCTTTGAGGGTCTCAAAAAGTGCTGTATGAAAGCAATCCATTATTATTTAAACCAACTGTTAACTGTATATTTCTGTACATTTAAGTATTATTATTCATATTGCCGCATTCATTGACCTTTTTTATAGGTAATTTCATTGTTTAATCACATTAAAATGTTATTTTAATGCAAAAATTATTTATTAAAAGTTATTTTCTGTTATTTTATGGTATTATTTTGGCGCCCCAGCTGCCGGAATATTACTGGGGTTTTTTAGGATTTTTCTTTTTTTTTACGGTGCAGCAAATGGGCAATAGAAAACCGATCGGTGCCTATGCCGTTCCCAATATGCGCTGGCATGATGTCGGGGCAGCATGAATATGAGCAATTTTTTAAATTTTTTGCCGATGCCCATGATGCCGCCCCGGACCCATGTCGCCCATATCAAAAACCGCTACTGCACACACTCTCATGCTGTTGTCACAGTTTACCTTTGTTGCCTCAGGACAGGACACACACACTACAGCGTAATGCAGAGCATATATCTTGTAGACAGGCCCATACTCATCCGCCCTGTAAAAGACATACTATCGTATAAATGATACGTTTTATCATTATTTATTAATCACTCCTACACACAACCATCGTTTACGTTCAAATTACCACTCCAGAAGTTTCTGGTGCATATTTTTCATTATCCTCAAAAGCGATGCTGAGTGTCCAAAGAGAAAACTGGGGAAGAAATCAAGTGGTCAGCGTCGAGCAGTGTCAGCAAAAGTGCCGAGAACTTTACCTACCTGTCCGTCGGTGGGCCGGATATGTGGTCATATTTCATATGAATGTGTTTAACATACAAGCAGTATCCGAGAAACACAACGACGAGCAGAAAGAAGAGAAAAGTAAGCGTCTGAGCAGCCAAAGACAGAAGTAAGCTGAAAACTGCCATCCTGAGAAATATCCCGCAGACGTCTGCGTCAAAGATGGTTGTTCTTTCTATAACACCGCAAAAAATCCCTGGTTCAACACCGAGGGGAGACACAAACAAGCCTCAGTGAGGTCACAAGCTGGTTTACCCCAGTGTCGTCGTTCTAAACTCGCATTAACGGGAGATCCAGCCGCCGTGGCTGTGGAAAAACAAGGGAGCAGCTCCAAATACCGACCGCACACAGCCAGATCTAATCAAGTTCGACATAGCGTACTTCAGAGAAGAGAGCCCACGGAGACGCACTGAATGTCACAGCTTTCGCGCTGTTATTTTGCGAACATTGTTAACAAGTGCAAAAACCCTCTACAGTTTAAAAAGGCTACTTTATTACTTTATTACTTTATTAATAACCTAATAACTTAAGGCTAAGAGTTCAGAGTCCCGGAACACTCTGCTTTGTTCATATTAACATTATATTCAAGTCTTCTTCATCAAGAACACGAGAAACAAGATAAAAGCAAATAAAATGCATTCATTTCATCTTCATCATCATTATAGTGCGAGGCGTTTATTTATCTCAGCAGATGAAGATGTCTGACCTCTTCACTTTTCGTTTGACAGCCAATAAACTCATCATCCATCAGTCTTTCATCACGACTTCTGAACCTCTCCCGCTGTGAAATTTCGTACCTTACGCTGTTTATGCAAACTTTCTGGATTTGTTTCAAATTAAAAGCGCTCACCAGACAGTAATAGAGCTTTTCTTAACCAGGCTCTTATTCTGGAACATTAGTAGGAACCTCTTGTGAAAAACTAAACCGTTAAGAAAAATGGCACATAGGATGTGTGCCTCTGAGATTTCACTATCTAATAACAGTTTGTTAATTCATGTTATTACTGTATAAAGTTTGTCTGAGGTAGAGAAAGGGGGCAACTTAATTATTTAAAGTGGTATTAATCATTCAAGCATACAATAGGCACCTAACTCAAGTGATGAATCAGTGATGTGTCTGTGACAACTTTGAAAGTGTCTTTTATATTTAGGAAAATTGTTACTAACAGAAAAGAAATGACAAGAAAGGCGCCTAAGACTCAGTGCACTTAGTTCCTATGTTCTAAGCAAAATAAAAGAAACTAGCTTTGCACAGTATGTGTCTGTGTATATTTATATGTGTGTGTATGTGTGTACATACATACAGTAGCAAATGGTATTGAACCTAGCTTCCTCAAAAATGTTTCCATAATAATAATAGATTATTCCAGTGAAGACATAAAAACAGTTTTTTATTTTAAGCATTTCATATGAATATATTGTGTGTATTACGATCATACATGAGACTATTTTCATTACAAGGTTTTCTTTAAAAAATGAGTTTCAGACAAGAGTAAAAACTCTGCCCCACCATATAGATACCTATGACCTGTTCCAATGTGATGTACTTTAAGATCATTTATTTTTGTAATCCCTGTGACTCAAAGTGCACAACACTCCACTCTTTGGTTTGAGTGTGCCAGCATCCAGGATGTCAAAGGTCTGTTCTGGGACAAGAGTGAAGTCAAACCTCTGGAGTAGTTTGGCCATCACCACTTTAGCCTCCATCTAAAAAACACAACAGCGCCCACAGAGATGAGTCCGTGTGTTTATAAGTTAGTGGGTCTTCACATTATGTTGTCATCCTCACCTGAGCAAAGTTCTTTCCCAGGCACGAACGAGGACCGAGGGAAAAAGGGTAGTAGCAGTAATAAGGCCTTGTTGAATAGATAAGAGACAGCTTTAGTTACTTTGAACAATTTAACTCATTTTATCTGAGATAATAATGGGTGTACAAACATTATTATGTAAAACATGTCAGCATGGTGAAACAGTGCGTTCTTTACTTGGGAGCATCTGGGTGAAATCTGTCTGGATCAAATCTCAGTGGATCCTTGAAGAATTTGTCCAGTCTCCCGCTCACATAGGAGTTGAACTAAACATTAGAAAATCTTGTATTTACTTATCTTGATGTTTATATAGAAGTGTATTTCCTGCTTTGCTAGAAACATATCAAAAAATACATGTCTCACTATAGCATTTATTCCTCCAGGTATGTGGATCCCATCAATGACAATGTCTTCAGCAATATGACGAGATGTGCCCGGAGCTGTGGGGTACATTCTTAGAGTCTCTTTTAACACCTGGGAGAAGATGTATACGGCACATCTTGTGTTGAAAAAAACAAATGATGCTAATGGACTGGTACATATATAACACCGTTCTACTCAACAGAGCAGTGAAAATTCTTAAAACCACAAATCTCATTAATGCAGAAGACCAAGGATACTTTAAGATACGGAAAAACGTTACCACAATTTTCAAATTGCCACATGTACCTGTGACAGGTAGACCAACTTGCCCAGGTCATCGTAGCTTATTTCATGTTTCATCCCAGTAACATCGTCCACTTCTTTCTTCGCTCTGAGAAATGAGAAAACTCCATAAGAAACCAAAGTCTATTTGCTATAGTGGAAACTGTCGCGCAATATATTTTGACTTTTTACTTCTCCAGTATATCAGGATGTCTCCCAAGTTCCATGATTGCAAAAGCCAGCTGATTGGCTGTTGTTTCTTGGCCTGAAATAGCACAAATTTGGCAATCCTGAATAAGAATACCACCTTACAATGGACCAATAACACACGACATTAGGCAGTACAAAAGATGTATGTAGCTATTGTAACATCATTCACTGGTCTGATTGTAAAGCTGCAAGATGAGAGTTTCCACCATCTTGATTCCAAAAAGAAAAGGATGTGATGATCAGGGGTTTGACTGACAAACCAATGAATGTGTTGTTTAATACTACAGGTAGCCCTCAGCCACCTTCTCCTCAAAGACAGTATGGCTAACATACTGGTTTTTGATTCAGTGTTGACCCAGGATGAGTGCCTGAGCCTATACACTCTGCAGGTTTTACAAAATCACATTAACCCTTTAAAACCGGTGGGAGCGGGCACGCTCTGTTTTGCGTAACTATTTTTAAATCCCGGTAGCTCTGCAACCACGTAAGCTAGCGCAATAATTTTTTTTGCATATGAAAGCGGAGGAGTTGTACTTACATCTTATGCCATCAGCTTGTCCTCGGTCACAGTTTCCTTCCACATATAGCTTTGCAAAAACTGCATAAAAAGCGCTTGCAGCAACAAAAACATAATATTCCAGAAACACGCTTTGCCGATCCGATCAGCTGTTCGTAACACTTCCTACGTTGGAATAGACGTCAGCGCGAACTTTTGCATGTCCGCCATTACCTGCCCGAAACCGGAAGTGATGTCATTTTCGCGGAAATGTCTTTTTTTTTTTTACCATATAGCCTCATGAGCTTATACTGGTGTTTAGTTATCTTTGACTTTATGACTTTCTGTGTGGTTTCTGGGATGCTTAGGACTCATATTGCACTGCTGGAAATAGTTTATTTTGATGCACATGCTGTTTTTTTGCAAATTTGCAGTATAATATTTATTTTCGTTTTTCCTGCAGTATATAAAAATTGGTGTATCTGAAAAATAAAACTATGAAGACACTTAAAATAAATTTCCTGTGGTGGGAAACTTTTGTGCAACTTTTTTGTATTTACAATTTTGAGGGATAAGCCTCTTACATTTCTCTAACTAGAAATATATGTTAAAAAAACAAAAACGATTTTCAATTTTTTTGTAGTTTATTGCACTTTTTTGTAATTTATGTAATTACTATGCACTTAATGCAGACATATTATTAAAATTTAGGCTGTAATGGTTGTATTGATGTATAGCAACTTGAAATGCTTCCAATAATGGCTCTACAGCATGTAAAAATATAATATAGGCTCTGGCGGACTTGGTTCTATGGTAGGTCTTAAAGGGTTAAGACACAAAAGCTATTTCCATCTTTGATATACAGTCTATAACAATACATCCATCATCTGGTCAGTAGTCCATGAAAATGAATGTATGTTGTGAATACCTGCATCGTTACACCTGACAATAGATAACATTTTATAAAGATGAAACCATATGGCATTAAGTTAAAAATTGATGCTTAAAGTGGTGACTGCATTGTGCGCCTTTTAACACAGCAAACCTTTTGGTGTTCCACAAAGATAGCGCAGTCCCAAATTATTGTGTAATATTTCATACATCAGTCCATTATCTTAATTGTTTTCTTAACCTATCCCAGCTGTCACTGAGAAAAAGGCACTATCCTCCCTGAACAGATCGCCAGTCCATCACAGGGCACTACTTCTAACATCAAAGATGAAATAACAGAGACTCACCGGCAATGAAGAATGTCACAAAATTATCCAGCATAAACTCCTCATCTTCTTCAGTCATGCTGTCCTCTGAAATGATAAAAAACTCTTTTTTTTTTCAGTGTGTTTATTTACTTGTTTTTATGCTCTTCACACAGATTCAACAAGATTCTATATTATTGCTCTTATCTAGTCTAATCAAATGTGAAAATTAAGAACTCCAACCTTGGCTTGCAGTTTTGATGATTTGTGTCAGGATGTCTTTGGGGACCTCGTCACCGTTTTGCATGGCGGTCTTTCTCTCATTGATCCACTGAGCTCCAGTTGTACGGAGCAGGCGGCACGCTTCCCTCACCTCATTAATGTATCCTCTGTTCTTTGGATTGAACTGGAATGGCAGACTGAAGGCTTTAGCCTGTCATTCTGATAACAATGTTCTCGGCAGACATACTGCATAACAACAAACACTGAAGTAATACCTGAAAAAATTTGTCTCTAAGGTAGTAAACCATTCCTTTCAGACATGTCTCAATGGCTTTAGGGAAAGGTGAACTATTCTTCAAGAGGTCCAAGTCCACCCCAAAGCCAACCTGAAATTTATCAAGAAAAAAGTATACACAAATATGCACACACACACTCACCCTTTGGAAGGGTAAAATTGACTGTAATATAATACCTTAGTAATAACATCCAGGGTGACACAGTTGACAAGATGGAGCATATTAGCTTCTTTTTTACTGTCAGCAAGCTCTGCAAGTTTATCCATCAGTTTCTCTGCTCTCTCATTGAAGGTTCCAATTAGACCTCTCAGATACCTGGAAGTAATGATAGCTTTAGACAGAGAAGCAGCACATCCAGGACATCCCAACAAACTATCACAGAAATTCATTAAAGGATAATGTTCAACAGAAAAAAGAAAAACCTTCCTACTATCTGCTACTATCTCCCTTCTGTTTCTACTAGTTCTCTGGGTGAAATTGCCTTGTTGATGCCAGAGATGGGATGAGAACGTCCAGACTGCTACAAACTGAGTAACTACTCATTACAAATCCTCTTAAACTGGTTTCTTCCACCTCTTTCCATCTCTGTAATATTCTTTGTCAATATTTTTGATATTTAGAATTGAGCGATTTTTGATAAATTTGTGCTATTTGTCAAATTTGTAAATTCCGTAACATGTTGTATTATTTAATTAGTGTAGTCCAGGGGTCCCCAATCTCAGTCCACGAGGGCCAGTGTCCCTGCAGGTTTTAGATGTGTCCGTGATCCGGATTTGAATGATGGATGCACAGCCAACAAATGTGCAGCGACTGCATGACGCCATATGGACCGAAATACCAAAAATCAACCAAAACGTATTTCCAGCACTGGTTGAATGCATGCCATGAAGAAATGAGGCAGTTCTGAAGGCAAAGTGGTTTCAGCCTGGTAAAGGCAAGGTATACGTTATAAAGCAACAAATGCATAACTCACATGCTGCTGAACGCAGGGTCCATGATCCGGCGCTGTTTGTACCACTTCTCGTGATCCCGTGCTGTTACCAGGCCATTGCCTAAGAACCTTCAAAGAAGGAAGTTGAGAAAACATTCTCACAATACCCAATTCCTAATTGCTGTTAAAATAAAAGCTTTTTTTCAAAATGTCCTCAAATGGAATAATCATAAAAATATATAGTCTAAGGAGCTTGCAAAGAAAAGCGTCTGGACTTCTTTAAGTTACTTGAAGACGTTTCACCTCTCATCCGAGATGCCCTCCAGATCAAGATCAGCCAGACTCTGCAGGAACTGGAAACCCTTCTACCCTCTCCAATCTTAGAAGAGGTTTACAAGTTTGTGGACAAGGCTCAGCGGGCCCAACACTCTAAAGGAAAAGAAAGACAACGCAGGAAATTTCACACCTTGCTTTCAAAAACACACACTCCTCATTCTGAACCTACACAACCCAGAGAAGAAAACACACCTGAAGACAGTCAGGAGAAATGGGTTAAGAACTTTTCAGACAGGAATCTCACTGAACCTGAAAAGAGAGTATTAGCCAAAGGACTCAATTTTGCCATTTCTCCACAACAGTTGCCCATAGTGGACCTCATCACAGCCACAGAAACCGCCATACGGATTAATAAATTATCACAGACAGAAGCAGAGCAAATCAGGATGAAAGTCTCAGCCACCCTCTCCAGTGCCAAAGTCCCTCCGTCCAACCTCTCAATACAGGAAAAGAAGGCCGTCGCTTCCCTGAGCAAAGACCACAACATCACTGTTTTACCAGCTGATAAGGGAAGATGCACCGTGGTCCTAAACACTACAGATTACCACACAAAGATCACTACTCTCCTCAGTGACAACAATACCTACGAAGCCTTAAAGCGGGACCCCACAAGAAGCTACAAAAAGAAAGTTATAGCTTGCCTTCAAGACTTTGAAAAGGACAAAATCATTGACCGCCTTACATATCACCGCCTTTACCCAGGGGATGCCATACCTTGCATTTACGGACTTCCTAAAATCCACAAGGAAGCTGTCCCACTCAGACCCATAGTCAGTAGCATAAACTCAGCCACTTATAACATTGCAAAACACCTTGCTACCATCCTTGCTCCTCTCGTGGGGAACACCCCACACCACATCAAGAACTCCACCGACTTCACTGACAAGGTCCAGAAACTTACCCTGGATCCAGATGAAACCATGGTGTCCTTTGATGTAGTCTCTCTCTTCACTTGCATACCCACCACGGAGGCAGTGGAGACTGTCAGAAAACGACTACAAGAAGACAGCTCCTTGGAGGACAGGACCAACTTCACACCCAATCAGATTTGCACACTGTTAGACCTCTGCCTCACCACAACATACTTCAAATACAACGAAGGCTTCTACAGACAAAAACATGGCTGTGCCATGGGCTCCCCCGTGTCACCTATTGTAGCCAACCTTTACATGGAGGAAGTGGAAAGGAAGGCTCTTGGCTCTTTTAAAGGGAGAGTACCCAGCCACTGGTACAGATATGTAGATGACACCTGGGTCAAAATCAAGACACAAGAAGTGGACCAGTACCTCCTGTTTGACTCCCATCACCCTCTGGAACACAAACTTGGAGTAATTAGGACCCTACACCACCGGGCAGAACATATTCCCTCTAAGCCTGAAGGGAAAAAGAAGGAACACACACATGTAAAGGAAGCACTCAAAATGTGCGGCTATCCTAAATGGGCGTTCTTAAAGTCAGCAAAGAGGCACAGAAAAGAAGATCAGACACTAGCGAGGGAGGATAAGAAGCACAGACGCAACAACATTGTCATCCCCTGTAGCCGGTGTATCAGAAAAACTCAGGAGGGTTTTCTCCAAGCATGACATCCCGGTGCATTTCAGACCCAGCAACACACTCAGACAAAAACTGGTTCACCCGAAAGACAAAACGCCAAAACACAGACTTAACAATGTGGTGTATGCCGTACAGTGCAGCGAGGAATGCACAGACCTCTACACCAAACAGCCACTTCACAAGCGCATGGCACAACACAGAAGAGCCACCTCCACAGGACAAGACTCAGCTGTCCATCTGCATCTTAAGGTCAAAGGTCACTCTTTCGAGGATGCCAATGTTCACATTTTGGACAGAGAGGACAGATGGTTTGAAAGAGGAGTGAAAGAAGCCATCTATGTCCACTGTGAGCGACCATCTTTGAACAGAGGCGGTGGTTTACGACACCAACTGTCTGCCATCTATAATCCAGTTTTGAGATCCCTTCCCAGACGCCTTAACGCCCACTCACATCCTGGGCCATCTGACCTCAGGAATTCGCATGATAAGGTGGGGCCAGGTTTCACAATGAACTCACCCGAAACTCTGGCTGATTGGGACCCACACCCAGTTTCACACCTTGGCTCAGGCGATTAGAGGATCATCAGGGGGTCCTTTTGTCCCTCTGTGGGGGAAACTCCCAATAGGTTTATATCTGGGACTCTCCACCATTTGACCTTAGAACTGAAGAAGCTTCTCGGATGAGAGGTGAAACGTCTTCAAGTAACTTAAAGAAGTCCAGACGCTTTTCTTTGCAAGTTCCTTTGACTACGATGACCTGGATGACTGAGAACCTTCACAGACATAAAAATATATAACATTTCTCATTTTTTAAAGTATATTATAGTGCACACCAGATCTGCGCTAGCTAAATCAGCAGAGGTAGTCTATTGAAGAGCTGGATGACTTTAAAACAGTTTGGTTATTTATTCATGAAAATACATCATTTTATCGTGAGAATTTAATTTTGTTCCACTGATAAAGGGGAGATAAATAACAGCAAAATCTAAATAAACAAGTCTGATGCTAATGTAGAGAAGCAACCTAAGTAGCCTGATGAGGCAGTCTTACCTTTGACCAAATAGGCTGAAGAGTTTTTTGTAAACAAATTTATCTTTGGGGTACTTTGGGGACATCAGGATTTCCTGAATCCACAAACATAAAGTAGAATCAGAAGACTTTATTTATCCCCAAGGGGCAATTAACAAACAATGTTCAGCATATGTTGAAGATAAGAACAATAAGAACAGGCAATAGGAGTGAAATAATAAATACACAGAATATACAGTTTTAAAATTAAAGTGACTGAAGGTGAATAATTAACTGCAAGTGACTAAAAGTGAATAAAGTGTCAGTAGTGTAGGAAGAGTGTAGTTTATGTTTATGGGTGTGGGAATTGAAAGAGGAAACATTGCAAGAAATTGGATTTATGCAAATATTATCGAGAGTTAGGCTTAATGTAGTTATTTTTTATTGTTTGGCAATTTAACAATTGCAGGATTTCTGCCCAGCACTTTCACACTGTTTCACCTTTGTTGCCTCTGGACTGGACACGCACACTACAACGTAATGAAGACCATTTATCCTGTAGACAGGCCCATACTTCTCAGCCCTGTAAAGGACATGCTGATGTTTAAATATTATTAATCACAACTTTTTTAAAACCCCACAAAAACATCGTTTACGCTCCACTCACCACTCCAGAAATTTGTCGTGTACAACTCCGCCATTTTTCATTATCCTCAAAAACGACGGCGAGTGTCCCAGAAGAAAACTGAGGACAAAAACAGCTGGTCATTCTCTGGTAATGCCAGTATAGGGGTTTCGACGACGGCTTCACCTACCTGTCCCTCGGTGGGCCGGGTATGTGGTCATATTTCATATGAATGTGTCTAACATACAAGCAGTATGCAAGAAATGCAACGATAAGCAGAAAGAAGAAAAATGTAAGTGCTGGAGTTGCTAAAGTCAGAAATACGCTGAAAACTGCCATCCTGAAAAAAAGTCTGATATATGTCTGGGTTAAAAATTGCTGTTCTTTCAGTTAGGCAGCCCCAGCCTGAAAGAAGACGCACTTATTTCACCCTTCGTTCACCACTTCCGTGTTGCCCAGGAGTAGTAATAAATAGCTGTTTTAAGACTGCCGGTAACAGCACAGGCTCCATAGCTCAGTGGTTAGAGCACTGGTCTTGTAAACCAGGGGTCGCGAGTTCGATCCTCGCTGGGGCCTGGCGCGGGACAACCTTTTAATCCCCTCAACATATATATATTTTTTTTAATTCAGGCATGTTACATTGTTGCTGTTTTTTCTTTTCGCTCTCTAATAACCATGTTGATCGACAGAGACGGATTTACGGCCGTGTCATTGGTGGCAAATAGCATTTATATCTAGCATGTTTCAGTCATTCGCTTAACTCAAATTATACAGGTTCAATTATTAGCTGGCTTTTTTGTTGTTCGTCAACTACGTAGTGTTACCACGACGAGCAAAACAGATTTCTCATACTACATCAATATTAAATGAATAGTCACACTAGTTATCACTAGGTAAACGCTATGATCGTCTTATAAACAGTTTAAGACATTTAACTTCCGAGTCATCATAATTAAAATGGCATATTAATATTCACAGATCAAAACCTACATGCTTGACTGAAAAATTCTGAGGTACTTTGAGAAATAATAATCATAAATAATCCCTCGGTTACATAAAGCGCTAATGAAAACAGAAGGCTTGGGCTTGATATAATTTCATGTTATAGCATTAGAAATACGATCCAACAGCGACCCCTATCTCCGACTCCCGAAAATTGTTTCAACTTCTAATCTGGCGAGCCTAAATTTCTGAGTAACACAAGCAAGAGTCATCGCCTGCATGAAGCTGTACAGTACATAAGCATCATTATTACTGCTATGAAACATACCAAACAATAGTAGATGGGTCGATGGACTCAGTCACACTCAGAAGGGAATGTGATTTTGAGTGATTCAACGTCAGGATGGCCGAGCGGTCTAAGGCGCTGCGTTCAGGTCGCAGTCTCCCCTGGAGGCGTGGGTTCGAATCCCACTTCTGACATCAAATATTTTCTTGAACAATTGAGGTTCTGAAGACGGTTTTCCTGTGAAATGCTTGTACACGGTCCATGATGAGGCAAACTTGCTCTCAAACCGCATGGATATGTTATGCTCTTATCCCCTTGGATGCTGGGAATTTGGAAACAGAAAATTTTAATCTGCAAGAGCTCTTAATCTACTAATACGAATCAACATTGCTATAAAACACTTGGCTGGACAATATGAACCCATGAAATGTCAACAAGGAAAAGAAAGCTGTTTTTATTGTAATTATTTTTATGTTGTAAATGCCATGACCATAACCAACAATAATAAAAATGTAATTAACAGAATTTCTAAGATGAATGTGGGCTATGCGCAAAAGTGCTTCCTTAGAATACGTATGTTAGGTCACCCCATGACCCATGAGCCATATGAATTGAATTAATACACCAAAAGAAAGTTTAGCAGGAGCAGGCTTGTGTGGCACCGCGCCCTGTAAACTTCAGCGCACGATGTGACGCAGATGCAGTTTTGACTCATCACAACTTTTAAAACAAACTGTAAACGGGGGAATTCCTTCGAAACATAAAACAGGATCAATTTTGTGCTTATTACAGAGATAGATGTGCTTCACACATCAGATCCCGCCTGCCTTTTCCCCTCTGCTGGCGAAGCGGGAAATACTGCCTCGGTTCATGCGATTACACTCGTTTCCAGGAGCGCCGGGTAATTGCTTGAGTCAGCACAGAATCTTACGTAGATGTGATGAAGACGCGCGTACAGAAGCGACGGGCTGAGTGATGCGAATGGGCATTGTGAATCAAATGCGCACTTATGTTCGCTCGTGTAAATGTGCTGGCTGAGCATTAAGCACACTGCGCGGTGCTTAAGCGGGCTGAAAGGCTGTGACTAAGTAAGCGTATAAACTGTTACTTTAACTCTCCTAAACCGATTTCTTTTCTCTCAGTCCCAGCAGCATTAGCCTGTGCAGCATCCTATTTATAGGACCCAGTATTGTGATCCATATGATTAGGCTGACACAAAGCTAGAAGCGGAGATCCATGATTACTATCTCCAGACGTGGGTGGTGATATATACGCACACTGTGGGATTATTTTGACATGCTAAGCCGAGTTGTTGATTGCTTTTTAGTAACAATGTGCTGGGTGAATTCACCAGTGTGAAAATCTAAGGCAGTTTAATACACTATGGTTTCTGATTTACGTGGATATTTTTTTAGGTCACTTATTTCAAAAAGATTTAAGTGAAATGTGATTTATAGAACAGGCCAGCAGTTTATATACATCACCTGCCGACTGTAAGCTAAAACATTTAGCTGCAAAACACATTTTATTTGTTTAAATTATTTTTCTTTTAATTTCATTTAGTGGTTTAAGCTTCGTAGATATGACTTTTTCATCTCCCTGCCATGATATTAAAATGTTTTCTTATATGGACTCCTGTCAGAAAGAAATCTTTCAGGCTGGACTCTGTGCAACTAAGTACTCCCTGTGATTCTGTAGCTTGTAGCATAACTTTAAGTTATTGTTTTCTGTATGTTGCTTCAGTTCACTCAGGTTCTTTTAAAGCCCTGCCAAGGTTTTTCAGTCACATTGAGGTCTGGACTTTGGGCCACTGCATCACCTTGATCCTTTTTCAGCCATTCTGTTGAAGATTTGCTGCTGTGCTCGAGGTTGGTGTTCTGCTGTATGACCCAGTTTCAGCCAACCGTTATCTTACAGACAGATTGGCCTCACATTAGACTCTAGAATACAGAGTATACAGAGTTCATGGTTGAATCAGTGGTTGCAGGGCTCAAACCAAACCCAAATCATCCCCCCTCCACCACCGTGTTTCTGCAGATATGCTGTCTTTGGTTTTCACCAGACGTGATGCCCTGCATTAATGACAAAACATCTCCACATTGGCCTCATTTGTATATTTTTTTCAAGTCTTGTTGTTTGTTAAGATGCAACTTCAAAACCTAAGCTATGGCGCCTTATGACGTTCTTTCTTTCCTTCCGTCATTTTGTTAACACACCTGAGTGCTCCAGTCCAGCAAAACCTCTACTTTTATACAGGTGCATTTAATTGGCACCACATGGCTGATATTTACCCTCTTAATTCCTACACAATACAATACAGTTTTATTATATAGCACATTTAAAAACACAAAGGCACACCAAAGCGCTTCACAATAATACAGAAAATCAACATAAATCAATTAACAAAGTACAGATTGGGCACTAGCACCAGCACAGACAGAAAGGAGGCACTAATAGACCAGAAGAGTTAAGTAAAATAGGTATCGAACATCCAAAGGTTAGGTGCAGCTGAAGCAAAGGCATGATCGCGTCTGGTCTTCAGCCTAAACGTAGGTTGGGCCTGGAGTAATTGACCTGATGATCTTAACGCTCGGCAAGGAGTGTACAGATTGAGGAGATCAGTGAGATAACTGGGCGCAATATTATTCAGAATTTTAAAAGTGAGTAGCAAAATCTTAAACTCAATGTGATATTTAACCAATGTGAATCAACAAGAGCTGGAGTGATAGAATCAAATTTTCTAGCTCCAGTAAGATGGTGAGCCGCAGCATTCGGAACAAGCTGTAGCCTGCGAAGAGCGACGGCTTGGAGACCAAAGTAAAGAGAATTACTACAGTCTAACCTGGAGGTTCCTTCCTATGGAAGGATTTACTTGGATTTTAGAGAACTCTAAAGCGTTCTTATTCACATGGCTCGATTTCATAAATACCAAACAAACTCCTAAAATGATGAAAATAAATAACAAAATAATAATAAAAAATATTGTTATTATTATTTTATAAATAATAAAATAATAATTAAATAAAACATAAATAGCTTTAAAAAATTATCTTTATTCTTTTAAATATTAGGTCATTTATTAGGCTACAAACAAAGCGGTATATCCAGGACTGCTACAGTTCAGGCTGAATTAATAAGGCCTGTGTACTTACAAATGATGACCAGCAGGTGGTGCTCAATGACAGCTTCCAAAATTCCCACCATTCTTTCTGGCCTTTTTCTTTAGAGAACTAAAGTACGACATACATAGACTGGCTAGAAAACACTGTGATGGTTTCTACTTTAAAAACACACTTTTTAAAAATCAAACATTTAAACGAGAATGTCGTCTGTTTTTTGTTTCCACCATTTCCTGCAAGACAAGATCGCAAATTCTGATCTAAGGAATCCAATAATCCTCATCTGACCTTAAATACCACTTTCTTTCTATTTGTTTGATACGATCCAGCCACTTTTACTGCTACGGCCGCTTCATACCTGTGCATATTGTTCGCAATAACCTTCAAGCTTGTCTGCATTCTTATCTTAAAAAGAACAAGCAATCACATTTTGGTCCAGGATCTTGGCTCTGTGTAAACGCTGGAGGCTGGGGGCCGTTTGATGTTGTTATGGCTGGCTGGCTGCCGCCTCAGCACTACTGGATCTGCAGGCCCCTCTCATGTCCAAAGGTATTGTGTTGGCTGTTCTTTTGATTATATTATCAACAGAGAGAAAATTAAGACTCCCACTGGACATGAGTAAACAAACAAAAGTTTGTAGAGTCTGGTTCATCCAAAGAATGTCAGCTATTCAGACTTCTCTGAGGATATTGATGTCCAGTGTTGGGATTATCATGCCGAATATTATTCTTACTTGAAAATGTTATCAGTCCTTGGTTTGCGAGAGACATGAAAAGCATGAAAATTCTAAAGAGGGAAGGTCAAGTATCCCAAACTTGAGATTGTTCATGCAAATGCATGCCAAACCCAGTTTTTTTAATCTCTTAAGCTGGAATGTGACAGCGAGGGTTGTTTGTTTTCAGCTGAAATACATCAGTAATAACTGGATATGTCCTTGTGAAAATTTGACCGGGCGCATTTAGGTTCATCTCTTTGAAAAACCGTCGTGCAGATACCTTTTAAAATCTTACTTATTGATTGCGATTTAACTTGTGACAGGCAGTGTTGGGAAGGTTACTTTTAAAATGTATTCCATTACAGATTACAGAATACATGCCCCAAAATGTATTCTGTAACATATTCAGAATACGTTACTCAATGAGAGTAACGTATTCTGAATACTTTGGATTACTTAATATATTATCATGCTGTTTACAACTACATGAATGTACTATTGCTGTGATTTATTACTGTTACTGAAGGTCCGCGGCTCCGAACCGTAGTAAAGGGACCTCTGGCTAATACGGTGGGTTCTGTGTCGGGCTCGTAGCCGAAAACTAGCTTTACTTTGTTGTCTGGGTCAACTTTGCTAGCGACAGACAGAGAGAGGCGTTGAAAGGCTGCTCCAACAGAACTTATTGTTTTTGGAGGAAAACACGAACACGGTGTACAGTCGAGTCTTAATAGCTTACTTACAACTGGGCTCGTCAGGCACTCTTCTTGGCTGCAGTGGTTATTATTATATTTACATGCTTCCAGCTCCGTTTCTGCTCGATGACAACTCGTACTTTTCCTTTTTCTCCCTCCCTCGCTCACAGACACATAACGGGTATGGCAGTCCATTCTCCCTGCAGCACGGACTACACTGCCCATGATGCTACATTCTTTAGAGCTATACCTGTAGCATTCTGCCTGTTAGCTTAGCACAACAACAACAAAAAGGCCTCTCTCACCCAGGAAACACGCAGAGAGAGAGAGCGTCACCCTGTAACCATGGCAACCGTAACGCTGCCACCTGGAACAACAGCACGTAGCTGTCAAACAAAACCCAAACAGTCCTGACCCGCCACAATATGAAACAGGGAAGTACCGCCGTGTAATCCATTTATTTCAACAAAGTAACTGTATTCTAAATACCACCTTTTTAAACGGTAACTGTAACGGAATACAGTTACTCATATTTTGTATTTTAAATACGTAACGGCGGTACATGTATTCCGTTACTCCCCAACACTTGTGACAGGATTATATTATGCCTACAGGATCACCTAATTATTTTTCCCCAATCACCACGATATTGTTATCAAGCCAAACCAATGCTGGAAACTGTATTTGCTTTAGTGGCCACTTGAGGCCTCTTGTCCTGTTGCCTTTCATATTAAATTAATTCACATAAAACACAGACTTAGCTTCTGGGTCTGACACGTGAAGCCAGCATGAAAGTGACTTAAACCATTCTTTTTACAGGCCAACAGGGGTGGTTGCAAAAAGACCTACAGTCCTATAGTATCTACAGGCAAACAGCCCTCTGCAAAGACATCTGTAACCACTTTACTGAGGAGTTCATGCCCTCATTTTGGGTCATACTGTACAAAACATGACGTTTATTTTGAAAATTTGGGTATTCTAGGCATCAGAGATGAGGAACAACGCGCCAGTGAACTTGTAGCTTCACATGTCATTGGTGTCACCTCATCAAAATGTGACCTAAGACCCAACTGGTGATGCCATGGTAACTAAATCCCTCTTTAATGCCGTGTATGGTTAAAATGGCAAATATAACAACTTTGAAAGGCATATTTATCATACTGTAAGTATTTCACCAACAACATTCTTGACAAAGAATGTCACTTTCCGAGTCACTGTGAGTCACTCTGTCTGCAAACTGGTGACTCAGAAGTTTTCTGTGGTTATTCTTGCATCTAGAAAGTTTTCTTGACTTCTAGTATTTTTGTAGTCAGCTAGCACGCTCCGCCTTCCCATTTCACTGTAACAATCGTAGTATATCCTCGTCCTTAACGGGTGGGCTAACCTCAACAAAACCTTTCACAAGCATCATCACACATTATTAACATTTATACATTTTAAAAAGGATTTATTATAAATGCCAATTCTTTGGATTTTATGATTTTTTGAATATGGTGTTCCAACATGCAAAATGAAGCTGGCAAATGTGTCAACCAGTCACTGTTGACAACATGCAATTGCCATTAAGTCGGCCTGCTGGTGTTAGCATTTAGCTTCAAGTGCATTTGTGCTCAAGTCGTTTTATATTTGCAGGATTTTCAGTCTGTAAGAGTGGAAGTACAAATTGTGTGAAGTGCCACTTGTATCCCACAGCTCCTCCTTTTTCAGACTCTCCCTGGGATAGAGGCTCCATTTTCAGATTAGTTTTGTTGACCACTTGAGAACAAGGCCTTCCTCTGTGTCAAGCTGGTCAAGGAATGGGATAATTCAGGCCTGCAGATAATCCATCAGTTCCACTGATCCTTTGGTATTCTCCAAGTCGCATAGGTAGAGCTGCTGAGGCATGTGTATGGGTCTGTTCGTGTGCGCCGACATGCATATGTGAATTAGCGTTTAATTAGGTTTGTGAGCGCGCCCGTAACGACCGCTTTACTCGACCTTACTGAACCCTTTTCTGTCTCGGTGAATATATGTTTGTTTGTGTGGAGTTACCCACGTCACAAGCGATCGGCGGGAGAGCTGCGGATGAGGCTGCCCGTAACAGGAGCAGCGAGGCACTTGAAGGACCGTGCTGTTTGCAGGTCGACCAGCCGCAGCACACCCAGAGGAAATCTCATGTTCCTGCCAGCCTGCAAAAGTAAACAGATCTGTAACCACCGAGGGCTGGCACCAGGCCTGGGCCACCAGCGCTATAACTAAAGGAATGAATCACATAACACACACACACGTTCACGGCCTAAAATTAGAGCGCACGGCAAAGAGCGCATTCAGAATCCTCCACGCCGGTCCGGTCTTCTCACATTTCGTGCGTAAAATCAATCGCCCTAATTTGAAAAACAATGATTTTTGTCAGCTTGAACTTCTGTGCAACCACAGCACACTCCCTCTGTGACATGATCCACATGCTCTCCATAAGCTGTGAAGTGTATTCACCCGGTTTTAAACGCATCTGCCCGGAAAAAACTCCTGCTTCATTCAATATTCCAGATACCATCTTTCAGCTACAAAGCTTTGAAACCTCCCCTCCCTTTTATGTTCCCTTTCCCTCTCTGTTTCCCTCTCCTTTCTCCTCTGTCTACACATCTGTGGTTATTTATCTGTTATTCTGTGGGAGCAATGTGGTCAACATGTGTCTGGCTTCCCTCCACACAGCACTCATCTGTAGTCAACTTAGGAATCACTGGACGACCATAGTAGATCTACCAAACTCTAAGCAGATACTCTCCATGGACATGGAGACTGATTCTTATATGTTTTTCTAAAGCATGTAGACATGACAGCAAATCTTTCTGTAATGGGCCCACTTTTAAACCAATATTCTTTTGTTTCTTGGGTGAATGTGGGCAGTAAATGAAGGTTAGCCAACATGACCGACAGGAATTAGGGGATCTGAAAGGAGTATTTGGCTTGCCTAAGCCTATGGATTTGCATTAACCTGACCTTTAAACTTTTAATCTCAATGTTATTTAATCCTCTGGAAAGAGTATAGCCTCAGACAATGTTATGGTACGAGTAGGTCAACCTAGGCCACAGCAGACATGGCTGACATTGATGGCGGCTGTCAGCTAAGGCATGCAATGGCTTAAGAGGTTAAATTCATGTGTTTAAGCAGGTGTATTTGTCTAATTGGTTAATCAGAAAACTAGCTCATTGTATGCACTTAGTGTGGTTGAGTAGAGCCTCTCCACAGTCTGATGTCTTTTGCTGACATCCAACTTCAGGAGGCCGTGGCTCAGGAGTTTGAGCAGGTTGTCCACTAGTTGAACAGTTGAAGGTTCGACTGCCAGCTCCTCCTGTCTGCAAGGTGAAGAATCCTTGGGCATGATATACGAGATGCCCCCAGATGCATTTGATCGAGTGTAAATGGGTGAACTTTTCTAGTAAGAAAAGTGCTATATAAGTACCACACTATTTACCCACTTTCTGGAACATCAGTTTAAAGGATTTTCTAGCCAAAAACCACCATCAAGCTCTTTCTCTCTCTGTCTTGTAAAGTCTTTCAACTTTTGCCCAAACCACAATTGATAAATCAGATTCGTGAATTATGCCTCACCCTCGTGAATCACAGCTACGACGGCTACAACATGTTTGTAAATTGTGACCCATGCATGGCTCGATGAAGCTGTGGCTGATTGTTTGGAAGTCTTAGAGAAAATGTTAGTATGACTTTTGACTTGTAGACGTGAAGTCAACTCTTGAGGCAGACCACTGTTACACTGAGAACAAGCAAACACAATCAACAGAGTAGGCTGATGAAATGTTGGACTGTGATGGTGCAAGCAGTGACTCTTTGCTAACATGCTAGCAAGGTGCCTCACTCAGTATGTACTTGGTGACGGAGTTGGGGTTAGTGCCCAATCGCTGCCCAGTTCATTATCTATATGTGTTTAACTGCTGGGGAATGCAGATATCTTATGAGCCAATCACATTGCAGCAACTCGATGCATGTAGGTCAAGGTGACCTGCTGAAGTTAAAACTCAGCATCAGAATGGGAAAGAAAATTATTCAAGTGACTCTGAATGTAGCATGGTTGCTGGTGCCAAGTGGGTTGGTCTGTTTCACAAACTGTTCATATACAGTGATTTCTCCACACAATCATCTCCAGTGGGGATCAGATTCCTGGGTGAAAATGTCTTATTGATGCCAGAGGTCACAGGAGGACAGAAGGTAACAAGTCAAATGACCAAATGTTACTACCAAGGCAGTGGTTCCCAAACTTTTTTTTGCTAGGCCCCCCTTTGTATTACAAGAAAAATGTTCGCCCCACCCCCTGTTTCTATGCGTTTGGGCTTTTCGTCCACACGTAAACGGTGTTTCAAATCACCGAAAACTGAGATTTTTGAAAACTCCTTTTTTGCGTTTACGTGTGGACGAGGAATACAGAGTTCCTGGTATGCGCCTTTTTTCACGTCACGCTGTGCGCACGTTATTGTTTACATGACATGAATTGCAGAATGGCAGATAGAGACAAAATACTGTTACTGTTAATCTGACTATCTGCAAGTTTTATATACACACGCAGTTACTGTCCCTCCATTTACAAAGGCAGAGGCGTCACGGTATAATTATTTTATGTGTAGTTGTTGTTTTTTTCCCGTGTAACATTGCTATCAATACATTTTTTTAAAAACTGCCTTTATGTGCAAAATGGGTTTAAAAACATAAACAGCTGTGGGATGCTGTTTGTCCTGATTTGAACCGAGGAACAAATCGTGTCAGGATCAGCCTGATATTATTCGTATCCCGCTGTAACTTTACTGTGTAAAGAGCAAACATCTCCAAAATGTCAGGAGCAGTTAGTCATCACAAGAAGTGTTTGTGAACTAAAAATCAAGAATGTGGGATCCTATTAGTCCGTGATTTGGAAAGCCCAACGGTTCCCAACGCAGGGAAAAACAATTCTGCGGGGCAGACCTACCTCGGGACTCGTGCAGGTGAAGCCAAAGGGAAGATTTGCTTCACCATATTTTCTAGTCTTTGGCTTGGAAGGAAGTTGGTTTGGAAACATATTTGGCGATGCTTCATCTGCTTTGCGTTTGTGTGGGCGCCCCGTCAAAAACCTGTCCATTATGCTAGCAGTGTCCAAGCGCTCTTTTTTTTCTTTTCATACCATGCCCCCCCAGCTTGGGAACTTCTGCTACCAAGGTATGCAGAAGAGCATGTCTGAACACACAATGTGTCGAACCTCGGAGCAGATTGGACCACACCAAGGGCCTTCCCTAAACTAAGAACGAAACTGAGCTCACATAGGCTCACCAAAATTGGGCAATAAATGACTGGAAGAATAGTGTGATGAGTCTTGATTTTCTGCTGAGATATTCAGATGGTAGCATCAGAATTTAAGCATTGATCGATCCTGCCTCTCCAGTGGTGGTGTAAGGTGTGTGTGTGTGGGGGGGATTCTTGGCTGTAGATTTTAAATCTGCAGCACCTCTGCGATGCTGTTATGGCACTATGGACCAAAATCTTTGAGGAATGTGTCCAGGACGTTGTTGCATCTTTGTCGCAAAGAATGAAGGTAGATCTGAAGGGAAAAGGTCCACTACCAGCAAGGTGTACCTAATAAAGTGGTTGGGTGAGTGCATCCTTCACATGTTTTGGACTAAGCCTGTAACCTACATAGTTGTTGTTGTTTTTTTTAAATTTTAGATATAAAACTGTATCCACTCCAGGCATTAGTAACATATTGTTGAACTCTTACATACTGTTTTCCTCACATTCAGTTTGTTGGGTTAAGGTCCCCCTCGTGGGCCTTGGCGCTCCTAGAAGTGTCAGCACGGATCTGGACCAGGAATTTTTTAAAGGATTGTTTACCATTGCTAGATAGGAAAAAACTGCACATTCAGAATCATTTCTTTCCAAATGCATATTGAATAGAAATGACTAAAAACGACAGACATCCTCTTTATATTGCTATATCACAAGCTGATCCAGATCCACATGACTGTCTGGACACAGGGATTCAATTCATGCATGTTGTTGAGGGAAATTTCAGCCTTGGCGGAGGCGTGCAGTCTCAGGCTGCTCATGTTTTTAAAGCATTCAGCTTGGCTCTACTACACAGTACCTAAAGAGTGGAAAAAGAAACACCACAAGAGTCAGATGATGAATGCAAGGTCTTTATATATATATTTCTTCAGTATAATTGCAACATATTTATAGAGTACTGCAGTAGAACAGAATAAAACACAGACACCTGTTGTTGTTTTATGTAGTGATATGAGGCAGGAGGTTTCCCTTTAGTTAATGGGTGCCTTCATTATTCAGTCTTACTAGTGCACCATGATGAGAGTAGAGTCATTTCAAAGCTTCAGCAAACTTAAAAAACAAGAACAGACAAATAAATACTGTACAACACCATATATGTAATACTAGATTCAGAAGTCACAAAAAGGTCATGCTTTTCTCAACAGAACAGTTATACGTATATATGCACCTTCATATAACAATGCAGCATTTCTGGCGAGTTTCCCTTCACAATAACACTCTCATCAACAAATGGCAAAAGTAAAGTGCCTTTTCTTTAGAATTGGTGATACCAAAATGCAAATGCATGATTACAAAAATGCATCTGGATGCAGACTTCCTGAAAAGATAAAGGTTTGGAGCAGACATCCATAGAATTAGACTGGATAGAAAGGACAAGTGGCACATCATTTTGATAGGCTGTTATAGGAGTGAGGATTGTTTAAGTGATGTGCAGTGTTTAAAAAACCTCTGTAGCTACAAAGCCAAAATATATTCTGAGAGCGGTTAAACGGTCGCTTGATCAATCTCACGAGCCGCACTTAACACTTAATCTCTACTTTTAAGATTAGGCTTAAAACTTTCCTTTTTGCTAAAGCATATAGTTAGGGCTGGACCAGGTGACCCTGAATCCTCCCTTAGTTATGCTGCAATAGACGTAGGCTGCCGGGGGATTCCCATGATGCATTGAGTTTTTCCTTTCTCACTCACTATGTATTAACAGACCTCTCTGCATTGAATCATATCTGTTATTAACCTCTGTCTCTCTTCCACAGCATGTCTTTATCCTGTCTTCCTTCTCTCACCCCAACCGGTCGCAGCAGATGGCCCCGCCCCTCCCTGAGCCTGGTTCTGCCGGAGGTTCCTTCCTGTTAAAAGGGAGTTTTTCCTTCCCACTCTCGCCAAAGTGCTTGCTCATAGGGGGGGTCATATGATTGTTGGGTTTTTCTCTGTATCTATGAAGCGCCTTGAGGCGACTTTTGTTGTGATTTGGCGCTATATAAATAAAATTGAATTGAATTGAACACTCTTAAGCCACACACTTGAACACACACCATATAACGGTAAGAGACTATTACCAGTATCCTGCGTTAGCCTGTTCATGGGCCGCTACCCGAATGACCTCTCAGGGATGTTTATTTGAGAAGCAAATGTCCTTTCTATCCAATCAAGCACTGTACATAAACTCAAAGACCTTAAACAGCAAACCACACAATTCATCAACAACAGGGATCAAAGGACTCCGACTGCACTAAAGCATCATCTGTTCAGCAATTATTGATTACACACCCAACACGCCTCTACTAATCTTTACCCACAAGACTGTACAAGATCCAATAGTGCTCCGCTGTCGAGGTAAATGAGCAAATTTGTTGTGATGGTCAGCTAGTCCCCCCCTGAGAAGATAGCAGAGACACAATCTAAAAGAACGTAATGTTTTTCCCCACGTTGCGTGGAGATACGGAGGTGGGATTTACACAGGCACCAACAGTCAGACTTTTGTTTTATCTCTTTGGCACCCAGATCACATATACTTCCTGGCAATGAAAGAAAATGTGTGGAAACACTTGAAATCAATCGGTGTGAAATAGCATTTGAAATCAAATGTTCTGTCCTTTTATAATTTCTACCTGAAGACTAATAGCATCATTCTCTCTAGCAAACTAAGCACTTGCAAATGAATGTTCCAAATCCTTTTAGCTTAGTTGTCTGGCTGAGACCTCAAATTTCTCAATAACCTCCTACTTCAGTTAAATAACTCAGAGGACTGGCTGAATGAATGTGTTTTGTGAAACTAATGTCTTGTTCCACTTTATAATGCCTTTGTAAAACCTGAAGGATTTTATACTGTAGCAGCATAGTTAGTTATCACCTGGACTGTCCAAGCCGTGTGCTTGTTCCATCAATCAATCAAGCTCATATTCATTATATTTCCTCATGTAAAATCTACAATAAGCACGATCAGGATGTTTTCTTAATGTTGGTGTTGTCGATCACAAGCGCTCAAAGATAGCATCGAAAAAGCCAGTAGGCAGACATCATGCTTACACACACCCAGGAGAGAGTACTGAATATAAAGAGAAAGAGCTTGGTGTCATGCCAGATGTGTAACAGGTTGGCAAGTGATGAGACAACAACGTATTTTTTGTTTTAGTTCAGCTTGGTTGAGGCCGATATAAGGATACTGTGCCAAATCCTAACTTGAGGAAACCAGACTTCACCAATATTCCTAAACCTCCGCAAAACTCCTAACCTGTCAATTTCCTTCAAGTCATGTCTATTTAATTATTTATAGGTGGCTTTGATGTAATATGTCATGACTTTTAAGGTAGGCTACCTCCCCTCTGACTCTCTGAGTGAAGTGGTAGTTTTGGCTGTGGTCCTTCAGTACTCCCTGGCCTCTTCGAGTTCATTCATGAACACGTCCTCGTGGGGGTTTTCTGGGCAACTCAGTCCATTGTTGGGTGGTCGCACCGCATGGAAGCGACTCCAGTCTCCCTTGCACAGAATCCAAGGCAGCACATCCACTTTGAAGTGCAGCTCGGGCGAAAACTCGGTGCTAATCAGGTTCGGCGTGCCTGCGCCTTTTCCTCGCGTGATCAGCCTCCCGCGGTCGTCGTAACAACAGTGCTGTGCCGCAAGGGTAGTCGAGTCGCTGGACAGTGCCGAGCGGATGCAGCTGCGCGCCGAAGGCTTGTAGATGTCCAGGCGCTCCTTGGGGCCGCTGGCGTCGTGCCAGCGGAACGGCCGTCCGTGAGCGTCATCGTAGACACTGACCACGGCGTACGCGGCTTCGAAAGGGTATGAGCAGGGGCAGTTGGGCAGCTCAGACAAAACCTGATGGAGGTACCTCTGCAGGAACTCACTCTTACAATTGAGCCATTTCTCACAGCTGTCTACATCTGTTGGAAAGAAGACAGCAACACCGCATTAATCTCTGCAACTGCTGAGAGCATGAACAGATGAAGGGACACCGTGCAGTCAAGTCTGAATCCTATACTTGCATCTGTATACATCTGCATTACACTACTGAGTAAGCCCAATCTAGATCCAGTTCCAGTTTATATCTGATTGAGAAACCTTTTTTACGGTTATGGAAAACTTCCCGAATAAACACTCACCTGTTCCAAAAGGCTCCGTGCCATTTTCCATTTCGAAAGGGAAAGGCTCTACCACAGTGTTGACATCACCTACATAGAGAGTGATAGATTAGCCGATTAGTGAAAAAAAGCCCTGCAAATCTGAATAAAAATCTGAATCATTTAATGCAGCGGTCCCCAACCCCCGGGCCTCGGACCGGTCCGTGAGTCATTTGGTACCGGGCCACGAGAGTTGAGGCTCAGGTGTGAAATGTATAGTTTTCAGGGTTTTTATCGGTTTTCAGCGTTATTTTGTTATCGTTTTTATCGTTTACTCGGTTTTCCTGGGTCTTTTCACGTGTGTTATGAATAAATCTTATTTTTTTCGGTACCGGTACTAGTTTTATTTTGTTGTATTTATCCGCGACATCTTAAAGGCCGGTCCGTGAAAATATTGTCGGGCATAAACCGGTCCGTGGTGCAAAAAAGGTTGGGGACCGCTGATTTAATGCACGTGTTAAAGTAAAATATTACCCGGGCAGGGCTCCAGGTCACATTTAGAAGCTTCTGTCAGAGTGCAGGAGTACCCACAGGACTTGGTCCTCTTCCTCTCACCATGTCCACATGTCACTGAACAGGGAGACCAGGGTGTCCAATCATCTATGTCTTTCTCTGTGGAAGAGAAAATGTAAACATCAGTGTCAGGAACCCAAAGGTACACAAGTAGTGCTTCACTCGTTTATTTGCACTTATGCACACAAACATGCAAACGTGTTTCAGCCTTGTGGCTTTCATCAGAGCATCAGAGACTGAAAATGTAAGCATTTTCTGTGAACTCAGATTAAGTTTTTGTGACTCATTTCCTACTGATCAAAACCTATCCCACACAAACAAGAAAAAGCCTATTAAGATGAAAGCACAACAGAATTTACACAATGGGAAAAGTGAGATTACGAGAGGTGATGAGAAGATTAGAATAGCAGCTCTGCACCTTCCTTTTGTAATAGGTGGAGCTAATTGGAAGCAGCTTCGAAGTGTTGATAAATAATTACAAGCACAAGAGAAAAATACAATAACACAGTTTTGTGTTGCTATGAACTAAACACGCACTTCGACAGGCTAATCCAAAATGAGCTTTCAAACTTTCCTGACTGCCTCAGTCCAATTTTTCTCCTGGTCTAACCTTTCCCATGCAAACCCATGTTCTTTTTAAGAAGGCTTCAGTAAAATTAGAGAGAGAGAAGCTGTGCTGTGGCTGTCCGCCTCCGCGCCATGCTTCCTTGTGGTGTTAATAACACTGAAAACAAGTCATTCTTGATTAAAGGCGAGGTGGGTGCAGAAATACCAGCTTGGGTGTAGCGAGCACCCAATTTTACTTTGTGGGCGCTGCCAACTCGCCATGTGGCCATACGGGAATGAGGTCTCAGGAGAGTCTTAATTATAGAAGAAGCTAAGGCAGACATCCTTGATTTATGTTCACCAAGCCTTTAGATGTGACCACTTTATAGGCATTGTTGCCTTTGCTCGCTCGTCTATACACACAACAGTCAAACAGATGGAGCCTATATACCGATATAAAGGACAGAGGAAAAGCGTTACAGTAAAGTTTTAAGCACCTGTTACTGCATTACAATAAAATAGAGGAGTTTTGTGCAGCGTTAACCTTCATAACTGTTCAAAAAACACAAATAGATTAATTGTGCACAAATTTGTATCTATGGGAAAACCTTTGACGACTAAAACTTTCATGCTGTGGTGAGTCTGTGGCTGTGCACTGAATTAATTTGCTTTTCATTCACTGTACAAATCTGACCTCTTCTCATCTCGCACTATTTACTATTTTTACAACTGAACAAATTGTCTGTGCAAGCTGAGACACAACACTAGTTATGTGGATCCTTTAAAGCCCCACGAAATTCTTGAACTCGCTCAAAAGGCCAAACCGCCGAGGGTACTGGGGACCGTCAGGGTCTGAGGGGGGCCCGAGGGGTCCCAGGGAAAGATGAAAGGGCCGGACAAATGGCCGCTGTCATTCTCTGTTCCCAATCTGCCCTCTAATTGTCTACAAGCAGAGGGCTGTTTTGTCCCAGGGAACAGTGCCGGCCTCACGCTGCCATTAGCAAAAGCATCAGACCCATCTTCAAAAGGCAGGCCTCTGCAACCAGCACAACCAGTGTCAACTTCAAAGTACCCATAACCCACAATGTCCTCATATTCAAGTGCTCATGCAGCCTCACTTGCTAGCATTGTTTGGATCTCTGTGACTACAGTTAACATGCAGCCTTTCTAAGCTACACTTCTTTCTCCAGCTCTACTTCAGAACCATCTTCATCGCTTTCAATATGATTTACTGAGCTATTTAATGTCCAAAGGTTCATTTTTAAACCTTTTTTCCTTTGGGAAACAGAAACAGTTGTTCATACGGCCTTAGTTACACACAGAGAGTGCACCACTTGGCAAAACCTACCATAGTAACTCTGTATTGGATCCCAGCCTTCGTTCCAGCGAGTATCCCAGTCCCCGCCTACTCCGCTGGGTAAGGGCTCCTCACTACCGTAATCCAAAGAGTAATCTTCCTCCTCCTCTTCTTCGCCAGTTTCCTCCATGCCCGACCGGCTGTTGCTGTCCTCGCTGGAATCGGTGTAACTCCAAAACAGAGGCCAGAAAAGCTTCTTGCCTCCGAGCAAATCTACTGTGGATGAGGGGGAGGAGGAAGAGGAAGGTAGCCAATCCTTTTCCTTGGCGAGGTCCATCTCCACTTCCATTTGAGGATCATCGACTACTTCAATGGTCACCTGAGTAAAATAAGAGAAGGTCTCTGTTCATCAGACGGAAGCCACAAACACATTCACCGGTGATATCACTGCGGACAGCATGAACAACGCTTACATGAATTATTTGGAGTCAATGAGAGATAATCAAATATTATCCATCTGAAATGTTCAATATCGCTACAATAAATCTGCTTTTGCGGTTATAACAAAGTACAGCATGTACTTTTTGCAGCTTTAGTGCTTGACTTACAACTCTTAAGAAATCAACCATGTCAAATCCTTGGAAGGGTATTTTAGTCAGGAAACCCGCTCTCCGGATCTAAGTAAGCCAGTCAGACGTGAGCATGAGCACTCAGTCAACTAAACGATCCTCTCAGGGAGAGAATGCGAACCTTTATTCTGGATAACTACCTCTCATTACCTCGATATGACTCATCCTAGATTCACAGTACTTCCAAGGGCCCACTTCAGCTGATGTAAAGACCAGACAGCAGTGAGACTAAAGAGAAAAGCTATGTTTCTGTAATTGTTGTAAAATGAATAGTTAGAAAGTAGCTTGAAGATCGAGTACTATGGTCATTTCAGTATAGCTGGGTATATTCTTGCTGTTATCCTCGGCCTAGGGTAGGTCTTGTAGGTCGATGTTACATAAAATCTCCTCGGAAATCAAATGTCTCTGTACTTATATTGATGTACAGCAGATTGGTAAAACTATGTCTCGCATTCTGAAGATAAGTGCCTGCAGAGATCATAGAAAAGACTAAATCTGTGTCTTCATCTGTTTGTTGTAGACCAACCAACTCGGACTGGTACCGGTCCGTGAGTCGTTTGGTACCGGGCCGCGAGAGTTGAGGCTCAGGTGTGAAATGTATAGTTTTCAGGGTTTTAATCGGTTTTCAGCGTTATTTTGTTATCGTTTTTATCGTTAACTCGGTTTTCCTGGGTCTTTTCACGTGTGTTATGAATAAATTTTCTTTTTTTTTGGTACAGGTACTCGTTTTATTTTGTTGTATTTATCCGCGACACCTTAAAGGCCGGTCCATGAAAATATTGTCGGGCATAAACCGGTCCGTGGCGCAAAAAAGGTTGGAGACCGCTGTTGTAGACATTAAAGGGTTTCCTTTTAGCCTCTAAACATATAACATAGAGGTAATATCACGTGACTCCCTTGTCCCTACTAACCTGTATGTTGGGGTTCTGTGAGTTAATGTCAGCTTTGGCCAGGTCTGGAAAGTTCTTCAGATCCAGTATAAAAGGTTTGGTCTCCTCCTCAGGCTCAGGTTGTGGAAGAACACCAAGGGAGCGGTGCTGGGGGTGAGACCACCTCCTCTGGTGGCTGTGGGGCTCAGGCAGCAGACTCTGAACCTGGTTCTGCTGCTCCAAAGCCTCAGAGGCAAACTGGACACCACCACTGTGAATTGACTGGCCATGAGTCTGACGGAAAGAACAGGTAAATGCAGGTTACAGTGAGCACAAGTTACTGGAATAATTTAAGAAACTAACCAAGAGAACTCTTGACAGAAAAACTCTTAAGGTGCGATTCTGCTTGCAAGGTGACAAAGTTTGCAGACACCACCAGTGTTTGCTGCTTAAGGGTGGTCGCAGAAAGAAAGATTTTATTAATAGTGGCTTACTGAAGGGTCTAAAAACAATTAGTGTTCAGTTTTCAGGAAGAAAGCCTTTACACCATCCACCGCTTTGCAGCTTGGTAAGCAATTCCAAAAGGCCCCTGGGCATCCACTAACCAGCCAAGTCATCACCCAGCCTTCGGTTCATTTTCTTTTTTTTTTCCCACAACAGTCATGCCATCCAGGCCGTGGACAAAGAGGGTCCTGTGCCAGAGAGAGATCCGCTTTTAGCTTTAATGAGAGGGCCTGGGAGGCGTGGGACCCCTGGGCTGATGCGAGTGTGTCTGAACCTGCTGTGCTGCCGCCGCTACTGCCACTGCTTAATTTGACCTTTCAGGTTTTACAGTTACTAAGAAGGAACGCCGGCAGGAAGAATCGCTGATCTCCGAGATTAATGGTGATTAGTGGTGACATTATAATAGTGGGTAGTTGCGGAAACATGCACCAAATGTAGAATGTAGTCTCTAAAATGTGATTGTTTTTTGCTTAGTCTGTTTTAAATCTAATAGGACCGTTTCATGACAGTCACTGGTAAAGAGGAAAAAAACAAAAACCCCTAATGAACCCTTGTCTGCCATTCGTTCATGTTTTTGTCATCCTGTGAAAGAGCTAACTGGCCCAAACATATGATTTGACAAGAATTTCAGATTGGACCTGTGCCAGTTTGTGGTACGCTCAGCACAACAGTGGCAGTCGGTGGGCTAAAGAGCAGAAGAAACGCTTTAATGAATGACCAGTCAGTTCGTGATTTATGGTTATGGCCTCGAGAACAGGGCAGACTTTTCAGGGACCGCCTGTGATCATCCCATAAAGAACTTATGTAGTCAGTCAAATCCAAGAATGTGAACACATAAAGCTGGTTAGGAGGCGGCGCCTGTCGGGGATGATAAATGATGGATAAAGGTGAGCCCTCCTCAAATATGTGTAAGCTGGTGGTGACAAACAGATACTTTTTTCTGGATACATTTAGGTGTTTTCTTTGCACTATTTGCCACTTTTCTTACAAAAAATGACACCAAAAGTTGACTGAAAATAGCATTTTTTAGCAAGAATTTTAACATTAATTGTAAGAATATAAGTAGCGGTTAGTAACATTATAGGTGTATTTATATTACTAATGTAAAACAGTTATGTTTACTGGATTTTAGAATTTTTAGATGAACATTTAATGTGATTTTTCACAATTTTTACTGAACATTTTATACTTTACAATACGTAATCAGCCAAAGAAGACTGCCAACTTGCTGTCCCCCCCCCCCCCCCCCCCTACACACAGATCTAATGATTCACCATCTTCAACATTACATCTCATGTCTGATATAAGATTTCACTGGTAAAAATTCACCACCACGTTGCTGCGTTTATCCCTGTACCTGACCGTAGTCCATACAGGTCATAACGGGCTTACACAAACCAAACACACAAAATCTCAAGTCCAGAGTCATGAAAGAGACCGCATACTTTCACACCCTCCTCATCTCGTCCTGTTACACATCTGGATCCTGTATTCTTTCGCCCTGTATATCACTCTCCTCCTCCTTTCGTCCTCCCCCTCATTCTCTCTGATCGTGATCTCCTCCTCTTGGTAGTGGGGCTCCTCTGATCAAAGGCATCATGGCTGATGGCATGCAGTGCGTTTTAACAGGGACACTGCATGATGCACCCGGGGTACTCGGCTCTGGCCTGACAATACACCCTTTTGGCAAACCGCAGCGTCCTGCTTTTAAGTGAAAGACTGAATGTTGGGCTACTGTCACTGCTACTGCTGCTGACACACATTTAGGTTAGGGAGAGGAGGTCCGGAGACTGGATGGGGTGAGCCAGAGTAGAGGGGTAGGGACAAGATCCGGTTGGGGTTTGGGGGAGGGGGGTATGCAGTATGGCAGCCCTGATTTATGCGCCCGCAGATATCAAAGGGTCCTGCACTTGGCTGTTTCCAAACCATTACAGAAGAACAATAAACTATGGACTCTCTTTGATCACCATCTTTGTGTAAATGGAAAGAGGACAACAAATGCATGCCTGGTGGAATCAGGGTGAGGTAGTGGAAGTTGTGTAGTGGGGGTACAAAGCAGAAGAGGGCAAACAGGTCCCAGTATCTGGAAAAGAGGCCACTTCAACACAACGCCCCTCCCTCTATTCTCCACCGAGGCATGGGGGTAAAGGCAAAAACAGGAAATTCCACATTAACACAAAAAAGAGCCAACGTAAACAATCAGATGAATGACACTTGACCTGAGCTCCAGTGTGAGAGATGCCTAAGGCTATCCTTTCTCTGGTTACATAAGCATCTTCTTACTGGGCACCCTAACCCATACTGAGCTTGTCCTCCTCCTCCCGCAGTCTTCCTCTGCTAATCTCCCCTCTTCATCCACCACTCACACATGCAGGGGGGTCACAGGCGGAGAGAGTCGCCAACATTTGGCTTTTTGGTGAATGAAATGAGCAGTCACAGCAGCCACAGTAATATTTTTATTTCCTTCTTGTCACTAATGAGTCCTTCCTTGTGTCTTTTTGCTTTGACATCAATCAGGCAGATGATGAGAGAGAGAAAGTCCCAATAGGGCATCCATGGGAGGCCACACAAGAAGGAGAGAGTTCAAAGGCAAAAACTGAACCCTGACACAAACACACACAAGCGGACTTTGATATCCAAATATGTCCATGTGTAACACAAACATTCCCCTTTGACACACCGCACAGTGTGTGTGCAGAGAGTTTGGATTTAGCAGAGTGAATGCCCAGAGATGGCAAACCTTACATGGAGAGAGCAGTGGAACAAAAGAAGGCAACAAATTTCTAATGTGGAAATTCTTTAGTTGATTAAAGAATGCCTGGAAAAGGAGGGTGAGCACATTTCATTAAGGTGTTTTTAAATTTCAGCAAACAAAATTACAAACAAATGCACAACATAAGTTTTAAATGTTGCAAACAAAGTGAATAACTTAAATAATTTGCACCAAGCAAATATTACCAAGAGGCTGAATGGGAAATTAAAGCTAAGCACTAACTTTCTGATATTTTATTGTGCTTTAGTTTTAAAATTATGTTGGTACAATTTTACAAGCTATTGTAGTAATAAAAGGAACAGGACTCAGGAGACATTTTACAACCATCAGCAAAAACTTCAAAGCATTAGCTAATTGCCTGTCAGTGGCAAGTGTGATTTGTGGCTTTTTCGAACTTGTTGCTAAACTCTACGCCACAAAAAAGCCAACACACAGAAAGGGAAAAGAAAAAGGAAAAAATGGAGAAGAGAACTTACTTTGTGGGCAATATTCTTGCGTCTGGTCGGTAACCCTGTCACCACACTCACAAGAAGTATTGACCAGAGCACAACCAGCATCTGAAATCTTCTCGGGACCTCTTGACTCATCTTCTCCACTTCAAAGCTTCCCGTGAAGCTTAAAGGCGGTAAAAGTGCTTCACTGTGCACTGTGTGTTTTAGGTTAGATTACAGCTTTACAACAACAACACAAAAAGCGCTCGTGTCCTTTTCGTGTTTTCTTCTCTCCGACTTTTGGCTCAGGACAAATAAAAGTTTTCAGCCTCGTCTATCAAGAAGTGTCGCAACTTTAATAAGATGCGCACGAGCGTCCGCAGGTATCCCGCGCGCTATCCATTCCTGACACCAGCGCCTCGCGCAGCAACTGTCAGTCCGTGTGGCGGCTCGAGCTCGATGCTGCGCTTCTCCATAAACACCGCGGGACGGAGGAGCTTTAAGTACCAGAAAGAAGTTAAATACCCCACGCAGAAACTCCCCGTCCGCACTGTCGCTCACTTATTCAGCTACTTCAGAGTGTGACTCACTCGTCGTGGGCGGGTGCTCACTTCCAATACATTGACATCTGGAGTTCATAGTACGCTGTGCATTTTGCTAGCTGTCTGTCTGATGCGTTCATCCATTATCCAGCTGAAGTTCATCCACCGGCTCTGGAGAGGGTGTGCGCGCGCACCGCCCAGCCAACCGGTTTCGGTAAACTTTCCTTTTACGCACGAATTCAGGGGGGGTTGATGCTGAGGGAGGAGGGGGCAGGATGCTCATTGCTCACAGCTGTGCGGAGGGTGGGTGCGCTGGGCACTGAGGTACATGGTAAGGTTTAGTTTGCGTTGCAGACAGCCACAAGGCGGACATGCTCTCACGTGTTACTGGGACAAGTTAGAGATTATCTTCAATCTCGAATACCAATGGCAATTGGTTTTTTTTGTATTTTCATAAATGTTACAGCTTATCCTCCTGATAAAGACACAGACATTAATACTACAATGATGAAGTAACAGATAAGCAATTAAATGATACCATAGAAATGTCTAGTTTCACTGTGTCCATGGTAAAATAAACAAAAATAGGAAATTATAATTACAGGACAGTCTGGGCAGTGAGGTCACAGACTTCTCTGTAATTTTACACATTTCTTACAAATTTAAGCCCAAAGTGACAGATTTCTTTCATGTACTACATCTTTATATAGGTAAACTGAGATGTAGTTGAAACTGCACTTTTTGTCCTAATAATGAGATATCTCAGAGATAAAATGTGAAGTTACACATCTTTATGCCGACAAAGGGTATTCTTACTTGTCCTCCTTACTTAAGATCAAAGCATGACCCTCGAATGTAAGATGAGCTTGACAACACTTAAGTGAATTATTCAGCTTTAGCTCTGTAAAATTTTTTAATCAATTTAAATTTGTGTCACTGCTTTAAAAGTAGGTTAAAGGGCAGCCAATGACTGGACTGTAAGGAATGCTGACTTGTAAGGCAAGAAGGCTTTGTAACGTATTGTTCGTGAGCTGTGTCTGCAGTCTGTGTGTGTGCGTGTTTGTGGTAAATAAACACAACGTCTTTCTAGAAGTTGATACAAAGAAAGTGATTTAATCTTTGCAGCACCGTTTCCAACAGCACGGTCAACAAACATCATGGCTTTATAAACTCCTTTAAGTGGTTTATCTCCAACCCAAATACGGTGCCAAAAGGCAAAAGCAACATAAGTTTCCACTGGTCACTGCAAGCAAGTTTACAGGTATTGTAAGCAGCTCTGCATTTGAATCATTTCTGCAGACATTAAACCTGCAGTTTCAGTGAGGGGAAACCAGGCTGAGAAAAACAGCCGTGTTGCTGTTTGCAATTACATTTTTTTTGCCTCCATGGACAGAAATGTGAAGACTTAACATACTGCACGGCCCTGCAGGAAACTGAGTTTTATGTCAGGGTGCATACAGATCATAATGAAGTGTTCCACATTTTATTGCTTGTTAACAGCAAATGCATCACCGATCTGTTAGTCAAAGTATTTTTTGTGAACACAGTACTGGAATAATACAGACAAAAAAAAAAAAAGTGACTAATGTATGATGGATGTACAGTTTAAAAGACCAGCAAATAGCAGTCATGCTGTGCTGAAATGCCCAAAACATTAGACACACACACATCTTGTGTTTCATCGAGTGTTTGCGGGAATTGGCCAGACGCTGGCCAGGTTTCTTCCTGGCTACACTGACACTGCAGCTCACATCAATAAAGTGATGGAACATTTAAAAAAACAAAACAAAAACAACACACACTCAGATGAACAATGTTTGACAGTGGCTTGTAAAGCCACATGTTTGGGGTGACCTTACACAGTAATGTCGGACCAAAACAAAGCAAAAAGAAACAAATGCGTCACAAAAAGCAGGTTGATATGGAATGTCATTCCAGAGGATGATAACATCTGGTGAATGATAAAGTGGGGGAAGGAAAAAACCAAAAAGAAAACCCCAATGACATTTGGACCAAACAAACCTTACAGGTTTTCAGTGACTACGTCATCTGGACATATAAACGCCCGTCAGTAGTGCTGCACTGAAGTTAAGACATGTAGTCGAGTTGAAACACACTTTCCACTCAGATAATGGTTTCCGCAAATAAGAGATCGCTAACGGCCGACAAACACATGTTAAATAAATAAAGTTGTCTGTATATCAGATGAGCCCTACATCGTCATGCATACAGCGTGCTGTCGTGCTCGGATTGGCGATTCTCATGAAAGCACTTGAGTGAGAACGAGTTCAGCAGGTGAGAAAGCAACAAACAAGATAGAAATCACATGTAGCTCATTAGCTTATAGAAATGTTAAAGACACAAGGCTCAAGTTTTTGAGTGCAGGTGTAAACAGTAAATAAAGCTGAAAAATATTTCTAGAAAATATGCAGTTAAAAAAAATCCTTTGTCTTCCTCTCTGGAATTCTTTCCCTGTTAAATGATTTAATTAGGAATATCTGCTTTGCATTTTAACAGGAAGGCTAGAAAACATATCTATACATATACTTAGAACCTTTGGTTGGGTAAAAGAACCCAATAATCTCTCTGTTCAAGTAAAAGTGATTAGGATTAAAACAAAACAAAAGCAGATAAATACATATAGTATACACATGCTTATTCCCGTGAAATAATGCATCTCTCGCTGAGGTTTGGGATGCTACCCTAAGGCAGTATTACCAACATTGTGATAAATAATATTTACATATATGATCGTTTCCTATCGATCATAGCACGAGCTATGATCAGATTTCAAGAGTGCAAGAGCAGGAAGTCATGGCAGAGCTTCTTCTACCTCGCTCTGAGTTTGAATTACAAAGAAACACCACACTGCTGCTGTTATTGCACAAATAAGATACACATTCAATGTGCGCACAAGAATAAGACTTTATGTTAGACAGATGCAGGCGAGGTTAGGACAAACTGGGAGGCTCTGAACGGACTTTGCAACAACGGACACGGACGCATGTGGCTGATTTTGGTCGCGGTGAAGCTGTTGGGACTTTGGCTTTGAGTCCACTGGAGTTTGATGTGAACAAATGTGGATAACATGAATGCAGACACTGGCTCAGACAAAAATACGTGGGGGCATAAGACGGATGTCGGACGAGAAACGCTAAGGGAGGGGCCGGTGAGTTGGGAAAACGCGCTCGGTGTGACAAGAAGAGGGCGACGAGGCTCAGTCCTGAAGAAGACTCTCCTCGGACATCCACCCAAGCGAGGGAAGAGGCTGCTCACGTCTTGAGTATTTCAGCTGCAGGAGGTCGCCCACTTCACTGATGGCTTCCAATGCCTGACAAAGCAACAGGAAGAATGCAGTTAATCTCGATCCAAAATACAAGAGAAGAAAGCCACACAGTAAAAAAACTAAACAAAAAGATGGTACGCATGCCAAAACTTAAGGGATTCAGCCAGACTGATAAGACTGGCTTTGATTTTTAACACGTCAGAGTGCTGAAGGAGGCGAGGAGTCCAAAAGCAGAGGTGAACAGAAGGCTCCCTGTATAAACCACAACTGAACACTTCTTTCCACCAGAGACTGTATCAGTGTTGCAACACACTGCAGGGCACCTGGAAACAATTTACCTTCCTCCTGACCTTTTTTCTGATTCCACGCTTTGCGAGGCCTGGCTTTTCCAAAGACGGAAAAAACGGCTCCTAGAAGCTCTGCTACAAAGGCAGGCCTGATGCCGTTTAAACGGACTATTACAAATGGTGTTGACAAGCTTCCCAGCAAGATGAATGAAGTGTCTTTGGAGAGACAGAGCAGCTCAAATAAAAGTCTCTGCCTGAGTCACGCTGTAATCTTTAGAGACAGCTTGGCCCTTCTAGGTTCCTTCAAAATAAAAGGACATATTGGAAGCATTTATTATTTGACAGGCACGCTCACACATACATGGACTCGAACGCAAGGCACAGAAAGCTGTCAGTCAGCGGTCAGGCAGGCTGGTTGATTAAAAGTGCAGGAATCCATGATCACCCACAGCGGATCAAAACAAACTCTTAAATCACATTGAGGATAAAATTAAGTCTTCAGCAATCGAATAGTCTATCCTGTAACAACAACTCTTGAAGAGACCACTTAGAAGAGATCAGATGTGCCCCTCTCTTTATGTCTTTGATGATATTTAAGAACTTAGTGGAAGCTGCAGATCAGAAGTGGCAGCACTACAATGAGGGAAGTGACTTTTGCAAAGCTCTGGTTTTAGGTCGTACTTTACAAAGCAACATTTCAAACTGTTTTTAAAAGAGTGAACAATATTTTCAACTCAGTTTTGCACCAATTCTGCTTCCAGATAAAAGTAAACTTTTGTGTTTCATCAGTCGACACTGGTAAAAGGCTTTTGCTATTAGTAAAAGGAGAATGTTAGAAATGGGACTTACTGTATCGAGCATCTCTCTGGTGTGAGCGGCTGATACACAGAAGCGCGCTCTGGATTCGATGATGGGCGTCGCGGGAAAGCCGACGACCACCGTACCGATGTTCCTCTTCAGCATCTCCCGACCGAAGGCGCTGATGAGCAAAGGAAACTTAGACAAAGAGCAGTGTGCTGCTATTCATACGATGGATCTACGATTAATGTTCTCATTAAGTAAAAGGTTATACTAAAAACTGAGCACATGCTCTTGTGCAGCTATACCCCCAAAAAAACCAAAACAAACAAAATAAAAAAACACACCCGATCTTGGCCGGCATGTAGAGCATCAGCGGTACAACGGGGGAGTCGTCGTTGCCATAGATGATAAAGCCCATTTCGTGCAGTCTTCTGCGGAAGTAGGTGGTGTTCTGTGAAAGCTGTCGGAGGCGATCGGCACCTGGAAAAGGTAGACGGAGATCCAACTGGGCTTCAGAGGAGTTATTCACAATTTTGATTCAATCTTTTGAGTCAGTTTACTCTCTTTACTCCCTGAGATTTCTTCCTCTTGAAGAAGTATCAACTGATTCTTTGCATTTTTGTCAAATTAAATATTATAATCTCTATTAAGTTAACTTTTTTGCAATTGGAGACCTCAAGTATTTACCAAGTAACGTCTCCTGGCCTTGATTAAAGCCCCTCCACATCAATGGTGCAACCACACAGGTGTTTTCACTAAATCTGCCTGATAAGCCCTTTTCAGTACAAATTGTTCCTGATTGGCATCCCCCCCACCCCTCACTCCCCATTGCACCTGTCAGAACAGAAAAACGTACACTTTTATGGCACTTTATTAGTACATGAACTTCAGTGATCTCACACATTCCAGACAACCTGAGCAGACGTCTAATCAGCCAGAGTGAAAGCACCTGTGAGGGTGTGCTGCTCCTTTAAACCACACCGTTCTGGTTACTGGTGCTTGTAAGCTTCGTAAAATTTCATTATCTGCCCTTTTTCTGCAGCCAAGTGGAGAAAACAGTGTGTACTTTACAGAGACCCCTCCCACCACCACTCATGACGTCTTTATTCCCCCTTTAGCTCGCTTTTGAGCACAACTGAGCCAGAGTGAAATACGCAAAACCATGTCAATAAAAACAAACAAACAAAAAAAAGTACAAAACTCTCAAGAGGGACACATTGTTTCCAGCCTTCTAGTTATTTGAAGACTAGCTTTGAAGTCAAACAGAACACTAATATTTTATGGTCAAGAGGTGAACATCAATCATGTGTCAACCTGATACATGTTGTGGATTCACTCACTGAGTCTGTCTGAGCCTCCAGAGATAGCATCGTAACCCAACAAATAACCGTAAGGCACAAAGCGCCAAGAGCAACACACATCTGCCTGGCTGTGCTCAAAAATGGAGCAGAAACAGCAGCTTCAGAGCACGAAGAGACACAACAAAGTCTGACATTACACTTAACCACATGCTTCTTTTCCAGTCAAGGGATCCAAAGGTATCCACAGAAGAATGGAAGATTCTTAAACCTTCTTTGTATACGGATGAAAGCTTTGTCTGCTTTTAGGTCGTCTACGTATATTTGATTAATATAAGCTTACAGGCTTTCAGCAACAACAACAGTTTCGCAGGCGGCTCAAATGTCACTCTGACTTTGTGTCAGCGCCTGGATCTTCAAAGGGTTTCATTTCGAGCGCTGACGAGGCTGCAACCAATCAAACCGTAATAGTTACTGCTGCAATGCTGCAAGGTCAGCTGGTCTGGCCTGCTCCTCTCAGACTAACTTACAGGAAAAGTTGATGACACTGTAGAAAGACAGCAACAAAGGTTAACACCAGATGTTTATTCCTATGCCTAATGAGTTTCATTTCATCTTATATCAGCATTTTTTGGAACTCCAAGTCAGTCGAGCCCTGTGAAGAGTAAAGGGGTCCCACCCTGCAAGAAAACAAGACCCTATCATCTATTTGTGTGTGTGTAGGAGAGTCCAGCAGAGTTTGATCTGCACAGACCTCTGGTCGCGAGCACCATGCTGCTTTGTACCCACAGCGTGAAGGAGCACAAACATATACAAAGAAACACACATCTGAAAGCCATAAAGGGGGAGAGGGGAGGGGCAGAATAAAGCCTTCCATCAGCCTGGACTGAACTGGACAAAAGAAAGGAACCGTTAACAACCAAATGGAAGAGGCACAATCACACAAAGTTCAGAGCCTGACCAACATATGTTGGTTTGCCAAATGTTCTCAGCTAACGTCAGACCAACACAGATATATTGCTATCAGTGTATATGTTGTCAAATATGCAACTGGGCTTGGGAAGAGTTCGTTTAGAATCAACGTTGTAGGTGAGCTTATTATTAACTCAGCGTGTTGCAGCAGATAGCCACCCTCCTCGAGCCAAGACTTGTTCTCATTATTTTTAAAGAGAACATAATGCAGAAAAAAAGTGCCTGAAGTAATCTGGTCTCATCACATGCTTTGTCCAGCAGAGTGCGCTCCAATCTCAATGTTTATAACACGTAGTACCATGGACAACAAATCTATGTGTGTCTGATACTTAAAAAACAACTGCATTTCTCAGTCCCTGATAAAGTTCTGAGCCTAAAACTCCATCATCAGTAAGCCAACAGTTTTTAAACATATTTAGAAATCAAAATCAGAAGTGACTTGTACTAAACTTTGCACCCCATGCTGCAGTCACATGTGACACTGTCAGATTGTTTCTTATATAATATGGGCATGTACCTGTGCGGCATTTACAGCATACCCAGAAAGCTGTAACACACACACATGCACCTTTATGTATAGGTAAATATTTACCAGTTAGCTAATAACACTGGCTTTTATCTCTTAGCTGTGATAAAATATAGACCGTATGAAGGAGTAGAAAAGCTGGCAAAGTTGATTAGAAATTAAATAAAAGGAATACCATAGTAACTTTGCATCCAATAACCCACCAATAAGTCTGCAGAATAACATCTGAATGACTGGTCTATACTGCCATCTTGTGGTTATGTCAAATAATAGCAGGAAAACTGACCACAAACACGAGGTTAACATTTCAGTGATTTCTTAAGTGTTGCAACCAAAACAAAACTGCAGGGGGAAAACAAACAAACAAACAAAAAAAAAAAAAAACCCCAAACCAAACCAAAAAACATTTGTAATTAAAATTTTAAAGATTCAACTTTAACAAAAGCTAATTAACAAAACTTCTATTTGCAATTTGACCACCAAAATGTTTCTGCACAACAATAAATAAGCAGTTATCAGAAACCGTTTATGGATAAAAACACCGTCTACAGCAGTTTTTCACCTACCCAGTGTGGTCCCATCTTCTCCCATGATGATCTTCATAGAGGTGATTATCTGCTGGGCCACAGGAGGGGACATAGAGGTGGCGTACATGGCGCTATGAGAGTGGCGGCGCAGATAGTCAATCAGCTCCTGACAGAATGCAATTAAAGTGAGGGGGGAAAAAAAAAAAGTATCACTAAGACAGTTGGGACATGATTTTTTTATTTTTAAACATGTCATACTTGAGTTTTTCAAACTGTCATTTCTTGCTCAAAATGAAAGCATGCACTCAATCAGATCCTATCTTGTAAAACAGGAAGCTGAATTCCACTTTACCAGTAAACACTGTTGGCCAACACTGAATTTAGCAATTTTAGGAGTTAGGAAACTACTCAATCTATTGACTATGAGTAAGTGTCTCAATACTGTAATAACCAAGAACCATTGCTTTGACTACGTCACATTGCACAGACTAGACTTAACCTTCTGAACACTGTCAGCAGTTCACTAACCTTTTTGCCTCCAATATATCCCCCAGCAGCCCCAAAGCTTTTGGTGAATGTTCCCATCATGATGTCAACATCTTTGGAATCCAGGCCAAAGTAGTCCACCACCCCCCTGCCATTAGGGCCCAGGGCGCCGATACTGTGAGCCTCGTCCAGGTACAGGTAGGCCTTGTAGCGCTTCTTCAGAGCTATGACCTCCGGCAGGCGTACGATGGACCCCTCCATACTTCAGGATTATGAAAAAAAAAAAGAAGAAGAAAGAAACGAAATTAAACGTCTGCAACAAACCTAAAGCCATTATTAACAAACACCCACAATCTGAACCAAAGCACCAGAAGGCTGCTGTGTAAAGCAGTTGACATTAAAAGGTACATGCCTAACACTTGCAGGGCTGTTTATGCACAGGTGATACTCTGTTTGAGAGTACAGTCTATTTTAGCAACATAAGGTTTAACTCCAGAAATCCCTGTGGAAATGAAACTCCATTAACATTGCATCAGTAAAGGGCACTGACTCTTTCAGGCAGAAAGAACTATATTGATCAACAGAATTGATTGTCTTTATAGTAAATCCCTTCAAAGAACAAGGAATTAGGGGTGCAACGATACACAATTCACGGTTCGGTTCGATACTTTGGTGATACAAAAAAATGTTCATGCCTTTTTAATTTATCATTTATTAAAATTATAAATATATATTTTAACTCAAAAGTACAGTTTTAAAATTTAATGTTGCTGAAACAACAAAATTAATCTGATGGAGAAATCACTCATCTTTGGAAGAGAGTTTATTACAGAGAAATGTCTCTTTCCAAAATAAAAGCTATACTATACGCTTCTTTTGGGCTATATTCTCAGCAGCATATTAAACATATCAGGTCCCCATAAGGAGAATCATGTGCTAACGGCTGTCTAAATGACTCGGGTAAAGTTTGTAGCATGCGTGCTTGTTGTTTTTGTCTGCTTTGTCTTTGCACTAGAATGATGTCGGAGTAAATGTGCAGTCATATTCGTTGTGTTCCCACAGACAGACAGCTGCTATGCTGCTCAAAGACGATCAACCAGCTCACATGGACAGATATCCACGTTAGTCCCACACCACCCAAAAAAAAAGAAGCTGTGGTTGAAGAAGCATATTAAACTACCAATCTGCCAACACCACCTATGTGTCATGATATCAGAAGTGGCTAATTGTTATCTCTTTGGGTGCAGCTGTCTGCCTTGGCTAATGGCAGATGGTCATGTAACAACTTACACCCAACCACAGTAGCATATTCATAAAATATTAATAATTCATTTGATTTGCAATATTTATGAGGTTGAAATGACTAACTATACATTACCAGCTCACACACCATATAATCTATGCTAATTCGTTAAGGCAGTACATTATTTCGTTTAGGCAAGTGCAATGCTTTAGAATAGTATTTTATCATGCTGAAAAACCACAAAAACTGCCGTCTGCACCTGTAGATGCCCTCCACCACAATAAGAATTTTCTTCCAGGGTCGGTGGGTTCTCGGCTGCCCGTGCACGATGGCATCTCTCAGTAGCTTCTCAAGGCTTTGCATGTCTACAACACAAAGGAGTTTGTGAATAAATGTTTGTTTTAGGTTACTCGTTAAATCACCGACAGTAAGAAAAAGCCAAGTAATGAAAAGACAAGCAAACATTTTCCCAACAGAAATGTGAGACCTGTGTTAAATGGATGAACAACTCTGTCAATATTTCATGATCACGGAGCATTTTCTCAGAAGCCACCCGGCCTGGTTCCTGCCTGCTGACTACACGTCATGATCTCAGCTGTGTGTGTGTGTGTCATGTTTTTATCCTGAGCCGAAAAATAACCACACCCTATAATGTGTTATTTAGCACTGGAAACAATACAGTCAATGTAGAACTGCAGACATGAGTAAGCAAGTGTCCAAAAAAATAGTTTGGATTTTCTAAAAGCAGCATGTTGAAACACACACCCACGCTGAATGTCTTTGCCATCCTTTTGACTTAACGGGAATTATTGTTAATCGTTGCATAGAGTTGAAAGATCCATTCTAATCCTTTGTCTCCAGTGTAATGTCAAGCTTTGGGTGTAACGCAAAATACAGCTCAACTGCTTTCAGGTCAGAGGTTTAAACCTGGAAGTCACTCACTGTTGTGTTTGAAGACCCGAATCGTGGAGCCCGACAGACGAGCGCCCAGCACCAGTGACGTATGATTCAGCTCGTCGCTCAGGATGAGGCAACCCTACAACCGCAAACAAAATAAATTTATAAAAATTAAAGCGACAAAGTTTACACATTTTCACGTAACTTTAGCAGCTCACCGAGTAGCCAGAACAGCAGAATGCCATTATTTCTCCAGAAATGTATATAGCTCAGAATTTAAAGAACTGTCTTCGCTCATCCTTGTTTAGGGATGGATCTATTGTTATTTAGGTTACACTTAAGGTAAGCCTTTAGTACATGAGGCAAATATTACAAGAAGAAGTTGCGTAACTGACACACTATGCCTGCCAATATGAATTTTTATTACATTGAAGAGTGAATTAAATATGACAGATAAAAAATGGATCGATAATTGTTAAGTTCATACAGACTGAAAGCAAAAAAGACATCATTAAAAGCAATACCAACCCGTTTAAAAAAAACAAAACAAAAACAGATAACATAGCAAAATGGCAGCCTGCCCAGCTCTTAAAATCAACACACCCAAACGGTCAAATAAAAGTTCCTCGAGCCAATGAAAACCCGAGTTTGTTACAACATCACACTATGAGGATGTGAGCTAGTAAACGTGACAACCACGGTTAAGATTTATTAATGTTTATGACAAGAGCAGTCTGATTAAACGTCAGTCTCGATGTTATTTCCTTTCCCGTGTCATTAATGGTCATAAAGACATATGCTCTGACTCACAAGGTGCAGTGACACGCGCCTGTCAGCACAGATTTCTACCTCCTCACCAGCTACAGAAGAAAAGCATCACGGCTGGAACAACAGGAATTCCAACCCTCAGATGTTTTGAAAACTTTCCCAGAAACTAACGGGTTTTAGAACAACCTGAACTCTACAAGTGTGGCTATCCATCTGAAAAAAATACCCCGTTTTTGTTTGTTGTTGTTGTTTTTTAATCCTGTCCCCTCTGGCACAATCATGCATTCAGATTATAATTCAGATTGCAGAGGCTGCCAAACACATTTTGGTTTTCCCACCAACACCCAGGCCCCCGATTAAACCTGTTTGACCAGGATGTATTATGAATGGAGTGATTTTTTTTCCAAATGTTTTGGCAAGGCCTTTGTGTCTGTCAGTGCGCCCCAGGGTGGCTGTGGCTACATTGTAGCTGCCATCACCAGTGTGTGAATGGGTGTGTGAATGGGTGGATGATTGCGTATAGTGTAAAGCGCTTTGGGGTCCCTAGGACCAAGTAAAGCGCTATACAAATACAGACCATTTACCATTTTGTAAAGTATTTAGTTTTACATTTCTAAGTGACATTGGGCAGTAGCTTCGCCTGGTATCCAGTAAGTATCCCATTTTCACTTTATACAGGAAGACGTGGGTTTCCTCAGCAGAAATTGTTGTTACCAACACTCAAAGGGCTCAACGTGATAACATACGTACAGACTCAGATGAATACATTTGAGTGACAAAGGAAGTGAATGAAATTCCTCACCTTCCCCATGAGAGCAGGAATATTCATGGAATTGGTTGCAAAACCCATGCCAAAAGCCATGGCTGACTCAACTCCCAGAAACCTGGCAACCAACTGCTCCATTTCCTCGTGGATGTCCAAGTTTCCTGAAAAAAAAAATCACAGCAGCTCTTCAGGTTCCTCTGATATTTAAATTACAGACTTTTCTCCAAGTCACGCTTCCTTTTCCATCATATCGGTGAAGTCGGTCCATTTCCCTTAAGCTACCCCCCCCCCCCCCCCCCCCCCCCCCCCACACACACACACACACACACAAAAAAGTAAAGTAAAGAAAAAGAGAGCAGCATACTAGGTGCTGAACTGTAAAAGGATTCGAATTTCAAAGCTCCCATCACAGATTATTATTTCAGCACTTGAGTTGTGGCTACTGATGCATCCTGAAAGCGAAAACAAATGTGGAGCAGCGGTTTAACTGGAAGTGGAGAGTCTGGGCAATTCCACTTTTACTCATAGTGGAAAAAAGCATCCTTGAAGGATGACGAATCACAAGAAGGATTTCACAGACCAAATGTCAACATTCAAAAGATTTCCCCCCTTACCCATCTCACAGCGAGTGCTGCCCACTCCCACTCCGTACATTTTTGTGACCTCGAGAGCAGCATCGGCACAAGCTCCGGTGTTCTCAGCGAAGCCGAGGTAGTTGTACGAGCCCATGTTGATAACGTCCTTCACCACTTTGCCTGTATGCCTGACGGGAAGAGACAGAAAATTGGGTTTAAAAAAAAAGTTGTTTCTTTAACCTTGTTTGCTCATTTTGCAATGGAAATCTTTTTTAGTGTTGACATTTCAGCTTCCAATGTTATCGTGCACATCGGAACAATAAACTATTATGTTATCAATAGAATTTGGCAGGTATGCTGCATTTTTTAAAACAATAGATACTAATCAGAGAAATATTTTTAAAGAACGATAGTCTTTAAAATAAGCAGAGCAGTTTATTGACAGCTACTGAACTAAATTCAAAAGCTGTTTTCAACTCTTTAATTACAGATCACTTAACATTATAAAGACCCTACTGTACCCTATTGTAGGTAGCACGAGCTAGCACATGCTACCTACAATAGGGAGGAATAACAACATCCCCTTTAACAGAAAGAAACTTACAGCAGAGCCGGGCTCAGCAGCTGTCTGTGTAACACAGACAGACTTTATGAACAAAAGTACCGGGCCACACCTGTTTTCAGCCCTACACACCTGGCTTTGCAGTGTGCCTTCACAAACTTGTGATATAATCAGTCATTCTAAAGAGCTCACTGAATTCCAGCATGGTACTGTGACAGGATGCCACCTTTGCAACAAGTCAGTTCACAAACGTTTTCCCTCCCAGACATTTCATGAGCAGCTGTAAGTGGCATCATTGCAAAATGGAAGCATTTAGGAACCACAACAACTCAGCTAAAAAGCAGTGGACCTTTTAAAGTTACGGTGGATCGTAGGTAAAAGTCACCAAAGCTCTGCTGACTCATTAACTACAGAATTCCAAACTTCCTCTGGCATTAACATCAGCACAAAAACTGCATGCCGAGAGATTCCTGGCAGAACATGTGATGTATAGGTGGCCAGTACTGTCGTGCATAAATTTGTTTGTATTTAAAGTTTTACGGAAGTAAGCTGCTCTTTTAGAGCACTGAGCTAAAGCACTCTGAACGCCCTTGAAGTAAACACAAAGAAATATGATGAACTGGGTATGAAAATGATATGAATTATAAACTCAACTCACTCATCTAATTTGGCTCGTCATTATCGTCTAATCATATTTTCCTAAATAGTACCTCTGGAAATCTACAGGTGTACGGGAAATACATTTGAGACTTTAAAGGACCGACTGCCAGTTTGCTTTGGGATGTCAGCATGTTCAGGGATGACTTCTCTTTCATACTGTAATGAGTTGTGTAGGGTGTATCTTAGGACATCATGTGACAGAAAGCAGTGGTTTCAACATAACCACGTGAGTCATGCCTTGCATCACTCACTATCAGAAACACAAGGTCAGTAAACTGTGAGTGTAAATCAGTGACACAGAAATACACACCTCAGAGAGACTACGTCACTCTCGTTATCAGAACTGCAAGGTCAGTGACTTAAAGTGCACGTTAATGGAACAGACACACCTCTGAGGGGATTAATGACCTTCATGTGAAACACCTCTATTCAAAATAAACACATGGAGACAAAGAACCACAAAAACAACACAAAAAACAAGCGACTTACTCAAACGTCCAGTTGTAGTCGTGAGTTACTCTCTCTACCAAGTCCACCTTGGCACCAGGAACACTGCAGATAGGGCGGTTCCAGTTGTCTCGGATCCGCATGTACAAATTCCTGGTGTAAAAGTTTTCAAAATCCTGATAGAGGGGGACAAAATCCTGCAGAAAGAAGGCGAGAAAGTGCAGACGATTTCTAACATAATCTTGACCGTTTAAATTAGGAGCAATCTCTGAAGCAGATGTAAAACAACAACATGAACACCAACTCTTTTCAGACATCAAATATCCAAAATTCAAACATAAAACATGTTGCAATAAAAGTAGGACGACTAGATTATTTTGTCTTGTATGTGAAAAACTTCAGTATACACTTCATTACCTTCTGCTCGTCTCTCTCACGGGCCACATGGCACTTTTCAATGTCCCAGTGTCTAAGGAAGTCTCTGAGGTAGCCAAAGATGGTGAGGATACCGTAGCCCATGTAGGTGAGCACAGCAACCCATAGAGGAGTCTCCTCGAAGGATTCCACAAATGGTTTCTTGTACAAGCTGGAATTATGGGGGACATTTTGGTTCTGGACGTCAACAAAAAACAAAACAAAACAGGAGGTTAGAATCTCAATTTGAGTGAAATTTAAACATCTTTGTGCAGATTCAACCAGCCAATCTGAGTGCGAGATATAGATTTAAGACCATTTCCGCATCTCGCCAGATCTGTTTGCTTCCTACTACTAAAGTGCTATATAAATCCAATTCATTATTATTATTATTATTATTATTATTATTATTATTATTATTATTATTATACAAGAACTCCAAAACACAGCGTAACAGGAAGCAGACCCGGTCACTCCAGTTTAAGCTAAGTTTGAGTTTGTCTTGCAAACACTTTCAGAAAGCTAAAAGTTACACAATAAGTAAATATATTCGTGGACACTGAGGCATTCCTGTGTCACTGCAGCCCCCCCCCAGCCCATTCCCTCTAGGGCTCTGAGTCACTGAGCTTTATGAATAGTTATATTGATCTTGGATTGTGAGGTGATATAAATGTGGTCATAGATTGGTGGAGCAGCACAACATTGAAAAAAATAATAATAAAAAAGCTTGGCTATTTGATTTTTTTAGTTGCTTACAAAACCAACAGTAAACCGATGAGGGCAGTTACTCATTACATTGCTCTGCCCTGCAGCTTAGCAGCCATATCGCATATGACCAGTCATGCCTCTCCGAGAAACACCTTTGAGCTTATGACCAGGAGAGGAGCGTGCATGTGTGTGCACAGGGTGTGTAACTAAACCCAACCTCACTGAAACAGCACAGAATAGCACTCGGGCAGCCATGTTTTCTGAAAGCAGTGAGCACAAAACAGTCCTGTTCAAGTGCACTGTTCAAACAGACTGTTGCATACCGATGGCAGCCAACAAGACTAGATGTAGTTTGCCTGGCTTCAGATTTACTCTGTTTAAAAATAAAATAAAATAAAAAATACACCAGAGGTCCCATTTGTTTATAGACGAGCATCACTGAAACTGCACCCAGAGGAACAGCCAAAAAACAACCCTTTATGTTTGCTCTTTCTCATGCTTCCTCTGCGGTTCAGCAGATCATATTACACTGTATACACAATAAGAGCAGCTCTTGGTGTACGGTTCACATCAGACACAACAAATTATGTCTAATTGTCAGCTGAAAGGATCTTTCCCTCTGCATGCTCAAATCCTTTTTCCAACCATTTTTCGATAAACTTGTCATACGTGATTATTGATCCGTCACTGAAATCCAGTCTTTACTGTAAATGTGTTAAATACTGCACTCGATCGACAGGGAACACTCATTTCAACTGGCTGAATGAAGGAAACAGTTACAAAAAAACCCAAACAGTGCTGCTAAAAGAGAGCAATTATTAACACCCCTATTCCTCCATCAAACACAGGTCTCACCATGAAGCACCATAAATTCAAGGCCTTATCAACAGCAAGCAGAGTGCCCAATCAAAGCAGGCACAGGAGAACGCTTTTTCACCATTTACAGCAATTCCAGTTTAAGTGTAAATACCATGTATAACAATGACCAAGGCCAATCACCCAGTTTGACATTGCCAAACAAAATTAAAGAGGTCCTAATGTGCGCATTTCTAGCTCCAGGTTTCTTTTTTTTGGGGACTCCATTAGCTTTTACTTTTTGCCTTAAACCAGCTTATTACAGGCCCCGCCCTCATAAACTGAAGGTTTGGGGAGCAGGTGGGTAGGGCAGCAGTCAGCCTTGTGTCCCTAAGATGACCATATTCGCTACCAGTGACTCACACAGAGGCAAGATAAGGAAAAAGTAACTTTTCTAAACTGATCTTTCGGTTCACAGCCTTTACCGCCACATACATTCATTTCATTATTTGCAACTTTGACGATGTTAAAACGAGCGTCTATATATATCTTTAAGGATTAAGCTGTTAATATAGCCACAAAATCTGGATCTAGTTATGTAAATGTTGAAATCAGCATTCTGAATGCTGTTGGATTAATGCTGTCTCCCTTCTGTGTTTAATTTAAACAAGCTAAAAACAACAAGCACAAGGCAGACCTCCACTACCACAAAAAACAAAAACAAAAACAAAAAAAACACTTTCAAAAAGAGTTTTTTTTTCTTTTTGTGGGTTTCATTCCTGCCTTGGGAATGAAAGGGAAGGACCCCACCCTTCACAGCCTAGTGCTCAAGTGTCATGTGAAAGTAGTGGTGATAAGTTTCTGTGGTAATAACTCCGCAGGACCTCAGTCATCTCATACTGGGGTCAGCGTAAACAAAGGCCTGTCTGATTTCACCTGGCACAGGTGCAATATACACGCAAGAGGTAAAAAACAACAGAGTGTAAAGTTACAGGAAAAAAAAAGTCTCCACTGCAGTCAGGCCTGATCAGGTGGCATGCTCCCCTTGACAGCATAAGTATATGTAGCCTATACAGCGCAGTAAAACCCAATACAAGGTAGAATCACAGTAGTGACTTTCTAGATTGGAATGTGTTAAAGAGAAATGCTTATTTAAAAATAAAAAGTAAGTAAACGTTCATTTTAACTTAGCTAGCTTGAGGTTTATAGTATTAGGCTTAATAGTGTAGACTGTATGAGATCACCAGAGAATGCATTTCCTGAAGAAACTGCAGTGTGAATGCTGATAGCTGAATGTTTTGAGCTGAAATGTAATGTCATATTGAATGAGCTGAAATAGGCCGAATCATTCGCCTGAAGGCTAAAATGTAGAACTGTTAAGAGCTAAAGTTCACACAGAAGTAGTTTCAAAATCGGAAAGTAGCTGAACATCTTTAAAATTGAGATGAGAAAAAGCTGACTAATACCAAAAGAAATTTAGAATCACAAAACATCTGAATGAATATTGAAAGTTCATATTCTTTAAATCACTGAAATGTGGGGAGAATCCACTACAGACACACATCAGTGTGTTTGTTATGCTCCTGCTGTCAAAAATGTGGCCACAGGAGCAATTTAAAAAGTGGAGTCTTTCCTGCTGTTGAGACAAACTAACTAAAAACACAACACAGCATGTCTCTATGGGTTGGTTAGAAGTTGAAAGATGCATTGTTGATAACTGTAGACTAAACTCTGTGGACACAGCAGCAGTTGAAAGAGAAGATTATAAGATGCATCTTTTGATCTATGCCACTCTTGGCATTTGGCTTTTCTCACTGTAATTGCCAACATTCCGTCCCATAGACACCCATTTATAAACTCTGAAACGGGTGGAAAAAAAGCATTAAACTTAAACTTTTATCACCACAGACACCATTCAAACTTTGTGTCTGTAGGTCAACGTATGTGGAAGTAGTTGGAGATGAAAGATGAGTAAGTTGAAAGAAGATTTGAACAGTCTCCCCACTGAAATACATTATAAATTTTTGTTGAATAAAGTTGAATAATTTAAAAAAATATATAAAAGTTAGAAATTAGGGAAAATACCAGCAGTAATGTCCAAAAGAAGAGGAATCTAACGGTGGTTTACCGTTTTTTCTATGCTGAATGGCGCTGAAGGAGACAGCGTAAAACAAACGTACGGAATATGAAATAATAACAATACTAATAAAGACGTGAACCAACTGCCCAGACTTCAGTCTTGGCTTATTTCATTAATATAGCAGCTAACTCGTGAGGTCACAGTCATATGGCAGCTACTCACACTCATATGCTTGCTGTGGAAACACACTCCCTCACAGGAGTATGTGACCACAGGACAAACAGAAGTAATACAAACGAACGGCTCACAGGCTAACACTAACAGGATTAATTCAAACTATGCTGAAGAGCTGTTTGTATATGGACGTGCCCTAGCAGTTGATGGTTGGGCCTTACCTTGTCTCTGGGGCGGCGATACTTCTGTGGCTGTTCAAACAGAGAGTGATCCTTCACGAAGCCATTTTTACTGGCCTTTTTACCATTCGAGGTCCGGTGACAAACGTCTCCGTTTAGCAGCTTACTCGTAGCACTTTCCGTCATCTTCGTCGACCGGCTAAACCTATAAATTTCCCGGTTTGACGTAGCTTAACTTGGGTAACGTTATCGTGAAGTATGAGCTGAAGAAGAAGACGCTATTCAACGCCCACTATGAACCGTGAAGACACGAGACTGCCGGAAATCCCCGCCCCTCAGTGGTGTTATTGGCCAATGCGGTTACTCTAGGACAAAGATCGTCTATATAAGTCAAAAATATTGTTCCTACCGTTTAAACAAAACAATGAACGATAAAATACACACACACACGCACACACACACACACGCACTATATATATGTATATATATATATGAGAAATAGAGAGACAGAGAGAGAGAAGAGAGAAACGAGTGTCACTGCTTATATACATTTCCTGCTATGTCTTACGTAACAGCTGCTGTTCAAATAACAATAAAAGTGATGATAACTAATTTAGGGTCTTGGATTCATTGCAATTAGCACTTGTCACGATTCTCCCAATTTTTAGGCAAACAATTTGCCATTAAGCTCAGAAAACATAATCTGCAAATTTCGTTGGCGGGATTTAACAACGTGATGACATTGCGTTTTATTAGGAACAGTGTGAGAGCTCTTACTCTACTCCTCCCTCCCTCTCTGCTAGGTCCACCCTCTCGTTATCGTTGGACGTCCTAAAGCCCGGGCCTTGGAAATAACCCAGAATAACCTTCGCTTGGGCGTCAACTGAACACCTTTTTCCACTGACGTTTTTTATGGGCCGGGAACATACAAAACAATGCGTCACTGTGTATACTGTGCAATAAATTAATTCCACTATTAATGCCTTAATTACGTATTACATCGTGGGAGAAACACTGCCATGGACCATATTTGAAGTACACAGGCAGGGAAGAGATCTCTGTTGTGAAAGCGTGCAGCAACAATGGCATTTCCTGGACACACAGCCAGGATTTTGTGGTGGACCTCCTTGTTGTACTTCCTGTTCTTTTCCTGTTTGGTACATGCTTAGTGGGGAAACGTGCCTGGCTGTCAGCACACAGTGCTGGATAATATGTGACTGTTTGTACAATCCTCCTGCTGTAAGGCAGCATTATGCTCCTTTCTGGCTCCATCATTTGCATGTATTTGTTTGGTTGCTGGAGGAATATTTCATGTGAACAGGGCTGTTCAGACTCTTTAAAAACCCATTCCCACTTTTAGCCTCTTAGATGGCACTGTTGTGCTATGGAAAGCTTGAGCCCCATCTGTTCCCGTACCTGCATCAGAGGTTATATGCTGGTGCTGTCGGTCAAATATAGTTCAGAGTTAAGCGGCATCGGTGTGTTGCTTCGGTGTGACATCCGCAATTAAGACACTGATGATAAAATCTGATGATTTAATTCTCTAATCAATGGTCAGCCCTCCTCTCAAGGTGGTAACCTTGTTTGTGGATTAATGCAACATCAGCCTGGTCAGCTCTTACCACTGTGCACAAATGCAGTTAAGCACCCATCCATTCCAAACCTGATAAAGGTGATAAGGATCCAGCTTTAATAGGATCAGAGGCTGGGTTAAAAGGTACAGAGACGTGCTCTCATGGATGCAGATAGTGCAAGGAGCTTTTACGTTGATGGTATTCGTTCTGATGAGACTGTGGAAACCATACTAACGTAAAATGAGCAAGCAGTTTGTTTGTTCTTGGTATGACCTCTGTCTTCTCGTAATTATTAGCTTTATCCCCTAAACAGATCTGATGCATTGGATAGTCATTACACTGTTATTTGTTAATAATACAAATTCTATGTTATGTTACGCGTTATGATAACCGTGGAACAGATTCATCTCTGATATATAACCTTAACAGTATCACAGACATTTTTGTTTTTCAGCTGCTACTATCGCACGTCCAAGGGTTCCCAACTAAGGCAAGTGAGGCAGCAGTCCCAGGTACTGAGCTCCAAGAGCTCCAAGAGCTGAAAAGATATTAAAAATTGACCTCCATTCCTGCCAGGGGTGCCAGATCTGTAGTTCTCCTAGAAGAGTGGGTTAAATAGGGTAGAATTAAAATGTATTCCCTTCTCTTCTTCTTTCAGCTCGTCTTGTTAGGTGGATCATCTGCCTCACTATCTGCATGTCCTCCTTCATTGCATCCATGAACTTTCTCTGTGGTCTTTCTATTTTCCTCCTGCCTGGCAGCTCCTCTTCTGCACATGTCCAAAACATCTCAGTCTTGACTCTTTAACTTTGTCTCCAGCTCACTCCCAGTGAAACTCTTAGCACCTTCAAATCTGTATACTCAAATCCTAACAAACTCCTAATTAAAGTTGCCAACTCTACTGGTATTGGGCTTTTTCTTTTATTTTTCGATTTATTTTGGCTAGTTGTGATTGGCTGTTAGACTGACTTGTCTCATGCCAACCCTGATTTTAACAGACACATGGGCAAATGAATGCTGAAGAGGCCTGATTTTCTATGTCTTCTGTAATTTGGATGACCATGACTTAATTTTTTGACTTTGTATCTTACTTAATATAATGATTAACTGGTCAATGAAACAAACAAGCCCATAATTACTCTCATTGCCTTACTTGCAGTTATAATATAGTTGTCCTACACAGTACTATAGGAATGAAAGTAGCAATTAGTTAACAAGCTTCCAGCCTTTGAGAGTGATTTAACTTTTCTTACTTTTCTTGCTACATACAGTTTTCAAGGCTGTTGATATCTAGCATTTTTTAATCTTAACAAAATGTAAAGTTGCTTCTATGTTTCTGAGCAATAAATATATAATGAATACTGAAGTCAGTGCAGATCTTAAACTTGCATTCTTTCTAATGGCCACCAGGTGGCGACTCCACTGTATGCAAGAAGACGTTCCAGTGTGCAGAAGTGCATGACTGAATGACATATCCTTGGTAAATGTTTCCAAGTGTGTTTATGGTCTTAATGCTAATATTAGGTCACTTTGAAATTATAGAAACAGTTGGACTAAAATAAACATTAAGCAGGCTGTTTTCTCATTGACGAGTTGCTACTGAGTGAGGCCTGAGTCACAGTGATTATTCCCATCGTACATATACAGTCTATGCTAAGATTAATGGGGAATTTGCCAGATGGGGGAACGCTAAGATCCTATCTGTCGATGCAATGGCAGAAAATGACAACTTGTATTGTGAGTTCTTGTTTTCTTGAACTGGCTGTGAGTTTAACTGACCCGTGCTGTTGTTCGTCTGATGTTAACATTTCAACATCTGCAGCCCGCTTTAAAATAATATGGTCCGTTATGGGAACTGATCAAAGGGATTTTTTCATCTTCTCCCCATCTCTGGTTAGACACAAGGATCTATTATCTATAAAATATTTAAATCTAAATGCAATATGAGAGTAATTATGCCTGGGAGCATATGTACCCAAAGCCTCCTCTTTCAAGCAAACATCAACTTTCCAGCCACCTGATATTCAGCTTTAGCCTACTCATGCTACCTGTTGGTGTTTTTTCAAAATTTGCCCAACAACAGCTTCATCCTCATCATGAAAACGGAAAATTATCCTTGTAATTTATTCGTATTCAAAAGGAGAACACTGCACATAGCAACTCTTTCCCTGGGCACCTGGCTGATTGGATACCTGCAGCGACTCAGACATACTATGAATGCAAAAACTCTTTACAGATATTGATTCTTTCACTGATCCGCGGTGCTATAAAACCTATGTGCCTGCTCTTGCATCATAATCCAAATACCTTATTATCATAATCTACCCAGCGTGATGCCCCAAGAAAACTTCCCTGATGAGAAAAACATCACAATTACAATATCTCCATTGACAAGGTCATATGTCCCCGCCAATATTCTTACGGTGTAATTCAAACAGGGCATTATTTCCCATTCACCGAAGATGCATTCCTGCTCTCTGCTGCAATTTCCCCGCTTTGATGTCATCTAATGAAATCATCAGGAGAATCAATCTCTCCTCCTATTCCCACGACAGCCTATTAAGACCCAGCACTAGAGGAAGTCTAGGCAAGCAGCCATTTTTAACTTCGGCGGTGTCTAAACACAGGGCGATAACAAATGATGAAATCAAACTGGTGCACAAGTAAGAATATAAATGAGTATAAACGAGGGTGCTCGTCGCTAGGAATTACGCTCCGCTACGCAGAGAATTTGCAAGTCATATCCCAATCAATGATCACTAATAATTCCTGTAATCAATGCTTCCAACAATCGTGTAGGGACAAAGTGTTCATTAGAGCACCGCTTGTGACACTGTAAAAGGGAGAATAGTCAGTATGGGCGTAGCATGGAGGAGGATTAGGTGATACTCATACGAGCAATATTACTCCACCATCGTCATTCCTTGTTGCTTGTTTTATAAATGAAGACATCAGCTGCTGTGGTTATAATCCATCAGGGAGCAGAGCAGTCCATCCCATATGGGCGAGAAATTAGAAAAATCTTGTGGCCCTCTTCTGAGTTTTCTTAAGTTAAGTATACATCAAGCAACCACACAATATAAGACAACTTTTTAATATTGTAGGCAATGGGAAAGAAAAAAATCTATACGCGCAGCTCCACAATGTTGGATGGATGCTGTCGCCACTGTGCAGCAGCTAGGCTGCTTTCTGACTGACACCACCATTAGAGATGGTTACACCTGTCTAAACCTCGCCTCTGTCACAGATTATCAGCAGAGAGAGCCCCTGAGAAGAGGACAGAGCCTCCTCCATGGAGTCAGGTAAGGCAGGCGGGACAGACAGATTGACAGGTGGGCTATTTTCCAGAGAGCAGTAGGCTCTGTCCAGCTCTACAGCACTTGCATAATGAGGAGTGAATTCTGGCGTGAATGTGCGCAGATGAGGAACTAATGATAAGAACGTGATTGAGGGGCACGGGAAAGAGGTTGCTCAGGTGTGTGCTGCTGTTAGTGCTGAGTGTCAGTTTGACATATTCAATTTCCAGACTGTGTGTAAACTGTACTCACCATATAAATATCCCAGTATGTGTTTGAGTGAAAAAAAATATCAGGCCCAAAGGGGAATATTTCTAGATTACAATATAAAATAAACATTTTAAGTAGAAGACTGCTGGAACATAATGTAGGTCATGTTTTTTATGCTAAATGTTCAGCGCATAAATATATATTTTTTCTGCCAGTTAAAGACGGTATGAATATTTCACATATTACAATCAGCATTAATTCTTTGACTTTTTTAATGGCACAGAAATAAGATGTAAACACAGCCCTGACACATTTTAAACTTACCAAGTTAATTAATAAGTAAGCAGCAGACAAGGAACAACACTTTAATTTGCAGTCAAATGTTTCCTTATATTTACTAGCGAGGTGCTAATTTGATGGTAATGCTAATTTGTAGCTCAGGTGGCAGAGCAGGTCAGCCACTAATCAGAAGGTCGGTGGTTCGATCCCAGGCTGCCTCCTGGCTGCATGCCAAATATCCTTGGGCAAGATACTAACCCCATGTTTGCCTACTGGTGGTGGTCAGAGGGCCCGGTGGCGCCTGTGTCCGGCAGCCTCGCCCCTGTCAGTGCGCAGCTGTGGCTACAATGTAGCTTGCCATCACCAATGTGTGTGTGAATGACTGAATGTAGTGTAAAGTGCTTTGGGGTTGTCAATAGAAAATTGTACTTAGTAGTCAGTATAATCTTTTTGTGATATATAAGTTTGCATATTATAGAATACTGCATGATGACCCTTTTATGACTGTTGTTGGAATCAAGACTTGCTTTATAAATTCTTTCTCACAGTGATAATAGCTGAGCAAGCTGTTATCATTTCACTCCTGCCAGGAAGAGGGGAGCTGGATGCTCTTATCTTCAAGAAGAGGGGCAACGTCCTTCAGAATACCACACACACACACATACACCTGAACCACTTTTATCTTCACTCCCTACATACTAACATTCCTCTGTTAATGAATAGACGTATTCACTGTTGTATTACTTTTGTATATAAATAAAGGCAGGTGCAGGAGACAGAGCGCACATCACAGGGCCCCCACTCTGGTGTGAGCGTTCTGTGATCATGCCCTTGCAAGTAAAAGCTGCAGCGTCTGTGTGTTTCTACCTTTAGATTCTTAGCTGAAGAAGTGTCTTTAGAATAAATCTCTTGACAGGGGTCCTTAAGGACTAGAAAAGCGCTATACAAATGCAGGCCATTTACCATTTACCATCTTCCAGGCTACAATGAGCTAAAAGAGGATAAAAAGGGTCTGCAAAGCTATGGTGGAATCATGGGAAGGCAACAGCAACTCAAATCACTCATTACAACCAAGATATGAAGAACAGCTTCTCTGAATGCATAACTTGTCAAACCCTGAAGAAGATGGGCCTCAGCAGCAGAAGACCACACCAGGAGTGAGGATGCATTTCACACAGACTCACAAAAACGGGACAATAGACATTTGGAAGAACATTGAGTCTTGATTGGTGCTGAGACATTCAGATGATTGGATCGGAATTTGATGTAAACAAAATGAACCAGCGAATCCATCCTGCCTTTTATCACCAGTTCAGGATGGTTGTGTTGTTGTAATGCTGTTTGTAGAATTTCTTGGGAATTTTTTTGCCTCCTTAGTGCAAGCTGAGCATTGTTTAAACACCACAGCCCACTGAACATGTACTTGACCACATCATACCAATCTTCTGATAGACGGTTGGAGCACAATCATGTGTAATCTCCAAAAGTTGATTCTGTTCATCTGGACGTAGCGTTTTCTGGGAGAAACGTTTCGTCACTCATCCAAGTGACTTCTTCAGTCTCAGCTGACTGCAGGTTTCCCCAAATCGTATAAACAGTACATTTGCATAATGACTGAAACCAGCCCACTGAAGGAACAATGGGCTGTGAGGTCAGTTCCTTAATCATAATTATGCAAATTCTCATGACCATTGATCAACAACCACTGACCAAAACCCACTGATCAAAGACCACTGATCAATGGCCATGAGTACCATTCACAGAGAGTTGGGGAATGGCTCACTTGGATGAGTGACGAAACGTTTCTCCCAGAAAACGCTACGTCCAGATGAACAGAATCAACTTTTGGAGATTTATTTTCCTGGATGATTGAGAATGCATCAAGAAATCATGTGTAATGTCATGAAACTCAGATAAGTCTCCAAATCCCAATCCAATAGATCTCCCTTGGGATTTGGTGCAATGGGAATTTCACATCATAGGTGTGCGGCCAACAAATATGCATTATCATCATCTGCTATCATGTCAATGTGGACTAAAATCTCTGTTATGAATGGAGGGAGTTCTGAAGGCAAAATGTGGTGGTCAAGTGAAAGTATATTTTCTAGATTATCGCTGCTGTAAATCAAATTTACATTTCTTGCACAGTTCTTACGTAAATAAAGAAAACTCCATCTCTGAGACCTTAGAGAGAGTAGGGATTTTTGACCTTTTGTCCTACAGAGTAGATAAGTCATGCCAGTTTCATGGCAGAGAGGGAATGGATGCAGTGTTTTCCGTGGATGCGGGGGTGTTTCTCCGACAAAATGAAAAGGTTGCCTTCAATACTGGAAGAGACACACAGGGAGACAAGATCTCTCTCCGGCCACTGTTTTCGACAGGTCATCAGCAGCAGGCTAGAACATTTATCACCAAACTTATTGCTTTGCTGCCACCAACAGGAGGAAGGGGTGGGGTCGGGGGGGAGGAAATCACAAAAGGAATCACAAAATAAACTAAGCTATCCTCCTTCAAGTCCAGCAAGTGGAAAGATGTGCCGCAACAACTCAATATTGTTTATTATTTCTGGGTTTGTTTCCTTGTGGAGCACAGATAAGGAGCTATCCATCACGGTCCCGGCTGGTGACCTGAGGATTCCATTATGTCCCGACACAATATGTTCACGGTTTACATTGAGCAGCACACAAAGGCAATGCCAAGGAACCAATTTCCTCTTACCTTCATGAATAAAGAATCTCATTCATCTTCCTCTGTGCACATCCATAAAGGCAGACAAGAGTGGAGAGGAGGCCCATTATCAAGCTGTCCTCAGTGCTTCCACAGTGGTCTAAGCACTGAAGGGAGACACAACTTTCCCGTTGTTTTGAGATAGGAAAGTTTCAATTGTGTTGGCTTTTGAGTTTTTTTCTTTCTTTTTGTGCCTCCACAGCCACACGTGAGAGTCGTGACTACACGTGTGATTCAGCTACCCTCAGCTGGTGTCTGTCATATTGATTTCTTCACACTGACACTCATATCAAGCCTTCACAATAAACCCCCGCTGTCCCTAAAGTACCTCCCACACTGGTGGCTGAATGAGTTTCTATCCGTCCATTCAACATTTATTCGTATACAGCTTGTTCCCCTTTCATGTCATTGTTCCAGATAATATAACATGTTCGAGACAATAGAGTGATCCTAAAAATGATGCCTCATGCAGAAATGAAAAATCAGGACAGCTCTCAATATTACAATATCTGAGCCCTCTCCTACCACTGACTCGTGTTTTTTTATTATTCAGCTCATTTCCTCAAGAGCAGAGGGGAGGCTGTGACAAACCACCTCCTTTCCCCCACGCTGGTGAAGAATTGGATGACTTTGGAGCATGTCGGGTTCTTTCTTTGCAAGTATAGGTCAGTGTTAAATCACATCAGAGCCACATTGCTGAAACTGAGCGAGAGTTTAATGTGTTCGCGCCTGGTTTCTCTGTCCGTAGACGAGCTCGGGTCTTTCGCAGCGTTTTCTTCTGGTCCGAGGGGAGGTGAGAACTGTATCAGCACCGTGAGGAGAATGAATTTTAAGCTATAGTCCATTCAACCTTTATTTTATTTTTGACTCGAATTTCTTCTGCCATATTCATTACATATGTTTATATCTAGTTAGACTAGATAAAAAAAATAAGGTTTTCATAGGAATCTACACGTTAAGTACACCCCATGATTCAGTAGGTTGTAGAACCATGTTTAGCAGAAATAACTTCTGTATGACTGTATCACATTATTGTGGAGCAATTTTGGCCCACTCTTCGTTACGATGTTCGTTACGACCAGTGTTGGGGAGTAACGGAATACATGTACCGCCGTTACGTATTTAAAATACAAAATATGAGTAACTGTATTCCGTTACAGTTACCGTTTAAAAAGGTGGTATTTAGAATACAGTTACTTTGTTGAAATAAATGGATTACACGGCGGTACTTCCCTGTTTCATATTGTGGCGGGTCAGGACTGTTTGGGTTTTGTTTGACAGCTACGTTCTGTTGTTCCAGGCGGCAGCGTTACGGTTGCCATGGTTACAGGGTGACTCTCTCTCTCTGCGTGTTTCCTGGGTGAGAGAGCAACTTTTTTGTTATTGTTGTTGTGCTAAGCTAATAGGCAGAATGCTACAGGTATAGCTCTAAAGAATGTAGCATCATAGGCAGTGTAGTCCGTGCTGCAGGGAGAATGGACTGCCATACCCGTTATGTGTCTGTGAGCGAGGGAGGGAGAAAAAGGAAAAGTACGAGCTGTCATCGAGCAGAAACGGGAGCTGGAAGCATGTAAATATAATAATAACCACTGCAGCCAAGAAGAGAGCCTGACGAGCCCAGTTGTAAGTAAGCTATTAAGACTCGACTGTACACCGTGTTCGTGTTTTCCTCCAAAAACAATAAGTTCTGTTGGAGCAGCCTTTCAACGCCTCTCTCTGTCTCTGCTAGCAAAGTTGACCCAGACAACAAAGTAAAGCTAGTTTTCGGCTACGAGCCGACACAGAACCCACCGTATTAGCCAGAGGTCCCTTTACTACGGTTCGGAGCCGCGAACCTTCAGTAACAGTAATAAATCACAGCAATAGTACATTCAGGTAGTTGTAAACAGCATGATAATATATTAAGTAATCCAAAGTAGAATACGTTACTCTCATTGAGTAACGTAACGGAATACGTTACAGAATACATTTTAGGGCATGTATTCTGTAATTTGTAATGGAATACATTTTAAAAGTAACCTTCCCAACACTGGTTACAACGAACCACTCGTTGTTCCTAGAGTATTTAAAAGTTTTCAGGCCCCTCTTCTGTGGAACCAGCTTCCAGTTTGGATTCAGGAGACAGACACTATCTCTACTTTTAAGATTAGGCTTCAAACTTTCCTTTTTGCTAATGCATATAGTTAGGGCTGGACCAGGTGACCCTGAATCCTCCCTTAGTTATGCTGCAATAGGTGTAGGCTGCTGGGGGATTCCCATGATGCATTGAGTTTTTGCTTTTCAGTCACCTTTCTCACTCAACATGTGTTAACAGACCTCTCTGTTGAATAATACTTGTTATTGATCTCTGTCTCTCTTCCACAGCATGTCTTTATCCTGTCTTCCTTCTCTCACCCCAACCGCTCGCAGCAGATGGCCCCGCCCCTTCCTGAGCCTGGTTCTGCTGGAGGTTTCTTCCTGTTAAAAGGGAGTTTTTCCTTCCCACTGTCGTCAAAGTGCTTGCTCATAGGGGGTCATGTGATTGTTGGGTTTTTCTCTGTATGTATTATTGTAGGATCTACCTTACAATATACAGAGCCTTGAGGCGACTGTTGTTGTGATTTGGTGCTGTATAAATAAAATTGAATTGAAATTCTATTTGTTGGGGTTTACAGGAATTTGTTTGTACACAGCTCGCCCATCACAGCATTTCAGTCAGTCTGGACTTTGACTGGGGCATTGCAACAATTTTTCTAGGTTTGCTGCTGTGCTCGGGACCATTATACTATTGCATGACCCAGACGTTACCTGTGTGCAGATGGCACACAAGTAACGTCTGTATGCTTTGGTATACAGAGGATTTCTAGACCAAATCAATGACTGCAAGGTGCCCAGGTCCCGTAGCTGCAAAACAAACCCAAATCATTACACCTCCACCACCATGTTTAACACCTGATATGACGTGTTTGTGCTGATATGCTGTTTGCTTTATTCAGATGCAACTTTGCAAAGCCTAACTGTGCTAACATCTCTCTCTCTCCTATCAACCCTCCCAAACAAGCCACACTTGTTCAATCTTTTTCCAGCTGTACTGTCACGAACGTTAACGTTCATCATGCCAACTGAGACTGTAGAGTCTGAGATGTGGCTCTTGGATTTGCTGCAGTTTCTCTGAGCATTGCACCGTCTGACCTTGGAGTGGATTTACTGGGACGATTGTGTCATTGTGCTCAAACACGCCTGAATGCTTCAGACCGACAAACTGCTTAAACTGCTGCTTTTACAGAGGTGCTCACACTTAACATCCTCTTATGGAAGCGGTGAGGCAGTACTTAGCTTTTCATGGCTGCAAAGAGTTCGGTGAAAACTTTTTTCTTTACAACTACATATGCAGTTTGGATCGTCAGTGCCATTCCTACTATAGATGTAAATGTGTACAATGGTCTTGTGTTATTTACACCCTTAATATATATGGAGTATCATTTCAGGATCTGTGCTCAGTTGAAATATTAAATGGAAAAGGAACAAGCTTAAGGGCTGAGTGCAAATTTGTCATCTCCATTTAAATTCTGGCAGACAAAGCAGGTTTTAAAAGTTTAAGCAACTTTAGGTTTTATGGAAATGGTGCAAAGTGTTCCTTTAGGGCTAGGATCGAAAAGCTTAGTTGCAATTTCGTGGGGTGGGGGCTGTGACTTGGAAATTCCTTGAAACTCACTGTATTTGTTAATGTTAGGAAGACTTGGTCTGCTATGAAAACTAAAGAAATAGATCCAGTCGTGTTTGGCTTTGGTTTATTTGTTGTGTGCTAAACAGTGTATGAAGTAAGTGTACAGTAGTACGCCCTTTCCTTGTGACATCTGCACGTACAATAAACTGTTATCATTGGCCTGCAGGCCACACTACACCTGTCTTTAAAATGAATTACACTGGGATATCCTAACTTGGTATTTAGAGGTCTTCAGTTTTGGAATGACCTTTCCAATAACCTCTGGTTTGCATCAGTATCTGATCTTTCTCACGTCCAACAGAAAACATACTTTCTTTAAAAAAGAAAAAAGCCAGCTATCCAAAGTGGCTGTACAATAGCTGATATTTGATAGCTGCGAGTACGACCCCAGGAGTGCATAAATACAGGACTAAGTATTATTGCAGATGACCTTCAGCTCAACACTAAGCCTCCTGTGTAGCTGTGGCTTAAGGCTATAATTTCTCACCTGCTGGTAAAAAGATGTGCAACATAACAATCGCATTCAGAACCGTGCAGGAGTCGATACCCACAAACAGCGCCCACTGAAGAACAGTCTTGTGCATGTAACCACTGTTTGTCCCTTTTCAAGCATCAGTGGAAAATGGCATGGTGCAAAGATTTTGGAGTCCACTGGGCTGTGTAATGCCACGCTGATTATTTTCCAGAGCCAGGGAAAATAAAACTGTCAGGCTGCATAAATCATAATTAATTGTAATTAATTGAACTAGTTTTAGCCTAATCATCACATAAATCGCACAGCCAATTTCTAGTGGGGGGGAAAAAGCCCTGAAAACTACTCACACACTGTAATTGATGGCTTTGCTGAATGCATTTCAGGCATTTAATCATCTATGTAAATGGGCTGCATTACTCAGGAAGTGATTAAAATAATGGAAATCTACTATGTACAAACTATGCCAATTACACAACTAATGGACTTCCCACTATGTTGGAAAAGTTTAGAATAACTGAAGCTTAACCGGACTAAAAATAACTGACAAGGAAAGACAAGTCGAACTTGTTTACTAATTAAAAAAAGCACAGCAGTTACACACGATATGAAATTTAATCCATTGGTAGTAATGTACAAGAACTATAAATTTGGCTGGATTTATATCTTCTAGATACATGTAAGCTGCTGTACACATCTGCCATAAAATAGGGACTGTGCTCACAAATGTACGAGGGGTTTAAATAAAACACTGCCATAACAAACAGAAGGAGGGAATGTGAGGAGAAAGTGAGAAAAAAAGGGGGTAAATACTGAGGAATTCCTGTTGAGTTTATTCTGTAACCTTCAGCATTACAGGTTTATAAAAACAAAAGCAGACAGTGACTAAAATCTACATTTTCCCAGGGTCAGTTATCACCATTCCCAGCCACATATGAAATGAAAGACTAATGTTTCAGATGCGGAGCCCACTCATACTTTGCCTCACAACAAATGCTCAACATGGGTTAATAAAGTCTAATAGACAAAAAAATAAACAAAAGCGTTTTACACAGCCTCACACCCTCTTTCACACTGAAAGAAGACATCAATCTTAATGTCCAGTCCTGACAGATACTTGTATACCACGACACCCCTCAACCGCTGAGGGGATGCACCGACTCCCCCTCTGTATGAGAAGTGCACCGAGCTGCTCTCACTCCTTCCTGCGCTTCTTGTCGTGGTAGTCATCCTTGGAGCGGTTGCTAGTGGATGGCCTCTTAGAGCCGCCGTGCTGCTTGGCTTGCTCCAAAAATTTATCCAGACCGAAGGGATCCTCCTCAAACTGAACGGGTCCTTCGCGCCTCTGCCCGTGGTCGGCGCCTGAGAACTCTTTGTCTGGGGCAAACCTGAAAGTGGACAGGAAAACAACTCATTACCAATCCCAACTGATCTGCAGGTTATTTAAACAGACTCAGAACATTTTGAATGAGAAGAAAATGACCCTGAAAACATCACGGAGCAAATGTACGACAGTCAAAAACTGTTTTCAACATTCTGTTTTGCACAATGGTCTCGCACCCTGTGGCCAACCAAACATTCCTGAAGCCCAATGACAACCTGGTGACTAAACATATGGGACAGGCTATGCTCGACTAGCCGAGTGTAGCACTGCTGCCTCAAGGACGAGACTTCCTGCTGGGATTCATGTGAATGCTTGTCTCGTGCCTCAAAATAAAATTAGAATAACCTTGAAATTTTTTAGGTCTTTGTCATTTAAAAAAAAAAAACATAGATACTCCCTTGGCAAAAGGGCGCAGGCTTAGCCATGTTGGTAGCAGCCTAATTAACAGTTACTATGCTTAGATTCCACATTTTCAAAAGCAAAATTCAAACAAGACAACAGCGACGACTTCAAGTTATTATAAGTGAGAAAACTGCTGGCGATGTGAATTGACCAGCTCCGGGAAAAATCAACTCCCAATGCGAGCGACTGAAGGAATTACCAATGAGAAGGCAGGATACCACTAGCTGACATATGACCAGTGATAGGTTTATGCTACAAACCTATTCGCTGGAACGTTAAGGACAATTCAACTACACAGCAAAAAGCATTAAACACCAAGTAGGCAAAGTTCTGATTATACAACTCTAAGCATATATGAGTAGATATTTCTAAGCATAAATGACAATAAACAATACAAATCTAACAACCAGGTATAAAAAAATATATATTACAAAGTCATCTAGGTAACCGGAGCCTGGAATGTCTGCTAGCAACAAACAGTCAGCACCAAACGATGCACAATGAACAACCCACGTCCTGTGCAGACGGAGCGTATTGGAATACCAAACTGTATCCATGGCAGAAAGCTCTGAAATAAGGTTCACCGACCACATGAGGAAGTATGATCACACATCTGTCACTGTGTTCCTGAGTTATGCTGTTAATTACTTGCTGGAACAATACGACATCCAAATAAAGCTGACACAGATACCACTTCAGCTTTTTTACCCTTTTAGACATATTAAATAGGGGTGGGGGAAAAAATCGATACTGTGTAGTATGGTGATATTTTGTTTGCTAATAATGTATGGATACAGGGACAGCAGAAATCGATATTTTGTTACAAAAAAGGTTTTTGTGCTCTGACTTCAGAGCATGTTGATCCTTTTTCTGAGCAAGAATCCTGACATTCCTTCACTGTCCAAATGTGTTTAACTTGTTTTTGGCAGCAATAAACATGACAGTTTACTTATTTTAACTTTATTTTTGACATGTTTTATTTTAATTAAGTTTAAAACTTTTTTATTTAATGTAAAATTCTATTTTGTTTTAATTTACTTTCAAATTCTTCAGTTGCTGAAGGGGCTGCATAGTTTTCATAAACTGCATAGTTCAGAATAGCTATAATTGTACCAGATGGTTGATTCAGTTAAGTTGGACTAGACTGTAATACAAACCGTTCGGTTTGTCAACAATAAAACTGAAATGAGAGAAAGACTGAGTGTGAGACTTTGATATTAGAGAAAATGAATATTGATAAAGTTTACCTTTATGTACAGAATCTGAATATCGCAAAATATTTTAAAAAATTGCAATAATATTGTATCGTGGGATGTATGGTGATTCCCACCTCTAATATTAAACATATCTCTGAAATGGACTCATAATGAAAATATGAATATAATAAAGTCCAAGGTGTTCTTGATTTATTGTGTTCAGTCCTTCCTTGGGTCACTCTAAATTTTGGATGTGTTGTCAACACATTATGTTTATCTTAAAGGAACATTTTTGTAATCATTTTCTTCCCAGAACAGTTAAAAAGGTGAACAGGTCAAATAACGCCGTCTGAAGAAAAGAAACACATAAAGAAAAAGTCCTCAGACCTGTTGTTGTGCATGAGAGAGTCCAAATCATCTGCGTAAGCATCTTTGTCTATATTCTTGCTGGGCCTGTAGATGTTGGAGGCCATATCTCTGCCACTGCGGAAAGGCTGGTCATACACGTTGTACGTCTCATCTTCACCACCAGCAAAGCCGCTGTCCATACCCTGAGAAGAAAGAGGGAAAAAAGAAAGACTAAGATCCAGTTTGATCTGGAACTGAAACTTTCAGCTACATTTATCTTCACAGCAAAAAACCCAAGATGTGAACGCTGGAGTGGAGGAACTGAAAACGTGAGAATCATTCCAACCTTGCTCTGATTGAAGAGTCTCTGGTCATATTGCGCCTCGCTGGAGGATCGAGGGTTGGGCTTGCCCAGAGCGATGAGCTCGCTGACGTCCCTGTCCTGATCTCTCTGCAGCTTCGACCTGGGACGCGGAAAGACAAAATCAAAGGGATGTTCAGCAGAAATCAAAGACAAGATAGAAGAAATGACTCGTGGAAAACTTTAGAGAAAGTTTACTTTAACTTTCTTTAAAAGTGCTGTAATAATGTGAGTGCTACAGCTTCAAAAATGTAAAGAGAATAAAAGTGTCATTTCAATGTCATGTTATATAATACATCAAAATATATTGGAAAAATGCTGGGAGAAACTTGCATGAATGCTTAAACTCTGTATCCTGGCCTTAAAGCTTAAATATATATTGAAATGTGAAGTTTTTTTATTCGGTTCTTGGTGACTTTAACATCTTGATTGTCCTTCAGCAAACAGTCATCTCAAAGTGAAGTGAAAAGTAATTTTAAGATAACATGGTCTGTGCTTTCTCACAGCTGGAATTGTGACTGTAATGAGCTCTCCTCTGAATTTCACTTTCTTCCCTTCTCCAGGGACCCACAGTTCCATCAACTGACAACCTGACGTGCAGAACACATGACTTAACACACAAATGCACACTGGCGGCGCATCCCCCATGCACAAACAGTCTGTGGATCCTGAGCGGGCTGCTGGATCCTGCTGTGTTTGTTCAGTATTAGCTCGAGCTCCATGAATGATTCAGCAGCGCGGACTGCATTCGTGCGTGTTTAGAGGGAAAGGGTGGTTGAGTTCACATGCGGTGCGTTTAAAGTGCGTGTCCAGCACCTCTTATCGGGAGCAGCTCTGGAAATGTTCCTGTCGTGCTGCCTCTCTTTCCTTCTGTCGTGGCGGATCTCGTCACGCTCCCTGGCCTCGCCGTCCTCGCCACCTGCCGCGAGAGATGGACGGATGGGAAGAGGGAGAGAACAGGGTGCAAAGAAAAAACGAATAATATAGAAGAAGAGAGAAGCAAGGGGTACACATGAGGTGAAATGGTGCAACAGAAGTGTGGGGTGAAAAGAGCAGAGGAACAGGGCGGGGCAGAAAGAGAGAACAAGAGAAGGTTTTAGAAGGAACCTTAGAATATTTCAATCAAAATCACAGCTGATGGATGAATCATTTACCACAGAAAAGTTCTATTTTATAATCACAATCAATGTCCTGTCGCTAAACAGCCATTCAAGGAGTAAAAAAAAAAGAAGAAGAAGAAAATAGACACGAAACATTGATTTTTCCTCTCAAAAATATACGTGATTATCAGTGGGGAAGCAGGAACATCATTTCACAGCTTACTGGTCCTGTCAACACTGGCAGACTGAAAAATGTTGTCATGATTTATGCCGGTCATGTTCCTGATTTGGAAGTGGTGACAGCACTGATAACAGAGTCCGCTCTACTTGCTCAGAAAAGCCTCACACAGATACATCCATGAATATTAAATAAACTTTATATCCCTGGCTCTTATCTTCAGGGCTCACCTTTGTCACCGTGACTTTTGATCCCTGCCCTGCGATCTCGAGCCATTTGGGCCAGCTCCCTCAGCTTCTCCTCCTTCTTTTCCTTCTCCTTCTGAGCCATCTTCTTCTCTACCTGAGCTCGCATCTCCACGGCCTCTCTGGCCTGCAGACATAATCAGCATTTAAATATAACGATCGAACGATCACTTTAAAGCACAACCTTTGACGATCGTGTGTTACCTTTCTATCAGCAATATAGAGGGCCTCAGCCAGCTTGGCAAAGTTTTCATTGATGTGAACCGTTTGAAGACCCCTTCCATCAGCAGCCAGACGTTTGTCGAGTGGGATGGTGTAGCCCTGAGCGCAACCAAGCATAGTGAGGAAAAAAGTGAGCACACGTCATGTACAAAAAACAAAACCGACCCAATAACTATTTCAGATGTCACGTTACCTTAGCGTTCTTCCAGTTGGAGATGCACGGTGGAATCTTCCACTCTTGCTGCTCCTTGACCGTCATCTGTAACAAAACTGAGAAACTATTAAACATAGCGCAAGCAACTTGATTTAGGATGCAGCGTTAAAATGACTGAAAAGCCGGACATCTGTTTGAGCCAACTCTACCTTTCTGCTTGGAGAATGCATCACAGGGGCAGGGGGAGAAGGCGGTCCACGAGGAATCTTCTTGTTGATTCTGAAGCACGAAGATTGACAGGCAAAATATTTTAGATGTTTAAAAAAAATTTATCCTGTAAGACTTTTTAACACATTTTACTTGGAAGTCCTCATTTACTCCTTACTTTAAATTTCTAGGGTGATCAAAACACCACACCCATAAAAGGGACACATTCTACAAAATAAACATCTAGATATCATAACTATGTATTAAAGTGTCAAAACAGATATTAAAGGTTAAATGAACACATTTCAAATGACATAAATTAATGATGGAGATAATGTTTACTTACTTAAACCGTGGAGGTTCCATGGGGTCTTTCTGCATTTCCACCATGCGGATCACCCTCTGTTTGGCCCCTGAATTAAATGCCACTCCCTGTTGGGACGGGGTGTACCTTGAAAAGAGGGAGAGGATGAGGGGAAAGTGCCAGACAGACAAAACTTTACCCAAACCCACACTGACATCCGTTAAAGCTAAAAATACAAGCATGTAGTTGCGTGGCAGCAATAAGAGCTTTCTGAATTCTCTAAATACTTCAATAGTTCATTTAATAGCCCTTTAAACAGCATCCTGTATGAAAGGAGAAAACAATGCTATCCCACAAGTTAGCGATACACCATTTGACCATTTATATAAACAATTAACATAACTGACAAAGTGGTGCAGGTAATGTGAATGATAATTGTAAGTTAATCTTTCATTTCACATCATGAGTTAGTGATATATCTTATCAGCTAAACTCTGATCATCACATTTTTCTAATAAAAAGCTTCTTGTCAAGTTGTTGCCTTGCATGAAATACACAGATCTATGCATGTTCTCAGAATCATGAGTCAGACTAATTGATTAGTGTTTAAGGTTCTGCATAATTCTGCTTGCACCAGTACCGTCTGTTCTTGTATTGCAGCCTTTAGGATGATCAGAAATTAATCAATAACTAACTAACTAAACTAATACAGTCTAAGTGCAAAACTCTGGTTTTGTATGTTGAAATTCAAGTGAATCCAGAGGAGAGCTGCATTATTAACAAAGAGGTAATTATGGGTGGATGATCTGAATTGATCCCTAGACTCGAGTAGTTATGTTAGCTAGTGTACATCATTAGCTTACTGTTAATAAGCTGTACCCAAAAGCTGTTGTACCCACGTTAAAAGAATCTAAGAACGGGAGTAGAACTGAAAGAAGGCCTCAGGTCCATGTACTACAGAACAGTAAAGAAACTGGAAGTCAACTTTCCGACCCTCCTCCCTGACTGTGTGCAGTGTTGATCATCTTCTGACTAATACATACCTGATGTACTGTGCAGGAGCTTGTTTGTCTGCGGCTCTTACAGGCATGGCAGCAGCGATTTTTTGAGACACCTGCTTCTCCAGGGCTGCACGGGTCTTCTCTGTGAGCTACAAAAGGATGATCATGTTTACATTCCAGATTCAAGAAAAGCAGTCACATGACACAAGAGAAACTGTGCTTCTCAAACATTTAGTAGTAAGAAAGCATCCTGACTGGAAACAACATAAACTGATGAAGGTTGAGCATGGTGCAAAATCGGGAGATGAACAATCTCAAACAATTGCAGGCTTTGATCTACTGAGAATCAGTAATATCTCAAGTACACTAAAACACTACAGCCTGAACTGTCTTTTTATTTTCTTTACTTATTTATTCATTCATTTAAGTCTTTATGGTTTAGTTTGCAGGAGGATTAAATAGACTTCATCCATCCATTCGCTTCCGCTTATCCTTTTCAGGGTCGCGGGGGGCGCTGGAGCCTATCCCAGCTGTCATAGGGCGAGAGGCGGGGTACACCCTGGACAGGTCGCCAGTCTGTCGCAGGGCTAACACACAGGGACAGACAACCATTCGCACTCACATTCACTCGCACATTCATACCTAGTGGCAATTTAGATTTTCCAATTTACCTATCCCCACAAGCTGCATGTCTTTGGACGGTGGGAGGAAGCCGGAGTACCCGGAGGGAACCCACGCAAACACGGGGAGAACATGCAAACTCCACACAGAAAGACCCCGGCCTGATGTTGGAATTGAACTCAGGACCTTCTTGCTGTACGGCAACAGTGCTAACCACCGTGCCACCGTGCTGCCGATTAAATAGACTTGAATCAGTAATTTTGTTAGACAACCTTGTATTTCACAATGACAACTAAAACGAATCTTAAAGATAAGCAGTCATCCTGGTGTCCAACACTTCTTACTAATTAAGTTTAAAAAGTCTAAATACAAAGTTGTCAAAACTAATTATCACAAATTGTTTCACTCGCTCAGCAACTTTACTGGGACAAAAATATACGTTGTCCATTTTTTCTTTGACATCATCGACACCTCTGAAAATCACTTTGTGACGGCTTTATATAAAAGTTTTACTTGCTTCTTTGGTAAATGATTCTAAAAATGACAAGTGAGCACTCACATCTAAAGTAATTCTGAGGGCGACGTGCTCTTACCTCTTGTATAGCCTCCTCATCTGGCTTCTGTAGTCCTGGAGCATCTTCATTGAGAACTTCCTTTGGAAGCAGGTCTGTGTATTTACTGAAGATCACCTATAAGCATGAAAAATGAAACCAATAAAGGAATACCACTTTTTAATATGAAAACAGAGCCAGAGATGCAAATAAACTAAAGCCTAAAAGTCATTTTCTGGCCGTGTGAAAGCGATGTACATGACAGAGGTTTTATTCAGGCCTTAAAAGAATTGCTGATTTTTATATTATGATTTAAAGACAAATCCTTGGATTGTATTGAGAGGATCCCTGCTAACTGTCAAAGGGATAAAATGCCCATATACCTTATCCTTTCCCTGTCCTTGTCTTGCAATGGCATCATATTTAATCTTTCCTTCTGCGTCCACTTGTACTGCCAGGGCATTTGATGTCTTCTTCTTTCTACCCATCTCCAGAGGAAACTGAGCCACATGGATCTCTGGGAAAGCACCTCCATCTCCAAAGTCCTGCAGAAACACATATTTTGCAGTGAAAACTCAGAGTTGATTTCATCTTCAAACCGTAGAGGTTAGACAAAAAGGGACCCAACTATAAGCGAGCCAAACAAGAAACCTTATACCATACTAGCAAGAGGTTTTACCTCGAGTGAGCGAGGTATCCAGCCTTTTCTGTGTCCATAAGGAGGGGGCTCTCTACGGGATGCAACCAGGGCGGTAGAGTAGGACTTCTGGGCCCGGAGCTTCTCCTCTGCCTCCAACTGATCTTGGGACAGCTGGGTCGGCGCCGGTAAAAAGCTGAACTCACAGGAATCCTCATGTAAGTCTCAAAGTGATGAACAGTAACACAGGCGCTCTAAGCCCTGGCTAGCATTAGCCGCTAGTGACAACAAGTAGCTTCGAGGTTAATTAAGACACGCGTGTAAGTGTCAGTTCAAACAGCTAATGATCAAGGTAAGTTAAGAGAAAATGTTAAAGAAGCAAACTTAAACACGTGGCTGCCTAAACTACGTCTACACAACGAACTACATCATATCGTGACCACAACTGCGTGCTGATAAGCTAGCTATGCTAAATGTGGAACTCGCGACATTTTTACTTGCTAGCCGTAGCCGTTGGCATCGACTAAATCAGATACAGAAACGACAGCGTACATACCACAAATATCAGTGTGATACGTTAATCCTAGTCTACACACCAGAAACCAATCGGTTGAATCGATATCTTATTTCCTAACAGTTTTGCAATTTATAACTACAAAAGGCTTTGTCGTGAAGCTCACCTCGTCAGAGACATCTTCCCGTTTCTTCCTAAGCAATGAACTGCACATGCGCGAAGACAGAACGGACATGCGCAGAATAGAACAGACGACAACCACTAGAATCAAGAAACGTTCTGGACAAAGTATATAGGAGGAAAGTAGGCAGGGGCATTTGTAAGGTCTAGGAAACGACCGATGGAGAAAGAAGAGCAGAATTCTTCATACTTTTAAGTTATAAAAGTATCATGCAAAATTGAAAACAATTACTCATTTAAGAATAGAAGAAGTGGTAACTGATAACCTGAAAATGATAACTAATTTATGTTCATCTTATTATAAAGAAAACTTTATACGCAGTGATGCTCTGACCTTTTTAAACTCTTTACAAAACACTCACAAACTGGAAGGAAGGTGAGGATTTATGTGACACTATTATCTGTCAAAAAAATCTGTGAATAGTACTCCTAGCCATTGATCAATGGTATTTGATCAGTGGTTGTTGATCAATGTGCATGTTAATGATTAAGGAACTGACCTCACAGCCCAGTGTTTATTCAGTGGGCTGGTTTCAGTTATTGTGCAAAAGTACTGTTTATAAGGTTGGGGAAGCCTGCAGTCAGCTGAGACTGAAGAAGTCACTTGGATGAGTGACGAAACGTTTCTCCCACTGAAAACACTTTGTCCAGATGAACAGAATCAACCTTTTGGAATCTATAAGAAGGCTGAAAAATAACAAATGGGACGGATAGCTTGTCATCTGAGTTCTATAAATTATTTCATCCTCAGTTATGAATGTATATCAGTTGATGCATTACCCTGGCGTATGACTCAAGGATTAATTACTCTAATTCCCAAACCTAAAAAAGATTTGCTTTTAATAGACAGCTGGCGTCCTATTTGCTTATTGAATAATAATTACAAAATTGTGGCCCTTGTCTTTGCACAGAGAATCAAACCGGTGTTAGAGTCAATAACTGATGAAGAGCAATTTGACTTTTTACTAACAGACATATTTCCAATAATATCAGGCTTATCTTGGATATGTTGAATTAGTCATAACTAATTCCAGATAATGGCTATATTCTGCTTTTAGATTTTTTTTAATGCCTTTGACACGGTTGAACATCAGTTTTTACATCATTCACATAAAAGCCTTGCCTTTTTTGTAGTTATATAACAATGCCAACTGCTCTATTAAGCTTAAACGTGGGTCATCAGCCAGATTTAATGTGCAACGAGGCATCAGAAAAGGCTGTCCAATTTCACCATATCTTTTGCTTCTTGTTGCTCAGCTGCTCTGCTCACATATAAAATCAAGCAACTTACAGGGCATTTCTATCACTAACAGGACATTTCTCATTGATTAACTTGCTGATGACACAACTTTGTTTTTAAAACATAGCACGGGGATTTCTTCTGCAAGTATTTTGTTAGAATCATTCTCTAAAACTTCTTTTGCCTTAATCTTAAAAAGTGTGAATTATTTTAAGGAGTGTTTAGACGTGTTTTATTTGGAACAACAGTTACAGTTACAGTTACAATAGTTCTCACTATTTTTGCAGTCTGAAATATTGAAAATTGACGATCTAGTGAAATTCCAAACAGCACAAATTCTATTCAAAGCAAAAAATAAAGAACTGCCAGGTAATATTCAGAGTATGTTTTTTTTGAAAGCAGGAAGTTATAATTTAAGGGATTTTTGTAACTTCAAAACAATGAAGGTACGTGCTACAAGAAAAGGCTTTTGTGTTTCTGTTCATGGAGTGAAACTATGGAACAGTCTGAATATGGAATTAAAGCAACGTCCAAACATAAAACTGTTCAAAAAGAGTTATAAAAATATGATCTTCTCAAACTATAAAGAAAAGAAAAATATTTAAATTAAGTGAATGTCTCTATTTAAAAAACAAACAAACAAACAAAAAACTCATGATGTGATGTTATAGTATATAGTATATCAGAAATCTGTTCACTATTTTTATTACAAATTATATCAGTAAGGAAGCTGACTAAATATTAACTGATAATTTATGGCAAAGGGGTGGGATTAAATAAGTGTTTACTTCTTCCCACTCCCTTTCAACATGTAAATTAATCAGAACGTTTTTTTTGTATGTAATTTGTATAGTATTTTTTTCTTTCTTATTTTCTTTTCTAAATGTACTTGTATATTGTTCACATGTTGAAATAAATTACCAACCAATCAATCAATCAATCAATCAATCAATCAATCAATCAATCAATCAATCAATATTCTCTGTAAAAACAAATAATTTTTTCCCAGAACTGGTTTGATGATAACATTCTCATGGCAAGCCAACTATTATCTATATAGAAGTGCATCTGTTTACTTATGCTGAATTTTTACACTACTATAAAATTCCTCTTTTTCCGAAGTAATTCTCTGTTGTTTTTGACGCTATTCCCTCAGGATTGTTTTCACTTCTTTGATGCGTAACAGGAAATAGAGCCCAGCTTCTGCCTCCTCAGGTCTCTGGAACTGAAATTATTCAGACTCGTTTTCTACCCTTTTAACCACCTAAAACAAGAACCAGACAACTCAGAATCTGTTTCTTCAAGATGTGCTGTTCATGGTTTTATTTTTGGTGGTTATTTCTTGATTTTATGTACTTAAAAATTGACAGTAGGCTTTCTAGATCATGTAGTAACAAACTGAATAGAAAAAGGCCCTCCTGCATGCTAGATTTATAGAGTCCTAATGCAGTAAGTGAGACAGTGTGCGGGAGTTATATTTACATTGTTGTGAAAATACAAAACTATACTCACTGCCTTTATCAGCCATCTGTATGTTTTTTTTCAGTTGGTGTTGTAAGTAATACTCGCGGCTATCAGTGGAGTCTCAGGCAAGCCAGTAAGTGCAGACAGATCAGATTGTAACTTGCTGCAAAAAGCATTTGGAGATTGTGTATTGAGCGTACGTGCCAAGCAGCAAACTGAAGGGCTGAAAAATGAACCCGGCACAGACGTGTCAAAAACTGCAGTTCCTGGCTGCGAATCAAACCCCACAGATGCTCCTGATAAAGTGCCTACATTTAAAGCAAGTATTTCTTGCATGTTTGATCCATTTAATTGATCTAATTTAATTCAAAAAATTCACAACTTCATTAGCATCTTGGCTGCTGTAAATGGCAGGTGCAGGCACATGTGGCTGTCGATGGTAGATTTCTGTAAGGCTTTCTGCTGTGCTCCAGTTTTGGCGAATTGCACCTTTCTGGCTCCAAAAACGCAAGTTAGCAAGTATTTAAACATATAACAGAGATCATGGAGCCTATTTCCATCTTTTATACCCTACAGTCAATGATATTGACATGACGCTTCATGACGCTTTTTTTATGCTAAGTGTTGAAAATGGCAGCACACATGTCCTTGACATCTGTCATGGCATTACTATACTTGAAAGTTTCACAGCCCTGATGTCCCCCCTTTTAGAATATCTTTTGTTTTTGAAGCAAAGTGTAACAAAGCAACCTTTTGGGCTGGATTTAGGTGGAGATGAAGGCTGAGGCAGAGTAGCAGAGGCAAGAGGTGCTTATTTGTCCACATGCTGGGGCGATCGTGGCTCAAGAGTTGGGAGTTCGCCTTGTAATCGCAAAGTTGCCGGTTCGAGCCCCGGCTCGGACAGTCTTGGTCGTTGTGTCCTTGGGCACACTTCGCCTACTGGTGTTGGCCAGAAGGGCCGATGGCGTGATATGGCAGCCTCGCTTTTGTCAGTCTGCCCCAGGGCAGCTGTAGCCGCCTCCACCAGTGTATGAATGTGTGTGTGGATGACTGGGTGTGTAAAGTGCTTTGGGGTCCCTAGAGGGGACTAGTAAAAGCGCTATACAAATACAGACCATTTACCATTACATATGCTATAACTCCACAGACAATTAAGGGCAGGTCAGGCCTTCCAACAGTAACACAGCGCACACACTGTCTAAGGACAGATGGCAGCCTTAAATACTCTTATCTGTTAAAGGACTAAACCATTATTTACTCACAGGTGAGTTTACCAAATTCCAATATTCCACCATCTATAGACAACCCACACTTTCATAAATAAACATATACATTGTACAATTTTCTAATAACAATGAAAACTATGATATATTTTAACCTTACACCTCAGCACCATCATAAAAACACCAAAAGAACACGTTCCCCACACTTTCTTAACCCATCGGCTTTCCTGGAACCTTTAAACGATGTCCGGACTCCTGGGAAAGCATTTGCCCAAACAGCCTGGAGAGGTCACAGAGGACTTTTTACATCAAAACTTTTACCTCTAGACTTCACACATAAACCTTTGCCTAAGTTTTACTAAACAGTAGACCTTATTTGCTCCCCATAACAATTCTTTACCCCTCCAGGGCAACCACCACACGTCTCAATGAGGAGCAGCTATGCAGGCCCTGGAACAAAAGGCTACCTGCTAATTATTAAACTACTCAATAAATATCCAATAAATAAACTTCTTTTGTGCAAATAGTTATTGGTGTGCAACTCTATGCCTAAAGTGCGGTGTTAAATAAAATGCTAGTTAAAGTGCTTTTAATAAAAATTGCTGAATGGACCGACAAGTCACTGATAAATTGCAGCCCTTTGCACCAACAGTCCAAGCTGCACTTCCATGTTTCTGTTTTTGTAAGCACTGATTCTAAAGTAGTGTAAAAGCACAAGCAGGAAAAACAGCTGACGTTATCTTGTGTAAAGCAGCTGGAAGGAAACCTCAAGCAATCACGTCCTAGTTCCCATTTAAGCCTATATGTTTCACTTTTTTACATTTGTTTCAAAAACGTGCTTTGCCCAAGAATTGTAGGATTATGTCAAAATAATAGAGTTTGCTGTTATATTGTATGTGATGAATATCTTGAATCAACCCTTCTGACATGATGATCAGCCATAAAGCAATACGGGACATCCCCACAGGTGCTTGTAAGCTTTCTTTCCTCCCCTTCCTCTGTGTCTCTCCTGTGAGGCAGTCTGCCAGTCCCTCAGCAGAGACATAGTTTATTAATGTGACACAGGGTAAAAGGACACGTCAAAGGAGATCAATCATCGGGCTGTGGTACGGGACAAGAAAGCTTTTAATAAACCCAATCATCTGGGTGCTTCTCCCTCTCACTCTTTATTTAATGTGCCTGACATTTGGCATTGAGGAGCCCTACACCATCCTGTGTGCACACCCTGGATATGCTGTATCAGGATTACTGATGGAGAGGTCATTGTTTCAGCACTCAAGTGAAAAACCTCCGGGGAGCTTCTAAGAAGTGCTGTAGACGCATGACAAGCAGCATTTCTTTGTGAATGACGGGGGATGGTTGAATTCAGTTTTTAGGTTACGCTGACAGAAGTGGTCACGATACATTTTTCACATAAGTAGTTTTAATGATTGATTGATCCCACATTCCTGACCGTTGAATGAAATACAAGTGGCTGCACAAATCTCTTCAGTGGGATTTAAAAATGAAAATGACAAATAATTCAATTTTTTTCTCTATTTTGCTTGAAGAGCAACATTTAATGGAATATATTCCTCAGCTTAAGGTCACAGAAAATGCAAACCAGTCGTGCATTTTCTTCATGAGGCCAGACTAATAATAGTAGGGCGCTTCTGCATGTTACTGGCTGTGTTTAATTTGGGGTCATGACAAAAGGTGATGCAGGCCAACACGGAGGTGGCAGAGCTCCTGGCGATGTGGACGCTCAGAGCAGCAGTAGTGTCTGAGGCTGGGGAAGGCGACGCATGCCCTGATACACGACGACGTGGCCCCTCAGTGTCACTGTAGGGGGACATCAACCAGGGAAAAGTGATGTTTAAACTCTAGGGCACAAGATGAATGGACATAGCCATCATACATCCATCATTCATCCACACGTCTATACACACTGAATGTATCACTCTGCTGGATCAAGGAGAATCATAAACACTGCCCACCCGGCTCCTGAATGAAAGTTTTAGGTTCCTTTTAGTGCTGCTGGCTTCTGTTGCTTAAAAAAACATGACCTATCCGTTCAAAGACTCCTTATGGAAAACCGACCGTGTTGATGTAACAATGACAAATGTTTAATTATTAATGTACACGAGGAAAGTAATATGTTAACTGTGGTTTTTTAGAACTCACATGCAATCAGCTGAGCATCACTGTCATGCTCAGGCAAGTTTTGATACATTGTTAAAATAAAAATAAGAACTCTTAGAATTATTTGTTACATTGTGTCTTCATTGTTTCAACTTCATGCACATTTTAGTGCACAACATTACCGTACAGCAAGACTGTCAAAGAATAATGGTTGTTATTTTTTAAAGTGATGTTAAGCAGTAGCTGTCCAGGCTTTTCAAAGGTCTTTCAAAGTTTTTCTTTGGACATTGGCTTCTTTTTCACCTTTTTTCAGTCACATCCTTATACCTGACCATTTTCAGATGATTATTTTAATGTGTGCTAAAGGGGAAAGAAAGGAGTGCTCATTCCACATTTAGACAGAGGAGGTCAGGAGAAAAATACAGTGTCAAGTATCTACAGCCATGTGTAAGAAGAGGAGGGTGTGTCATGGTTTAGCGTTGCATTTCAGCCAGTGGTGTTGGAGATCTTGTCAAAACTGATGGAACTACGAGGACAGAAAAATGCCATCAGATTTTGAGCCAGCATGCAATACCATCTGGAAAGCTTCTGATTGACAAGGATTTAATTTTTCAGGATGATCATGATTCTAAACACACTACAGGTGCAGTAAAAGCATACCTGGATAACTCAAAAGTGGACGATGAGCGCCGAGCTATGAGAAGTACTTGTAATTTGCTCGCTGGAGATACGGGAATCTAAAGAATTTGTCTTCTCCTCGCTCTATTCTTTGGAGAGGAGTTGTTCTCACAGATGAGCTCCCCTCTGCTGAAAATGATTCATGTCACAATTATTAGTAAGTAAGTAAGTAACATTTATTTATATAGCACATTTCACAGATAAAAATCACAAACTGCTCCACAATAAGTCTGTGAAGGTTCTCAGTCATCCAGGTCATTGTAGTCAAAGGAGCTTGCAAAGAAAAGCGTCTGGACTTCTTTAAGTTACTTGAAGACCCAGCAACACGCTCAGACAAAAACTGGTTCACCCGAAAGACAAAACGCCAAAACACAGACTTAACAATGTGGTGTATGCTGTACAGTGCAGCGAGGAATGCCCAGACCTCTACATTGGAGAGACCAAACAGCCACTTCACAAGCGCATGGCACAACACAGAAGAGCCACCTCCACAGGACAAGACTCAGCTGTCCATCTGCATCTTAAGGTCAAAGGTCACTCTTTCGAGGATGCCAATGTTCACATTTTGGACAGAGAGGACAGATGGTTTGAAAGAGGAGTGAAAGAAGCATCTATGTCCACTGTGAGCGACCATCTTTGAATAGAGGCGGTGGTTTACGACACCAACTCTCTGCCATCTATAATCCAGTTTTGAGATCCCTTCCCAGACGCCTTAACGCCCACTCACATCCTGGGCCATCTGACCTCAGGAATTCGCATGATAAGGTGGGGCCAGGTTTCACAATGAACTCACCTGAAACTCTGGCTGATTGGGACCCACACCCAGTTCCACACCTTGGCTCAGGCGATTAGAGGATCATCAGGAGGTCCTTTTGTCCCTCTGTGGGGGGAAACTCCCACTAGGTTTATATCTGGGACTCCCCACCATTTGACCTTAGAACTGAAGAAGCTTCTCGGATGAGAGGTGAAACGTCTTCAAGTAACTTAAAGAAGTCCAGACGCTTTTCTTTTAAGCTCCTTTGACTGCTCCACAATAAGATCAGACATACAAGTTAAAATGAATTAAAAGCCTGTTTGTATAAAAATGTCTTCAGCTGCTTTTTAAAGGAGTCAGTAGAGTCTGGACAGCGTAAAGACAACAGCAGGGAGTTCCACAGCCTAGGTGTGTGAAAAGCCCGATCCCCATGTATTGTGAGGTAAATACTGGGAGGAGAACAGGAATACGTTTCAAAAAAGAGAGAGACACCGAGAGAACGCACGGGAGCCTTGTAGCTCCTCGTGAGGAGTGAATGAATAAAATGAAAACAACTTAAAGTGGGTCACCAGACTGCCAGTTCCAAGTCTGGTGTATTTACACGCACTCACACATGCACGCGCACAAGTACACATTTGCATGCATAATATGCGTGCACAAATACAAATTGACACACTCGAGAGGATGTTTACTGCATTCCATGGAGCACATTTGACAAAAGCGAGCAAAGCTATCGTGGCACTTTGTTTATTCACTGTTGCACTGCAGTCCTCCACCTGAGCTAACAATCTCATATAGCGTCACTGTGTGTCACCTCAGATATTAGATACAGAAAGATGGTCTTAAACGAGTCTGTGTCTATTTCCATTTACCTGCCACACAAGGTTACACAGAGAAGGCTGTTTCTGTTCCCTCTTCCGGCTGCTTGATGAAGAGAATCGGTTTGAATTACATGGATGTAAGTTCTTCCGTATTGTCACAAATAGAATCTGTAAATCTGTTAGACAGGTATGGACACCTTGCTCGTTATCCCTCACTGGTCATTAGCGCTTAATGTTCACAAAACGTTGTTCTCTTTTTCTAGCTACAAACTGTTTGGACTTTAAAAATTGAAAAAAAAATCCTGATATAACTAAAGAGGGAGCAAAGAAAAAGGAAGATGGGTACAAATTTTACAAAGCAAAAAAGACTGAGTAAAATTAAGTTATTTTAAGAGTGGCAAAATCCTGGGTTACTGTGTTGTCAAAGCCAGGGGCAATGCTCACTGGCCTTCCTGCAGTGGAGTCCTGCTCAGTGCTCCTCTTTGCCAGGATTAGGATGGATTCCAGAAAAAGACTGGGCCAAATAAGGTCGGCAGAGGGTTTGCACAGCTTACGGGGGCTAAATAAACCAATGGAGCTTGTCATCTAAAAGAAAGGGAGCAGCACTGCGGACTAAGTGGAAGAAGAACAATATTTGATTGTTCGCATTTGTCTTTGTGAATCCATTATTTTTAAAATATGCATGTTCAGCTGATGGACACAATAAGGTCAGGGGATGGATGATTAAGTTAGAAGAGGAATGGGTGACTCAGTGCTGAAGACCTTGTAGTTTATGCGGAGGCGTAAACAACATTAACAAATGTACACATCCCTGCCCGAGGTTGTGAATGATTATTTTATTTACCAACGGTTGGATAGAAGAGCGAGTAATACAAACATTTTCCAAGATATATATTGCATCAATCATGTCCTCTTTTCTTTTGGACTGCTTATTCAGATTTTCATGAATTTTGAGGTCGAATAAATAAACGTGTTTATTCGCCCGTTGGCTCATTACATAATGAATGAACCATGTCAAGCAAATCACATCTACTCCTCAGTTCACAGATCTGCCACTAGATGTCAGCACCATCCCGAGAAGGGTCATCAGTTCTGCACAGACACACACAGACACACACACACACACACAAATCCGAGCACATCCACTATCACAAGTGAGAACAAAGATGCCTCCAGGTGTTTCTACGACTCTGAGCCCTACTACACTGCATCTGTTTTGCATAAGAAAGAGACAGACACTGGAATGGCGAGATGATGCTGTATACTTGTGGGCGACTGCATGTTTTTTTTTCTAAAGCAGGCGTGCTTGTGCGCAGTTCTGTGCGAGTGCCAGGAAACGCATTAGTAGACAGCGAGAGAGAGAGAGGGAGCCAACAGCGGCCAGTCAGAGCCTCTTTGCATCAGCAGGCGGGCTGTCTGAGATACTACCCCCCCACCTCCCACCCCCCGCTTCCTGCTCTTTTGGCATCTTCCCAACTTGGACAGTGCACACCCCATTTAGGGTGCTTGGTTTTGTGAAATGGGCTCCCATCAACACCAGCACTCCCATCATTTGCCTCCCATGTTGGAGAGGAAGTCATTGATTTCCTAATCAACAAAAAATTGCTCTGTCATTCAGAGAGAGCTTGTTGTCGAGAGGGCGAACAAGAACAAATTAAAATGCTCCCCGCACACACTGGCGAGCCCTTTACGCAATTATTCAGCCTGCTGCGTGTGTTCAAATAAACAAGGAAGCCAAGTTGCTCTCTGTTAAACCCTAATTTCATGCCGCATTCGTGCATCCGCGGGCACGCCGTGGCTGGTTTTCGGCACCTCGATGTCGATCTGACCTTGAGAATGGGGAAGGGGGAGATACAGGCAGAGCTAAGTATGAGCAGCGGCACACGGGGCTCGATGAGGGGTGCTGATAGTGAGCAGCGGCAGCGTCTCCAACAGTGGAGATATGCATCGCTCCAGATTTGAGACAGAGCCCTCGAAGTGAAGCGAAGGATTTGAGAAGCGACTTTAAGAATCTGCAGTTCAGCCTCATTTCATGCGCTCCCTGGTTTTCAGTGGAGATAGCGTTACACACTAAAGAAAGACAATGTTCGCCCAGGTGCAAAATAGTAGTTCTGTGTTGCTGTCGGCTTCCATTACTATGACTGGTCTGTGTTACTTTTGTAAGGGATTATGTGGACAACACATAATGGAACAACACAGTTACAAAGTCAGATGCAGGACTAACATCGTTAGCTAGCGCACCACGTACCTCATCACGGCTCACCTGGATATCTTCCTTAGTCTGTAGAAGTATCAACTTTACATAAATGTATATAGTGGCTGTATACTGCTCTCACCTGAAACACAGCAAAATAGCAGTTCTGTGTTACGTGTGCAGTTCACAGGGAAGTAAGGAAATCTGTGCAAGCTGCTGTAGTAAATGTTGGATTTGGAACGCAGCACTTGTTGTCGAGGCCACATTAGGACACCATGGGCTGCAGGGACTTTTTAGGGTGTCTTTTTCAAGCCCCCTGATTTCTCCAGCACAAGTCAACTATCACTCTGCTACAGCTCCAACCTGCACAAACACAGCACAACACAACAGCTCAGGACTGTGGCTACAAAAACAAGCCATAGATTGATTGTAAGCCAGGGTAAAGAAAACACACACACACACACACACACACACACACTGCTAGAGCTGCTTCATTGTCACAAGGCTATGTGTTTAGTTTAGCTAGCTAGCTTAAATTTTTTAATAAAATGTTTAAATAAGATGGAACATAATCTTGCTTTGATACTTTTATTGAAGATAGTTATTTTCTAATATTGGTGCACACATTTACTCAAAAGTTCTGACTCTGGTTTTCCTCTTTCTGCTAATAATACTTACCTGTTGTGTTTCCGAAAAAGTGGACTGAAAGTAGAGGACATGACGTTGGAAAATTTGTAAAATAATTAGTTGTTGTTCTTTTTGGGGAATTCGAATTGTATTTTTTATATAATCAGGGAATCTTAGTTTGTAAATTTATTTGTGGACTCATGTTGGGGTTTTTAGATTTATGTGATGTTTGGGTAAGCACCCCCACCCCCCTGCTTGTGTCTGGCAGGATAGCCTATGTCTACGCAATCTGACCAATCCTCTGTCTGTGTGTTCGAAATAACTAAGAGCAATACATAACTGAGGAATTCGTTGCTGTTGTGTTTAGAGGCATGAAACTCTCACTTTTGGAAAAAACAATGATTAAAAAAATGTAATCATTAGTTATTAAACTCTCTCTCTCTACCACAGTGTGTCCTCTCTCCCTCCCCTCACCTTCAGCTGGCTGCCGCAGATCATTGCCCCTCCCTGAGCCTGGTTCTGCTGGAGGTTTCTTCCTGCTAAAAAAGAGTTTTTCCTTCGCCAAATGCTTGCTTATAGGGTTCATCTGATTGTTGGGCTTTTCTCTCTGTTATTTTGGCATCTTTACAATATAAAGCACCTTGAGGCAACTCTTGAAACTGAATTGAATTAAACTAAAATAGTCATGGATGGTTCCTGGTGAGGTCTAATACAGCAAGTATGTAATAAACTATAAAATCTTGTATTTTTAAAACTATATATATTTATATTTTTTTTTAGCAAAGTTGTTGCGTTTTAACTCAGATTAAAATGAGGTGGTGCTTTTGCTTAACTAAGTAGAAAAAGGAGAAGTAAATGTATCTGCTTTCTGATCATGTAAGGCCAACAGAAGTGTACATATTTCATACCTTTTGGGATTTTTTTATGTGGATTCTGGTTTGTGCATGTCTGTGTCAGTGATGTGCCATGTGATTTGTCCATAATTATCAGTGGGCTTCCTCACACACAGCTGTGTGTGGGACATATTCCTGTGACAGTGCTGCCAGGCCAGCCACGCCCTCTAACCACTGTCTGATTGATTCGTTGGAACAACGTTGGCCCTTGTGCTTTCATCTTTATGCATGGAGGCTCCCCAAGGCGATCAAACCCCAGATTTTATTCATTTCCCCTTCAGTCTCCATTCACCATCTTCTATTCATGGCTCTCTCAAACGTACCACAGGCAGCCAGTGTACTGAAATGGACCTCATTATCATAATAATTGCAGGCGAGGTTCACCTTAGGATGGCTGCTTCTCCACTACAACCAGATGACGTGTTCTGGTAGTGAGTGATGCGATGGGGCCGCTCCACCCTAACAGCTTTCGACAGATGAAGGAAACTGGAAGTAGAATTTGCATCTTGGTTCTGCACGTACCTGGTAGCAGATCACCTGGCATTATCTGCTAAGGAAGAAGGGACACAGCAGCATCAGGATTTGATCCATGTTGGTCACATCAGCAATCCAAAATGTTATAAATGATTAATTATTAAATATATATATAGCAATAATGTTGTCTTTTAAACATAGACGCAGTAGTGCCGGCGATCTTCCATTGGTCTCTTATGACTAGCCCCGGCTGGTGAAGGAGAACTGTTCCTCAGAATGATTGCCCCAATTTTGCACTCAGTGCTTTCTGATCTTCAGCAGCGCTAACTCAATTCAGTTTGAGGGGGTAGAGACCAAAAATGCACGTGAAGGTTTGTGGAGAACTTTGCATTAATAACTTGCAAACATCCTGGGCTACAGCAGCCAGTGAAATACCTCTACACTTATTGTTTTTTCACTTATTTGGTGTGGTGGGGAGGGGAGCCTTTGGTGATCTTGAAAAAAGTAATCAGTAACTAATTACTGATTTCTTCCCCCCCAAAAAGTAATCCCGTTACTTTGCTGATTACTTATTTTCAAAAGTAATTAATTACTTAGTTACTTAGTTACTTTTTAAAAACACGATTTACAACCTGAATAGGTGATAAAGCGATAGATCTTTCAGCCCAATTCTACTTTTTCTACATAATCATCATACAAAATGTAATCAAATGGAAAAGTCTCTTTTTTTTTTACTTGTTTTATCAGTTTTAATCTTTTAACTTTATGCATCAAGCAAAAATAAAATTATATGCACCATTCTCTGACTTGAAGAAATTAGTTTAACATTTAAACCTATTTTCTGCACATTCCAGCACATAAAATAAAATATTTTTGTGTTTACACTCAGTCTTTCAAATAGATGCAAGTAAAACACAGCAGAAAATAAATAAAGTCAAAGACTAGCGGTCCTGTTGCTCTATTTTCACCTGTAAAGCAGGAGTGGGGTAGGCGGAGGGTTACCCTGGTGCAGGTGTGCCGCGGTCAGTTGAAGAATCCGCGAGTTTCTCTGTGAGTTTCCCATTACGTCGTAGCTACTCGGTGCTTGTTTAGGGTTTTTTTTTTCGCTGTAAAAAGAAGTTTTCTTCCCACGCACAACGGACACTAATGTTTTTGTCACTTTTTATGGAATCAAACTCAAAGTAAGGTCAGTACTTCCACGCTTTAAACGCTGCACGCTCATACTCTCTCTGCACTCGATATATGATCCATTGTTGATCTGCACACAGCTGTTGTCACGAACGTCGCACTCGCTTACGTCACTGTCATGAGACATTCTTGCAAAAAAAAATCACGGTTGCAGTAACGCAGTAACGCAGCGTTCCTACGGGAAAGTAACGGTAAGCTAATTACCGTTTTTGCAATAGTAATCCCTTACTTTACTAGTTATTTGAAAAAAGTAATCAGATTACAGTTCTTGAATTGTTCTTTTAATCAATATTCACCTTTTTTTTAAAACCTTAAGTTAAAAGAAAAGATTGGCACGACTTCTATACCACTATGGGGGCCTAATGTATTAGTGCAGGTTGAAAACTGGAAACCAGATGAAACCATTATCTTGGCTCTTAAGTAAACAAAATCCAGCTCAGCACTTCAATACATTAAAGTGATGTGATTACTTTTTTCATTGATGGGTTCAGTAATTAGCCCAGATTACAGCTGCTCTAACCAACTGTTTTGACATTTCAAGTGCAGCTTCTTTGCTATCTAATTTTTTTGAGTTAAAAGGAATCTGATTATTTGCTATCATTTCAGTCTCACTGCTTTCAGCGGACACGCTGACCTGATTGATTACGATAGGCTTGTGATTGGCTGAAGGAGAGATGATATATAAAGGATGAATGAGATATCATTTCTTTCCAACTATCTGAGTAATGTCATACTGCACTGGTGACACTATTTGCAACTACCATCTGCACATTAGTGACTGGGTGGCGGCGACATGGTATCGATGTCCTGCTTCCAGGGAGCTGTAATGGCATCCAACTTTATATATAGTGAGCTGGAGATGTGACGTTAGTCTCAACAAAAGGAGGAGAAATGTGACTCCGGGTAACTCCACAGCTGTCTAATCCATATATTGTGTCTTTTTCATTCGCTTAGTCACACACCAGTGAGCCGATGTTCGAGAATCACCTGGCTTTTTGTTCAGGGCTGGAAAATGTGCGAAAATGTAGGCTGACGTCTCCTTAAACCAAAATATCTTTTCTTATTTGGAAATGGTTTGTCATGGGGTGAGTAACAAAAAAAAAATCTTATGTTAAACAATATTTTATGCTTTAAAAAGCTGAATAAACAGACCACATATTACTCACCATTATAGACATGAGAGTGGAATTTCTCTAAAGTGTCACATTTGTTCTTTAAAACTCTATAAAATCTTTAAAATAATGTATTTTTCTCAAATATCTAGATATCTATCTATAGATATATATATGTATTTCTTTTTTCTTCTTCTGCCAAGTAGTGTGTTATGACAAAGGTATTAAAGACCAGAAAAGGCACAGCGGGCGCTGGAGTGGATATTCATTTACATCTCAGAGCCAGTCAAGGGTAGCGAACCCAAATGGAACTGCCAGTACTGTCTCCCTTTGGTTTTATCGGGCTTTCTCCGAATTAGCACTGTATGAAAGTAAACTGGAATATGGATTTTCAAGGCCCCACCAAAGCCCCCACCGCATAAAGATAACTCAGACGCTACCACTTGCAGCCTTGGTTAAGGGGTGTATGTGTACGTATGTATGTGTGTGTGTGTGTGTGGAGGGGGCTGTGAAAGATCACAGGGCATGCATTTCATTGCACTGGCCTGAACTGTAAATTAGCCATGCATGACAGTAAAATACAAGGCATGAAATTAGCTACAGCTCCCCTCCTCTGTCATCTGTCTCCCGTGACATCAGTTGCTCTCTGCTGTGTGTGTGTGGAGTTTTTTTTTTGGGGTGGGGGGCTGGGGGGGGGGATTTTTCCATTACAAATGAAGTAGCAGAAAAATGCAGATCGGATTTGTTATGGATCAGCACTGTGGAGTGGTGTACGGTTATGTCTAACGCAAAGCAGTCACATAATTTGCTGCTAAATAAGAAAGAATGAGCGATACATGATGCATTTCAAATGAGTACATATATTCTGATTTGGCAGTAAATGTGTGCTTTGAATTTTTAAAGACAAGGCTGTTTTAAGTGTGAAATTGTTTACGAGAGGAGAAAAATTGTGCAACGATGCCTTGAAAATGTCTAGGTTTTATGTCCCAACTGATCTCTACTCTTTACAACTTCAAACATAAAAATATCTCTCAGAAATAAATGATGAGACGCTCCTCTTTTTTTTCCACGCCTCTGAGATTGCTAACAAGCGTGGCCTTGATTTCTTTGGTTGTGTCTTTTAGCTAGCTGATGACACATTCTCACATGATACACGTCGGTATCATAAAGGACATCTTTATGGAAGTCTTCAAGGACGGTGACTCTGCAGGATCTGTCTCGCTCTCTGTGCATGACTTTCGTTTCAGGTGTAATTCCCTCGGCAGGCTTTCGCAAGATCAATGCATAGAGTTACACCCACTGCTTTTATGCTTTATGTTCTCATGTAATGCATCTACACCTGGGTTGAAGTAACATTTTTTATCCCCCCCACCACAAAAAAAGCCCATGGAAGAAAGGAGTCACTCGACATTGACTCAATTGACCTGGCTCTCCCACTGGAATGAGGTGTTTTTGGCTGAGTGAACAGTGTTTCAAGGTTATGGCGAGAGATGCAGTCAAACGTAATGGCAGCCTGTAATGAGTGTTTTCCTGTGGGATGGACGGTGACTTTGTGGATGGCAGGTGATTTAAGGCCTGAGGGAAAAAGGATTAGAGACTCTTCTGCCATCTCAGGGTTCAGACTAATTTAAACTGATAAAGCACAGTTTGTTAATACCTGTCTTTCTGTTTGTGCTTCTGCACTGCTTTTGCTCCGCGTCAGTCAAATCTACGTCTCGTTTGTGTTTTTTCTGAATGAAATGTTTGCCTGTGCAGCTTTCTCTCATGCCTGTTCGCCTCCTTTCGTGCTTGGCCTTTGTGATTGGGATATCCATTACATATTTTTGCGGTGCCTTAAAACGACGTGGCGTGTCAGGTGCAGATGAAGCATTGTCACTACAGGGAACCGCTGGCATTGTGTTCAGGATGAAAACAAGTCAGTGTACGATGGCTTGATGCATGAGCAAAACATTTGCCTAAAAATTTCACCTTAGCAATAAAGACCAACTCAGCTGTACTGAAAACACAACATACTTATTGCCCACAGGTACATTTAAAGCAAATGTATGCGTGGGCTGGAAAATAACGTCTCTGAAAACTGCATCTTTTCTAATGGCCACTTGAGGCCAGCTTAAAAAAAGCGGAGTCAATCCCCCATATAGCATTATGGGTCATTCCATCTCCAATTATTGTGGGCCTTCTGCTCAGCCGTCTCCGATTTCCCTGCAAATTAATAGTCCAAAGTTTGGATATATGCATATTAGGGGTGCAACAATACTCGTATCGATATTGAACCGTTCGATACAGTGCTTTCGGTTCAGTACGCATATGTATTGAACAATACAAAATTTTTAATTTATTTTATCAACTTTCCTTCTGACGATGCTGTCTGTGTTGAGCGCTCAGTGGATCTGCGCTCGACAGTGCAGCCTAGGCGGAGTAGTCGAACACAGATTCACTGAGCGCAGAGCAAGCTAGCGAGACAGAAGTTAAGCTCTCCTTGCAACATGGCAAATTGAACCTCCCCTACCCTCATTCAGATCTGGCGTTTGGAACTATTTTGGTTTTCATGTGACGTATGACCCTGAAGGTAAGCGTGTCATGGACAAAAGTAACCACGCAATGCTCAATTACATGGGTGGGAACTAGTGTGTTAGCGCAGTTAGCTCGTTAACGTGTTGGCCGTCCAGCCCCACGCACGGGGCGATCCGCAGTAGCTCGTTAACGGTGATTTGCCGTGTTGTGGCTTTAACGTCATTTCAACGAGATTAACGCTGACAGCACTAGTGGGAACACAACGAATATGACTGCACATTTACTCCGACATCATCCTAGTGCAAACACAAGTGGAAGCAGACAAAAACAACAAGCACGCATGCTACAAACTTTACCCGAGTCATGTAGACAGCCGTTAGCACATGATTCTCCTTATGAGGACCTGATATGTTTAATATGCTGCTGAGAATATAGCCCAGAAGAAGCATATAGTATAGCTTTTATTTTGGAAAGAGACATTTCTCTGTAATAAACTCTCTTTTCCAAAGATGAGCGATTCCACAATCAGATAGATTTATTTTTTTATTACTTTGTTGTTTCAGCAACATTAAATTTAAAAACTGTACTTTTGAGTTAAAATATATATTTATAATTTTAATAAATGACAAATTAAAAAAGCATGAACATTTTTTTTGTATCGAAAAAATATCAAACCGTGACACCAAAGTATCTAACCGAACCGTGAATTTTGTATATCTTTGCAGCCCTACTAAATATATATGTTTATTTTTGCATTTTGAAATCTGAGGCAATAATTCAACATGAGTATATCAAGAACTGTTAAAGGTAAGCCAGACATTTTCACTGGCCTTTATTAGTATTGGCTTGATCACTCCTGCGATATTATAAAAGGCATATAGTTCTAGTTCACAATGATGCAAAGTGAAACATGTAAAACACCTTTTGAAATGAAATTCTTAGTCATAAAAATGAAGAAAATGCTATTTTTATTCAGTGTTGGATTGAACATTTATAACAACTTGTACTGTGACAGGTTGAAGGACTACTGCATATAAAACTGTTCAGTTAATACTAATTCATATCAGCTGATATAACTACGAAAATAATGTAAATATGGTAAGAAAATGGTTAACAGTTTATTATTTTTCATGTTATACTAATGGCTTTCATGTTACTTAAGAAAACTACAATCTATACATTTCTGATCGGCTAGTAAGCCTTTTCTGGGATCGATTAGTAGTGTCTCTATTATCCACTAGGGGGCTTTCGCGCGTTCTCCTCACTGCAATAAACTACTGCATGAGAGACGCAAGTCATAATCACTCTTGTGATTCTTTTCCCCCTGTTTTCAGGGGTGTAACAGTACCACAAAAACCAAAATATTAGTAGTAACCCAAATATATGCATATTTTACATTTTGGGACCCACTTTGTAAGCATGCACGTCCTATAATTTTAAGTTTAAAATATACAAAGAAGCCTTAAAAAAGCAACAATTTATGTTTATGTTGCAACTTGTTATAGTTTCATAGCATGTCTGTTGAATAATAGGGGAATTTTCTTCATTTTACTAAGAATTTCATGTTAAAAAGTATCCGAGATGTTTTATTTTACTTTATTGTATAATTCAGCTGTATACTTTACTTTTTTTTATTATTATGTGCTCTGTATATTATATATGTTGTATTTCATGCCTGAAGATGGAAGGACCCCATGTTAAAAAATTTTACAGGAGAAAAAACATGTCTAGTTTTTATTGCTACCAAGGGTTTTAAAAAAATTAATAATTGAAAATGAATGAATTGGCTGTGAGTGACAGACGGACGTTACACGGTGAGCTTGGCTTTATCTCAGCTAATTTTGTTTACTGAGCTGAACCGAACCTCTTGCTTATGTTTGTGGTGTTGTTGCAGTTTGCGGCATTTTTAATCCAATCCTGAGAAATATGATGTTTGCTGAGTGGTCGAATGTAACAGAATGCCCCAAAAACTCTGCTCTTAGTTTTGGTTTTGGTTTTTATTTCTCTATAATTAACAGCTGGCTATGTGGTGCATACATTCCACAGTCTTGTGAAGCTTGCTATGAAAAATTAACCAATAACTTTAGACTCTATTTAATGTGGCCACGAGCTTTGCAGAACTTTAATCGTCAGCATGGGACTCCTCCACTTATATACTGCATTTAAAAGATTGATATATTAATAATGATAGCTGAAGTGAAATAATATTTCAGGCTGTTAATTTAGGCTTAGGCACACAGTATGTATTATTTATGGCTTTCACCATATCATATTTTCTCTATGTGTTTAAAGTAATGAACTTAAAGGTGCTACTAGATGTCTATAGACTAAAAAACAGTGAATCGGCAAGCTGAGCGTTTCGTCTCTTTTTGGAATCAAACACTGAGGTCACATGTAGAGCACACACAAATGTAAAGATAAAGACACTGACATACAAAAGTGATAGTGCGACACAGACTTAGATTAAATTTCCTAATGAATATCGTTTTATTTAAGCTTTAGTCACATTTTTAGAAAATGTGCAGGTGTCTCAGATAATTCATTTTTTCTCTTTCACTTCCATATTTCCTTTATCCATCCATCCATTACTCTGGCTACACACTCCATGCCTCACCGAGAGAGAGGAGAGCATGTGGTACTGCATCAGTGTGTGTCACTGTGCATGCCACTGCATGCTATGAACACTGAGGTGAGAGGAGGAGGGTGACAAAGTTGTGCCTTGTAGCGCTGTCAAAAGTCTTAAGCCACCCCTCATTTCTTTATATTTCACTAGGAAACTGGGAAATGGGTGCAGTGATTTATTGAAGCTTGTACAAACATACGTGGAAATACAGTATATGAGGCAAAAACAGAGTCTGTACAACTATAACAAGCTTGAAAGCCAATATCTGGTATGACCACCAGATATTTAGTCTTCGACCTTTATTCTTGGCTGCCTTTTGTTCTGTTCCCTGTTAAGTTGATCCCACACCGCTTCAACTGAGGTCCAGGCTCTGGAGAGGCCAATCTATGACTGATAGTACACCACTGTGTGTTTTGCTATCCAGGTATGTTTTTACAGTGTTTGAGATAATTGCCGTGGTGAAACAATGAATCTGTTCCCAATCGGATGCTTTCCATGGATACCATCAGAAAATACCATCAGATTTGGATGAAAATCTGTGTTTTACAGATGGCTGCAGACACTGTTGCACCTCCTCTGTATGTACTGATGATGATGCTCTGAAACAAAAAAATCCAATTTGGATTCATGACCCTGTAAGTCCTGTTTTCCGTAACTTTTAGTCCAGTTCTTGTTTAATTTGGCATAACTCAGCCTTGCGAACAGGGAGATATGCTTCTTGGCACCCACCCTTCCCCTGAGACCATTTCTGATGAGGCCTCAGTGAACAGTAGATATGTGCACATGAATTTCAAATACTGTTCACGTGCTGGGTTTTTTAGGCCTGCCGCTTCTCCTTTGGTCCTCCACTCTCCCAGTTTCCTTAATTTTTTTAAAGACACAATGAACAGCATGTTGGGATACGTGTATGTTTTCAGTTATTAGCTTTTTTTGTTTGATGCAAAAATACTTTTTTATGCCTGTCAGACTGTGCGGTCTTTGGAGTTTTTCTTAGATTCATTTCAAGAATTGGAAACAATATGAAAGCTGAAACTGAAGCACAAATAACTTGGATGGTCTGCAACGCACCGCAGGCACTTGTTATTTGTGAGATATATCCACTAAAAGGTGACAGCACCGCAGGTGCTGTGGAGCGGTCCAGTTCCAGGACTTGAATTAGTGGAAGTGAAGTCTAGCACACAGTGATCAGCTACAGCTGTCTGGCACTTGTCATTTGCTATGGAGGGGAAGATTACAGGGCTTCAAATCAGCTGTAGGCAGGTATTTTTAATGCTGTTAGGGTGAACATTTTAATGTGAAACAGTCTATGGTACACTCACATACGTACATATGTGCCTTTTGATCTTAACGAAATATTTTGCATTTCCTCAAGCTCAGATTCTTACATTATTTTAACAACCTTCCACACACACACAGCCTGCATCACTAGAAATGACACATTGCCCTCTCTGCATGTGAGACATACGCCGTGGCAGTAAACAGTGCAGAATACGATTTATGTGCCTCAGCACTGTGGCAGGAACAAGTGATAAATCATGGAGTGTTGTGAAGTGGACACTTCATCAGGCTATACATTTTCTGAATATGTCCGCTGTAATTTTGAAGCAATGAGTGCCATTACTTTCTCCTCATTGTAATTAATGTCACCAGAGAGAGAGAGAGATAAAGGTATAGAGGGAGAAAGACAAAAATAATACACAGACAGGAGAGGAAATAAGCAGTTAGCAAGCCCGAGAGGAGAACATAATTCAGGGCTGGACCGAGTGCCTCGGCTGTGAGATAACAGTGATAATACAGGAATTGTGGCTGTTGTTTCAGGGATAAGCTAACAGTGTTAATTCCTATAATTCTTAAAATTACAGTTAAATTACTCAATGCATTACTGATTTAGCAAATATTTACTTGGAGCCTAACTGGGAGAAAATGTGAAAGTAATGTTTAGCACCTACTGGATTTTTGACCATTCAGGGGGAGTAGTGTCACACAGATCACTTTTATAAACTACTGTTTTCACTATAAAGTTGGTAAGGCTGATGTTACCGACAAGCAGTTGCGTATTAAAAACCCAGTAGATACAAAAAAAAAAGTTTAGTGAATTTTTGTTCTTCTTTGAGTCCCTCTCAACTTTAAAGGTACAGTTAGTGATTTTTGTAAGGTTATGTAACAGAAAAAAAGGATACTGTACTCATAAATATACAATGAATACTGTGTAATTACATCTTCCAACAAACTAATGCATTCTCATAAACTTATGCATTGTTTTACTATTTCTGGAAAGAAACTGGCCACATAAGGTGGAAGCTGGAGGAAAAGAGGCATTTGCTTGCCATTGAGAGGCATGTAGATTAATAACTGAATCTTTGGACTCTATATATGAATATGTCATACCTATGTTTTATCGTCTGAGAAGGGATCACCTTCACCAAGAAGAAGGGAAACGTGAAAAAAAGAGACAACACTACTGGCATCTTAATCAAATATCATCCTCTTCCTTCTCACCCCAAGCCTCATTTCCTGAACTGAAATCAGGGATCTAACAGATGAAAATGTGCATAAACATGCTCATTTTTACTAAAAATGTCACAGTTACTTATTGTCAGCAGGTTAGATATGTGACCCTGCCGTCTCCTGCAGCTGACAAGAACTGGCTGAACAACAACAAGTGGCAATAAGCGAACATTATGCTAGCTATTGTTGGGCTGAAATCACTTTCTCTCTGATAAACATTTTGATTAAATTCTCACATTGTATGAGAGTGTATTTGCTAACCCTCAGAATCCAGCAATGTTACACCCACTTCAAAAAAGCTTCACAGCAAACAGCAGCTAACAGAGGCTAACAGCAGCTAACAGAGGCTAACAGCAGCTAACAGAGGCTAACAGCGGCTAAAGGAGGCTAACAGCGGCTAAAGGAGGCTAACAGCAGCTAAAGGAGGCTAACAGCAGCTAAAGGAGGCTAACAGCAGCTAACAGAGGCTAACAGCAGTGCTCACTAACAGTTCAGCATATCCTCAACAACTCACCACAGTATCTTTATCATTGATCAGAACTGAGCTTCTCTGACTAACTGACGTGTATCAGACTCCTTTCCCGAAGTTTCACAGCCTCTTTCAGAGTAAATAAAGGTAGACGCTGCTCACCTGGCATTGACGGCTGAGGTAAAAGTGGACTCACAGCCTTCAACAAAAAATGGATCTGACCAGTTTATACTGGTAGCAGTATAAACATGCTGATTGGAACTGGCTGTTATAGGCTGTATTTTGATATAATGTTTTTGATCTCTCTTGACTAAAACCTGTTTGTCCTGTAGCTAGGATTATGCACCTAACTGTGATGGGTAAGAAAACAGACCTCAAATGACTACAGTCTGAAGCTACTGACAACTAGTGGTAAAAATTGTAACCACCATAACTCTAATTTGAAAGTCCAGGGTGACTGTCAGGCTAACATGTGAAATATTTTTTGGCAATAGTTAAAAATAGTAATATTGTTAAATACACTGTTCCAAAAAATAGTAATGTCAAAGTATCTTACTGTATATTTTACAGTTTTGTACTGTCTTTCTAAAATATCATTAAATTTACATAAGTAGACTGTGATTTTACATGTCAAAGGTAAAATAACACAACATCACTGTAAATATAATAAAACACAATTTACTTGTTTTTTAAATATATTTTTTTGTACATATGCATATTTAGATTGTAAAAATACATTCAGAAATGTATCATGATTTCACAAACATCTGTCCGTTATTTGAAAGATCGAACTGTTGAATTCAAATGTAATGCTATGGAAAAGTATATAACATGATTCCTATAAGCTTGTGTTACATCACATAAGTATTATTATCATTGCTATTTAGGGCGATTGTAGCTCAAGAGTTGGCAGTTTGCCTTATGATCAGAAGGTTGCCGGTTCGAGCCCCGGCTCGGACACTCTCGGTATTGTGTCCGTGGTCAAGACTCTTCGCCTACTGGTGATGGCCAGAGGGGCCGATGGTGCGATATGGCAGCCTCGCCTCTGTCAGTCTGTCCCAGGGCACGCAATCCATTATTATTTAAACCAACTGTTAACTGTATATTTCTGTACATTTACGTATTATGATTCATGTTGCCACATTCATTGACCTTGTTTATAGGTAATTTCATTGTTTGATCACGTTAAAATGTTCCTAATTTAATGTCTAAAAGCACTTGGAAAAGGCAGAATCCCATGTAAAATTAGCGCAACAAACTCTATTGTCATTACTGGAAATAACCGTATTATTATGAGGAAGTTATTTTCTGTTATGTTACGGTAGTATTTTGGCGCCCCAGCTGCCGGAATATTACCGTTTTTTAAAGATGCTTTTTTTAACAGCGTAATATTGGGTTAAATAAAACCTTTCTATTCAACAAATGAAAAACCTGATGACCACACTGGCATTGTGACCATAAACTTACAACTGTACGCCCACGCAGACTCACAAACCAAAGGAAGGTGACTGTGGAGTTACTACAGCCTTGAAGTTTAGAAAAGCCACATTCAGTCAAGAAATACTCTGTGTGAAAACCAGCAACACCCAATTCAGAAAAAGTACAAAGATGTAAAAAAAAAAAAAAGAATAAAGAGATAATGACAACATCAAAACATAGATTGCTTGGTTTAAAGTGCCCAGGTGTTAAAGTGAAAAATAAATCAGACAAGGCAAATCTTCCACATGAACTATTAAACTAATTACAGTGAAAAGAAAACAGCAGTGGTATAAACACCACACATACACGCACACACATCTTTCAGTTTAGTCTTTCACCTCCTCAAATTCCTTTCTGCAATTGTTATTTGCTATTATTACAAGCAGTTCCTTTTATTAACAAACATGCATAAAAGGCTGTAAACAATACAACTGTTAGTTGGAAATGTAAAAAATGAAATACCTTGCATCGTCCATCGGGCCAATTGTTCACAAATAATATGCACCAATAATTCTTTTTTGAGAGCTAGAATGTAAATGTGCCTGTTTGTAAAGCAAACAGGGTCAACTTCTGTTGTTTAAATGTGCTACAGAATTTAGCACAGGAAACAGACGTGACAGTCAACGTATATTTTTTCATTCCAAAATTCAACACAATTCAGCGGATTACATAATAAACTTAGCAGATAGAAACAAAGTATCAAGCCTACCGCTCTTGTATCGATCCAATACCAATGCCTGCATTGGTATGGACACTATTGATATTTAGATCAATCTGCCCAGCTCTACTTCTTATGGTGCCCAATTATTCCATAACATTTTTCATATATGTGTTAAAAGATGTGCTATTTTTAAAAAAAAATCTACTTAATGTAAAGAAAATGCCTTCTAAAAGTCTTTTCTGCAAGCTGAAATGTTCACAGATGCATACTCGACACCTCCCCCTGACACTGTGTATTTTTGACTGCTCCATTTTGTTTTTGAGATGTATTTTGCCTCGGTCAGCCTTGGAAATGAAAAGCTGACTGAGTGGCTGTGTATATTACAGGCCTCCAGGTGAATTTGAGAGAGGAGGGAGCAGCAGAGACCAAAAGCAGATGCAGGAAGCAAGACCGTCTGTCGGAGAAAGCGGGAGCAAAAACAAGGTTTTTGTGCTATTATTTGAAGTTTTATTATCAATTAAAGATGTTCTTAGACAAAGGAGAACATTGCTTCTAATTCTGCTCTTTAGGTATGGCTCAGTGGATTGGCCATGCAGCATGTGTGGACTGTTACGAGTACGCATGCTTCCACTTGGAAAGATTAAAGATTAAATACTAAGAGTTTTTAATCAACTCTGGAAGAAGAGAGCAGTTTGAGAAGTCATAGCCTGTACTATTGGAAGAAAAGATTGATTTGTCGCTTCACTTTACTCTCGGTAATGAAACACGATAAAGACTTTAAAGATCTCATTTTATTGTTGCCAAAGGGCAGAAAAAGAGAGGCGAGTGCACTTCGACACTTCATAGCTGCTGTGATCTGCAGTGCCTGCATGGCCAAATCCACGCTCCATACATCATCCTGGGCATACAAGGAAAAACAAGATGCATGTCAATGCTCAAAAAGCCTTACTGATGCAATATTGTTGTGTTGGAAAAACACCTGGCGCAATTTCTTCACTCGTCGCCCCAAAGCTCAGCAGTGTTTAAAATCCAGCACACCTTTGATCGGCACGCATGATGCATTTTCTCAGCCCCTCTAAACCGAAAGCGACAATGCATACTAAAAAACCTTGGGGAAATGCTGCAAATTAAAAATCGAGTTGGAAAAACAAACACACACACACACACAAACGCACGCTTGCATCCAGCATTGCTCTCACGTCGTCTTCTCTCTCGCTGCTGTTGCGAGTTTCTGTTTGCTTTAAACACAGATATCCCTCCAGTCCCTCACGCTGCTGCACACTGTAGCAACTCAAGGCCTGTTGATCAATGCAGCCTTAATTTGAGAGCATGGAATATAATAGAGGCATTAGCGTCCATTGATTGGAGCGCAGAGGGCCAGTTGCAGTATGAACGGAGAGTCGATAGAAACATCACTTACATTGACCAATACTTGCAAAAAGCCCCTCGGGGTGGGGGGATTTAAATGTCAAGAACAAGTTTGATGTGGGGGAGATTTGACTGGGCTCTATATTTGGTTTGTTCAATTTTTTTTTTTAAATGTTTTTTTTAATTAGAAGAAGAAGCAAAGTCCTGTGATCACGTCAAATAATTTAAAAGTGTTCGAAAAGCTGCTAAGGGGAAAGAGTTAAATATTTTAGATGTGAAAAGTAGCGTTGATGAAGACTCTAACTGTTCGTGACCTGGAAGATTGGTGCTGGGCTAGCGTATGGTAATTTAAGGGTACATCTGCAAGGTTAGGAGGAAAATTACAAATTGATTTTGGCGATTTCACAGGGTATTATAAGCTCAACTTGTTGCATGCATTTAAAGATCCACACCGAACGATTAGGGAAATGAGAGCACAAGTTCAATGAAAGTAAAAACACTTCATCTTGGAAATGTCTGTGGAATCAGTGCAGGCTGTTTTAGAACACCGTCTAGGTGCTCGGGGCTGTCCACTGCAGGTATTTGTGGGTGATAAAAAAAGTGTTTCTTCATACACATTATGGCTTCTTTATTTTGCATGCAATTCAAACATTTTGCTTGTACTGTTACATTCGGTCTGTGAGATAACATACATTTCTCCCCTGTAATGTCCCATAATATCCTAACAGAGATAACAGGCAGTCCGGTCAGTAATCGGATTAATGAAGCAATCTGGCAATCAGTATTAATTAACCAAATGAGCCTAAGAATGAGTTTTTTAGGGGAGAAAAAGGCAAAAACAACAATAAGTAGAGCCAATCGTCTTTATCTGTGAGAACCACATTGCTCATCCACACTCTCTGCAGCCAATCATTCGAACCCTAATTAACTCTCTGGAATTGGCTCTGTGTGTGTGTGTGTGTGTGTGTTTTGGCCTAAATGTTCCTTTCCACTCTTTACAGTGCAGGAGATTATCTTTTTGGTTGTTGTTGTTGTTGTTGATAATCTGAGTGTGCTGCAGGGCTAGCAAAAGCATGCCAGGGGCAGCAATATTTCCTCTCTGTTTGCACTTTTATTGACTGTGCCCGAGTTGACAGAACCTGTCCAACAGTCAGTCACAGAGAGCTGTCCTCTGCTGCTTGTGTCAAACTACACCTAATCCTTTACATTTTGGTGGATAGAATACCTGAAGATGTCCAAATGCTTACAAGCCCAGAGATGGAAAGATGTTTGACCGTGGAGAGCGTGCACTGTCTGTCTCTTTTGCTGCACAGATTCCCAGCTGATCGACGGCATTGTTGTGCTCTCCATTCCTTTGAAGGCACTATCCTCCTTCCTCCTCCCTCTTCATGCTCCTCTTGTGAAGCATGAAGTAATAGTGGCTCAGTGAAACTGCTGCACTAGCTCTTTCATCTCCCCATGGAGCATCTGGTTGGTTTGAGCCATGTAGTTGCGAGTACACACACCCCGGGCCCCAGTGTGAAACTTCACCCGCTAACACACTCTGATGGCGTCCTCCGACGGAGTGTTTTTCGATTTTCACGGCTTATGCTAAATATGGCTCTCTCGTGCAGCTGGAAGTAGCTGCTGGAGACAGAGAGCGAGCAAGAGTGATGGGAGTGGTGGAGGGCAGGGTTGCAAATGGTGATGTGGGCACATGCAGGGCTTGACAGAAGAGATGAGCTCGGGCAGGTGAAGGGGTGAATCATGTTGTTGTGTTTTGCAGCAGCTAGGGGTGGGGCAGAGGCTGATTTGGAAGCCCAGAGGGGAAGGGGGACGGAGAGCGAATGCATTGAGGCTAATGTGGGGAGATACGAAGGGGGAATGAGCTGAACAGTAGGCTCAGTCAAGCAGGCAAGTTCACTCATTCAACGTATTCCCACAGAACGCTAATGTACAAGAGAGGCAGACAGAGTGGGTGGGATAGAGAGAGTTATAAAAACGAGGGAGGAAAGAAGAAGAGAAATATGAGCTTGGGGCATAAGTAGGAGTGTTACATCATGGAATAGTAAAAGATTGGGTCAGGTGGGAGTTTGTCTCCTCTAGGACTGAATTCGAAATCTCTCTGCTGCCTTTTCAGCGTGCAAAAACAGCCAGCCCGATAACTCAGAGAGCTTATTATCTCACAGTCCTCCACCGGCAGGTCAAACAACAGCCTGCACCTCTGAGCCCCCAGGATGGAGCACTGCACCACAGGGGACCCAGAGCTGCTGCTCTCCCCCCTGCTGGTGGAACAAACTACACAGTCACCCAGGAGCACTTCCAGCTGCGGGGACTTTTAAAACACAGACCTTGAGCCCTTTCGGTTTTAGCCATGTTTTTGTTTTTTTAATGATTCATTAGCAAGCAGCTTGCTTCTTTTTGGCTTTGCTTTTAATCTGTGGTCCTGTTGGGGGTTTCCTGCCCCTGCTCACGGTCTTGGAAGAATGATCCAGATGCTCCATTACAATTAAAAGTCACTTACACTAACAATTATTCTTAAATCAGAGCTTTTGGCCACTTGGGGGCAGCGTAAACAAGTCAACCTGTCGTCTTTTATATCACTAAACTAAGAATCGGTATTTCTTTGTAGTCATGCTGCTGGTCATCTGCTGAAAGTCTTTATTGCCTTTTTGGTTTGTTTTCAGTTACCTACATTCTGAAAACAAAAAACAAAAACAACCGGCTTTTCAGATGCTAAATGCTCCTCTATGTTTGCTGTCCAAGCACTGGCTTTTCATTTGGCGTTGCAGAACTATACAATAGTTACACGCTAAGACCAAGAACAAAAGAACAGCCGGGCTGAACCAAAACAATAAAATGGTCATCCAATGATGTGAGATGGCTTTTCTATCACGAGCAACCCTTTATACATTTTATCTTACGCTGTGTGTTTAGGTAAAAAAAAAGATAAACTCTTGATATTCTCTTCTATCTGCTGTGGCGTTGTTATACAATGTCCCTTGCGGGGTTCCGTAATACTACACATATGTAGAAATAATAATAAAAAATTCTATTTATTTATTTCAGTGTAACACATGCTACCTATGCCTGAAACTGTAGTTTATATTTTATTTGAAATGTTTATAACAACAACAACAACAACAATAATAAAAGTGTTACTATAATCATCGACTTTATAAACTTAAGGCAAATAATCACTTCTCTGAAGTGAAATTAAGATTCTAATTGATTCAGGATCAATGTGTGGCATTATTGATCATATATGTAGATCTAAAAATGACTCTCTTTGTCTGAAGACACATCTCAGAAAAAAAAAGACTCCTAAAGACAGCAGGATACATCAAACTACACTCAGCTCAAGTTAGCATTCGTCCCACTCTTGATTATAATAATTGTCTAGTTTAGTTTATTTCCCTTCAAGGTGAATTTTGTAGACATTTCAAACTGCATTAAATGTGAAAACTGAGAAAATATTAATGTTCTGCATTACTCTAAATGGTTATGGGGACATCTTTAGTCTTTATATTACTTTAAAGTATTCCCTGGCAATATTTTCTAAAGCCTGAAATAGAGCTGAGAGTTGGTTGGTTGGTCTAGTCTAGGGGTGGGTTTTTATAATCGATTTATCGATTAAAATCGATTCTGGCTTGGATAACGTGAAATCGATTCATTAAAATCCTGAATCGATTTTTTAATATAAATTTATTTTGCCCGAAATGCCAGAATCTCTGGTGAAACCTCACAAAATTTCAACAACCACCAAACAGCTAAGACAGTAAATGAGAGCAGGAACACGGATTCTGCACAAAGACGTAAACACAAACCACGGACCCGCCGACGGATCAGAATCAGTGAGATGTCGCCTTTCTCACCTGACGGCACGGACACGGTCGGGGCTGAAAGCCGACAGCTGCTGATTCTGACCTAATTTCTGCCGTTGAATACTGAACAAATTTAAACTTTTTAAAATTATGCAAAATGCAAAACGCTCAGCCGTGTCTCTAATAAAACCGCTGTAACTTCAGAGGTAATGTTCATAAGTTGATTAATGGTTCTCTTTCGTTTTTGATGTACTGCAGAATATTTTTTAAAAAAAATCCCAGGCCAGGAAAACCTTCATGTTTTTCTGTGTTTTATCTTCAGCTACTTTGACACAAAGGCATCTGCTGTGACGCTCACACCTTTGATAAAGTCTTGCGTGTGTCAGCTTCCTTTTTATAGATACAAAAATATGTAAATATACTGATCTGAATTATAATATTTCTGACTGTCAAAATTTCCCAGATTCAAATCGAATTAAATTACAGAATGATGACGTCACACACATAACTCATTGGCTTACAGAATGATGACATCACACACATAGCTCATTGGCTTACAGAATGATGACGTCACACACATTTAGAATCTTACCTCCAATTCTTCCTTTTATCTTTTGATCCTTAAACCCATAAATAGGGGTGAAATGCAACGTCTTTTAGTCCGTTACTCGCAGCATTTACGTTCACAGCCTTCGACTGTTCGTGACACAGATTTAGAGTATTAGCACCAACGTGATCATTTGATCCTAAAACGGACAAATAACGGTGAAAAACAACGACTTTTAGTCCATTACTGGCAGCATTTCTGTTTGCAGCCCTCAACTGTTCGCCAAAGAAGCATTTGGAAACATTTGGAGCCTGACCCCAGACTCCATCATGTCTCAAGGAGAAGAACCAAAAAGTCAAGAAGTTGACCCCGGTGCTCTTCCCTGGGATGAACCAGAAGACCCTTACCTCTCCTCTCTTCCTTGGGATGAACAAGTTGAATTAGAGGAGAAGCGCTTGGCAGAAATGGAGAATGAAAATCTTCTTAACAGAGAGAAGATTGCGTTATTGGTGGAGGAAAATGAGAGACAGAGCGCTCAATTAAAAAAAATGTCCTACCAGCTCCAAGAAAAGGAGAGTATTATTGATGAAAAACAATGGGATATCACAGACATGGAGAAAAAGAACCAAGAGCTCCAAGGAAAGCTGGATGAAGCTCTAGAAAAAATTAAAGAAATCCTCCAAGAGAAGAAACAACAGGACATGAGACAGAGACAGATGCACGATCAACTCGAAAAGATGGAGATAAAATACAGAGTGGTAAAAGCAAGGGATGATAAAAATCAGGAAACAAATGAAGAGGTTCTTCGAGAGAAAAGGCAACTGCAGATCAAACAAAAGCGAATGGGCCGCGAGTTTAAGAACATCAAGAAACAAAATGACGAGTTGCAAGTCAAGCTTGATGAAGCTCTGCAAATAAATGAAGCAATCCTCGAAGAGAAAAACCAACAGGACATAAAGCAGCGAGACATGGAGAGCCAACTCCAACACATGGAGGGAAAAGACAGGATGCTGCAGGCAAGGCTTAACGAAACGATGCACAAATATGACGAGTTGCTTCAAGAGAAAAAGCAACAGGAGATAAAACAAAAAGAATTAGATTGCAAGCTTCTGAACATAGAGAAAAACAGTGAAGGCTTGCGAGTAAAGCTCGATGAAGCTTTGCAGAAAAATACAGAAATCCTCAAAGTGAAAGAACAACTGGACATAAACCAGGGAGACATGCAATGCCAACTCCAAGGCATGGAAGGAAAATACAGAACACTGCAGGCAATGCATTATGAAACACAGAACAAATATCAAGAGCTGCGTCAAGAGAAAGAACAACAGTACATAAAGCAGAACGAAGAAAAACTTCTTCTTGTCCAGAACTTTGAGAAGACAAACCAAAAACTGCAAGAACTTCGCAACAAAATGAAGTACACAACAGCTGAACTGGAAGGAGAAAAGGAGAAAGTGCAAAAACAGGAGGCAACAGCTAAAGAACTAAAAGAAAGGCTCAAAGAAGAACAAGCCAAATTAGAAGAAGTGGAAAAAATATGCAAGAAACTAGAGAAGCAAAATACAGAAACAGTGGACGAGTTGAGATCCGTCATACTAGATAAAAAAGTGCTTGTGGAAAAGCAACTCAAGAAGAAGAAAAAATGCTTCCGCTTCTTCCTCCGGAGGGCCACTCCTGCCTCATCTTCTTCCACCTCTGTTCCAGCTTAATTTTCCCTTCTCCTGTCCCTCCCCTCTCTCCCCAATAATTTAATAATAAACACAATTGGCTCCATTTTACACCTGTTTGATCAATGTCTTCATTCAAGAATGAATTGTCTTTGGTCCCAGGTCTGAGGACCGAGGACTCGTGTGTATTCTGTGTTTTCCTCGTGTTGATGATCCTCGCGGTCGTTCAGCCCAGGAGTCCAGATTCATTTTCTGTGTATCGTGTTGGTTGTGTTCTCTTCTACTCCCTCCATCTTCCTGTCTATGTTTTTGTTCGCTCCCGGATGTTTTGGGTCGTCGGAGGGATCCCTACCTGGGAAGTGGCGACCAGTGTTGGTCGAGTTACTTGAAAAAAGTAATCAGTAACTAATTACCGATTACTTCCCCAAAAAAGTAATCCTGTTACTTTACTGATTACTTATTTTCAAAAGTAATTAATTATTTAGTTACTTAGTTACTTTTTAAAAACACGATTTACAACCTGAATAGGTGATAAAGTGATAGATCTTTCAGCCCAATTCTACTTTTTCTGCATAATCCATCATACAAAATGTAATCAAATGGAAAAGTCTCTTTTTAAAACTTGTTTTATTAGTTTTAATCTTTTAACTTTATGCATCAAGCAAAAATGTAATTATATGCAACATTCTCTGACTGGAAGAAATTTGTTTAATATTTAAACCTATTTTCTGCACATTCCAGCACATAAAATATTTTTTGTGTGTGTTTACACTCAGTCTTTCAAATAGATGCAAGTAAAACACAGCAGAAAATAAATAACATCAAAGACTAGCGGTCCTGTTGCTCTATTTTCACCTGTAAAGCAGGAGTGGGGTAGGCGGAGGTTTACCCTGGTGCAGGTGTGCAGCGGTCAGTGGAAGAATCCGCGAGTTTCTCTGTGAGTTTCCCATCGAAATCGAATTGAATCGAATCGAATCGTGGATCGAATCGATTCGGGACCTTGTCAATCGGAATTGAATCGATTCCAGAAATCAGTGACGATACCCAGTCTAGTCCTCCTGTGGGCCTCTTGAATTACAATATTGAGAAAGATTATCGTCGATTTTTTTTCCGCCAAAAACAGCAAAAACATCATATTTAGTCTAGTACACAGGTGTTTTTAAAAACATAAAAAGGGCTGTCAAGTGCATACCATAGACAATAACCTAACCATGGAGGTATGTTGGCCATTTAACAATCTGGCGCACAGTCTGATGTCCAAAAAAAGAGATAAAATTCTTCACCGTGTGTGAGTTTTCCAAAAACTACAGTATCCCAAATCCACATGGGAACGTAGCCTAGGTTTAAGTATACACACTCAGGACATAATTGTTACCTAAATTAGGAAGTTTAGAAAGGTAGCAACAGCTGGTAAACCATCTCCACACAGGAACTCTGATCTGGATTCAGGACGAAAGGACCAGTTGAGTAGATATTAATAAGTTGCTGCCTTGCTCATTAAATGTATTGTTCTTATTTTACAAATATGCAGTGTCAGTTACTGTTTCAAACAAGCAATGTAAGCAATGATTTTACAATGAACTAAGGTATAATCATATAGTGTTTTGGGATGTGGTTGCTAGCATAGCAGAAACAGCGGTTGCTGCTAACGCTATTAAGGTTAGCCAAAAAAAGCCACACATTTCAGTTACATCTGAAGCATGATTCTATAAACAGTTTCATATAAAATACCCACAGAATAGTCTGTTCAAGGTTTTGAAGGTTTTATGGTTTTTAGTCAACTTTTAAATTTTTTTCTCTCTGCTTTAAACGATTAGCAACTTAGTTGCTAGGAACATCTCTCATCAAAGTTGCGCTTTCTTACATGCAGCGCACAACGGGAGATGTTACAGATACATTCTCACTACTCAAGTATTCCCTTTGGGCTGGGTAATGGCACCGTGGTAGAGTGTGCCCATATCGCTCAGCTGTTTCCTTTGAATTCTCCAGCTAATTACCCACTTTTAAAAAAAAAATGTGCTCAATCAAACTACTGAACCACTGGGTGGGTTTAAAAAATACTTCATGCCCTGTGTGGCTAATTGGTTATTTATTTTTCATCTGATACACCCAGTGTTGGGGAGTAACGGAATACATGTACCGCCGTTATGTATTTAAAATACAAAATATGAGTAACTGTATTCCGTTACAGTTACCGTTTAAAAAGGTGGTATTTAGAATACAGTTACTTTGTTGAAATAAATGGATTACACGGCGGTACTTCCCTGTTTCATATTGTGGCGGGTCAGGACTGTTTGGGTTTTGTTTGACAGCTACGTTCTGTTGTTCCAGGCGGCAGCGTTACGGTTGCCATGGTTACAGGGTGACGCTCTCTCTCTGCGTGTTTCCTGGGTGAGAGAGGCCTTTTTGTTGTTGTTGTGCTAAGCTAATAGGCCGAATGCTACAGGTATAGCTCTAAAGAATGTAGCATCATGGGCAGTGTAGTCCGTGCTGCAGGGAGAATGGACTGCCATACACGTTATGTGTCTGTGAGCGAGGGAGGGAGAAAAAGGAAAAGTACGAGGAAAAGGAAAAAACGGGAGCTGGAAGCATGTAAATATAATAATAACCACTGCAGCCAAGAAGAGAGCCTGACGAGCCCAGTTGTAAGTAAGCTATTAAGACTCGACTGTACACCGTGTTCGTGTTTTCCTCTGAAACAATAAGTTCTGTTGGAGCAGCCTTTCAACGCCTCTCTCTGTCTCTCGCTAGCAAAGTTGACCCAGACAACAAAGTAAAGCTAGTTTTCGGCTACAAGCCCGACACGAACCCACCGTATTAGCCAGAGGTCCCTTTACTACGGTTCGGAGCCGCGGACCTTCAGTAACAGTAATAAATCACAGCAATAGTACATTCATGTAGTTGTAAACAGCATGATAATATATTAAGTAATCCAAAGTATTCAGAATACATTACTCTCATTGAGTAACGTAACGGAAAACGTTACAGAATACATTTCGGGGCATGTATTCTGTAATCTGTAATGGAATACATTTTAAAAGTAACCTTCCCAACACTGGTTACACCTCATCATGGTGTGTTTGGCTTCATCTTCTCTATATATTAAAAAAAATAAATCTTCAGAAAAAAAAATTATACATTGAAATTTACTGGACTATAAAGGAGCATAAAATGTAACAATTCAAGTGCCACAACTCTGCTTAAAAGAATGTGACTATGAAGGAAGACTACACAAGCTGTAGTGACAGCCAGACACCCGGCCAGCACGCCAAACAAAGACAGGATCCCTTGCGAGCTGCTGGCAGGGCTGCTTTATTGCATCCTCCAACCTGCTCAGGTGTGCTGCATCCTTAACTAGGCCAGCTTTTACCTTGGAAAAACTCCAATCAACAACCCTGTGGCTGTCACACAAGTAAGCCTAAAAGTTAGACGCAATGGCACCGTTGCCTACTTGTCGAAATCAGAGCTAGTGCATTATGAAATGGCTCATTACTAATTTAGCCTGCTTGTTGTTCAATAATTTGTGCTATTCATACATGCGCTTTCTCTATGCACTCGAATTCTTCTGAGCTGCAGACAGCCAAAGTCAAATACTTTATCCACACTGCTGCAGACAAAAGGTTACTCTGATTCTCCCTCTGTCATATCTGCTCACCTCTTTTCTCTCTCACTCCATCTGTCTCCATCTCTCTTCTTCAGTCTGTCTTTTCTTTTTCTCCGGAGAGCTCATTCTTCCCGAGCTTATTTCCCACGAGCCGTCGCTGATTGCATGATTGCAATCACCCCACGCAGCTGCCATGGTGACAGGTAGAGCGTGTTCTTGCTCTGAGCGCAAATTTAACACCACATTTGATGACATAAGCAGAATGAGGTGTACCAGGATGTGTCCCTGTATGTGTGGGTGCCTGCTTGTGCAAGTGAGGCTAATTTATCTAACGGACTTATACCCATCACAAAAAGCCACCGGCGTCAGAAAGTCTTGTGACAGTGTGTTGTGTGTTTCTCATTTTCTTATTACATCAGAAAATGAGAAATACCAGCAGATAGTGTGAAGTTATATGTCAATTTGTAAGCATTCTCTCCTAAGGGGCATGAGGTTTGTCAGTGAATTGTGGTTTTTATGAGTGTTGTCTGTCTCTACATTGTTGTAGCTTCTATGAAACCTCTCTGAGGGGTGGAGGATGCCCTTGCTTGTGTCAGAGAAATCTGTTTTGACAGGCTCGGGGAGATGTGTGATGGTAAGGTGCCTTTTCTGTTGGGAAAAAAAGAAAATTGTTTGGTCTGTGTCATACATGCCTCCCTAACTGGCAGAGTCATCGCGAGCAGAAAAAAAAAGGTTTGCATTGTGTGACAGTCCTTGAGTAAATTATGGTGAATGTGGGGAGAAATAACACCTGGAAAACCTTATTTCACGGCACATAAAACTGCACATCAAGCAGCTAATTTCCATTCTGAATGTATTCTCTTGCGTTTGTCGGCAGAGGCAGAGAAAGCCGGCGCAATATCACAAGTTTAAGGGCTGATGTCACCCAGTTATCCAGTTATGTCTGGCTTTTATATCTGCGCCGCCGCAGTAATGTACAGAAAGCTCCACTATAGCTCACCAGGTTGAGTGGGCGACCACACAGACTCTAGTGTAGATGCCTGTGTTGTTTCCCTCTTCTTCCCTTGTTAGAAAATTAATTAATAAAAAAATTGTTATTATTAATCTGGTTCTGCTGAAGGTTTCTTTTATTGCTGTGCTGGTATTTATCTGATACCAAATAAATACAGGGCTGGTATTTCCAATGCCGATACCACTACCAAAAGCTGTATTTTTAACCCATGTTAGGGGATTTTCATTCATTTTCCAAATTCTGAACACATTTTAAAGACCAGTAAATCACTGTTTGTTTATTTTCCACAATAGTCACTGAGGCAGTTAAACAACTCCTTGGTGTCAGGGTTCTTGGGGTGGATGAGGTCCGCCCTAAGTTCCTAAAAGCTCTGGATGTTGTAGGGCTGTCTTGGTTGGCACGCCTCTGCAATTTTGCATGGAGATCAGGGGCGTTACCTCTGGATTGGCAGACCAGATGGTAACATCTTTAAGAAGGGGGACTGGAGGGTGTGTTCCAACTGTAGGGGGATCACACTCCTCATCCTCCTTGGGAAAGTCTACATCAGGGTGCTGGAAAGGAGAGTCCGTTAGTCAAACCTCGGATACAGGAAGAACGATGCAGTTTTCGTCCTGGTCATAGAACACTGGACCAGCTCTTTATCCTCTCAATTTACTGGTCGATCTACGTCTCTACCTTTACCTATGGTGGGTAGTGACTGAAAGAACGAGATCGTGGATACAAGCGGCAAAAATGAGATCCGGGGAGTTCGGCTATCAGGGAGGGGCTCACAGTAGAGCCGCTGCTCCTCCACATCGAAAGGAGCCAGTTGAGGTGGTTCAGGCATCTGACAGGATGCCACCTGGGTGCCTCCTGGGTGAGGTGTTCCAGACATGTCCCATTGTGAGGAGGCCCCATGGCATGACAGTGTGTCCCGGACACGCTGGAGAGGTGATATTTCTTGGCTGGCCTGGAAACACCTTGGTGTTACCCCTGACAAGCTGGAGGAGGCCGGGGAGAAGGAGGTCTGGGCTTCTCTGCTTAGGCTGCTGCCCCTGCGACCCGGCCCCAGATAAGATGAAGAAAAAGGATGGATGGATTTTTTTGCAGACCTGGAATATAAACATGTCTGTCTCTAAAACATTTTTGGGAAATTTTGTTTGTTTATATGATATAGGCTATAAAAAATAAATGTGACAGTCAACAGATTCAGACATTTTTCATACTACAGATTTTAAAAAATACTGACATTGGTATCAAACTATCGATATCAGTCTGCCCACCTCTAGTTTCTTCCTGTTAAAGGGCAGTTTGTCCATACCACTGTAAATCTTAGATATCAGCTTAAATCACTTATTAAGTCATTAATTAGCAACAGGAAACCATCTTTTTAATCCCCATCCCATCTTCCCTTTGGGCTTTTCTTACATAAACTCCTGGTTTTTTTCTAACCTGCAGCTCTCGATCCTTTTCTCTTTTACATTCACACATCATCTCTCCTCTTACTTTGACTTTACTCTGTTCATTTCCTTCTTCCACCTTCATCTTACTCCCCTTTTCCCCCTGCCTGATGATGCTTTCACTCCTCAGGTTCATACTTCATCTCCTCCTTTCTTTCACTCTACCCTGCAATTTGATTTAATTTCCTTCTCTTTCACTTTAGTCCCCCCCCCCCTAGTTTTTAATACCAATTTGGATATAGAAAGGACACCACGGAGCATAGCTTCAGCCAGGGTGAAGGAGATGTGCAAATGTGTTTTATTATGAGTAATTTAGTAAATCTATTTGGACACAAATAACAGATAACAGTTATACAGGAAATATAATTAAGAACTTAACTTGACTATTTTAATATTAATAATTCAAGCTTCTTTTGAATTACTTTTAGGGAAAAAATACACTTAATGGCCACTTTATTAGGTATACCTGTTAGGATGCCCGGGTTGTTGACCCAAGGTTTTTGAGTTTATTATATTATTTATCATTTCTAGTCTTTGGTTTCTTTGAGTTCTGTCTTATGGTTTATGTCTCTGTCTTCTCTAGTTGCTCTGTCTCCCCTGGCAGCTGTATCCCCTTGTCTAGTTTGCGTCTCTGTGTATCCTTAGTTGCTACATCCCCGTGTCCAGTCAGTGTCTGTCTGCCCTGGTCTCATGTCTCTGTTCCCTCTGTTGCAGTGCCTGCATGTGAGTCTGTGGCTGTGTCCCATTTCAGGGTCTGCACGCTTGAAGTACGCGCACTACGCGTACTACGTACGGTGCGTACTATAAGTACGAGAAGTGCGGAAGTGAGAGGCGTGTGAAATGGGACGGTATATGCTTCGTCACGCTGTTCAGGTTGCCTAGCAACCATGATACTAACCGCGAAACACGTTACATACAGCTTTGTTTGACATAAATGAAGGAGAAAATTGTTTTGTTGGTCATTAATTTTTTTCATGACATCACTTTGATTAGTTGAGTATCTGAGGCTGAGACCACAGGACTGTAAAACATGATTCAAGGGCTTCATTTCTGTACTGAACAGTCATTTAAGATTAGCTAGTAAATAATAATTAGTTAATGTTGTTCATGAGACTAAAGTCATCTTACTGTGGTAATGTAAATATAATATGGCCAATATTATAGTATTGTCAGATTATTATGATATATATATATATATATATATATATATATATATATATATAATCACTGACTTTCAGCTTGTTGTGTTTGTGGATATATGACTGACTTTAATTATCCATAAAATCATCAGATTCTCTGTAAGATTAAGGTCGACTATATATATATTTAGCAGTAGAGGCTTTAAAACCAAGTTAACGCTGAAAGTACAAACATCACTAATGTCACATAACTTTGCCGACATGTGGCCAACAGTAATGTTTTAATGTTCTTCATTATTAAACATTCGCACATGAATAAGTGACGTCATATTCAGTACTGACTTTTGACAGTTCACTCTTCGGCCGCTCCCTTCTCCCGTATTTTGCGGCAAAATTATCCACACCCACCGCCGCGCTATGAATTGTGGGATATATGGGACCACGAACCGTGCACCGGACCACGCTTGATATTTGGGGAAATCGACGGCGCATTTGGAGTATGCATTTGAAGTACACTTTGGATTGGGACAGCCGTCGTCGCGTGGCGGTGACGTAACCGCACTTAAAATGCGTACTTCAAGCGTGCAGACCCTGAATTGGGACACAGCAAGTGTCTTTAGTTCAGTCTGTGTTATGTTTCCTGTTTTACTTTGAAAGTCCGTGTCTCATGTATATGCGTCTGGTTTTGCTTCCTTTGTCTCGTTAGGCCTGATTTGCCCCAGCTGTGTTTCCCTCCTGTTACCCATTCCCTGATTGCTCCCCCTGTGTATTTACGCCCTGTGTTTGTGTTGTGGTCTACCCTCATTTATGCTGTGTGTTCTGTCTGCCTGCTCATGTAAGTTTTTTTTGGGCTGTTTTGGCTTTTTGGATTTTTGTATTTTTCTGTTTTTGTTACGTTTTGCCAGCAATAAAAGTTGAGTTTTAAAATACACCTTTGCCTCCGAGCGTCTGCACTTTGGGTCCTCCTTACCACCACTCCTGCCTGCACACAGCCCTAACCTGACAATACCTTTCTAGGCAGGTTGAGCCCACTTTTGGAGGCCGTTTGAGAAGAATGAGTTCACCTTTCTGTCATGTTCAAGGAACCAGTTTGAGCTGATCTGAGCTTTGTGGTGTGTTATCAGAGGATGGGTTATCCTGTAGTTATAAAGGGACGGGAATTGTCAGCCACAATACTCAAGTAGGATGTTTTGTTTACAAATGTGGTGTTAATAGCCAAGAATATATCTCTCACACTCTTATACCACCAGCAGCAGCCCGATGCAAAGATTGAGTCATACCGTCATGTTGTTTATGTTGTTTATGCCAGATTCTGACCCCTAAATCCAAATGTTGTAGCAGAAAACAAGACTCATCATACCAGGCAATGTTTTTCTTTTATCATCCATTATATATTTTTTAACTTTATTATTACTTTTGTGAACTTGAGCAAACTGTTTCCTGTTTATAAATGACAGGAGTTTCTCATTCTTGATTGGAAGTGGCAGTTTCTGGAATCCATCCTTAATGTTCAAGCCAGACTATAAGAGAGGGCAGCATCAACGCTAACAGCAGGATGTCTCTGTTTGGCAAAAACTATCCAAATGATTTGCTTAGGGTAGCACATCGTGGTGGATTTAGCGTTCCGGTCGCAGGTTGTTGTGGTCGCAAGTGACTCAGTTCAGTTATCAGTACAAACATTTCAGTTGTACAATGTTTCTAATAGCTTATGGTTCTGCCTCCTCGACACTGGCCTTGTAACGTGTAGCAGCCTGTTTAGCTTGGCTGTATAAAATTCAGTTTGATACTGAGCTTTGTTGAGAAGAGTCCTCTGTGAAATGGACTGAATGAACAGACGTGTTTGCTGTTGGCTGTTGTTGAGCTGAAAAAAGACACCATAGCCACTGTTGCTCGGTGCTTTTCTTCTGTACAGAACCCAAATGAATTTTACTTTTCTTCACAACAAGAAATGCGTTCTGAGCCAATAGTGAAATAACAATTCTGAGAGTGAGCAGGTGGATGGTGCTGCCGATGTAGGATGCAATAGAAGACCAGTTCAGATATAGGCGACCCTGCTATAGGGGGCAAATGGTAACAGCTTTAGTGGTATTTTAACTAAATAGTTTTATTGATTCTGAATTTATGTATAAAATAAAATCCCCAGCTGCTGCTGTTAAACGTCAAATGGCATTTTTAATTATATGTGGGGATGAATCCAATCTCAAAATGTCAAGTGTTAAGTGTTGAGAAAACAGAAATGTCCAAGGTTTGGTAACACCTCAAATAAGATGAGGTCTGAGTGACTGATACTGCTGTAATCTGATCATATTTTATGGAAGTTGTCTTTTTAAGAAGAGAACCACTGGATTAATGAAACACACACACTTATAAGTCCACTGCTTAAAGAAAATCACTCAAACGCCTTGCTCTCTATCAGTTACAGATTATTTTTGCACACATAACTGCTGTTAAAATAATGAAAAGAGTCAGTTTTATAACTTCTAGTTCATGGCACTCCCTGCAATGTCAGAATCCTGCTGCATAAATGTTTTGGAGGTGAGAATATTTCAACTGAAAGGTAAATTAATCACAGTAGAGCACATGCAGCCACACTCATTATTGTAGAGCATTCATGGTGTCCACAAAGCGATGCACTACCCTTGCTTTATAGACTTTGATGTGTTGCACAGATTGGGGAGTTGGCCTAAACCCAGAGGCTTGTTCTCCTGGTATAGCAGTATCATGAGAAAGCCTTTAAATTTAAACAGTCACTGTATCCAGACTGATACAGCTTTAGTTTTGGCAACAAACAACAGTCACATCACCTCAGTTATTTTCTCCAGAAGATACAGAAGTCATCAAAGAATGTCTTCATTGACTCTTCACTAAAATAGTCCCAGTTTGTGCTTTTCCCCTAGCATAATCTCCATCTATTCTGAATTTGGCTACTCAAAGGAAATTTGATGATCGCTCTGGCAGCTGTGAATGAATTTTGCTCCACATTACATAACTTTCATGTATTATGCTATAGTGCTCTAGTGTGTTTGTCTCATCATGCGTGTGAATTAAAAGCTGATTCTCTCCTTGACTGCCACTAAGAGCCACGTTGTAATGAATGAATGAATGAATGAGAGGTTTAAAATCTCTCATTCATTCACTACGACTTGGTTGTAACTGCTGAGCCAGGAGCACGACGGGCATCAGAGGCAAGGAGAAGGAGTGACTGAGCTGGTGAGTGAGGTTGTGGTTTACACAGGTCTCCATCTTGCTAAATGAAAGACGCATATGCATAGAGAGGGTGTGGTTTACTGTGTTAATATTTAAAATGTTTATTATTATGTGTTTAGAATATAAACACTATCTGACAATATTAGCATAAATTGTCTGTTTCTGGTCTCTTTCTCTAACCCGTATACTCATTAAAAAGAGACCAAAGTAAATATACAAAGCTAAAGATTACTTTATGTGATGACAATACTATTATTTTATTATTTTACAAACTTCCATTGGTATCAAGACATCAATATTTCAGCTTCTTTGGAGAACAGTAGTGTAGCAGCCTAATCCCATGTTGCGACAGCCCTGCTCCAGACACTAGTCGATAGGAGAAGAACACTTTGTGTTTTCTTTGAACTCTTGTTAATCCAAAACTAAAGTGCTGCTCGGCACAGCATTGCATGCATGCAGAAAGATGCTTGAAAGTTAAATGTTTGCTAGCCGGTAAGCTTCTTGCAAGCTGTGGGCACACACACAGCAACAAGCAAGGAACGGCACGAGCTGTGTCATGTGATTTGATTCTGAGCGAGGGATCCTCACAGTAAAAACTTTTCACACAGCTTTGCAATACTGAAAGATATTGGAGGTTACCTTACCTGCCCCTAGAGTGAGACGACTACACAGGCGTAGCGAGTTGAAGTTTTGTTTCTCCTTTTTCACAAAACACAATGGCTGTATCCCAATTCAGGGTCTGCAGCCTTAAAGGCCGATTATGTCACCGCGACGCGACAAAGGCTGTCCCAATTCAAAGGCTGCTCGAAATGCGGCCCTCAAATGCGTCCTTAATTTCCCTGAATTTTAAGGATGTGGCGGTGTAGACTTCGTGGCCCAACATATCCCAGAATGCATAGCGCGGTGGTGGGTGTGGATAATTTTGCCGAAAAAAACGGCGGATGAGGGGCGCCCGAAGAGTAAACTTTAAGTAAGTACTGAATATTATGTCACTTATTTATGTGCAAATGTTTAATAACGAAGAACATTAAAACATTACTGTTGGCCACATGTCGGCAAAGTTATGTGACATTAGTGACGTTTGTACTAACTTGGTTTTAAAGCCTTTACTTTAAAATATACGCCGTTCAATAGCTGAGCTTAATCAGAGAATGATCAAAGCTCATGTAGAAACAAACAAACAAATGAACAAAAGATGTTCTCCTTCATTTCTGTCAAACAAAGCTGTATGAAACGTTTCCAGCTGTTAGTATCATGGTTGCTAGGCAACCTGGGCAGCGCAACGGAGGCTAGACCGTCTTACTTCACAAGCCTCGCACTTCCGGCCTTAGCGGTCTTTAAGTACGCGGCCCTTGAGGATCGTTGAGGCTGCGTACTTTAAGGCTGCAGACCCTGAATTGGGATACAGCCCATATATCTAAAGCTGGGAGGAAGTCTCAGCATGACCTCTGTGTCATGTCAGTCCAAGGGCGTAGATTTGGCATGGACGGAAGGGACATGTCCCCACCAATATCCAGCGATTATTGAATTGTCCCCACCAATAATTTGATCTCTTCGAGTAAAGAAAAACTAACCCGATAGAAAGAAAAAAAAAAAAAAACCCCGATCTGTCAACGTCTCATTCACCCAGCGGTGCAGAAAGAGTTAAATTACGTTCTCTACTGGAGCCCTACGTCATGTGACAAATATGGCCAATGTGATTGGCTGTGCCTTTCAGGGAGCTCTGTTTAGTTTTAGCAGCGGCAAACCTGCGCTGCCAGGAGGAGAGGAGGACGGCAGCAAAAAGGAAGAACCTGGATATAAGAAAGTGTTTTTCAAAGAAACCTGTAAGTCACTTAAAATCAAGTTCACTCATAAAATCTGTCCATCATAATAACGTTACAGGCTATGCAAGGCAATACATGCCAACCCGTTTTTCTTGGACAATCCCGAATTTCAGTGCCCCTCTTATTACTCTTTCTGGGTTGCAAAATAAACTTTTAAAAATTTTTCAGGCGAGAATGTAGCTGTGCAAACTTCAAATATCTGAACCGGGGAGAACAGCAAACTCCCAGCACATCATTTTAGGCTTTAGCCCACATCAGTCTAAAATTGTATGTAACCATGAATAACGTGTTGCCATGTCCACCAAGAGAGACTGGACAGTATAGATGTAAAACAAATATGCCAGCAGTTTATCTCAGTTAATGAGAGGAGCAGGCATGTGTTTGTTGTGTGGGGCATGTAGTCCATGTCTGTTGCTGTAACAGTAGTTCATGTTTAGAGTAAAACATCCCAGCTCACTGACTTGATCGGGGCAATTGTGGCTAAAATGTTGCATAATTTTGCTGAGAGGTCTTTTACTTTGTGGTAATCTTAGATGAGTAGTTTTATGGACAAAAACCAGCAGGTCATTCAGTGTTCCTGAGATGTTGGTGTAATATAACTGAAGTAATGTTGTCCTTAAAGTCATATTCTTTTATTGTCATGACTGTATTTTAAGCTATTTTTATTTTTATATGGAATATGGTTGAAGTAAACTAAAGTATAAAATACTTAGTCAGTAATTTGTTTAATAGTAACTTAACATTATATAATTCACATATAAAACTATGAATTGTAATTTTAAATGGTTTAAAAGCATGTAGAATAACATATGTAGGCAAGTATATTTCTCCTTTTTTATCAAGAAGCAAAGACGAAAAGGAAAAAAAAGAAACAGGGCAGGGTCTGGTGGTTAAATCATCCGTCCCCACCAATGCCAAAACCAAATCTACGCCCTTGTGTCAGTCATTGCTAACACTGGCAGCTAGGACTGTGATATTAAGTGACAGAGACAACCTGCAGTCTCCAAAGGAGTGATCTGCTATATGAAGTTTCTTCTCTCGAGTTTGCCAGGTCCACAAAAGACGGGAGGAGTGAAGGCTGGCGTCGCCCCTGATGCTTCTGAAACACGAGCACTCCTGCACCGCTGTGCACTTTGCAAGGCTGTTGCTTTTGTTAAATCGATTTTATTTATTTTTTATTAGACGTGTGTGTTTAACACCACACGAAAGGCCGAACAAGGAGGGGTCTTTAGTGACCTTTTTGACTTTTTTATTAAAAGATGCAGCGAGACTGTGTTTGCGGTTCTATGAAGCATATTTTTTGATAGAGATGTTCTGCTGTGCCACATAAATTTTAAATGGCTCAATAACAACCTTGTAAATGTCAAACGTCTTACTCCCATCTTGCTGTTTACCCCCCCCCTTTTTTTTTTTTTTTTTTTTTACACGTTTTCTTCTTCATCCTTCGCTCATGTGTGTGTCTCGCCCATCCTATCCTGTCTTCCTCTCTCTTCTCTAATTGTCCCCTATAGCCGAGGGGACGGAGCCAGACAGGGAGACAATTATACAGAAGTTGCTGTTATGTAATTCATTATCCTGCTCCGTCTTGATTGGCTCACTTGGGTGAAGTGAGGGTAGGAGGGAGGGAAATAAGGCAGTTCATGCATGGCGCACAGAGTAAAAGGACAGTAGTGATGTGCCTGGCACAGCATTCTTACATGCCTCAGCGCTTTCCATATATACACATATATAAAGAGAGATAGAGATTGGTGGAGTTTGGCTTTATCAGGCTGCACTCAGGCCAACTGCCCCTCCTCCCGTTTCCTCTTATCACCACGCCGCTCTGAAGGTCAAATATTACTCCGATGTTTGCCCAAAATGCTCGAATGAACACGCAGGCACAAGTACAAATCTGTCCAATTTATTCCAAACCAGAAACACACTTGTTCATTATCCGTATGTCAGGAGTTGTAGATATGCAGAGTCCAGAAGAGCACTGAAGGCAGCTTTTTGGGGTTAACATGTAAATGAAATAACCGTTTCTTCACTCCAACATCATAATGCACGACTTCACAGAGCCTCTATCGCTATCCAGTGACACATTGCTCAATGAAGCTGTTCATTGTGCTTGCAGCAAACATAAAGTTAATCAAATTACGGGTGTTCTTCATTTTTCTAGGACACTTCAAAAGCACCCGTGGTGCCACTTTGGCCATTTCCTTCATACAGAAGACAACAGATGGGACAAAGGAGTCGTTTCATTTCAAGGCCGAGGACAGGGGCTTGATTGTCTCCTAGACAATTTTAGGCTTTTTTGTAATAAAGAAAAAAGAGAGAGAGAAAGTGGGAATGACTTTCAAATGCAGCTCTGTATCGTTAGGAAAAAAGCAGTCTAGTTTCCTCTGTGCTGCTGACTGGATGCCTAACATAACGGACGGACACCTGTTTGAATTAACCAAAACGTTGCAAGTAGGGATGCAACGATACCAATTTTTTCAAACCGATACGATACTGATACTTGGATCTGAGTACTTGCTGATACAGAGTACAAAAACCGATACTTCTACCACACACACACACACACACACACAAATGTAATGAACTGGAAGACAGGTTTTATTTTATTCTCTGCCGATAAAAAATAAAATCTTAATAAAAATGACCACAAAAAAATTTCAAGTGAAAAATAAGCACTTCTGTTAAATTATTGCAGAGTCTCCACATTGTAATTTAACAAAATATCACTGAACTATTGGGCACTGTCTCGAGCTTTCAGAATAATAAATAAACACTTCTGTTTATTTATTATATTTCATATCGCGGCTCGAGTATGTTGAGAAGACGGTGCAATCCTGTTTTCCACGACCGGCATTGGCTGGTCATCCAGAGCGATAAAATGAGACAGAGCCTGTTATTTTTACTGCCCGTGGATTTTCTCTTGACATTTTTCTTCGCTTTTCCAAAACCTGAGTTAAAGTTGGCTGTTCCACACTGCTGACATTTTGTTTAGCCTAGCTACAGCAGCCTCCAGTTTCTCTTTTTTATCTGGAGCTGCCAGTCTCACTCGTCTAACCCTGTGCCTGTTTAGCGCGGGATGTCCCCCTAGTGGCCAATCTAAAAACTACAACAGAAATGACATGCCACCCTCTGACTAATGAAAAGTTGGTATCGGTTCATGGTATCGGTTAACTTTTACGAGTATGAGTACACACACATTTTACAGTATCGGCCCTGATACCAGTATCTGTATCGGTGCATCCCTAGTTGCAAGGTTGCTCTGGCACTATAGACATTGCATGGTGCATTTAAACAAAGGCTGTCTGAAAGAAGTGATGCAGTGATTGAGGAGTGAGAGAAGAAGGGATAAAAGGAACAGGAGAAAGAGATGGAGGAGGGAGAAAAACAGTGTCGCACCTACGCAGCGACACTCAGCCTCGATCTCTCACTTCAGGCAATAATCGCTGTGTTTTGTTTTACTAACATATTTACTTGAGCATTCCTGTGCACGGACAACTTGACACACAGTGCCGGTGTGTTCAGATTTCCATTATTTTTGTTTCTCCTATGTAATCTGAAACATTTATCCGTGATGCAAGGAGTCATCCCGGCAGCGTAGCTACAGAGATCGGTGCAGACTCAGTAAGTTGTCAGAATTGCTGTGACACTTTATACTGACATTCATTGTCCCGACATCATCTTAAAAGCTTTGATAGTACCAGGATCTTTCCCCCTCCTCCATCAGGAGCTTGACATATGCAGTTTTGAGTAAAATATGTTGACATGTATTGGATGGACTGTCTTGAAATTTTTCCAGAGACATTCATGATCCCTTTGGATGAATATATCAACTTTGGAGATCTCAAGGCTTTGACTTTAGACACGTCTGGCATCAGGCAGTGTGAGGGGGCTCTGTGCTTTGGGAGAACATGCACATGCGTATCATCAACAGTGACAAGCAAATTCTTCCCTCATATAAAGGCCTGCATTTCAATCCAAAACCTTTTAAAGATGTTGAAGAGCTGGCCTCTGTTACATACATCTGGCAGACTGTATAAACTGTAACAAGATCTGATGTGCGCTGACAAGCCTCTGCTGTGGATGTGCGCTTTGTGCAAAACTACCAGCTGTAAAACCGTTCTGCAAAAAGATGTACCAGGCTACCTTGAAAGAGTACATTAATTTGAGTAGTAAGATGTAACTAATGCAGTCCTGCTGCATCCTCTTTTCTGTAAGCCTTATTTACTGAAAACAATTTATACGAGCGTCTTAATTACTATTGTATTTTTAAAGGTGAAGCACGTCTCTGGTGTTTTATCTCCAAGTTCCCTGCTAAATCTACAGGCCTGGCTTACATTTTAACACCTAGTGATTATAGCCAAGATGAGATGGCAACTTTTTTTCCTGTCTGGAGCATAGATTGCACATAAAATATGGACGTATAGATGCCTCTGGATCTTAAAAGTGTAGCCAGTGCTGTGTCTTAAAACTCTTTCCAGTGGTTGTTGGGAGAGATTTATTTTTATTTTTATTTTGTTTTACAAAATACGTTGTGCATGTATTCAAATTGTTATGTATTTATACAATTATAACCTGTTACTATAATGTGCATGACACAGTCATTATAAATAACACAACATGCGGAATCCCCATATATCACTCACGATACGCCAGTGTGTTGTCAAACAATGGCAGTAAGAAACATCGTTTTAATAGCTCCGAATAGCATTATTATCACCTTGACACTCAGATTCATCTGTTGATGATGAAGGAGAGGTCAAAGGTCAAATGCAACATGCTATTTTAAATCTTTATACAGTACTTTCTACATATTGACAACACACGCCACACTTGTAGCAATCATGGCGTCTAAGTTATAAGGCTTTCTGACCATTTTTGACTAATAAATGATTAAACTGACTTTGAAGAGCTTGGTGGAAATAAGAAAGGATGTAATGGATGGTTACCATGACCCCACTCTACAGCTGTATATGGAGCCCCACAGGGGACATGGGAGAAAAAAAAATTAAGACGGTTTTAGCCGCATTCTTCGGAGGCCGCCAGCCCGAAGCCAACCGGGAGGTCGAGGCACGATGTGCCGGGAAAGCGGTGTTCCTCCCGGCTGTAGTAGGTCTCGACCTCCCGTTAGCTTCGAGCTAGTGGGTGTCAGATCTCCGAAAACGTCGGAGCACTTTTGCAAATATGTGATGTCTTGTAAACCGAGCAGGTATCTGACGTTTACACAACTACATTCACGCCTCAAAATATCTTAAAAGTGTATTTTGTGACCCAGAAACAGTAATATTACAACTAAGTAGCTGCCGCCATTGTTGGAATTCAACTTTTGCGAGATCCCGAGTTTGTTTTGCGAGATCTCGCAAAAGTTTTGCGAGATCCCGAGTTTGTTTTGCGAGATCTCGCAAAAGTCTGTCTTAATTAAATTTTTCTCCCATGTCCCCTGTGGGGCTCCGTAGCCGTACATGCAAAACTTTACAAATTATTGTGTTCACAGAAGAAATGATGGCAAGCAATCAAAAATATAAGCGCCTTGGCAGCTGTAATTATCTATGGAGAAGTGACCCTTCTTCTCAGTTTATGATCACAGAAGATATTTTTCTAATAAGTTTAAGGTCTTAATCGCTAGTTTTAAATCCTCAACAAAGACCAATTTCCTTTTTATAAATCGTGATCACATCCAGACACCAAAACTGACAAAAGACAAGAAGCCAATCCTGCATGAGTGTGCAGTGCTCTTGATTCCTCGGTCAGATCCACCCCTTGCTTGCATAGTCTTGTTTGAAAAATTAAGATACCGATGGACAAACTGATAAACTCATGGCTTCAATATGGGGTCTGCCACACACGAGGTGATGTCATCTTGCTCACGTCAACGTTTAACATGCAGCCTATGATCAGGAGCTTGTCAACATCAAACAAAGTGCCCAGAGCTGATCTGTTTGTGCAGTCGACTACAGCAGCTTCACTGTGTACTGTGGGTGGGAGAAATGAATATGTACAAACCATCAGTGGGCTTTGCCAGAATTTGTCTCCTGACACCTTGTGTTTATCTCTTTGAATGCATTACATCTTGTTACTTCAGATAATCAAATTTGAATGTGAGGCACCGATTAAGCAAAGCTCACACAAATATACACATTGCACTCAAATATTCATGCACACACACACACACGCATTTATTCTTGACCGTTTGAATTGCACCATTATGGTGATTGCAGTTTACATCCATCTTCTCTTTCTCTAGACAGCCACAGTCAAACCTAATGAGCTTTGCTCAGACGGAGCTCGTGGCTCTATTCAGGTTGTGCAAAATGTGTGAAACCTAATCCTTTCTTATGCAGATCGCTAACTTACACTGATCAGCTAATAACTCTGCCAGCTCTCTCATTAACCACTCTCAGTGACTCTGGTCCGGCGCCCATGAACTCACAGACCTGGCACACACACTTTTTTCCTCTCTCTTCCATACATGGAACAGTGCTGGGTGATAGCAAGCAGAGAGCTATATTTTAGGGTGCAGTTAATCCTTTACATACATAATGCGAACCAAAGACATTTTTATCACTACACCTGTAAGGCCTGGAAGCCTTCTCGATTTTAAGCCACTTCGATTTGGTCAGAAGTGATCCAAATGTAAATCTGAGTGAGAGCTTACTGACGTATCAATGTATCTTTAAACATTTTCAAATGTTGAACAAAGCTTTAGGCACAATGGTCACTGTCAAAGGCCTCTTCATAATGTATTTATGGTACTAAGAATGCAAAATGGATAACTGTTGGTATTCTTATCCGAGGTTTGGATCAACATTAGCGCACTGCATCGTTTAGCGCTGTTGCATTGGCTCAAGAAGGTCCTGGCTTCTGTGTGGAGTTCACATGTTTTCCCCACATCTGCTTGGGTTCCCCCGAGTACCCCGGCTTCCTCCCAAAGACATGCAATTATTTGGTTTACGGTAACTGTTGATTCTAAATTGGACATAGGTGAGAATACGAGTGTGAATGGTTGACTGAGAAACATTCAACCAAGGTAACCTTTCCAGGGTGTACCCCACCTCTTGCCCTACGGTAGCTGTGATCGCCTCTAGATCCTCTTGTGATCCTGCGTCGGATAAGTGAAAGAAAATGAATGGATGGATGGGTCAGCATTAATGAATGACTGCTACTTTGGAACCTCAGAGAAAATATATCTACATACAAACATATGTGCACATGGAGAGATGACACAGCTAGCTTTTAACATGGCGTCCTACAGCTCTTTGTAGCCAGTTCTTTACCAGTGCCAGTATAGTGTCACGGATTTATTATATATTTGTGATAAAAAATGCAATGTTGGGGCCAGTATGTAATGCTGTGTTTAACTTCCAAACCTAATGAATTATGCAGGCTTTGGCTGAAAAGTATAGCCTGAACTGTAATGTAATATATATATATACCTCAGGCAGCAGAAACCCAAGAAAGAGGAGGGAGACGAGGAACCATCATGGAAGGACAGGCCCCTGCACGGTATGTACCACCGGCAGATAGTGGAGGTGGCTGATATCCAGAAATCCTACCAGTGGCTGGATAAAGCTGGACTGAAAGACAGCACAGAGGCGCTAATCATGGCAGCACAAGAACAAGCTCTGAGCACAAGATCCATAGAGGCTGGGGTCTATCACACCAGGCAAGACCCCAGGTGCAGGCTGTGTAAAGATGCCCCTGAGACAATCCAGCACATAACAGCAGGGTGCAAGATGCTAGCAGGCAAGGCATACATGGAACGCCATAACCAAGTGGCCGGCATAGTGTACAGGAACATCTGTGCCGAGTATAACCTGGAAGTCCCGAGGTCAAAATGGGAAATGCCCCCAAGGGTGGTGGAGAATGACCGAGCTAAGATCCTGTGGGACTTCCAGATACAGACGGACAAAATGGTGGTGGCTAACCAACCGGACATAGTGGTGGTAGACAAACAGAAGAAGACGGTCGTAGTGATCGATGTAGCGGTTCCCAATGACAGCAACATCAGGAAGAAGGAACACGAGAAGCTGGAGAAATACCAAGGGCTCAGAGAAGAGCTCGAGAGGATGTGGAGGGTGAAGGTAACGGTGGTCCCCGTGGTAATCGGAGCACTAGGTGCGGTGACTCCCAAGCTAGGCGAGTGGCTCCAGCAGATCCCGGGAACAACATCGGAGATCTCTGTCCAGAAGAACGCAGTCCTGGGAACAGCTAAGATACTGCACAGGACCCTCAAGCTCCCAGGCCTCTGGTAGAGGACCAGAGCTTGAAGGATTGACCGCCCGCAGGGGCGAGCTGGTTGTTATATATATATATATGTATATAAAAAAAAAAACACCCCAGTGTTATTGATTTACCACACTGTGTATGTGTGTAAACCTGAACAGAATAGCAATGACTGCTGAGATGTCAGTAGTTTTCCCTCACAGTGACACCTGGAACTGAAATGACAGTGAGGTTGGGGAGCTGTTTACTACTCACATCAAGACAAATGCAGTTCTTCACTTTAAGACTGTGGCCGTTTCCTTGTCATTCACCACAGTGGGTGTGACTTCAGAGAACAGAAATATGTTAATTTTCTAATGATATCATATATGACTGTAATGAACTAATCTGTCAAACGTGTGTTGCTCCTATCTGCCAATCGTCTTTCATCAAAGTGTTTGGTAGGTGGTTATGTTGGTAATCTTTATAGCTATTTTAATAGCTCCCATTATTCCCCCGTTCCACTGCTTTCACAGTGATTCAAAACCTGCTGACAGCAGCAGCTGCCTGGGAAGCAGCAACTGGCGTACTCATTATTTCACAATCAGGAGTCTTTTATTTACCTCGATTCCATCTCATGGTCTCTATGGGAGCTAATGCAAGGAGGAAATGTTTTTCTTATTAAAATGAGACCAAGATGGGATGAACTGACTGGCAGTGAAGTATTTGAGGTGTGGCTTCTGAGAGAAATCCAAAACTGGCCGTTTTGTAAATAATAGCAAATGTTTTTTGAGGTATAGTAGAAATTGTTTAAGTTGTTGCAAATTCAGACTGTTATCTTAAGCTTTTACATACTGAAAAGTAATGAACCTGAATATGAAGCTGGAGAAGTTAGGGGTTTAAATTCCACCTTCAGAATAACTAAAGTGATCTGTCAAGAAGTCTAAGGAGCTTAAAAAGAAAAGCGTCTGGACTTCTTTAAGTTGCTTGAAGATGTTTCACGTCTCATCTGAGAAGCTTCTTCAGTTCTAGGGTCAAATGTTGGGACTCCCCACCATAGCTTCTCAGATGAGAGCAAAATACGGCTCTCATCTGGGCGAAATACGGCTGTATAAATGTTTCGCAGCCGTTGGCGTGCGCACTCACAACAATGGCTGAGTGTATTTGGAGTCATGTGTGGACGTATTTTACCTCCACAAACAGCTGAGACGTGGTTTGCGATACATGTGGCAAAAGAGTGCTCCAAGAGTGAGGTGATGTGGCCATACTTGCCAACCTTGAGACCTCAGAATTAGGGAGATATTCAAAAGGGCTGTAAGGGTGGTGGTGGGGGGTGATAAATACATTTTACAGGGTTTATTTATCGAATAAAATATATTAAATGTTACCGTTATTATTGGCCGGTCCAGAAACAGCGGGGGTATCCAAATTCAGAGGCTGCTTCCACCTGAGCACCCGGCCTTTGCGGTCTAAAGAAAGCCGGGTAGTACGTCACAGGTTCCCTCGGTGGAGTGAAACTCTGCTCCTTGCTATCTAAAATATAACCAGGCGCTGACTTAAACTCTCGACCGTCTCACACTTTGTTTAATTAGTCTTCTGTTTGACGTTTATTCAGCTGTGTGAAAACCCCGCAGGAACCCTCCCGAGGGATTAATAAAGTTACATTTAATCTAATCTAATAACTTTAATCTCAGCCAAACCGATTTACTCACGAACAAATAAAACACAGAAAAAGCCAAACAATAACATTTTTAAGTTATCTAAGTGACTTATATATCATGTTTAACCCGAGTAGCGAAAGACCGCGGGGGTTTGAAGACGATGTGTGGGCTCAGATATTTGAAGTTTACTCAGCTACATTCTCATCTGAATATATGTTAAAAGTTTTTTTGTGACCCAGAAAGAGAAATAAGAGTAATATTAAAACTAAGTAGCTGCCGCCATTGTTGGAAACTGGAATTGGCTGGGCCTCGCTATGAATTCTGCGATATGGTTTTTCAATTTTGTTGTTCGGGTGGAAAATCAGGAGAAATTCGGGAGAATGGTGGCTCTGGGAGATTTTCGGGAGGGGCACTGAAATTCGGGATTCTCCCGGAAAAATTGGGAGGGTTGGCATGTATGGTTGTGGCAACATCACTAACCTTGTCAAACACCTCAGAGTAAATATCACAGAATATGACAAGCGTATGTTGAGGTGAACTGAAGGTGCTGCTAGGGCGAGACAGACGTCTCTCACGGAGTCCTTTAGTGCTGCAGGCAACGTGTTCAAATAGCACAACTTCAGGTTTTTTATTTCTATATGATGAACTCTGCATTATTAAGTGATAAGAACAAGAAATCTGATGTTCTGTAATCATTATGACGCTATAATTGGAGATACAATAAATAAAATAAGTTTTTGTACAAAGTATCGGTATCAGATCAGTATCATCAATACCACCCTGAATATTACTTGGTATCGGATCGGAAAGGAAATCAGTGGTATCGCACATCACTAACACTCAGATCACCATCTGACATCTTAATTTTTCAACTTGACATTGCTGTAGTTCCATTTATTTTTGCACATGTTTCAATAAATCACTGCTTGTATTTTCCAGACTTTGCAAACTGTTGCATAACTCATGTTTCAGCTATAAAAACAAGGAAAAAATAAAAATGAAAGAAAATGTTGCAGAAAGCATGAATGACTCTATCTACCTGTGAACTCAGAAAGTACCCCTACATCCTGCTACTTTACTTACAAACCTTCTATTTGCATTTGCATGCAAGGTAAGTGAATAAGCTTTAATTTTATGGGGTGTGCATGCTACAGTAACCAGAAAGAACCGGTAAACTGTCATCATGGATCTGAACGTCTTATTTCCTAAATCTATCTTTTAATCTTCTCCATGTAGAGATAGATGACTGCATCACTTTAGAAACAGAACCTGTTGCATACTACTGTCCTTTGTTTTCTGTGGTGCATGTCAGACTAATTATGAGAATAAATTGTGCAGCCTGGTTTATTTTTCAAAAACTGGCCTGCAAGAAGAAAACGTGTCTTCCTTGCTGAATAATGCACCGCGTTAAAAAAAGAAATCCATATGATCCTTGTAGGAAAAATGGCTCCTTGTAACATTTAATTATTAGAAATTGCTGAGTAGAAAGGTTTTGTAATAATAGCCCTTCAGAGAAATACATAAGCATTTATCCTGTAAGGGAGAAGGCCTTTGGTTGTTTGGTTTGTAATTAAGGACGGTACAGCTCCTGCAGCTAAACAGCTCTCTCCTCCTCTTCCTCCTCCTCCTCTCTTCCTCCCCTCTTGTCGGCAGCAGTGTTCAGTGTAATCTCTGGCCTTAATAAACACATGAAGATACATGTGTGTGCACACACTGACACACACATATTCTCTATGAAATCCCTTTAGCTGGAAGAGCACGCTGTCTTAACAGTGGAGGCCTTCACCACGCGCGGCAGCGGCTATATATAGAAGTCATCATAGTCGGCTTTCAGGCCCCCTCATCTATTTCCCCCTCTTCTTCTTTTCTGTATTAACCGCACCACTGGTTTTCTTTTCCTAAAGTGCTTTCTAGCCAGACAGCCCATCCTCGCTGCTGTCCTTGAAAAGGTTGCGCACATGTTTCATTCTTCTCCATTTTGACTGTCTCCTGCAGAGAAATCGGCGAAGAGCGACGGCAGAAGAGACGTAGAGCGGGAGACAGTCCCTTCTGATTGAGAATGATTAAAAGCAGCGGGATGTCACACCCTGCTGGTGCTGATGACACGACAAAATTACAGTGTGTTAAAGACAGTAAGCTGAGGAGGACGCCCGGAGCAGGAGGGCGAAAACGCTGGGAACGAAATTGCGATCCAAAATCAGTTTTGACAAATTGATGTTGAGGTGAGCCTGAAATCCCCCCCCACCCCCCAGTTCAGTTGCCTCATTATACAGAGAGTGACCTCATTATTTCCTACAGAAACAAGCATTCCCCTTCACAACCCTTATATGAGGTGCCCCCAGGATCCCATTAAAGCGACGCTCTGTTTGAAGACCATTCGGAGACCGACACTGCTCCACTTGAATTGTTAATGTACCAACTGGTGGAGTGCAATGGCTCTGAGCTGCTTGTGGTGGTGTTGTTAAAGTTAATGTTTGATTATGAGGTCTCTGATTTGCCATCTGGACTGCATGGGAGGAGAAATTAGCACCGTTACAGAACTGTCACTTCCTATGCTCATCAACAGCTCTGGCTTTAGAAGATATTTGAGGTTTTTTTTAATAAGGTGCAAAGCAAAAAGTGGATTATCACTTCATTACAAATGTAGAGATCTAGTATTTCAGTGGAGACTGCAAAGTTTACGGTCTTTAATACCATGTAAAAAGTTTTATCAGACCAGCAACAGCCCTTTTTTATTAAAGAAAAGATACTAAATAAATAATAAAATAATAAAAAAAGCTGTCAGATTAACAGTCTGAGACTGATGCTTCCAGCGAGGATGGAGGTTCCCTTCCACACCATACAGGAACTGAATCTGTCTTTCCAGAAAATTACCTCGATTTGGATTCATTTGAGATATTTTCTTGAAAATGTGAAAACGTTAACGCGGTACCGCGGAAGGATCCGTCATCGAGATTAACACAATTAACCCATCTGGAGTGCAGAATGACTCAAAATCCCTGAAATGTCTCTGTCAACACATTTTGGGCAGTTTGTCCATTCTGCGCTCCAGATGGGTTAAAATTGTTAAAAATTTAATTACGTTAATCGTGATGACGCGTTAATGTTGACAGCACTAGAAGTATTGATGTAAATTACAGAAATAATAATTTTAAAAATTCCTGGATCTGGACCAACCACCTAAGTTAAGCTGGGCCAAGCCTTATACAATAACTCATGCAAATTCGTCCTTAGGATAAACTGAAAAATCACATTTTCGTGGATTTTTGTTGGTTTGAGTCTATTTTTCCTTCTTTTTCTAAGTTCTGCATCCTTGTAGAATGCAGAGGTTTCCACCTCTGTTGTGCATGCCTGTGAGGTAGCATAACATAAACAGCAAGGCAGGTGATAAGTAGACAACATCAGCAAACTAGTCAAGTTTCTTTTAAGTATTCTTTATTTCTTTATATCTGCATTCTGCCATAAAACAACCAACCAGGTAGGCAATACACACACCTGAACCTCATCAGTCTCTACCATTGAAAAAACAGGTCAGACCAAACAATGCGATTCTAAACAAAGAACAGGAAAACGATTATGCATCAAACTGACAAACTCATTTACTCAGCTAAATGGAAAAACCCTTCATTTGGTTGCACCAAGTGATGTGATAAATGACCTCATGACCCTATATAAACAGGAAGTACTGGAGCAGCTCCTCCCACACACCTGTTTTAGATATAGGACCTGAATAAATAGACAAGTATGGTAAGTATAACCAAAGCAGCATAAACAAACATAATTAGACATAATTATAGACATTTGCCTGTGAACAGAAGAACATTGAAGTGACCTGATGGTTAGTAGTAATTGCTTTAAAAACATGTGCGTGGATGTAATGGATGTAACTACTGCCACCACAAACAAACCTGGTATAGTATGTTAAGCAAAGTTACACCAGCAATGTCTAAATTAAAGCGTTATGGTCAACTGCAAAATAACCAGGAATAAATTATCAATATGGTTAATATGGTTTTGGCAAAGGTTTGGTGTTCATGTTTTTAGCAGGATTTGTGGTATTTCAATGAAATCTGTCTCTCTGACCTTATTAAGCACTACCTCAGCTGAGGTCAAAGTGCCAAAGCTACAGTTTGCCAAATAACATGTGAAGATGCGTAATGTTTCCAAAAACACAATGGTTGCTGACACAGAATCTGCTAAATGGACCCCTTGATCATGTCTGTGGTGCTTTTGGAGCAGTGTTGCTTTAATTATCTGATTATTATTTTTGTGTTTGAGTTGTTTGTTCTCCCTGTGCCTCTGTAGGTCCTCTTCAGTCATCCTTCCACATACATGCGTGTTAAATAAACTGGTGATAGATGTGAATGCTTGTCCATCTCCTTGTGTTACTCTGCAAAAGACTGGTGAGCTGTAAAGGGTGTACCCTACCTCTCAAGCAATGACAGCAGGGTCAAAGCTCATCCCATCTTGGCTGACATGGCGAATATTAATGCAGTGATATTTCTTTGGTAAACATCTTGTGGAGGCCTTAGATTTAGCACCGTCATTCTTCCCTATCCATTTCTTTGCCATAACATGAAAGTTAACTTTAGATTAACATTAGCTGTGTTACACTGGCAGTGATAGATTACCATCACGTTACAGAAATCCTCTGTGCACGCTGCAGGCTCGTGGTTTGTTTTTCCTGTTTTGTTGCTGCTTTTTGCCAGATTGTAATTATAATCTGTATAACGAAAGTTGACTTCAGTTTCTTGTGGTAACATAAAACAGCATTACTGACATCTACATAAAGATACTGAATACAAAATACCTCTAATTAACAGTACAGCAGCAGATATGCGGCTAAATATACTTTGGGGAAGCTGAGGAAACGTGTACTAATTAGGGGCTGGAGTGTTATCCTTATCATTTAGTTTTAACTCACTGATGAACAAAATGTAAATATTTCATTATAGTTCTTTACTTGAAATCCCCCCCCCCCCCCCCCCCCCCCTTGTTTTAGGTAAAAATAAACAACAAGTACTCTTCATCAGTTTTTAATAATCAGTTTTATTTGCACAATGTGCGAATCATTTCTACATGTTTCAGGATGGTGGCTGATGTTGCACTTTTTGTGGAGAAGACAAATTTGGTGTTAGTTTTTAATGGTTTATCAGACGACTAAAAGGTTAAATTTAGAAAAGAAATGACTGAAAAATAAGTACAGAACTCCCGGCACTTTCAGTCGGTTCTTAAAAACAGAATGAATGCTTCTGGCATAACTGCGCTTAATTCCATGGTTGGTGTGAACGGCTGCATTAGGAATAAGTGAGTCTGAAACTTGTATAAGGAGCAGGTTTATTACCTGACCAACACATTTTGGCCTTCATGACCCTGCTAAGGCCTCACAAACTTTTTCTTGCAGCTACCTCAGTTTAAAATGTATAAAACCAAAAGTTTATAAACATTACAAATGTAGGATATATCGGTGAAGTCCTTTACACACTTTGCAAACTTAATCTATTTGTTAGATTCCTGAGTTGTGATGTAACAACGTGACAACTGGGAGTTCAGGTGTTTCACAGGGAGGGGCTCGCTTATCCTTCATGTCTTTGAAGCTGACAGCTGATCACTTACAGACTAGTCTCCAGTTGCCTTTATAACCCTCTGCAATATTTACTGCCCTGTCATATTCAAACAATAGTATCCTGTAGTATCTTAAGACCTTTACACATAGGAAGGGTAAAATCTGTGTAAATATTTTGTGCATTAAAAATATTTTTGAGACTCAGCTATCCAATCAGATCTCATTGGTTTGCTCCGGTCAGTCAGCTCTCTGAAATGATTTGTCAGGATCCTGAGATGTGCTCCCAACTCTGCCAGCAAGAACTCAAACTGCTCAAACAATCCTGAAATATGTAAGAAAGTGGTCATGAAACAGCTTCAACTCCTGGATCAAACCATGAAATTCTCCCTGCTGCTGCTTTCTGCAGCATCTGCAGAATCTCTGTTTCTTCCTTGTTTTTCAGTGGGTTAGCAGCTTTTAACACTTAAATTAATTTATAATATTAGATATTTTATCAGCTTTTTAAAAAATTTTTATTAACATTATTAGGCAAAAAAAGTGAGCACTGAGTTTTCACACATTTCATGAACAGCAATGCACAGTAAAAATCCTGCATGCGGTGGGGTCCTAATGTATGTGCATTTGTTTCATGTCACTGCAGTGTAAGTGTTTCCATCCTCTCCATGCTTCTGCATATGTGAGTCTGTCACCCAGGCGGCAACCTGTAGGACTGAAAAATGAATCCCACATGGTTGCTTATCATATAGTCAAGGTTGCCTTGAAAAGTGAAGTAATCCTCATGGACTCAGAGGCAATTCTACAATCTGTTGGGGCCCTAGAGAAAAATTTACAGTTATAATAGTTACTATTATTACTTTAGAAATGACACATAATGTTCATTTAGGTAACCGTGCCAAAGACCAAACTGATCAGTTATGAACTATTAATACTGTAACTACTAGCTTCTACAGTCTTTTCAGTCTACTAGCACCTCTAACAATTTGAATGCTGCTGAATATCACGAATATCACTTCTTGGTCTGCAGACCTGCACACACGAGGCTGCTCTGCAACGTTAACTAATGTTAAACATCAAAGTAAACAAAATAAATAATGAAGATGCTAGTGGAAGTTTAATATTTAATATTTCATGCATCTCTTCCTCCGTTAAGAAAAGACTGGCAGCGTGTTGTTATTTTGTACGGAGCCCCTCTGATGACATGGTCCAAAAAATAAATGGTAAATGGTAAATGGTCTGTATTTATATAGCGCCTTACTAGTCCCTAAGGACCCCAAAGCGCTTTACATATCCAGTCATCCACCCATTCACACACACATTCACACACAATAAATAAATTGTGGCCACAAAATACTATTTCGAGGGCACGAAACGCTAATTTGTGGGCACGAAACACTTGACCGATAACCTTGATCCTTCCCAGGCCCTTGCAGTTGGTTGACAATCAAATCTATCCCGGCGTCCAGGTCGTACTTGCGTCTGTAAAGCAACTGGGCTCTCAATATCCTGTTTAAATGTCTCTCCGTAATAATGGTTCCTTGCATTGCCAGGCTTTTCTAAATGCATTTGTAGCTCATTCCCAGCCTAAAATAAAACTCAATCATACTGTCTCTGTACATGGTGTATAGGTTTAGCCTACTCTTATGCCTATGGTTCAACACAACTGTCCAGGAATTGTATCAATATGATGTGCGCACGTCATCTATTTCATTGCCACAAATGAGAAAATTAGCATTTCGTGCGCACGTTATACCTATTTCGTGCCCTCGAAATAGTATTTCGTGGCCACAAATAAGTATTTCGTGGGCACGTTATACTATTTTGTGGCCACAATTTATTTATTTTTTGGACCATGTCATCAGAGGGGCTCCATAATTTTGCATTACATTTAATTAATATCTTTTTCACTCACCACAGTCTTGCTTTTTCCTCCCTCTTTTCTCTTCTCTCTTTTTTCACTCACACTAGGAAAACCTTCACTGAGTGGCTTTTCTTGTTGTCAATTTTGTTGAAAATAATTATGTTGACCACTTGCAACAGAGTGAGAGGTGTCAGCTGGGAGGCTGCTTACAGAGGTACACTGTAAAATTTGCACATTGTCACTATTGCACCTAAACGTTTTTAAGACATTTTAAGAGCACACTGCTCCCCTGGACATGCAGAAATTGGCAGAAACCTTATGATTATGATGCCAAACATGATGCCAATACAGTAAAAGCATACCTTGATAGAAAAACACACGACAGAGCACCATCAGTCATGGATTGATCTCCCCAGAACTTGAACCTCCGCATTGTTAAATAAAGTGTGATATCATCTCAACACAGAATGGGACAAAGTACAGTCAACATCCAAAGAAATGTTTGCACTGTTACTACTCAGTCATACCCAAAATTGACTTGGCAAGAACTGTACAAAAATATTTCAATAAATCACTCCACCCGCTATTTATTTTCCCAGCAAAATATAAGAAAAGAGTGACAGTTCAAGAATATTCCACAATACTGTGTAACTCAACCATATTTATGGTTTTAAGATGTTTTAGCTGCTTTGGAGTGATATATGAATGTATACAAAAAAGCTCAATTTGCTGTGCACTTAATTGTGCTAATAAACTGTGCCCAGGACTTCTGGTAAGTGAACCTAAAGTAATTTTTATTTACCACTTATTATCAGGAATCAATGCCTGTGCTATCCTCCTGCACAATTTAGGAATGCAGTTTGCCAACAGTGCCCCCCGCCCCCCACAAAAGCGTTCTAGCGAACAGTGTTGGGGAGTAACGGAATACCGTTACGTATTTAAAACACAAAATATGAGTAACTGTATTCCGTTACAGTTACCGTTTAAAAAGGTGGTATTTAGAATACAGTTACTTTGTTGAAATAAATGGATTACACGGCGGTCTTTTCTTGTTTCATATGTTAGGCTATGCCCTCTCTATTTTTGGTAATTCCACACCGGTGGAAACCCAAACAAAACGCGCATTAAGAGGCTCTAAAGCCTGTGTCTCAATCTCACGTCTCATAATGACGTGAAGAAATATTTGAAAATGATTTAATATGAAGGCAATAGCAGAATGCTACAGGCATAGCTCTAAAGAATGTAGCATCATAGGCAGTGTAGTCCGTGCTGCAGGGAGAATGGACTGCCATACCCGTTATGTGTCTGTGAGCGAGGGAGGGAGAAAAAGGAAAAGTACGAGCTGTCATCGAGCAAAAACGGGAGCTGGAAGCATGTAAATATAATAATAACCACTGCAGCCAAGAAGAGAGCCTGACGAGCCCAGCTGTAAGTAAGCTATTAAGACTCGACTGTACACCGTGTTCGTGTTTTCCTCTGAAACAATAAGTTCTGTTGGAGCAGCCTTTCAACGCCTCTCTCTGTCTCTCGCTAGCAAAGTTGACCCAGACAACAAAGTAAAGCTAGTTTTCGGCTACGAGCCGACACAGAACCCACCGTATTAGCCAGAGGTCCCTTTACTACGGTTCAGAGCCGCGGACCTGTTTTATATACGCACGAATAGTTTTCTATACGAGATCGCTGCAAAAAGTGCAGCCTCACCTAATGTCCACCTACTGTTACTCATTTATATTAAGATTTAAAAATCTAGTTGCTAACGGTATTTGGTGAGTAGCCTTCAGTAATAGTAATAAATCACAGCAATAGTACATTCATGTAGTTGTAAAAAGCATGATAATATATTAAGTAATCCAAAGTATTCAGAATACGTTACAGAATACATTTTGGGGCATGTAATCTGTAATCTGTAGTGGAATACATTTTAAAATGAGCAAATGGAGGCATAAACTCCTCGTTGACAGACAAGCGAAAGGTGGAAGGAGAGGGTTTTTCAGTCTAAGAGATGACATGTCTACTTTGCTGTCCTGCCAGCGCTACCGGTTCCCTGGTAACATTTAAATTGCTACCTTGCTGCAGGCCCAGAGATGAGCAAAAATGTCACCGTGTGATGACAAACAAACAGTGCCTCTACCATGTCTTGATTCTCTCTTTATTAGACAGAAACGCGGTAAGGTTCATTTGCATCGAAAAGAAATGTGGGCGAGAAAACCTCAGGCGCACACAAAGAGCTGCCGGTGTGACGCCGCGAAATATGACATCGTGCCACAAATAAAAGTCAATCCCTCAAAGGCTACATGCTTTTTTTTTCTTGCTCTTGCTTTCTGTGAACAGTCTCTCTCTCTCTCACACACACAGGCCCAGCGGCCATTCGTTGTTTGAGCAGCATGTACCCATCAAATCCTACCTCCCCTCCCATCCCCGCCACCTCTCTCTCCAAGTGTATATCACAGGGCTGACAGACAGCGCCGGGGCTGAATCGCTCCCTCGGCTGCGGAGGTCTGCTCTAGTGTGTAATACTGATCTGTGTGCCATCAGCCACCATTGGCTTCACTTACACACCGCCTCATAGAAGCAAATTTTGCTTCAAAGGGAGAAACTATTTATTTTCTAACATTTGTACCAGAGAAGCACACTACTAAGCTTGTCTTTTTCCAGGTTTAAATCCAGGACATTAAAGCTGCTCAAATTGCCTTCTCAAAGCTTTCTTGGTTATCTGTCGACAAAGCAGCCCAACTCCGTAGTGCAGCATAAACAACATCTCATTTATCTTCGTTTTAGTCAACAGCAAACGTCTTGCTCTTCGATTCAATTTGCTTCACGCAGCTCCAGTGATCAGAAATATAACTGCAGGCATATGGAGGAGAGCTAATCCAGAAATGTTTATTAGTGTAGCAATTGTACCTTTATGAGCTTTCAGCACCACACATCACTACACTAATGCAGACGGTGTATTCTGCGCAGGACTCGCTGTAAATGAATGCTGCCTGAATAGCAGCCATTCATTTATCATGCGGGGAAAGATAATGTTTAATCTGTAAAAGAAAAGATTAATCTGTTATTTATGTTGCTGACTTGCAGTCCCAGCTGGATCTGCTTTCCTATTCATAGAGTTGAGCCTGAGCCTCGCTGCATGGGCCGTTAAGGCCGTGATTTGCACGAGACGTTGCCCTGTGCGTATGTGTTTATACAATCATGCATGCATGCACAGGTGCTTGAATGCATGTCCATGTGTGCTTGACCCAGCTCTATACATGCAAGGCTGGCTTTCAGCGCACACAGGCATGTTTTTTTTTCCCTACACAGCATGTTTTTCTCTCTTAACCTCTGCAATCCAGCTGATTTGGTGACTCAACACTTTTGTTGCAAAAAGAAACACTTCTTCACAATAAAATGCAGTGCATCTCGAATTAAAAAAATAAATCTGTGGACTATAAGCTAACTTGTAGGAATTTACTTATTTAATAAACCTTGTGAATAAGTAAAAGCCACCAGTACCAATAGGTTTGATGGTGAAGTGCATAAATGAGGTTTTATACAATAGCACAGTTGTATTGAATTGTCATCTAATATTCAATCAATCTGCTCTGCATGAAATTCCTCTGAAAGATACATTTTTGGAAATGAAACCTTAAACTATGACCTCAAGAGATGGTGCCTTTAGCAGATCCAGGATTAGCTATGTTAGCTAGTATGGTTAACTATTATATACACTAATCAGGCATAACATTGTGAGCAATGACAGGTGCAATGAATAACACTGATTATCTCTTCATCGCGGCATCTGTTAGTGGGCGGGATTATTATATTCGGAAGCGAGTGAGCTTTTTTGTTCTAAAAGTTGATGTGTTAGAAGCAGGAAAAATGTACAAGGATTTAAATGAGTTTGACAGGGTCAGATTATGATGGCTAGACAACTGGGTCAGAGCATCTCCTAAACTGCAGCTCTTGTGGGCTGTTCCCGGTCTGCAGTGGTCAGCATCTATCAAAAGTGGTTCAAGGAAGGAACAGTGGTGAACCAGTGACAGGGGAGACAAGGCTGAGGCTCACCGATGGTGAAGGCTGGTCTGTGTGATCTGATACAACAGATGAACTACTGTAGCCAGTTGACGCTGGTTCTGATACAAAAATGTGTCAGAATACACAGTGCATTGCAGTTGTTGTGTTTTCACAGCCACAGACCAGTCAGAGTGTGCATGCTGACCCCTGTCCACCACCAAAAGCACCAACAGAGGGGATGTGAGCATCAGAACTGGACCACAGAGCAATAAAAGAAAGCCTTCTCGTCTAATGAATTATTTTTTGTTTTTGTTTTTTGTACATGTGGATGGTGTGGATCGCATCGCCTACCTGGGGAACACTTGGCACCAGGATGCACTATGGGAAGAAAACAAGCTGGGGGAAGCAGTGTCATGCTTTTGGGAAAGTTCTGTTGGAAAACTTTGGGTCCTGGTGTCTACGTGGATGTTACTTTGACTAGCACCACCTATACCCTTTCACAGAAGCAGTATTTCCTGGTGGCTGTGGCTCCTTTCAGCAGCAGGAACATGTGCCCTGCCACAAAGCAAATATAGTTCAGCAATGCTTTGAGAGTAGAATAGAATTTTTTAAGGATATTTTTTGAGTTTTAGAATAGAAGAGGAGCACAAGATTCAGTTTGAGGTGTTGACTTGGCCTCTGAATTCCCGAGATCTCAATCCAATCGCACATCTGTGGGATGCACCGGTCCTGTTGCTTTCCTGGTCATAATACTATGTCTGATTAGTGAATATGATTAATGCACTCTTTATCATTTGCATTTTCCCCCTGCTGAGCCATGCTGGATGATTTTCACGTACAGGTATTTAACCCGGGCTACAGTCTGCACTGTTATATCTTGGATGGAAATTCAGGCAAATTACCTTAACATCTCCACTTCACTGCTAACTGGATATGTATTCTAGCTGGTCTCAGAAAGTGGCGAGGAAAGTGGAAGGTGAAACTGATTTTTATTATTTACCCCTGCAGGCATCATTTCACACAAATCAGGCACTCACTTTTCCTTTCCTTCAAAAGAATCTTAAATCCTTATTTTCCTTTTTTAACCCCCGTGAAGATTGTTGTAGAGGGAAAAGCTAAACATATTCCCCTGACATCAATTCCAATTCCCTCAACTGTGCTGTAATATCACTGCATATTTCATAATTAAATATTTTTGTGTTCATATCACTAGTGATCTGTGCAATGAAAAACAGACAGGCAGCTGAAGCTCAAAGCAAAGTGTCAAACCTACTTTTACCTTTACTTCCTGTTTTATTTTATTTTATTTTATTTTACCCAGAAGGCATGCCATTGCAGAAATTATAATAATATAATAAAATATAATAAAAATGAAAATACATTATTAAAAAACAAAACAAAAAAACAAGTCAGAGTCAACAAATACAACATTACAAAAACATAAAATCAGACTTATGAATATTAATCGCACCAAAGTTTTTATAAAAAGTAAACTCACCCAGGGAGGCAAAAGCATTCAGCTTCAGTCTGAAGTTTATTCCAAACAGAAGTGCAAAATAAGACAAAGCTGTTCTACCAAGTTCCCAAAAGGACACCCTAAGGAGCAGCCATGTAGACAAGTGCAAATCATAGCAGCTATCTGTAAGTTGTAAAGGATTGTACAGATAAGGATATTACCCAATATGGCACTGTACTGGGGAAAGTGCTGTTGCGATCGTGTTGTTGCGATCGTGGCTCAAGAGTTCGGTGTTCGTCTTGTAATCAAAAGGTCGCCGGTTTGAGCCCCGGCTCGGACAGTCTCAGTCGTTGTGTCCTTGGGCAAGACACTTCACCTGCCTACTGGTGTTGGCCAGAGGGGCCGATGGCGCGATATGGCAGCTTCGCTTCTGTCAGTCTGCCCCAGGGCAGCTGTGGCTACAACTGTAGCTGCCTCCACCAGTGTGTGAATGCGAGAGTGAATGAATAGTGGTATTGTAAAGCACTTTGAGGGGTCCTGAAAAGCGCTATATAAATGCAATCCATTATTATTATTATTATTGTCTCCTTAGACCTAAAGAAGGCCAGAAAAAAGTGTGATGCTTTTGTTCTTAAAGCGACTCATGGACCGGGCCGCGAGAGTTGACGCTCGGGTGTGAAATTTATGGTTTTCGGGGTTTTATTTTGTTGCATTTATCTGCGACACCTTAAACGCCGGTCTGTGAAAACATTGACAGACATAAATAAAAAGGTTGTTTTTATTTATGTTGTGTTAGACAACTAATTTGATGAGAAGCTTAAAGAGTTGTGATACACAGTCCAGACAATGTAGCCTAGAAGAGGTAGTTTGCATGTAAGTAAAGTCACCATGAATAGTAACATTTAAGAATGTAGCCAGTACATGGATTTTCTTAACTAAGTTATTTGTGGAAAACATGTTGGCATTTAGAACCTAATTGAAAAGATGCTGTGATGCTTGTGCCTGAAAGGCAGTCTGGAGCAAGGTTATTATCGTTAATGAAAACTAACGAAATAACGAAAACTAGAAGTGAAAAAACATTTTCGTTAACGGAAATAAAAATAAAAACAAAAAAAGGAAAACTAACTAAAACTATAATGAGTGTTCACAAAACTAACTAAAATTAACTGAATTTATAGCAAAAATGTGTTTAGTTTTCATTGATGTGTGCGTGTCATACAAGAGTCAAGGGTGAAAATGAAGTTTAGTTTCCAGATTTTTTTCTTGCTGTGTCTCATTATGCCAGCAGGTGGCAGCACGTTAGTCGAGTCGTCTGTGTCGCTGCTCCGTCCACGCGCAGAATCATGTCAGGAAAAGTCGGAAGAAAGCGCCAGAGTCCAATTTTGGATTACTTTGAATATGACTGTGTTTTGGATAAAGCAAGTGTCTTGTAGTGGAAACAGACAAATTATGAGGGACATTTCTAACGGGAAGAAAATCCCACAAACCTTAAAGTGCACTTGAAAAGCTCACACAAGAAGGCTAACCTAGCTTAGCTTGAGAAGGTAAGGGAGCACACTCAACCCTCATCCCCAGAAAACAGAAGCTAACCCCAGGCAAGGCAGCGTGATGCATCCCGAGACAACAGGACGGGGATATCTACACAACTGTGAGTCAATTACCTTCAAAAAGTTTATCAATTCACTTGAACCAAAATTACGAACACCCGGTGCTGCAAGAGTTAATAGTCTCATTGGGGCCAAGATATACATTTTATAGTTGCCTGGTATCAATGGTTGTTCATCTGCCTTTATTTATTTATTTAAAGAACCCATAGGTGGGAATGTGAGTTGTCTGTCTCTGCGTGTTAGCCCTGCGACAGACAGGCGACCTGTCCAGGGTGCAGTATGGTAGCTGGAATAGCAACACACCCAAGGATGAGCAGAATGACTGATATGATGAAACTGGGATTTTGTTACACTTAATTATTGCAAACACAACTTAAACTATAACTGAAACTAATCAAAACTAAACTGAAACTAAGGATTTTCAAAAAAATAAAAACTAAACTAAACTAGCAAACAATTGGTAAAAACTAATTAAAACTGATATAAAATTGAAAATCTGAAGTCAAAACTAAATAAAAATAAAAACTAATGAAAATTGCAAAACTATTAAAACCCTGGTCTGGAGCTCCTTAGTTTCCTGACTCAGAGTCAAGTATTGTGTCATCTTCATAAAGGTGCACTTTAGCTCAAAAACATATTATCCCAAATTTTATTTACAGAAATAGATTTTTGGTTTTTTTTTGTTTTTTTAAAGAGAGGGCCTAAAATGGAACCAGGAGGGACTCCTTTGAAGAGATCCAGGAATTTTAACTGGAAATCCTTTCACGGATACACACAAGGTTAAATCTGCAAGGTAGCTCCTGAAGCACCATATTACCCCCTCACTCAAACCAGGATCAATGAGTATGCCTAAGAACAGGTCATAGTCTTCAAAAGGTAAAGCTGCTGCTACTGTGACCCACTAAAGCCAGACTGACTTTTGTTGAAGATATTTTCAGCCCAATACTGTTTTATTTCGTACAGCGAGGCTACAGGAGTATGCTGTAGCCTCGGTGTTACCCACGGTGTTAATTTATCACTTTGAATTACAATGCTACAACTGTACACTGAACCACACGACACACACACTCACACATCCATTAAGTGGCGTGTCGGATATCCAGCCGTGAAATCAACCGCTGAATATGGAGTGCTTCCGCCCGGGGAAAGAGATCCATTGATCGCTGTCTCCAGACATAAAAGAGTGTCTTGATGCAATACCCCACAAGGATTTGTGCCAGACATGCAGACAGAGAGGAATCTCATACTGTACTCTGGGATGGATCTGACCTGAGTGACTCCTCCTGCTCCTATCCTGCCTAACAACTTTCTACTCAGACACGATTTCTGTTGTGTGAAGTTCATTGAAGTGATAAAGCTCATACCAAACAAGTGAAACCTTTGTGAAATTCCCTACAAGGAAAACTGATTTTTCCAGTCACTTCCACTTCCTCCACCCTTTGAACTATTGTAACATGATCTTTTTGGATACTTTTTTCCTCTCTGTCTGCTAAGGGACAAGACCAAGAAAACCTGATCTGAATGAACCGAGTAAGTGATAATGAGGCGTATGATAATAGCCACGCTACACTGTGACCCTTAGCTCCTTATTCAAATTCAGTGTGATGATGGGATTGAATTTCTTCCAGCCTGGCCCCTGAAATAGAGCGAATAACCACGGTCATTAAAACAACCTTATCCAGTGGAGACCCATGAGAAAAATGACCCATTTGAGTGTGAAGTATAATAACTTAAAAGAGCCAAAGTATCCAACTGTTATGCTGTAAGATCCAAATAATTCATCTATAACACAGTGCAGCTGAAATGCTATGTATTCTTAAAAGAATAGACATTTTACTGGTACGACTAGTCTAGTGAATCTAAATCTATATTTAATAGACTTGCAATGTGGGCTTCAACTCCTATAAACTGAATTTATTAGTGAGGAAACAAAAAAGACAAAAAAAAGACTTGCTAAATATTGTGCCCACAAGCAAAGGATGTGAGTCAGTTTTCATGTTACACATCCCCAGTGGAACATTGGCTTATAAAGTGCTCCTCCATAAAATGTCTGCTGTTACGCCGTTCTGGCAGCCTCCAGGCAAAAGCTGTAGAGGTAGCTTGATCTCCTTAGACATTTAATTTTCTTCCGTGTAGGACAGAAAAACGTGTTAATGTGCTCTTATATGAGGTTTTTAAGCGTGAATCATCTACATAATCTGTTGTTTTTGTCTGAGGTTTGCAGGTTTTTGCGCTACATAGTCACCTTTTCTATTTCAGTATGAAATTTACAAGTAAGATGTTCTCTCCGACAGTCTGTCCGTCACTCAATTATCACCCCAGCACATGTTGTATGCGTTTTAAGCAGGAAAGCTGCGATAACGGGGGAAGTAGTGTCGTTTTTAAGAATCACTTTATTCGTCGTGCATTTGCACGGTACGTTGTGACAATTCACAACACACAGGTGTCTGCACGGAGTCAAAAGCAGCTGTGTTACTTCCTGTGGAGTGGGTTCTTGATAGCTGTCTGTCTACTGGTCTGTGTGAACACACATCAAAGCCTCCTGTCAAAAACTTCTGATGGAGTTGGAACAGTGACATATTTCAGAGCTATAATCAGTCACAATATGACAGAGAAATTACCACCTTCCCTCAAGAGCAATCAGTCAGTTCCAGTGCCAATCAGCTCATCTGATGCTCACACAAATAGACATGCCAAAAAAAAGAAAAAGGATACCACTCCCACTCTGCTGTAACGCTAGTTCTTTCTGTTTGTGGAGCTCCGAGGAGAACCGAAAGAAGCTTTGCACTCCGGAGATGTTTAAGTCGTTCAGCGAAACACCTGTGCTTGTTTCATTGAAACCCATTTGATTGTCGAAATAGGTGCACACACTTATCAGTGGTGCTATAAATTCTTTCAGTTGGTGTCTGAGTAACTTGTACGCAAGTGCACGCAAACGATCACAGCCGCATCTTTGTCAGCTCGCCTCGCTGTGCGCAGCAGGCCGGTGCACCTAGTCAGTGTTAAATGATCATGTTCCAGTCTGATGGTCTAACCAAGCTCTGCTGTGCAACCACGATGCCCGGAGAGACAAGGCTCCGTTTGAGCAGAAAGATAAGACGGCCTCCTGCCGGTCTGCCAGAGCTTGGAGAGTGCAGCAGGGGGTGGGAGAGTTTGAGGGTGGAGGAGCGGGGATGCATAAAGTGGGAGTGAAGAGTTTGTAGGGAGAATGTTTTCTGTCTCTTCCTCTGTAATCTGAGCAGAGTAAAGAGAGGGGCTGGAGGGTGAGGTGAGTAGTTGTAAAGCAAATGTGCCACATTGGCAGGCCCCTGGGAAGACCCTGTAAACACTGCTCAGTCACAGCTCTGATTACAAAGGCAGAGAGGGGAGGGTTATAAAAAGAAGAATGGAAAACAAGGGGGACTGGGAGGGTGTGACAGCAGGAGGGAAGGTGGGATGAAACCAAAGGGACAGAAAAGGACGTGGAAAACAGAAGAGGAAGGGGGAGATGCTAAGTGGATGGAGCATAAACTAGAGGTGGCTGATGAAAGAGTGAAGAAAGAAACAGACTCCTAATAAGAGGTAGCGGTGGGGAGAAAAAAACGTCAGAGAGAATGAAATCGATATCGAAACCTTTTGTTATTTCTGTTTAGCCGCAAATATTTTTCTCTACAGGTTGAATTTTTGCTTCTATAGGTAATCATCCAGCCTTGTTGTGCAGCGTATAACTCCATCACAAAGTCAACACATGGATTTACCTTCTGGAGTCGATACTGCAGCTACATCTAACTCTGTTTCATTTGCATTTCTTTAACCATGACTTTTGTGCTCCCCTCTGTGCTATTGATCCGCGCAGCCCATGCAATATGAGGATTTGAAATGACGGAGGAGAAACGTTTGATATAATTTTCCTTTAAGCCACGGCGCCTAATTATGTGGCATGAGCATGAACACTGACAAGAAAGCAGGAAATTGGCCTCGGCTTCTGAACTGGCAATCAGTGCTCTTTGATAGAAAGCCATGGAGTCATATCACTGCATCAATAATTACAGCTGTGGATAAGCCCCAAAAACAAGCACCAGCAGAATGGGAACCAACCAATAAAGAGAGGCGAAACAAAGTGGGCCAATCAAAAGGCGAGAAACATTCAATATGTCAGCGTTAAGCCAAAGAGGCACAGCAAGAGGGATTTTGAGACGGAGTAATGAAAGTCGGTGTTCGTCTGTGAGGTTGTTTGTGGTCCTGATAGCTATCTGTGACGTGGGGCAGATGGATTAGTTTAATATTGAATTAGAGCTGTCTTTTTAGAATGCCTCTCCGTGTTCACAGTTAGCCTGTTTAATGTCTCGTGTCATTCATCTGGAGCAGACTTCCTGCTGGTTCAACATGAGACTGTGTTCTTTTCTTTTAATGCATCCTAATACAACTTTAATAAAGTGATATATGGAAGTCTGTTGGTTTCAGTATTAAATTTCAGTGCCTAATATGTGTTTAAAGTTACTCTAAGAAACAAAAACAAAAAATAAACTCACTTAGTTTGCTCATAAATCATGAGCACACAGATGATAAGACACGGTGTTAGTTTATCAAATGTTCAACATTATTAATATACATACACTGGCCCCTTCAGTAGACCTTATGCGTCAGAACTGGCTTAAATTCAGTTAGTCAGTGGCTGTATCCCAATTCAGGTTCTGCAGCCTTAAAGGCCGCATTTTAAGGCCAATTACGTCACAACGACGCGACGAAGGCTGTCCCGAATCGAAGGCTGCTCGAAATGCGGCCCTCAAATGCGTCCTTCATTTCCCTGAATTTTAAGGATGTGGCGGTGTAGACTTCGTGGCCCAACATATCCCAGAATGCATAGCGCGGCGGTGGGTGTGGATAATTTTCCCGAAAAAAACGGCGGATGAGGGGCGCCCGAAGAGTAAACTTTAAGTAAGTACTGAATATTATGTCACTTATTTATGTGAAAATGTTTAATAACGAAGAACATTAAAACATTCCTGTTGGCCACATGTCGGCAAAGTCATGTGACATTAGTGACGTTTGTACTAACTTGGTTTTAAAGCCTTTACTTTAAAATATACGCCGTTCAATAGCTGAGCTTAATCTTACAGAGAATGATCAAAGCTCATGTAGAAACAAACAAACAAATGAACAAAAGATTGTCTCCTTCATTTCTGTCAAACAAAGCTGTATGAAACGTTTCCAGCTGTTAGTATCATGGTTGCTAGGAAACGTGGGCAGGGCGACGAAGGCTAGACCGTCCCATTTCACAAGCCTCGCACTTCCGGCCTTAGCGGTCTTTGAGTACGCGGCCCTTGTGGACCTTCAAGGTTGCAGACCCTGAATTGGGATACAGCCAACGTCATGATCTGGAAAATTCCATCAGGCACCTGAGTTCCCTTGGTCTCCACCCCTGGGCGGAGCCATCATTGCTCCTGCAGTCCTGCACACCTGAATCAGGTTGAGGATTTAATCTCCACTCAGACTCTGCTTCACTGCCAGTTTGTCAATGACATCATTTTCCCTGGACTTTCTTCACCACTTGCCTTCAACCTCAGCTTTTCTCGGGTTATCTCCGCGTTCTGGAAAATACAGAAAACCTCACCTGCCTGCCCTCCAGCTATCACTCACCACTTCGGACGCAGTGAAACTCAGGTCAGCCCTCTTCAATACTCACCCAGATTCTCGCTGCCGCTCCCTCAAAGCCAAACTCAGTCCGGCTATCAGTAAGCAATATCAGTCATACTCACCTTCCCTAAGTGTCCTGCACCCGCCACCTTTCTAACCTCGTACTATTCTCTTCCCAGTCGCACCCGCTCCATTCCTGTCCCACCTGACAATTCCCAGTTCACCCTCACTGACCCACAGCCGCATCGCTAGTAACACTTTGCTACGAATTAATCTGTTTTCTTAATAAAACGTACATGCCATCTCTGACTTCAGTTTAGCTATCGGCCTCTGACCGTTGTGACAATCGGCTGCGTATTCATGATGCAACTGTCCCATTGTACCACATCCCAAAGCATGTGTGTATTCTGTTGAGAGCTGGTGGCTGTGGTGGTACGATGACCTTATTGCCATGATTGAGAACCAGTCAGAGACAATCTAAGATGATTTGAGGTTTGTGACAAAGCATATTATCCTGCCATAAGCAGTGTTGGGAAGGTTACTTTTAAAATGTATTCCATTACAAATTACAGAATACATGCCCTAAAATGTATTCTGTAACGTATTCCGTTACGTTACTCAATGAGAGTAACGTATTCTGAATACTTTGGATTACTTAATATATTATCATGCTGTTTACAACTACCTGAATGTACTATTGCTGTGATTTATTACTGTTACTGAAGGTTCGCGGCTCCGAACCGTAGTAAAGGGACCTCTGGCTAATACGGTGGGTTCTGTGTCGGCTCGTAGCCGAAAACTAGCTTTACTTTGTTGTCTGGGTCAACTTTGCTAGCAGAGACAGAGAGAGGCGTTGAAAGGCTGCTCCAACAGAACTTATTGTTTTTGGAGGAAAACACGAACACAGTCGAGTCTTAATAGCTTACTTACAACTGGGCTCGTCAGGCTCTCTTCTTGGCTGCAGTGGTTATTATTATATTTACATGCTTCCAGCTCCCGTTTCTGCTCGATGACAGCTCGTACTTTTCCTTTTTCTCCCTCCCTCGCTCACAGACACATAACGTGTATGGCAGTCCATTCTCCCTGCAGCACGGACTACACTGCCTATGATGCTACATTCTTTAGAGCTATACCTGTAGCATTCTGCCTATTAGCTTAGCACAACAACAACAGGCGCTCTCTCACCCAGGAAACACGCAGAGAGAGAGCGTCACCCTGTAACCATGGCAACCGTAACGCTGCCGCCTGGAACAACAGAACGTAGCTGTCAAACAAAACCCAAACAGTCCTGACCCGCCACAATATGAAACAGGGAAGTACCGCCGTGTAATCCATTTATTTCAACAAAGTAACTGTATTCTAAATACCACCTTTTTAAACGGTAACTGTAACGGAATACAGTTACTCATATTTTGTATTTTAAATACGTAACGGCGGTACATGTATTCCGTTACTCCCCAACACTGGCCATAAGCAGCCATCAGACGTTGGGCAGTTTGGTAACAAAGAGGTGGACATGGGCCATGACATTTAAATAATACTCAGTTGGTACTAAGAGTCCTAAAGTGTACAAACAAAATATCCTCCACATTGTCCCGAACCACTGATACAGGTCAGGATCCATGCTTGAATGTCGATGCTTTAACGGTGTATCAGTAGAAATCAAGACTCATTGGACCAGGTAACATTTTTCAAATCTTCTATTGTCTTACGTTGGTGAGGATGTGTGAATTGTAGCTTTAGTTTTCTTTTATCTGACAGGACCGACATCCAGTGTGGTCTTCTGCTGTAGCCCATCTGCTTTGACATATTGTGCATTCAGAGATGCTCTTCTGCATAGCTTGATTGTTACAAGTGGTTATTTGAGTTACTGTTGCCTTCCTATCTGAGCTCTGGCATCGAAAGCATTTTTGCTGTTTTGCATTTTTCAGACCATTCTCTGTGAACCCTACAGATACCTGCGTGGAGAAATCTTAACACATTAGCACAACTACGTAACATTCAAAATCATTTTCTTCCCCATTCTGATGATTTGAACTTGGTCCTCTTGACCTGATGTGTACATGCCTAAATGCTGTCAGCTGCTGATGTAAAGAAGTGGCCAGTGAGTGTAACTGGCCTCGTATACATTAGTATCCTCTCCTGATTTAGTGTGCGAGTTTTCTTGTACTTTGTTTGTATGCATCTAAAGTAGATTATGATAGTTTCTTATCCAAAAAGGAAAAACTTCCTGATGCACTGTTTTCTAACTCGGCTGCACTGACTGTGGTCAAAAAAACCAGAATAATTTTGTTGTTTTGTCACTAGAAAAACAAGCTGCAATGCATCTGTCAATCAAAAAATGTGTGAAAAGCACTAGAGCACATTAAAGAAACTAAAAAAGTTTGACCAGGTACAAGACCTGAGCATCATAAATGTTTTTATGTCTTCTACAAGCTCTCAATCTCCCATAGTCTAACTCAGACTTGTTAAGCGCAGAATTGCTAAAGAAAATGCAGGAAACTGGACTGTGTGTACTTCTGAATGTCGTTTGTTTGCGCCTATTTTTTTGGGGGGGGGGTTATAACTCAAGGCATTTAGTTGCGGCCATCCTGTTTAAAATATATCCTTAAAACAAGCACTAATCAGGGTCAGTTGGATGTTCAGAAAACATCTGCCATTATTTCCATGAAGAGAAAAAAACTGCTGCATCATGACCCAAATAAGTCGCACATGAAAAATGGTTCGACGTACATGACAGATGTTAGGAGAGGAAAAAAGGGGCGAAGAAATTAATTAAATTAAAACACAGAATGCATCTATCTCTGTCTACGTCTGTGGACACTCCACTTCATACAGTCATCGCACAAACACACGCACCCTTTCCATTTCCTCTTCCCTTCGCTGACTCGCCCAGAGTGACAGCCTGGATGATTTCTCTTGTCAGTCTAAGTGTGCGCTGTCACACCACCGCAGCACTCCCTCTTCCCTCACCTTCGCTGGCTGCTCTTTCCCCAAACTTTCTCCTCCTCCCTCTTGTTTTGCTTACATCTTCTTTTATCCATCCTGCAGACTCATTTGGTCTCAATTCACTGCTTAACATCTTCTTTCCTCGCAACACAAACCTCCTCCTATCCATGTGGGCGTAGGGGATGGAAATGGGAGTGATATAATTGACTTTCTGGTGAAGCTCATGCTCTGGTGGATGATGTGTTAATATAGCTGCAGTGACCTGAGATCAGTGTTTGGTGTTCTGATCTTATCTGCTAATAAGTGGGTTAATTAATCTTAATATTAACTTTGACCCATTGGAGGGGGAAAACGAATGTGGTGTGTTCATAGGTCTCTGTAGGGACTGTTCACAGATATGGGTTGCCATGCAAATGCTGAAGTCGAGCCTATTAATTAAGCAGAGAAAATAAAAACTGCTGCATCTAAATGTGAAACTGTTTGTTTTTAAGCTGAGCCAGTGAAAGAACACTACAGGAAAAAGTTTAAATTAAAGCCCTGCAGATAAAATTAATGTAGAATATTTGAGAACTATAATGGACTGAAAGCAAAGGAACACTCGTTCAAAGACGATAACTGTCAACATCTCAGTATCCCCGTGTCTGCGATCGTTGGAGGTTAGTAACGTGCATTACTGTCAGCCGCAGTGTGCCTTAATTGATAATCACTGTCAAACATGTAGAAATTAAAATTCAGTGATGGATTTCTTTTCTGGGATGGAGTCAGTATAGCTACATTAAACATTTAAACCTGCTTTTCCTACAACCACGAGCGAGTATTAGTCTATATATTTAAGGTCTTCACCTGTTCTAAGGATAAAGGTTGTGTTTATTTTTTTATAAGTATAGTGCTGTCAGTTTGATTTGCAGCATGTTTGTGCTGGTTCTCCACACCGTACTGTGGTTGAGGGGCTTGTGTGTCTCAGTGATCCCAGGGGCTTTGTTGTTGGGGGCTTTTTGCCTCTGATTTCCCAGGAAAAATTGGGTAAGGGACCACAAAGAGCAATTCACTCCTGTGGATGAGGGGGGAAAAAAAAATCAAGGGGCAAAATTACCCAGTCTGGACTAAGCTTACCAGGGCCCCATCCTGGAGCCATGCCTGGGTGCAAGCCTGAGGCAGATCGCCTACCTGAGCTGAACCACAGTGTCGTTCTATTATTGGACTTGTCATCACATGATAGTTTGTCTATAATGAGGACAATATCTGAAGATAAGGGTGTCTGTAAGTGCATGTGGCACCAGGACACCCTAGGTCACAGGTTGGGACACCCTAGGTCACAGGTTGGGACACCCTAGGTCACAGGTTGGGACACCCTAGGTCACAGGTTGGGACACCCTAGGTCACAGGTTTAACTCAGCTCCCAACTAATCATTACCTAGGTTCACCTGATCTTCAGTTGGATGTCTTCTGTAGAGGAACCAGATTCTGGGGACGAGGTAAATTGGTGGTTATACAGCACTTTAAACAACATGGCTCATTTACCTACTCACACACATTAATACAAGCACTTTATTCTAAAGCTGATTTAATAGTTGATTTATGTCCCCATGTTCATCTATGGTCAAAGCTTTGTATAGTGACCAAAAGAATGAGAACATGGATCCAAGTGACAAAAGTGAGCTTCCTTTGAAGGGTGTCTGGCATCGAGGGGTCCCTGGGATAGAACAAGGACATGCTGGAGAGATTCAGCTGGTCTGGGAACGCCTCATTGCTTCCTGGATGTTGGAGGAGGTGGATAAGGAGAGGAGAGGGTATTCTGGGTTTCTCTCGTTAGACTGCCCCTGCAGCCTGGCCCCAGAAGGGGAAGAAAATGGATGAATTGTTCGTGCTGTTGGAAACTGATGACTTAATCAAATTTAGAAATGTAAAAGAAAAAGAGTGGTAGAAGTTGTAATTTGTTTAAAATGGGAACACCATTGCAAGGTGGTTATTAAGAATCTGTAATTCAACTTTTGTGAAAATAAATGAGATTAGCTGAAATTAAAATGATAGGATGTTTTCATAAGGTGTAAGTGCATAAACCATAAAGATTTAAATATGAGTCATTTTAGCCCACTGCTAAGTGGTTACCAGGCAACATGTTGTTATATATCATATGTGATCGAATGTTACTGCGGTGAAATAGAAATTATGCTTTTATAAGGTGTTAGAGGTGCATCAATGTGAAAAACCGGCCTTTTTAAACCATTGTGACATGGTTGCTAGGCATCCTAATGACCTCATTACTATACGATATAGACAAGAGCCCAAGATATACCTGTGTATCAAGTTTGGTTGCTCAGATCCTGATTGTGTAGAAGAGGTTTGTAGACAGGAGAGTGTGCATACTCTACCTCCTCCTAGATTAGGCACGGTTTTCCAGGCTCAGGCTCATCTGTGTCTCATTATCACTTACCTGCAGAATTCAACCCCAGCTCAGGTTTCCACTCATCACCAGATCGCTGACCTACTCAGTGTGGTGAGAGGTTGAGTTAAATGAGTTGCTCTGGCTCTTGCAGGATCCAGCTTTGATCATTTGAACGCATCATTCAATCAGAGCTCCCTGACCTGCTGTCCATCTACACCAAGCGGTGCAAGTCCAAAGCTAGGAAGATTATGATGGACCTCTCCCATCCCAACAATGGACTCTTCTCACTGTTGAGGTCTGGGAAGCGCTTCCGCTCCCTTAAGGCCAAAACAGAGAGAATGAGGAGGAGCTTCTTCCCCCAGGCTATTCGGGCCCTGAACCAGGTGCAGGACTGGACTCTCCCACACACATCACTATAAGACTGGACTCTCACACACATCACATCACCACACGCACCACCACACATTTCCTATAATTTCCTATAATTTATAATCTTTATAATCTCTCTCTGCTGTTTGCACATTTTTATTTATTTATTTTTTTTATTTTATTTTTTATTTTTACTGTAAATTCCTAAGTTAATTTGTAAATTTTGTAGTAAATTGTAAATACTGTAAAACTTTTTTTCTGTCATTTAATGGTCGGGCATTGCGCAGCTACAAGCATTTCACCCCCATGTCATACTGTGTATGGTTGTGTGTGTGTGTGACAAATAAAATTTGAATTTGAATTTGATTTGCTTGCCATTATGTGAACAAACAGAACAGCCTTGCAAGTCTGAATTTATTTTCTAAAACACGAGGAAGCGCAAAATCCGTGGAAAGATAGCAGCAGGCTGCTCTTCCCATCCCAATACTGGGTCTGTCTAACTTTGGCTAAGAACCAAATGTTCCCAGCCGCCATGTCCCATGGATTAATTTTACTACAGCAACACATGGAAACTTAATATTACGAAGAAACTTCATATCAAGAGTTCTAGTCACTTGTCAAGGCTCTTAGCAGTGCCAGAAGGCTAATAACAGGATCTAACAGGTTTTAGACCCTGCTAACCATCTGCCTGCCCCAGCTCCAGCCCCTGCTCTCTTCTCACACTGCCTACTCCTCTATGAGTGGAACCAGCACTCAACACAAGCTCAGCTCAGCTCCCTGCTCTCTAGATTTTGCTCTGTCTGGCTTCCTTCAGGAAACCCCTGATCCTGCTCTTCCTAACATTCACTCTAAGCTCAATCCAAACTCTAACTTCTGTTCTGAAGTACTCTCGGGTCATTTTGCTATCTTCTTTTATAATAAAAATCATATTAATTACAGCCTCCCCTTGGTGGATCTGATTTATATAACCATTCCCAGTCTGATGGGCAATGATCTTAAAAAAGGAAAATTTGCTTTTCTAAGACCATTGCACCTGGATACTCCAGACCAGCAGACTTCTGCTCTTACAGAGATGCTCACATGCGAATATTCATTTAATCAAGTTGCCCTCAATTCCTATGGAAGCAGTAATGGTGTGCTTAGTTTTTCACACACTGATTCTGCATTTAGCTTAGTTTAAGTAAATGTTACAGTGTAATCTAGTGTGCTGTTCATCTGAGGCTGAACCTAGCAGTGACCTAAATGTTTGTTTTTTTTTATATATATATAATCCTGATGCATAAAACCTTAGACTCAAGAGCATGTACTTTCTTTTTTGCATGACCATATATAGAAAAAAAAAAACCTTGGTAAATATTTTTCAAAACAGGGTTGATGAAAAACTTATACCTATCACATCAGACAGAAGCCTCACCAGAATCCAGCCAAGGGTAACCCCAGAGCACTCCTGGGCTAAACGCAAAACTGACTTTGTGATCTGCACTGCGTCCGACTTCAAAAACTACCTTCAACACCTTTAAAGCAGCTCGGTCTCATGTGATTTGTTTCTGCACATTTAGAAATATTTTCCCATACCGTGTCTTCCCACAGGAAGCAGCATTAACATAAAATGAAGCCAGTTTCAACTGTTCCTTTATGTGGATGGCACACTTACACAAGCTTGCTGCCATCAAACGCTGCTACTTAGGGATATTTTCTAAATGTTCTCACTTGAGTGCTACAATATTTGGATTGCAGCTCAGCAAACACCAACTTTTCAAATGCTTTCATTGTAAGCGGGTGAAACAGGGAAAAACAAAACTATGCTAAAAGCGACAGGATGGTGGAAAGGAATGAATAATGTTTAACAACTGAGGGAACAAAAGACGAGCAGAAGCTGGCATAAATTGGCTTGCAAAAGCAGCGTACAGTCATAACGGGGAAGACAGGTGTGTGGTGGGGGGGGGACCACAGCTAGCACTCTAACCGAATGCGGATTCATTACTGGAAATGTTTGCGAGAACTTGTGCACTTGTGGTACAACTGATACAGAAGCAGAAAACCCAAGGTGGTTGGAGTTTTTAGGTTCGCAGGCAAAACAACACAGATGAAGAATCAACACAAATCGAAGACCCAAACTTAACGACTCTGCAGGGTGTTGTTTTATTTTTATTTTTTCAGTTCAGTGCAGAACTAGGGTTACTGAGTGTTGAGGTACTATATATATGGCTTTAATATCCTCTGTCTGATCACTTGTTAGGACAGAAAAGATGATCCATGGCTATTCATCCTTATCACGGCCGCTTTTGTCAATTTGTCATATTATTGATTGGACCTGGAAGCGAAATCTCTGCAGCGTCCGAACAAAGATGAAAGAGGAATAAAGATGGTACATCTGCAGTTTGACCGTCACACAAGATGGCTTAGGCCTGCACCTCTGTGCTTGTGTGCGTGATATGGGTGGAAGAACACTTCTGTGGTTCGCCCCTTGATACATCCACAACATAGATGGATGAGGCACACCAAAACAATATACCCTCTGACCTAGATACTAATAGAACGGCCCGGCCTTCAGTCGCTCGCTGTTCGTACCACACTGTGTATCTCACGAGAATCTACGCAGTAAGAGAAGGATTACTGTGTTCCTTATATGGAGTAAACATTTTTAAGTGGTGTGTTGCTCCTGGTTTTGTGGATATAACTTCCTCTTAGGGAACAAAAAAGTCCCTGAAGATGTTCAGCCTTAGGGTCACAAACTAGTTTACTCCTTCGGCCAGTCCCAGTCCTTAGTTTCTTCTTCTTTGTCATCTTCTTATAAAAAGCCATTTTATCCCTTTTCATTTGTAACACATGCCTTCATGCACGCTGTCCACATAACCTAGAGTAGTTGGCTCAGTGCATGTTTTCTCACACTGTTGTGTTTGTGTAAATACTGGCATTCACAGTGAGACTGTTTGCCGTTATTAAATATTAAATATGGGAGTGTTTGCTCTGTCTGATAGACCAGCTACTGCTAATGGCACTGAGAGTGTGGTTTATTTGTGAGATGAGGTTCTGTGTTGCAGGAGCTGCTCCTCAACTTATTGACAGAGGGAAACAGCTCTTGGTGAGGGTGGCTTACCCCTGAATTATCTGTCTTGCCTTCACATGCAGGCTGTCTCACATCCTCACCGTCTCTCCTTCTGGTCGGGTTTTAAGAATTGCTGCCTGCGCTTGACCCTCACTGGGATTAAATCCCATTGCTGAAAATGTCCACTTTGGACTAGCTTCTTAGGTAAACTTTATACAAAAGATGGATGTGGAAAACATTACAGTATCCATAGGCTTGTGGATTCCCAAGATTTTACTGATGTTGTCATTTTCAAGAGACATAGGTACTCCACAGTTTGTGACCTCCCGTTTTGAAGCCTCGAGTCAACCAAATGTATTTCAGCATCTTCTTAACATCTTGATAACTCCCTGGGAACTCTGAGTCACCGTGAGTTTGTTCAGAGGGACGTTTTGTCAAACAACAGAGGAGTTATCAGATGGAAGGACTGCTCATGCTCAACAAGGAAGAGACGAGAGAAAATCCAGTGGTGACATTTAGCAGCGAAGCACTGCCCTTTAACGAAAGTCAATTGAACAGGAACACACAAAGGTCAGTGTGTTATAAACTGCAGCACAGCGATGACATGCAGGTGATTCACCTGTAAACAACACTGTAAGATGTTCTGCTGCAACAAAATGAGGGAAACGGTTCACACAGTGTGGGCACATATTCCATATACACTGAAATGAATGTCAAATCTTCAGTCGCTTTTCTCATTTAGTTCACCGTCTGATGCTCTAAACTTTTGAGCCAATCTCATTTTGAAACCTTGCATTCCACGATAGATTGATGCAACGTACACGGTCTTTGTTAGAGCTTCTTTTCAGTTTCTTTCCACTTTAAGCTCAGCAAAATGTTTTTTTTCCTTTTCATAGACACATTTTCAGAGGCTAGATGTCAGTATAAAACGTTTTTACTGTAATTGTGTTTGGCATGTGTTCTTGAATGGTAAACTTGTCTCACGTTGATGTCAGATGTATGATGGGAATTGTAACTGTTACTGGAAATCCACATTAAAGTGTTTGGTCCTGTTGACACTCAAACCTTCACTGATTTACTTTACAAAGGTTGTTTTCAAGCAGGTTGCACAACCACCTTGGCAGGCCAGAGAGACCTGGGAGGACACAATGAAACAGGATAAGTATTGCTGACACGGGTTTAGGAGCGTTGTGCCAATCACTTAACGAAATCACTTTTTCCTCTTTTGTACGAATGAAGTAATCATGATAGAAATCTCAACAAAGTTTCCTTATAAATTCTTTCTGAAATTTCTAAGAGTCTCCCAGTGTTTTACGTTGTATTAGATGTGGGGTGATTAGTGCTCATGAAATCAATTTGCAATATCCAACACCTCCAACAATCGTCTTTGGCCCTGCTTTTTCAGGGAAACGGGAAACTTTTCTTTTTTTCTGTCAAGTGAATGCATGATACCTTCATATACTTAGAAGCTTTACAGATACTCTCGGACTAATATAACAGTGGGATAAGTCCCACTGTTAGAGATTTTGCCCCACTTATAATGTAAAAAAAGCGTTATGCATTGAGTAATCCACTCTGTGACTCAGTGCTCTACAATGCAGACTGAACGATTAACTGTAATTTCTGTGAGACAGACGAGGAACAGCTTTTTGTGTGGATTGATCCTTTTGTGGCCTGATGGCTCACATTTATGTTTGTGGATTTTACTGCTTGTTTTGTGCTTTTCCTCCCTATTAAAGAAATAAAGTTTTTCTGTTTACTAAAGGTGAAACTGAAAGTTTGGCTTTAGGGTGTCAAACGTCTTCACAATTCTGAAGTTACCTGAGGCATCTGGCTGTAGGGTTTCTATAATTATGGATATTTTCCAACGATATCTGTTCTAAAGTTTTAAAGCTTGGACTTATTTTAAAATAAGTGCTGCATTTTCAGGATCTGTGGAGAAAATAAGCTTTGTTCCTTCCACTGGCTTCTACCTGTGCAGAGACAGGCGGACACAGCGCAGTCAAACCGCTGTAAATCAGCAGTTTAACTTCAAAGATAATCTCATTTACACACAACTTTTGACCTCAGGTATGCCGATAGAGGCTGAGCATCATTTATCTGCAGCCAACACCTCCTCCTTCAGCTGACGGGGAATACGTCCTATTCATAGATGCTTTTGCAAATAATGATAAACATAATTTACATTAGCATACATTGAGCAGAAGTGAAATAAAAAACACTTTCACCATAGAAGAGCTGAAAAGCAATTTTAATTAACAATGTTTTACATTTCCATACTGAATACTTCCATTAATGTTCCAGCTATGGCAAACATTCGTCTGGGGCTTATTCAATCCAAAGTTAATTAAGTTTTGTTTGAATTAATACAAATGCATTGCAAATAAAGGATTAGCATCTCTGATACCTACCACTTTTATCAATTACAATACTTTTGAAGCACAGAAATTTAATTGGAAACTAACCGGCTCTGCTGGTAAAAGCAGAAAACAACAAAGCCTTTATCGCACAGTGAAATGGCCTTGGTTTCAGAGAGTATGCAAAATGTTTTACAGCTCAAATTATCACTGCATAACAGTGTTTAGATAATTTTCCCCAGAGGATTAAATAAAACAGGTTTGACAATTTATCATAACACAATTTTTACCCACGTCGGGTACACAGGTTTGAACATAGCTTAAACCTTGACAGTACACGCTCACCATTACACACATTTGCTTTACCCCATTTCACCTTTTTTGCCTCGTGTGATCTGTCTCCTGTGTGGGTCTCTGAAGTTTGACTCAGACTTATGGTTTCCTCAGCCTCCTCTCGCTTCTATCATCAGACTCTCATGCCGCCTCCTTTCTCTCTGCCCCACCTCTTCCCCATCTTCCTTTTCCTTTCTCCTTGTCTGCCATTCTTGCTGGTGATGAGAAGCATTATTTCTCAGAGCTTTTACACCCAGGAGGCCGCTGCCTGGCTTTTGGCAGACGTTGATAAGGGATGATGCTGCGGTTGCCAAGCCATACAAATTATTTCAGGAATAAAGAGATCAATAGCATCTTTTAGCAAATCCTCCCCCCTTCCCAGACCACCGTTCATCCCGAGTTTATTTTTCACTGGCAGAACAAAAGTTGGAGGAAACAAAGAAAATCTGAGGGAGGCAAGTTTTAAACTGCGTAGTGCACCAGAGGTCATTCATAAGACAGAAAAGAAACAGAAAAACCAAATGTCAGCTTTTCTGTTTGCTGAAGGTGCCAAAGCTACAACTCGCACATGTAGACACAAAGGTGTGTTTCTGTTCAGTGTGACTGACAATGTAAGGATGCTGTATGTAATAATACTGTTAGGTTTAAGTAAAACCCTTTGCTTAGATAATACATTTGTTTTTTAATATTATGTTATTCTTTAAGCCTTTTTGTGAATTATTTTGATATATTTGTTTGTATGATATATTTACAGGTTGTTGTAGTCAAGCGTAATTTAACCAATGGAAATTATGGGATCGGGTAACTGTTAAGCATAACGGTGGCTCTGCTGTGCAAAGGATCAGAACACGTGGGCATGTAGGTTTCTAACAAGCTTTCATGAGTGAATCATGGATCCTACAACTTTTCCAAATGTGTTCATGTCGCCTACAGTAGTCCTACCACCAGTGTTGGGTCCGTTACTCAAAAGTAATGTATTACACATTACTCCTTACTTTAATTAAATGCAGTGCAGAACATTGCTTAATTACTTGCCACAGAAAGTAATTTGTCAAGGCCTTTTATGTTCCAAACACCAAAAAAAGTCCAAGAAAAGGCCGTGGGTGGCAACGGGAGGTTTGTTTGTGAACGCACTTCTGACTCCATTGTTTTAAAATCATATGTCGTTTATTTCGTGCAAAATTATAAACAAAAATCAACCAAATAACTTCTTAAAACTTAAAATTAAACGAAAGTTAACTTAATTTGCTTTAACAACTTCAAAAGTGCGTTCACAAACAAACCTCCCGTTGCCACCCACGGCCTTTTCTTGGACTTTTTTTTGGTGTTTGGAACATAAAAGGCCTTGACATTTAAGTCAAAAAATCACTTCCTAACCCTCCCGAGTCCCCATCAGACATTTGGCAAACCTAAAATATCCTCACCACACCCCTCCAGGGTGCTCTTAATCCCGTGATTAATGGGAGGGTCCATAAGCCAATAAACCAATCACTTTCCAAAACCTTTTCCAATAAAATGAATTACAAATTTACATAACAAAACTAGGTCAACATATTCTTACAACAAAAATTAATACAAATTGCATTTTATAAACATTCAACAAAAATGGCCACAACATAATTCATTACACTACTTTGATGTTTGTGTTACTCCATAAAATGACCTGAAGGACACTGTGACAAAATTATCAGTTAGCAACGTAAACCTGAAGCTACGGGTCCACACAAACACAAATCCTGAGGCTAAAATTGACAACACAACAACGTTCAGCCCTGAATGCTCATCACTGCCTTTGTTAGCTTTTTGTAGCTGCTGTTAGCATGTACTCAGCTTTAACATGATTTTCTAGCTTTGTGTTAGCATGCTCTCTGTGCAGATGCTTGTAATATTCACGTGACTGCAGTAACATGTTACTGCACCCAACCCTGCTCACCACCAGTTTGATGCTGACTGCTCGTGCATGAACACTAATGTTTCTTGCCTCTGGCTGAGAAAAAGTTTCTGTTCTCTACTTTTACATCATTTCCTCTGGGATTAATAAAGTATTTTGATTCTGATTCTAGGGTTTCTGTTACTTTGGTTGGTTTTCCTTCTGTCAAAATGCTGCAGCATGAAACAGCGCAGTATGCTCAGTCTGAGGAGACAGCTGCTAGAGCATAAGGCGATCAAGGACCTAATGCAGTTAGCTAGCAAGCTAAATGAATCAGTGAAATCCAGAAACATTTTCATAGGAGAGCATTTTTATTGTTTGCTCAAAATGTGGCCCAGATGTAAGATTTATACTCAGTCATGGCATTAAAAAATATATGATGGGGAATTGGAGTTTTAATTGATGCCAGTGTTGTAACAGGATGTGAATTCTGATAAAGTGCATCATTTTGTTATCAATGCAGATATCACGGGAAACTGAACTGTGAACCCATGTATGTATTTTATTTAAATGAACTATTTATTCCACTTGTAAGACAAAACTAGTCAAATATGTTTGAGAGGGACTGCGGCTTACAGGTCAAGCATTGATGAGAGATTAGTAAGACGTCACATTCAGTCAGAAAATACCATATACTATGTAGGTCTATAATTATTTTTAAACAAAAGGCACCAGTTTCCCAAAGGTGTATTCTATACATTTGTAATTGATTCTTTAAAAGTTATCTTACTCTGCAAGTTGAACTGACTGTAAGTCATCAGGTAATGTTACACTGTCACGTGTGCACATATGCAGTAGCTGTATGATTTAGTGAAGTCTAAAGAGAGTGCACCTGTAGCTGCTTACCTGTTTAATGATCTCATCAGCCAGCCTGAAGTGACATTTGCAATAATACTGTAGCTCAGTCAGATTTCTACAGCAGCAGATGCCTGCGAAGTCAATTCTGTTTGTCATTATAATAAGAAATGTTTGGTCTGGTTACAGATTTTTCTTATTATGGCATTTAAACCTATTATGTTTGAACGACAAACTTGGCCACAATAAACAGGAGTAGTGGCTGTCTTCACGTTTCCACCAGTCGAGCAATGTGACACATTTCCCCCAGGTGTGAGAACTTGAGAACAAAACCACTGTGAAACAATCAGGAAGACATTTCATCTCTTTCTGATTAAATGCTTTGTTCTAGCTAAACCCTCTACTCCACATCACTCACCCAAACACTGGTTCTTTTTATCTCTCCTATTGTTAAGTTATGAAGGAGGGATAAACATTTGCACAAGCTATTATTATCTAAACCCATTGACATTATTAGGTTGCTAGTACGAGGTTGGGCCCCCGTTTGCTTTCAGATCTGCCTCAGTTCTACATGCCAACGTGCTTGAAACATCCCTTGAAGATTGTAGTCCATGTTGGAATGAAAGCATCACACATGTGCTGCAGATTTGTTGGCTCTATATGCATGATACAAATCTCCGATTCCTCCAGGTGGTCTATTGGATTGAGCTCTGAGAACCAGCCATCAGAAGATGGACATGGTCAGCAGCAGTAGGGAGATACAAGGCAGGTTCGATTGCTGCTGTTTACATCTCATGTTGTGTTTTCATTTAATTCGGACCCTACCATCTAAATGTGGCAGCAGGAAAAAAAAATCATCAGCTCAGACAAGAATTTTTCAATATTCTATTTTCATATTTTCCCAAGCACATGTTAACTGTAGCCTGTTTCCTGTTCTTGGCTGACAAGATGAGCAGCCAGTGTGGTCTTCTGCTGATCTCCATATGGTACCATGTGCATGCTTTGATTGTAACGAACGGTTATTTACTGTTGCTTGCCTACTAGCTTGAAACAGCCTGGCAATTATCACCTGAATTCTGGCATCAAAAAACATTTTAGCCTAGAGATCTGCAAGTAACTGGATATTTTTGCTTTTTTGGAAGATCCAGTGTAAACTCCAGAGATGGTTGTGTGGGAATATCCCAGTACATCAGTTTCTGAAATACTCGGACTAACCGTGCCATTTTTAAAGTCTCTTAAATTACCTTTCTTACCCATTCTGATGCTTGAACTCCAGCAGACCACCTAAACCATGTCTACATGCAGGGAATTGTTGCCATGGAATGGAATTGAGCAGTTGCACAGGTATACCTAGTAAAGTAGATGGTGAATCTATAGTTAAATTTTAAGTTTGAATGACCTGTAGTAGCCTAGTGTGGTTAATAAAAAAAAAAAAAAAAAAAAAAGTGCTGGTGTCATTACCCTAAATGGGTGAAATGTAAAGAATTGCACTTTCTAATGTTTTATAATGTATTTTGCCCCATTTAGGGGCAAAATACAAACCAGGTTTTGTTCTTAAGTCTAAATAATCAGTGAGTAAGCGGTGGGAGGCTCATTAAAAAGTAACATTTGTTAACTCTTTAATTAAACATGATTCAAAATAAACAACTCCACATTCTGAGATTTATAATGATTTTTTGGAATTCATATTTCCTACTTTACAAACAAATCCTGCAGCAGTTTACAGTTTTCTTTAATAATGAGATTTTTTGTTTCATTGTCAGTGGCACCAAATATTTGCTGAACTTTTCATCCAGCTCTCCTAAATGGTTTATTAGTTAAGGTCATTCTGGTGCCAGTAGCACTATATTTCTACATATATCCTGCTTATGTGCCACGGATAATGATCTACAGAATCTCTCATACATCTTTCTGTGTAAATGAAAGAAACGGCTGGACATGATGGGATTTCTACAGCCCTAAATGAGACATGGGAATGAATGATGGAGCATTAGGACGGTAGTCTTTGTCATCTTCGGCCATGTTGCAGCTTCATATCAATGTGCTAAATGGCCCATTATTCATCATTGGAAATCAGTGAATGCGTGGGTGTATATGGAAGTGTGCGTTTGTGTGCGTGCGTGCACAAAATGATGCCTAGCCTCTATGCATGCCTGAGGTTTCTGTGTAGGCAGGCTTTTGTAAAGAAATACTGTACAGGAACTTATCACATCACCCACTCTGGTTATTACATTGCTACGTTTCCCTTTTCTTGTTACCTTTAAAAAAATAAGTGAAATGTGAGACAGAATGGTATCCTTTGCAGTTTTAAAAATTAATGTTGACAAGTGAGGGCTTGGTATTTCTTTATTTTTCTGAGGAAAATCTTACATTGTGACAAGATACGGAGATAAGTGTGTGTTCTGTTTTTTTAATATATCCATGTCTTGTTATGTTTGCTACCATCTAAAAGAATAGTTATTGTGTCAAACGCACAGTTTCATTACAAAAGAACAGCTTCTGGAAAGATGCCCTTGAAAATGGCAATGAACCCCTAGCTGCTGCAGTGGTGTTGAACACAACTCGAAGTGAAAAGTGTTAATGAAAAATATTAAGTCAGACCTAGGCAGCCTAGAGGTTGGATAATGACTGAAAGGTTGCCAGTTTGGGTTGAGAAAAGAAATAAAAAGAGCTCCCTGCTCCCTCAACAACTGCTGCCAATTTGTCCTTGAGCTGAGAAGGAAACCCCAAATGGCTCCAGTGGAACTGCTCAGCGGCTAATGGCAGAAGATTGGTGACTGTTGTGGGCAGCTCCCAGATGGGGATGTAAAATGTGTGCTTGCTGCTGTGCAACACTTTACTGAAAGATTTTGCAAGCTTACTCAAATTTCTGCAACATATTTGAACCATTTGTAGAACACAGTGGAGTGTTTAGTTGCAATTTACTAAAAACTGTATTATTTTGTCTGTAAGCAGCACAGCATAGAATTACATCCATCAGTTTTCTTCCACTTATTCAATTTACTGGGACCAACACAGTTTTCACTAACAGGTGGTATTTACCAAGTGTTTGTTGATCAGTCTCTAAACCCTGCACGATTGGGGCTTTAGTAGCCGATTTCACAGCAACTGCGAGTAATCTCTGCTAACAACTCTCAACCGGTCATGGAATACACATTATTTTTGTAGAAACTGGTGGTTGTCACCAACTGGTCTCATGGCCCATGTGACTGGAGTCACTGGTCTTGTTCCTGACCTGATGCGCCATCTTTTGGCTTGATCGCCACCAGAGATCCTCAACTATGAGATTCTGCTGGTTTGACACAGAATTTTGTGCTTTGTTACAGTTTTGTTTGGGAACATTGGTCAACAGTGGCAATAGTAGCAGCTGAGTTGAAGCTAAGAAGAAACCCCATGTGTCTCCAGTAGCAGTGCCCAGCAGCTAATTATGAAGCTGGAAGTTTACTCCTGCTAGTGGAGACAGGTGCAGCAGAGCACAAGGAGATTTGAAGGGCGAAAAACAACAAAATTTAAAGAATGTTTTACTTTTTTAATAGCACAGTCAAAGAACTACATCCTATATTATGTATAGGATGTTACGTACTATATTACGTCCATAATTTATTTCTATATTCCAGCAGGGTGAAATTCGACTGGTGAAAACACAATTTACAGATAACATATATGCTTGTTATTTTGGCTTGTAAACACAGATGCTAACCCTAGCTTTAACCTTTTAATGTGTTATTTTAATGCTGTGTAGTAACAAATAACCTCAAAATGCCAAATGCGCCTAACGGGTATATTATTCATAAGTTATCCCATGTTGTACAGACAAGAGTCAATTATTAAGTCCTGGGGCGATCGTGGCTCAAGAGTTGGGTGTTCGTCTTGTTATCAGAAGGTTGCCGGTTCGAGCCCTGGCTCGGTCGTTGTGTCCTTGGGCAAGACACTTCACCTACCGCCTACTGGTGATGGCCAGAGGGGCCGATGGCGCGATATGACAGGCCTGACAGCCCCAGGGCAGCTGTGGCTACAACTGTAGCTGTCTTCACCAGTGTGTGAATGTGAGAGAATGAATAGTGGTATTGTAAAGGGCGAAAAACAACAAAATTTAAAGAATGTTTTACTTTTTTAATAGCACAGTCAAAGAACTACATCCTATATAATTTATTTCTATATTCCAGCATGGTGAAATCCAACTGGTGAAAACACACGATTTACAGATAACATATATTCTTGTTATTTTGGCTTGTAAACACAGATGCTAACCCTAGCTTTAACCTTTTAGTGTTTCATTTTAATGCTGTCTAGTAACAAATAACCTCAAAATGCAAAATGTGCCTAACGGGCATATTATTCATAAGTTATCCCATGTTGTACAGACGAGTCAATTATTAAGTCCTGGGGCGATCGTGGCTCAAGAGTTCACAGTTCGTCTTGTAATCAGAAGGTTGCCGGTTCGAGCCCCGGCTCGGACAGTCTCGGTCGTTGTGTCCTTGGGCAAGACACTTCACCTACCGCCTACTGGTGATGGCCAGAGGGGCCGATGGCACGATATGGCAGCCTCGCCTCTGTCAGTCTGCCCCAGGGCAGCTGTGGCTACAACTGTAGCTTTCACCAGTGTATGAATGTGAGAGAATGAATAGTGGAATTGTAAAGCGCTTTGAGGGGACCTGAAAAGCGCTATATAAATGCAATCCATTATTATTAATTAGTTTAGCTTCACATAAGATGGGAATTGGGAGGGTGCGTTTGTGTGTGTAATTAACACACTGTATTTCATTTGTTTTGTCCATAGAAAAACTAACCTGTATAAATGAGTTTTCCTAAGCGGAGCTGTCTGGCTTCTGAAAATGTTTCTCACAGAGCAAGGAGAGTGTTTTTTGCCGTTTTTCTGCCTAAACCAATAATTTGAGGTGCAAAGCCCACTTGTCAAAGCAGACATACCTATGACCTTTGGTATGATTGAAACGAGCCATGGTACGGCACATCATATTATTTGATGTCCTTGCCTTGATCGGTGCAATCATTCAAGCATTAAATGTCTACTTTATAGCTATTCTGAATGTCACTCTCCCTAGTTCATCTTTTTGAAAAGGAAGGTCTTCAGTTTTGAGTGAGCAACCCTGCGAAGCAGAGCACAACTCAATCCAACCTATTCTACACAATTTCACAGCACAAAAAGAGGTGAAATGCTCTGATTTCTTTCTCTACATTTTTGATTTACTATTAAACCAAACAATTGCTGACAGACTGTGTCACCCACGGTCTTGGTAAAGATAGCAGAGCACTTTCACGGGAGGCATAAGAGGTGAACTCAGTTCAAAGTCTATCATTATTTGATGCATTTGTCTCATACAGCTTCTGCTGTAAGCACCTGTAGTGCTTTTTTACGTTGTCAGTGCCATCTTAAAGTTCTTTAAATTCATTTTTTGACTCACTGTGACAACAAATTAGTGTCGTCTAATATCGTCGAATTAGACGAGTGTCGTCGAATGTTCAGTTCTGACAAGATGACCGTAAAAATAACAGTGAAATAACAAATGAAGATAAAATACTTCTTCCTCAAAATTCAAATAAGAGCTTTAAAAATTGAATAGCTAAATTTAGAAATAACTCAATGAAGTCAGTTATTCATGACGTACAAAAAGTACAGTCAGATGACTGTAATAAACGCCTTGTATTAGGTCAACTGACTCATTTCACTGGAAAAAAATCTACATGAAATTTGTGAAACTTCTAAGCCAGAAAGATCAAAAACAGCACGGTGCAAAACACATGCACTACTTTATATGTATAGAAAAGCACCTCCAAGTCGCATTTGGCATTCATTGGAAGGCTGCGTAAAGCAGACGGGATAAGTGCCTTTTTCTTCTTCCAGAACCATGACAGCAGCATTTTATGTCACCTTAGGATGTCTGCTGCAGTTATACTGGAGAATTAGTACAGGTAGAGAAAGATTACATTGATGGTCATGGTTTTACTAGTTCAAAAGTACATTAGAATATTGGTTCATGGTAAAATACCTGTTTGTAGTGTGTTTGGTTTTGCTATACTAATTTGTTATGACTGTGTGTAATATGAAAGGATTAAAGGGTATCATTTGTAGCTGTAGTCCTTCTCAGTATGTAGCATGCCTCGGCTAACTGTTGTGATTTTACAGCTCACGTTTTTACTTTTTCTTTTGAATCTTCCGGTTCTATTTTTGGCCACAATACACATCCCACTGGATGCTGTCTGCTCAGCACTAGTTAAAAACCAGCTGATGAAGATGAACAGCTGGTGCTAGCTGGTGCTAGCTGGTGCTGGATGGCTAGCACCAGCTAGCACCAGCTGGTTAGCTGCTAGGTGCTTGTTGGCTGCCATGTGCATCCGCTGCCAGGGCATTCATCTGATTCTGTCACATTGCAAACTAAATAGCTGTTATCATTTTATCCTTAGGTTATCTAAGTGTTTGTGACCTGTTGTTGTACACAACAGTTGATTATTCATGACCTTTGGAAAAATAGTTTGAGAAACAAATCGCAATTATTTTAACCCCCAAACTGGTTGATTTTTAAAGAAAATAACTGCAATGTAACAGAATAAGAAGTTTTAAGTTACTGTCAGAGTTACAACCTTACCCTGGTTATTATTCCTGACGTTTTTCACAGCGGCTTTTTCAGATCTGGTACCACCAGTGTGTTTTGGGTTTTTTTTGTTTTGTTTTTTTTGTTTTTTTTTTTAATCTATATAAACACACCTATTGTATGTCCATCTGGCAAACAAGAATACTTATTATTCTTCCTTTTCAGCTCAACACTGGCAACTGGAATTATCATGTTAAGGACACAGCTGCTGTTGGGCAAAATGAGCCAAATGCCTGAAATGGTGCTGCGTCAAACCTTCTATTAAAACAAATGCAGAGAGTGGGTGGTTACACTTAGCGCTTATTCACCATCTGAAAATATAATTATAACAACAGCTGACACCATTGTTCTCACTTTAAACTTTTCTTTGAGGCTGCCAACACCTGCCGGGGTGAATTATACTAATGACGAGCACTCAAAGTCACAGTGATTGACATTTATCTGAGTTCACTTCCACTACACATAATGCGTTTTATTTTTTTCTTCTTCTCTCCCACCCTTAAAACCTGCGCCTTTTAGTTTGCTTTCCTTGCGAATTTATTTATGCATCTCCAGGTGACGGTGACTGGCAGAGAGCAGAGACTGTGAGACAAACAAAGAATTAGAAAAGCCACAGTGAGAAGAAGAAAAAGTTGAGAAAGGGGAAAGCAGAGGGGTGTGAAGTCTCATTTAGCTTCAGCCGCAACAGAATCTTTCAGCTTCACTGGTTGGTTTTGATAGAACAGGAACAGCCGGGCTCCCCCACAGAGAAAGGGACCAGCACAGTGAGATGAAATAGCTTTTTCAAAACACCCTGATCACGCATTACAGCAAATTACTTCCCATCACACTGAAAAAAAGAAATAATAAATAAAAGAAATCAGTGTGCATATTCAGTGAACCATGGCACTACAGTCTGTGATGGTGCAATGTGGAGGCTGATTTGTACTATACAAATGAGGATCCGGGAAGTGTGTGATTGTAAGGCGAAACTGCATACATATAAGTTTTAAGAAGGGACTTCAAATAAAAGTTGCATTTAATAGACACGTCTATGGCTATTACGTCTTGCGATGCACTTCATGTATTCATTAAGCCTGATCCATATTGCTAATTAACTTCCCCTGTGTGAGGCTTATCTCAAATTGCCTGTGTGCTGCACAGCTGTTCAAGAAGCATCTTTAAAAACTCTAAGCTTTGTAAGAAAGTCTCCTAAAAAAATATCCTGCCTCGGGGAATTTTTTTTTTTTTTCCTACACCATGCAGTGACTTACAAGAAACTTGGATGAAAGCGGTGAATGTCAACTGTTCCAAAGTTATGAGTGGAAATTATGCATGCGTCAATGTGTCTGTAACTGGCAATTCAGGAGGCTCAAACTGGAAGGGGCTCCAACATTGACACGGCACTCCTGGTGCTCACCCAAATAAGCATCCCCTGTTTTTGTGTTTTGCTTATCAATTTAGTGCATAATGTTTACTTAAATAAAAAAGAACAAAATTAAAGTGTTTTGTTCAGTTGGCATGTTGGTGCAATGGTCCCACAACAAGAAGGTGAGCTGGTGTCCTCCTGTCTGCATGGGGACTTTGGCTTCTTCCTGTCTAACTGGTGATGGGTTGTTTTGGTCTCTCTCCATTGGCCCTGTGACAGACTGGTGACCAGCACACGGGGTATCCCCCTTCTTAAGAACTGGGATGAGCTCTGCATTAGTGTAAAAATATGAATGGGTGCTCTGTTTCTTAAATGCTCATATTAATTATGGCCAAATATTTGAATAATTAAAAAACTTAAACAGTAAAAAAATGAATTGAACAGTGTATATCCAACAATTTGCTGTCAGCTAGAAAGCTCTGATTCTGGCTTTTTATGGTGTCCAACTAAAAACAACCAATTTTTTATTATTAGGGATCTTTCTTGTTCAAAATTTTAAGATAAGAACAAATGCAAAAAAACCTTTTTTCCATCTGAATTTTTTAGTAATGAATCTTTCAGCTCATAATAATGCCAGCGATTATTGGACGTTATGTGACAGTTTTTAAGTTTGAATATTTGCTACAAAAACATGTTAAATAAGAAATTTATATACATTTGATTTATTTAAAATGAATGTTATCATGAAATAGTTTTCTGTTACACTGTCACTTTGTGGTTAAACATTGTATTATATATGATGGGTAAGTGCACATAAGCTGCTGATTGTGCCTACACACTGTCTAATATAGTCGGGCTTTCTCTCTCTCGCTCTGTTCTTTATCTTTGACTGACTGACTGAATGTCAATGAGAACAGATGAATTTTAATGCGATCATCACAGCTACACACCTCCGTCTATTAGCCCCACCAACACACGATTTTTTTATTTTTTTATTTTTTAGATTGTAAGGACCAGTCAAATGGCATAAAAGGCAGGTAAATGGGAACTAAAAACAACTTTTTTTTCCTTTTTTTTCTTTTCAGACGATAGAGCCTGCACCAACGCTCAGTATGAGATGAACAAGAATTGTCTTGAAGTGTTAATTGCGCAAAGGTACTCTAGTAGTAGGAGTCCCAAAATAAAAATAGCTGGGGGCTGAGAATTGTAGTAATCATAATAATAATCATAATAATAATAATCATAATAATCTCTTCTACAGTGTAAGAAAAAAAGTCAGTGGATTTCTGTGCGATATAAATATCAATCGACAAAAAATATTATGACTTCTTAGTATTTAAAAGGTACCAAACTCATATTTACATATTTGACTTTGCATTTTCCCTTGCTGACACCACACCAAAAGCCTCATAGAATAGAATATCTATGTGCTTTGCAATATATACATTTAAATCTAAATGAACAAAATAAATGTAAATATGTTGCCAGGCTTGTGACACTTGTTTGCTTCACTCATGTATAATCACAGGTGTGTGTGTGTGTGTGTGTGTGTGTGTGTGTGTGTGTGTGTGTGTGTGTGTGTGTGTGTGTGTGTTTTGTTTGGTTTTTTGTAGTCTTCAATATATCGGTCTTTATATCAGGTTTAATAAATGACATCTTTCAGGCAGATGAGTTGCTGAAATTGGTTTCAGTTTTGGACATAAACCAGCAGGTGGCTCTATAAAAGCTGAAGGATCTATTGTGTTGAATCTACACAATCCTCTGAGAGAGCAGGTGAAAGCAAATGTCAGACTGCACTTGCACATTCAAATGCAACAATATTATTAATATCCATCAATAGTAGCGCAAATTGTTTTGTAACCAAGTATCTCACATATAAGCAGAAAAGTTAAACCATCTATTTAAACAGCATTAAAGACAGAAACCTCTGACTGAGCTGTGGTTTACACCTCGGTGTAAAGTAAAGGGAGCACTCAGACTGCCATTAATCTTTAGTGCTCTCTGAACATCTCGAAAGGCCTTCATTATACCAATGAGGCTCGACTTTAGACCAAAGTACTCAGAAAACTTTTTAAGATAAAATGGTCAGCACTGTCAAATAGTTCTATTTGGTCTAACGAATACAAACTCTGTGCCATAAGTACCAGAGGAATCCAAACATTGCTGATTAAAGGCACAGCAGCCCTGTGTATACTTGGTTTTAAAATGTTTCTTGCACAGGCGGATTGTAAGTGCAGAGACATAATCATTCACACTGCGTATCAAACTAGACTTGTCCAGTTGAGATTTCATCACTCAAGATGACTTTGAAAAGCAAATATAAATGTGGCCAGAGCCTTACCAACCAGTCTGAGCCCTGAAACATGCTTTGTAATGTAAACAGAGATGGGCTAGACAGTTTCTGTCCTCAGTCTTATTTCTTCAGAAGCACAGTTATCACAGCTCTTCTGCTCATCAGAGGTAGAATCAGCTGTTCAAAGCTTTCACTGTAAACATCAATAGGATCTGGACTGAATTCACTGAAGAAGTTCTTCTAAAACAACTTGGAAGATCAGGGCTCAGAACAGAACTCGGAACATCCTTCCACAAGTTTCTGAGAATTCTTCTCCAATAGCAGACCAGAAAGAGGTGATGTGCTAACTCTATATATTCCCAATCTCTAGTCCCATAAAAAACTTGGACGGAGCATGTATCAGGTTGATGGTCTGGATTCATCAGCAAGGTCTAATAATGAACTGTTGACCGAGCTGAACTGTCTCTTGTCCCACAAGTGTCATAAAGATAAACTTCTTTTAAGGCTTTTCCTTTAGAATATCTAAAATACTTTTTTTTTCTGCCAAACAATTAGTTACCTGGGAAGGGGAGTAAATTATTCTCATGAGACGTTACTCTGTCTTCTCTATGTAAACTTTTTCACTAATTCCTGTATTTCTACTGTTAATCGCTCTCTCAAAGCCGAAAAGAAAAGAACTAGTCAAAGTGTCACTTACATACAGTGGGGCAAAAAAGTATTTAGTCAGCCACCGATTGTGCAAGTTCCCCCACTTAAAATGATGACAGAGGTCAGTAATTTGCACCAGAGGTACACTTCAACTGTGAGAGACAGAATGTGAAAAAAAAATCCATGAATTCACATGGTAGGATTTGTAAAGAATTTATTCGTAAATCAGGGTGGAAAATAAGTATTTGGTCACCTCAAACAAGGAAAATCCCTGGCTCTCACAGACCTGTAACGTCTTCTGTAAGAAGCTTTTCTGTCCCCCACTCATTACCTGTATGAATGGCACCTGTTTGACCTCATCATCTGTATAAAAGACACCTGTCCACAGCCTCAACCAGTCAGACTCCAAACTCCGCCATGGCCAAGACCAAAGAGCTTTCGAAGGACACCAGGAAAAGAATTGTAGACCTGCACCAGACTGGGAAGAGTGAATCTACAATAGGCAAGCAGCTTGGTGTGAAAAAATCAACTGTGGGAGCAATCATCAGAAAATGGAAGACATACAAGACCACTGATAATCTCCCTCGATCTGGGGCTCCACGCAAGATCTCATCCCGTGGGGTCAAAATGATCATGAGAACGGTGAGCAAAGATCCCAGAACCACACGGGGGGACCTGGTGAATGACCTGCAGAGAGCTGGGACCAAAGTAACAAAGGTCACCATCAGTAACACACTACAACGGCAGGGAATCAAATCCCGCAGTGCCAGACGTGTTCCGCTGCTGAAGCCAGTGCATGTCCAGGCCCGTCTGAAGTTTGCCAGAGAGCACATGGATGATACAGCAGAGGATTGGGAGAATGTCATGTGGTCAGATGAAACCAAAGTAGAACTTTTTGGTATAAACTCAACTCGTCGTGTTTGGAGGAAGAAGAATACTGAGTTGCATCCCAAGAACACCATACCTACTGTGAAGCATGGGGGTGGAAACATCATGCTATGGGGCTGTTTTTCTGCCAAGAGGACAGGACGACTGATCCGTGTTAAGGACAGAATGAATGGGGCCAAGTATCGTGAGATTTTGAGCCAAAACCTCCTTCCATCAGTGAGAACTTTGAAGATGAAACGAGGCTGGGTCTTCCAACATGACAATGATCCAAAACACACCGCCCGGGCAACAAAGGAGTGGCTCCGTAAGAAGCATTTGAAAGTCCTGGAGTGGCCTAGCCAGTCTCCAGACCTCAACCCCATAGAAAATCTGTGGCGGGAGTTGAAAGTCCGTGTTGCTCGGCGACAGCCCCAAAACATCACTGCTCTTGAGAAGATCTGCATGGAGGAATGGGCCAAAATACCAGCTACTGTGTGTGCAAACCTGGTAAAGACCTATAGTAAACGTTTGACCTCTGTTATTGCCAACAAAGGTTATGTTACAAAGTATTGAGTTGTATTTTTGTTATTGACCAAATACTTATTTTCCACCCTGATTTACGAATAAATTCTTTACAAATCCTACCATGTGAATTCATGGATTTTTTTTTCACATTCTGTCTCTCACAGTTGAAGTGTACCTCTGGTGCAAATTACTGACCTCTGTCATCATTTTAAGTGGGGGAACTTGCACAATCGGTGGCTGACTAAATACTTTTTTGCCCCACTGTACTATCATAATTTAGACTCTAGAGGTAACCGTTGTTTTGCACTTTCTGTGACTGCAGATTTCTTTTCACTACATCATGTCTGTATCTGCTCTTTCTGCCAGAATTAACTCTACAAGACGATGTCAAGTCCTTGTTGTAGTAGTTGTTCCAAACTGTGGATAACTCCTGTGAGACACTGCATGCTTAAGCAGAGGAGCTTTACTTTCTGATAGGAGTTTCTCTTTTTAAAGCTGGGTACTAATTTTTTAATGTCTGGTGAAAGTGAGGGTGTGAGAGGGAGCAAGACAGATGAGCCAAACCAGAGACATGGAAGTTTACTTTCTAATAACACAAGGCCATAATTTCTGGGAATGAGAAAACTGAGGAGTGCACAAACACACACAACATGATAAATATACCTTAACGGCGTACAGCTGTGTTCATCTGCATTGCAGGCTGACGCTAATGGCAACTGTCAGGGACGAAGGTGGCTGTGTTATAAGAGACGATGATCTTTGATGTGCTGTTAAAAACACCTGCTAGAGATGCAAATAGCTGGAAAAACAATTTTCAGATGACTCCAAAGCAGGAGCGCTTTATGGAGATGACTTGATATTTTATGCTGTGTATTGCTATGAATAGCATAAAGCTCGATAACTTTGCAAATTAAGAGTAATTATGATAACAAAATGACTTGATTATTGACTATTTATTCTATAAATCTAAACTTAAAATATTTTTCAATTAATTGTAAATTAACTCAGGATTGATCACAAATTGATTACATTAAAAAAATCTGTTGTAAATGTACCGTAACAGCATATTTGTCACGTTTTAATGTTCTTATCATCATGGGAGCATGATATATGCACATGTATGTTTGTTATTATTGCCACAATCCAAAACAATGACAAATACTCTCCAGAAAAACCCTCAAAGGGACCGTGTGCTTTAAAACAATGCTGCTACACAGTGTAACTGTGTTTAAACTGCCACGGGGGGGAAATTAAGGCTGACAAATCATCCTCTTCTAAGTTGGATTAAAACAGAAATTAAAAACCATAAATAAAAAACACATGTAAAAGTGGGGAGTGTAATACAAACTTAGGACTCAGCCTTAAAGTGCAGTTTGGTTAAAGCTTATACTTTAATAAAAAATGAAAATAATTATTTGATCCTCTGCTGAAAGAATCTCTAATTTTTATGGTAGATTGATTTGAATGGAAATCAAGTATGGCTAGAGGCTCCATGACCTTTGTGTGCTTCTTTTTTAGCCACACCTTTGCTGCCTTGAAGTATGTTTTGGCTGATTGTCATGCTGGATGACCCGTCGGCATTGCTCTAGCTGAGGAAAGGAGGTTCCTGTCCAGGATGTTATGGTACATGCCGTGTATAGGGCCATGTACTATACATACCCTCTATTCTACGCAGTTAAGCCATGCTGGCTGTTCCCTTAGCAGACAAACAGCACCAAAGCTTAATGTTTCCATCTCCATGCTTGACTGTGGAAGTGGTGTTCTCGGGGTCATACTCTGCATTTCTTTTCCTCCAAATTCTTCTTTCTTGTGTCCTTGTTGTTTAAAATAAATACTGCACAATCATTCCACATTAAATGCATTGAGTTGCTGCCTTTTGACTGGTTAATTAGATTTCTGCATTAATGAGCAGTTGAACACATGTAGTGGCCAATGAGTATTAAGAGATTTTCACCGGAAATTTTGCCAATGACATTGTTTGCAGAGTTCTTATCAATTAGGTTAATGGCATTTGAAAAGAAAGGCACTGTGTAAATAAGCCATTGATTTTTGAGCAATGGTACGTGCCCTTTTCCCAGTGCAAAGCCGTGTTTATTAAACCTACATTAGGCCTTACTGAATAATTGATCTGTCTGTGACTAACGTGTCACAACATTTTAACTGTGCTTAGCTCCGCAAATCTGTTCAGAGTTCTACTGAAGGCTGTTTGCCCCGGTGAAGTGTGGGATCCCAGGAGATTCACCTCAAGGCTCGAAACATGAGCATTTCAAAATGCCCACTGCTTATTTTAAGGTGTTTGTTGCTGTTGAAGTGAGTGTTTTAAAGTACCGAGGAAAAACAGATGGCTGCAACAGATTTGAGCCAGCAGCTGGGCATCACATGCCATTAGCTTTAAGCTGCCCTCTCTTGCTGCAGCACTGATCATATTGTCTCACCCCATCTTGTACATACAGATGTCTTCCTGCAGTACCAATAAATCCTGGACTCTAGCCTTAGCCTTCTGCCTTTACGTGTGGTGTGGGGAGATGTGTTTCACTAACATTTTCTCATATCTGCTCGAATGTATTGGATGTACAAACATGGCTGATGATAAATGTGTGTATGTTGAAGTGCAGGTTCAAAAAGCACGTGTTAATCCAACAAAGCTTTTTCCTCCTGTGGTGTCAGTTTGTCTGCTTTGAGAACATGTCTCCTGTTTTTCCATTGTGCTGATTTTCACAGGCAGAAAAGCTACCAAACAAAACACAAGTCAGGAAAATGTTTCAGATTCTGAATAAGCAATACCAGCGACTACAAGCAGAACCTTTTTAGAGTAAATAAAGTTGTTTTTTTTTGTGTCTCCAGTAATTTGTAATGAAGAAATTATGCATGTTTGAACCTTTTCCTCCAACTCACATGTGCACAGTCATCAGGCTTATGAGTGGGATCTTGTCAGCTCGATGCATTTAAAGACACGCACAGCAGGGAACCCTATCAGTATTTCCCACTGCTGATGTTTTTGCCAGGAAAAAAATATTTGGCAAGTTTTGTAGGAAAAATATATTCTGATGAGGAAACATTGACCCAGAAAGAGGTGGAAACCATCTGGTGGTAAACATAGAGATTCTGTACTTAAGTAGAAGTATAGATATGAGTGTTTAAAAAATACTCCAGTAAAATGTGAAGTACTGATTCAACACCTTTACTCAAGTAAAAGTAAAAAAGTACAGTGAGAAAGTAAAGTAGTTTCTTGAAGAATATTTCTACCAGCTATTTTTATGCAAAGCCAACCGAACCTTGTTCTATATTAATGTAGTAATAAAATATTTAATAGCTTGCAACTTTATTTCAGTCTAAATTTTAATTTTAATAAAGGTACTCAGCTTAAATAAGTAAATAGAACATGAGCAGAGAAAAAAAATGGAAAATTTAAAAAAAATAGCTCTATTATTTTGCCTACATTATACAGCATGACTTTGCCAATAAACAGGAACATGAGCAGGGAAGAGGGTAAAGTGGGATTCAGCAGGTCTGAGATCAGTTGTAATGGCTCAGTGTGCGGAAAGGGTCATAACTCACAATTTCTATTGAGAGCTCCGGTAGATGCTCTGGATCTGCACAACTGAATTCAGCAAGACGTCAGCAGATGTTTCCTGAACTGTCCTGGCTGATTTCCATCCTCTACGCTGACAGAATACTGTTTATGCCGTCTTTATTCTAGACATTATAAAGTTGGTATGAATTCAGCGAATGAATCTCAGCATCATCAGCTTAACTTCAAATTCATTGATGCAACCTAACTCTGACCATGAGCTCCACAGCCGCTGTGCACCAGTCACACTGTTCTTTACTTTAAACCCATCACAGTGCAGAACACTAACCTGTATATCCTGCACTAAACTGCAGAGTTTGTTCATACAGCTTTTAAATGGCTGCGTTTGTTTTACAGCACGTTTCACAGGGGGTTCCCCACATTTATAGCGGTGCAGCACAAACAAAGAAAAGGGTGAGGAGGGGTTCTAACTAATGAGGGAAACCGCGAACTTGAAGGTTCTAAGAGTCAGATATATCAGGATCAGTTTGTGGTTTAGAACAGTTTGTGTAATTATAAAACTATGTAATTTATAACCTGGCTACATTAGCTCACTTTCTTCTCTCTCTGTGTGAAATACAACAGCTGTACTTCTAGTTAGCAACACACTGTGCTACAAACTGCACACAAACACTGTGTTTGCTGATGTTTGTGGAGCTGATAGGAACACTGAATTTGAAATTACCTGACACCTAAAGAAAGTCACTCCCTCTATGTTCGCTCCTCTTCTCTATGGCTAGCTAGATGCTGAAGTACCCACACCTGCAGTCGATCCAGTGTATGATTTTAAAACGCACACACTGTAACCCCTGACTATGGCACACAGTTTTTCCTCTCATCTCTTTTTATGCGACATCCTCTGATTTCTACATGAACAGGATTGCCTTTCATGTCACTGTTTAGCCTCAAATCGGTTTGAGGCCTTGATTGACAAATAATAACTTTCCTCACATCTGTTAACCCAAAAATAACAAGCCTGTCTTGAAAATGTAAGAAGTAGAAAGAAATGATATTTGTTTAAAAATGTAGGAGTAAAAAGTCGTCAAAAAATAAATACTCAAAGTACAGATACCTCAAAATTCTACTCAAGTACAGCAACAAAGTATTTGTACTTCATTACTTCAAACCCCTGCCCGGGAGGATTTGATCCTAATTACTTAGAGAGACAAGTACTGCATCTTCTTGTCTGCCACAATGTTTTTGAAGAGGTAGACAGTGTGCACTTCAAAAAAGGGTTCTTGGGTTCATTAGGGGCTCTACACAGATCAAAAGGGATCAAGTAAACAGTCTCTGTGTGCTGTTCTCACACACTTTGCAGCGTAGTGAAATCTCATTTTTGCATATATATACATATATACATGACCAGGGTTCATTCTTGCCTGCTATGTTAGGATGTTCTGCGAGAAATAAAATGTGGCAACTTTGTCATAAGCAAAAAGTTGTTGGTTTGAAACCAAATTCAGGTGCTGATATCTCCTCTCTGAGTTGGATTTATGCTCAAAGCTGAAGCACAGCCTCTGAGCATAAATGCACCTGCATATTTAGTCAGCATAGTTAGTACATACAAACAATATCAGGCAGTCTTTCTTTAAAGCCTGTCTAGCTTTTCTGTTTGTCAGAATGCATGTAACAAAATACTGCTTTAATTCAACACACAGGCACCCCAAAATAATCAATGGCCCCAGAGGAGAGGTAAAATAACGGTGTAAAAATAACATCCAGGGAAACAAAATTCAATGTCTTTACTAAATGTCTCACACACTAGTTTTTATGTGAATGTAATGATCTCTTCAGAGGATGACATGATGCTCATTAGATCAGACAAAAGATACAAATGGAGGTAGATTTAAAAGAAGTATCCTGCCTTTGATCGGACAAAAGCCACCACAATCACATGATTGTCTGCTGCTGCGCTAAACGTGCTGCCAGTGCTTAACCAGTGGAGGGAAACCATCGCTTTACAGCTTACCTGTACAAAACATGCTACAAAAATAGCTACACAGAACATACAGTACAATTAGGGCAGAGTAAAAATACCTTAAACAATAACATATCAACTTAGAGTGTGTTTTGTTATAAATGCAGTGAGATCGTCCGTTCATAGTTATGGACAAAGTCGCTTTTCTTACTCAATCAATTATTTCTCCATCAATTTGCCTTAAAAAAGAAATGTTAATAAAACATTCAGGAAGCTGTTTTGTAATTGAACCTGTTGATAATGCCTATGAAGAAATAACAAATGTTTCTTGGCTGCCCCGAATTAACAGTAACTTTCTGACAGCAAGTGTAAAGATAATGTTTCAGGACTGGAACCATAGATGAGAGGTGGGGTTTACCTGGGACAGTTGGTTGTCTGTTGCAGGGCTAACACATATTATATTCTATTATTCTGCCATGCCCAGTGTTGGGAAGGTTACTTTTAAAATGTATTCCATTACAGATTACAGAATATATGTCCCAAAATGTATTCTGTAACGTATTCCGTTACGTTACTCAATGAGAGTAACGTATTCTGAATACTTTGGATTACTTAATATATTATCATGCTGTTTACAACTACATGAATGTACTATTGCTGTGATTTATTACTGTTACTGAAGGTCCGCGGCTCCGAACCGTAGTAAAGGGACCTCTGGCTAATACGTTGGGTTCTGTGTTGGGCTCGTAGCTGAAAACTAGCTTTACTTTGTTGTCTGGGTCACTTTGCTAGCAGAGACAGAGAGAGGCGTTGAAAGGCTGCTCCAACGGAACTTATTGTTTTTGGAGGAAAACACGAACACGGTGTACAGTCGAGTCTTAATAGCTTACTTACAACTGGGCTCGTCAGGCTCTCTTCTTGGCTGCAGTGGTTATTATTATATTTACATGCTTCCAGCTCCCGTTTCTGCTCGATGACAGCTCGTACTTTTCCTTTTTCTCCCTCCCTCGCTCACAGACACATAACGTGTATGGCAGTCCATTCTCCCTGCAGCACGGACTACACTGCCTATGATGCTACATTCTTTAGAGCTATACCTGTAGCATTCTGCCTGTTAGCTTAGCACAACAACAACAAAAAGGCCTCTCTCACCCAGGAAACACGCAGAGAGAGAGCGTCACCCTGTAACCATGGCAACCGTAACGCTGCCGCCTGGAACAACAGAACGTAGCTGTCAAACAAAACCCAAACAGTCCTGACCCGCCACAATATGAAACAGGGAAGTACCGCCGTGTAATCCATTTATTTCAACAAAGTAACTGTATTCTAAATACCACCTTTTTAAACGGTAACTGTAACGGAATACAGTTACTCATATTTTGTATTTTAAATATGTAACGGCGGTACATGTATTCCGTTACTCCCCAACACTGGCCATGCCTTATTGTCTGTTTGGATGCATGTCTAACAAGGCTCCACAGGGCTTGGGCTGGTCCAAAAGGACATTGAGAGACTGTCTCAAAGTCATTTAAGTGTCGTTGTTCTCGTCATTGTGCTGACAGACCAGCTCATGTCTCATAACTGTGTTGCAGCATTTTTCCATGCATGTCTACCCAGTCCACAGAGAAGAGATCAGTTTCCCTCTCTAATGTTATTTGAAAGGAGCACCCCCATTTTAAGATTTGTCACCTTTGAAATAGATTTGTTTTGCTTTATGATCTAATAGCCTGCAGCACCACATTTTTACTTTTGCATATTTAAAAATCCCATTAGTTCTCATTTAAAATTCCCTGAATACTTCATTAAAGTATGCTTTGTTCTTAGGATGAGATGAAATCGAGAACAAATGTTTTGCTTCCATTAATAGATGATGGTATTAAAAATTCTGTTTTATATTTTCACTTTATTGTTACCAGATGCCTTTCCAATTATTTGCACTCACTTTACATTTGGTTTCCGTAAATATCTGAATGAAGATATTTTTTAAAATGATATGAAGTTGGGTTTTTTTTTTTTTTGGGGGGGGGGTTCGTCCAAAAGCGGTGCTCCACACTTAAAACCTTGCACACTGCATGATACACTCACACACATAAACAGCTGTGGTTGAGTTGAGCTACTTTGCAACCAAACTAGAGCTGCTGTTTGAACATTCGGTGACCCCCTGAAGGAAGGAAGCCAAAGAAACGAAGGCAGACGACTATCAATTGAGCCAGTTTTTGCTTTGAGAAGTGCTGTAGGGACAAAAAGGTTCAGAGATAGTGTAGATCTAATGTCCCATTAGGACACAAAGTCTTTCCACATCACTCCCTTAGATCTGCTGTTTTAGACCTTCAGGATGGACTGATGCATCAGGCTCCCTGACTGGCTATCTCTCCATCTCTCACAGTTATCCTTCACTGAATGCCTCTGGATTCAGCTGGCTCTCTGATGCCTCTGATCAAGTGAGCAACCATGCTCACTCTCAGGGTGAAAGCATTTTTATTTTTGGTTAGACATATTGTGAAATTTAGCCCCACAGATTTACACGACATGTAGCTCATCACTCGCACATTAAAAAAAATGAAAAAAGTGTCACTTCCAGCTCATATATGTGACCTTAATTAATGTCATATTGAAGGAGTGATGGTGGTGGGTCAGTGCAGAAAAACAGAAGACATTACTGGTGTTGCATAAACAGCAAAAGTAAAAATGTATTTATTTATTTCCATGGAAATGAGCTGAGTTGACATATCTGTCTGACATACACATAAACAAATTGCAGACAAACAACATGCACATATCAGAAGAGCTACAGAAAGGAGTAAAAGCACTTATGGCAATTACTGTGAGGTTAAACAAAAAAACAACTAACCCAAAAACAAATGGTATGCAAATGTGCAACAGCAAATTACAAATCATTCAAAGCAGGATAAATTTCAGTGGATACATGGCATATAGGATTGTAAATTACACAATCTACAAAGGCCAGACACTACCAGCTACTTGGTATTTGTGGTGAACACAATTAAATGACAGGTACAGTCTCCAGGCATCCTGCAAGAACTTAAATGTGTTTTTTTTCTTCTCTTTGGAGTAACATATGGATGTTATATGTAACGCAAAGTTATTTAAGGGCTAGTTTTATTGCAATAGGCAAGTTTACTGACTGACGCGCAGAAGAAATAGTTCTTTATGGAGCCTGGATGGTGTGAATGACGAGACCAAAGACTGCAAAATCTTGTACCAAAAATATATTGAATAAATGGGGGAAAATAATTAATAAAACACAACATAAATAAATGCCCACAATTAATTAAAAAAATTAATTGCTGTGATTTTCTGTGCAAGAGTCCTTTTGTTAAGAGCCCTTTTTGGTCCTTTTCTTTTTAAAGCTCACTTTTAAGGTATTCCTCCTTAGGGTCCAGCTCCATACAATGGGGAAATATGTTCGTAATCCAAAGACGGCAAAGTGGGGGAAAACAAAGAATGGTCCTACCGGCTCGCCACTTCAATATGAAGAAGATCAATTCAAAGGGGAGGGGGGGGGTTCAATTCAATTTACTGGTAATCAAATACATTTTCTGCAGTTCTATGCAACAATGCAAATCATGAATTATCATCATCAGTCACAAATGTACAACAGTTAAATGATTAATAATCTGGGCTACGTAGCTTAATCCACACATTCCAGTAGCGTTCACTACAAACAAATACAAAAACAACAATAAAGAAAACGACTGTCTAACAGACAGCATAGCCGAATTCAAGGCAACACATAACGATAATCATGCAATTGCACTTTGTTTCAAAGTAAGCCCACTTAAGTGCTTAAGGAAATAAAAGTGTTCAAAAATAGAAGCTTTCGAATCGGAGTTCTTCCCGCGATGGGAACGCCGCCGAACAAAGTCATTTTTTAATCGCAAAAACGATCGACTGGTTACTGACAACTAAAAAGGTCGTTATTGGTAGATGTTAAGGACACTTGCCGCTGAGGTGATACAATTTTATAGACGAATTTAGGGGAGAAAACGCTTTGTTTTCCAACGCCGTTCTAACCGCCAGAAGCTTACAGCCACAGCAGGAGTCGAACCCGCAAGTATCCCTCCACAGCCGGTTTTCATACTTGCCGCGACGTGGAAGGAGCAAATCAGGAGAAGGGGATCAAATCAGCTGACGTGGGTCTTGTGACAGTGCGTAGTTGATATGGGTTGCATATATCTGACATCAAAGTTTAGGCAAATCTGTTTTGCTTGAGTTTTAGAAATGTACCCACCAGCAATGCAACTTCATCTGGGATTGCATCACATTTGCCAAACACAGAGGTATGATATATATATATATTTTTTTTTTAAGGTATGGCTGAATACCACACTTTCATTTCTTTTACCAATACCACAGCCTTGATCTGCCAATACAAGTATCAATCTTTCTCCCCTCTTGTAAACAACTGGGCTGTTAATAATTCATTTGTCAGGACATACGCCTGAGCTAAAGGTATCAGCTGTGCCTTTGAATCCTCATCTGTGTTATATTGTGGCAGGTAAAAGTAACAATTTAGTTTTTAATGGATTTTTCTCCAATATCTGATCCATAGCCAGATTTTAGTCAGTATCTCACTCTAGTGAACAGTGTACTGTTTGTCATTGCTGTAGTATAGTAACGGGTACTCCGGCATCCTCCCACACTCCAAAGACAGTGAGGTTAGGTTAACTGGAAACTCTAAATTGCCCATAGGTGCGAATGGTTGTCTGTGTTAGCCCTGCAAGCTGTCCAGGGTGTACCCTGCTCCGTGACAGCTGGGATAGGCTCCAGCCCCCCCGTGACCCTGAAAAGGATAAGTGGAAAAGGATGTTTCAAAGATGAATGAGTAATACCTGGATCTGCAATTTAGAGTTTTGCAGAAACTGTTTGTTGGTTGTGATTCCGATTGAGACCTTCAATAAAGCAGCCTCATGTGGCATTAATATCATTAACATGCAAATAGCTCAGGGTCTGAGAGAAAGGAACATTCTGTGACCCTACAGGTGAGCTGTAAAACTCAGTTTATATACAGTAATTAGGTTTTGTCAGTGTGTCTGATGTGTGTTCCACTTAAACAGTGTTTATAAATTTTGAGATTTATAAATCATCAGGATCAAAGAATCATTGCAGTTTGGTGTCATGTAGGTAATCTGTTCCTGCACCCAAAGATTTTACACAGAAGCTTCTCAGCCAAGTTTGATTTGACCTTTCATCTTCTGCTCCAGTATTGACTCTGTTGTGAACCATCTAATGTAATTAGCTTGTTTAGCAAACTAACAAGAACTTGTTGACTACATTTCAGGCAACAAAACAGATGGTGGCAGGAGAGAAACACAAAGCCTTTTGGTTACCTCCATCTGAAGCAGTTTGAAAGATTGCAGAGAAATCAGATAACTCTACCTTCATCATCAACCACTGCAACAGCAACTAAGAGATGTGAGGCGCATCTAAAAGTCCATTAAGAACTTGCACTTCTACATCTTCCACCAACCTCTTGGCATACATCACTCCTGCTGAACATTTCCAATTTAAATTTCGAGTAATGGTTTGCCCTTTTGTTTATAGAAGTTGCACCGGTGAGGTTCAGGAGACAATTAGAGTTCAAGAACTCAATGTTCCACTTGACTGAGGACAAACAGACACTGAAACCCAGCGCCATGCAAATGAGTCCAATTAGCTGTAATATCACTGCATCGAGTCTGCCTCTTAAGCAAAGCAAAGCAGTCTTTAATGGATTCTGGCTCTTCTGCAGAACACTGTGTACGAGTAGAAGTGAGAGCTCCCCTTAAAGCAGAGTCAAATATTTGCGCAGCATTTTATTTTTGTCATGATTTACAACTACCCAAAAAGCCTCCTTTATTTTTTTGCCTGTCCCGTTTGGATCTTTAGCCATCAGAATTGTTGTCTTAAGGCCAAGAAAGATGCCAAGTGGATTTACTTTACCAAGTGGATCATCATGGCCGTGCCATATTGGTCCATTTGATTGACCTTTATTATAATTATGTATTTATTTTATTTTCATTTTTTAAAGACGGGACAGACATGACTGGGGATAGGACAGGGAGAAAGAATGAAAGAAAGAGGGAGAGAAAGAAGAATAGAGGAGAGAAGACACGGTGAGAAAGGGGGGAAGAAAAACAAACAAAACACCTGGATCACCCGTATGGAGATTTAAAAAAAAAAAACACAAGAGAAAACAAACAACAAAGAGCAACATAATAAAAACGACACATCACAATAAACTAGCTAACAATAGATAACAGTAGATACTTTTTTAATTTCACCTGTTGAGAATGAAAAAAGAAAAGCAGAAGAAAACGAGAGCAATAGAATAAACAACATCATGATGATCTATGTGAATATAACAGTAAATACTAAATATTAAACATTATTGTGCAGCACGTAAGATCGACAGCGCACAGTGTGCTTTGAGGTAGGAGCCAAAAAGGGTGTAGTTTGTGTGTGTGAGCACCCGTGTGTACACTTGTGACCATGAACGCGCTTGTTTTTAAAAGGTTCCTTCATGTAATGATCTGCTAGAGCAGGGGTGTCAAACTCAAATACACAGTGGGCCAAAATTCAAAACTGGAACAAAGTCGCGGGCTAACGTTAATAATCATTGGGAAAAAAATAAATAATAATCTTCCTCTAGATATAAGAATGAATCTTTTCTTACGGACTCAAACAAGTTTTGCTGAAAAACCGAATATGGAACAAGCAAAGCTTAATACTGAACAATATATATATTAACTGTATAATACCAGTAGTAGGGATGCACCGATACCGATAATGGTATCGGGGCCGATACTGTAAAATGTGTTTGTACTCATACTCGTAAAAGTTAACCGATACCATGAACTGATACTAACTTATTTCATTAATCAGAGGGTGGCTTGTCATTTCTGTTGTAGTTTTTTAGATTGGCCACTAGGGGGACATCCCGCGCTAAACAGGCACAGGGTTAGGCGGCACAGTCGACTGATGATCCACGGGCAGATGAGGAGTTTGTTCGCCAATGCCAAATACATTTGTTATTTTGTTTGCTTGTTTACAATATGGACACTCTGCAAAAATTTATTTTATTTTCAAACCTAATTTGTATTTATTTATTTATTTGTTTATTTATTATTCTGAAAGCTCGAGACAGTGCCAATAGTTCAGTGATATTTTGTTAAATTAAAATGTGGAGACTCTGCAATAATTTAACAGAAGTGCTTATTTTTCACTTGAAATTTTTTTGTGGTCATTTTTAATAAGATTTTATTTTTTATCGGCAGAGAATAAAATAAAACCTGTCTTCCAATTTATTGCGTGTGTGTGTGTGTGTGTGTGTGTGTGTGTGTGTGTGTGTGTGTGTGGTAGAAGTATCGGTTTTTGTACTCTGTATCGGCAAGTACTCAGATCCAAGTATCGGTATCGTATCGGTTTGAAAGAATTGGTATCGTTGCATCCCTAACCACTAGGCCAGCTCTAATAGTAATTTGGTATGGCTTCGCGGGCCAAATGTAATTAGGCTGCGGGCCAAATTTGGCCTGCGGGCCAGAGTTTGACACCTGTGTGCTAGAGGGTGTGAGGGGGGGGCACAGCCCCGTCCACCAGGGCATGAAGCAGGTATGGAGGAGATCATAACTCTAGACATCCAGAGGCCCCCAGAACACAAGAGACCAAGGAAGACCAACAGAGGGGCAGCCGCGCCACCGTCCCAGAAAGAGCTGAGGAGAGTCCCAGATGAGGGGTCACTCAGCAGCCGCGGAGCAGAAGCCAGGGGGGGTTGCAGTGAGCTCCACCGGCAGCCAGCTGTGCCAGAGTGACCGAGCCCCAGGCCGAGAGGCCGAGGGCACCCCATCCCCGAAGTGGCCCGAGCGAGCCCCAGGCTCCGGGCCCCGACAAGCAGCCACCAGGAGTGAGCCGGTGTGTACCTGGTACCCAAGCGTACTCTAAGCCCCGGGTCTAGGTACCCTTGTGCACATTATCATATTCTAGCATGCCATTGTGGTGATGGGAAATGTAGTTCTCTTCTTGCAATAGCTGTCAGTGTTGTTTTCCTGCAGCAGCTCTCAGACAGCTTTGTTTACCAGCGTTATCCCTCTTGACATCACAAGCTATAAGCCCCGTTGTTTTGCTCACGGGGGGAAAAAAGGAGATGTAGACAATTGGTCAGGCAGAGGAGAGAAACGAAGGCAGGAGTTTGACTATAGGGGTGGTGCGGGGAGGTGAAGACCGAGCTGAGTAAGGTTGTGCCACTGAAGTGAGAGAGGGAGCGAAGGGTGAGAAGTAAGAAGAAAGCTGGCAGGGTGAAAAGGATCTGAGAGGGGATGTAGTGGCGAATTTCTGTCCCAAGCGTCGAAAAAATAATTCTTCCACTTCTTAATGTGAGCTGTTCAGATTTATTTCTGACTCGTACATACAAACAAAAGATGTCACGGTCAAAAAACTATTTGCTGCTACAGCGCACATTTCCATTGCCGTCCTGGCTCACTCTAACCTGCTACCACACATGCGCTGTAATGCTTTCTTACCCGACACAAATTAAATGCGCAGCATTTATTCTCTAACAACATATTATACAAAATCAAACATGTAACATAATAACTGAAACAGCATCAAAAATATCTCTCTATAGATTGGCTCTAACATTTCCAGCCCCCTAATTGGAGGGCGTGAAGACTGACAATTAGCGAACACTTACAAAAGAGCCAAATAACATTAACACTTCCTGTATCACACAGGGTCATTCAAATTATCTTTCACAAAACTTGTAACTGACCAGAAAATATACTGTATTTTCTCATTCCAAGTTACATGACATTCTCACAGATCAAGCATAGCTTGTTAATGGGTCTTTCTAAGGTGTTAGTCTTTGTCTTGATGATCACACGCCGCACCAGACCCTTAGCATCTGGAATGACACGAAGAACTCTCCCCAACATCCACGAGCTTCTTGGCGCTGACTCATCGACCACCATTACAATGTCCCCCACAGTTACGTTTCTTCTGACCTGAGTCCACTTTTGACGCTCTTGAAGCATAGGCAAGTACTCGCGCACCCACCTCTTCCAAAACAAGTCAGCAAGATATTGCACTTGCTTCCAACGGCGGCGGGAGTATGAGTCTTCCTTTCTGAAAAGTCCAGGAGGCAAACCCGGCTTTTTCTTCATCAGTAGCAAGTGGTTAGGAGTCAGGGGTTCCAGGTCTGTTGGATCATCTGTTACTGTAGTCAGCGGTCTGTCATTTAGTACTGACTCCACTTCACACATTAGTGTCAGTAAACCTTCATCATTGACCAACTGTTCCTTCAGTATAGACCTCAGGACCTTCCTCACGGTTCTGATCTGCCTTTCCCATATCCCTCCAAAGTGAGAACCAGCGGGTGGGTTAAATACCCACTGGATTCCCTTTTGCATGAGACAATCTAGAATCTTTGACTGATTCCACTCTTGAATGGCTTCGCGTAACTCCCGTTCAGTAGCAACTAGGTTGGTGCCATTATCTGAACGCATGACAGATACCTGACCTCTTCTGCACACAAAGCGTCTGATGGCGTTCAGACATGAATCAGTGTCCAAAGTGTGCGCAATTTCAATGTGCACTGCTCTTGTTGTAAGGCAGGTAAACAACACACCATACCTTTTACTGTGCTGCGGCCATGCTTCACATTAAACGGTCCAAAATAATCAACCCCAACATTAGAAAAGGGGGGTTCATCAGGTAGAAGCCTATCCTCTGGCAAATCTGCCATCTTCTGTTCCAGTGGTTTGCCTCTAGTTTTCCTGCAGATTACGCACCTTGACAGAAACTTCCTCACTTCTGAGTTAGCGGATGGAATCCAATACTTCTGTCGCAGCCGTGAAAGCATATACAGTCTTCCACAGTGCCCAATCTTCTCATGTATATCCTGCAAGATCAGTGTGGTGATATGTGAGCCCTTTGGGATAATGACTGGGTGCTTCACATGTTCTGGCATCCCAGCAGCTGCGAGGCGACCACCAACTCTCAAAACTCCGTCCTGCATCACTGGATCAAGTTTCCTCAAGTGACTAGTCTTTGTCACACACTTGCCTTTCTTTAACATGGTGATCTCTTCTTGGAATTGTTGACTTTGACAGAACTTAATGATCTCTGTCTCAGCTTGCACCAGATCTTTCAGGGTAAGTGTTGTCTGCATTGATTCGTTGTCTTGTTCTTTCTGTTTAACGTACGTCTCTTTCCTTTTTCCACATCGTCGTAGCAGTAAGTCTTTGAGCTTGATCATCCATGCCACAGCTCTCTTCACTCGATGCCAGCTGGAATAGTGATTAATCAGCTTGTTCAACGTGTGAACATTCTCAGCTGCATCTGTGAGATGTACCATGGTTGCATGCCTCACTTCGCTGTCATCTTTATCAATCCTTTCCTTGTCAGGTCTTTCTGGCCACTTTCTTTCTGGGGTTTTCAGGAAAGCTGGGCCGTGGAACCAGCTTAGATTCTTCATGAGCTTAGATGGTGCAAGCCCTCTGGATGCACAATCAGCTGGATTGATTGCTGTACCAACGTACCTCCACTGCTGAGGATTTGTTAGCTCTCTAATGACCGCAATGCGATTGGCCACGAATGTCTTGAAGCGAAGATTCTCATTTTCAATATACTTCAACACAGTTGTGCTGTCAGTCCAGAACGTAGATTCAAGAAGATTCATCTGAAGCTCTGTTCTTAACATTTTGTCTGTCTTTGCAGCAACCATAGCTGCAGTCAACTCTATTCGTGGAATAGTGGTTTGCTTCAGGGGCGCCACACGGGATTTTCCCATCATTAACGTACAGTGAACACGTCCGTCATTGCTGGTCATCCTCAAGTATGATGCTGTTCCATATCCACTTTCGCTCCCATCAGAAAAATGGTGAAGCTGTGCTGTTGCGACAGGACCGAAGTCCAATGGTCTCACACACCTGGGTACGATTACCTCTGACAGCTGGCACAGCTCTTGTAACCACTTGTTCCACTTATGACTGAGCTGTTCTGGGATCTCATCATCCCAAGCAAGACCCTCCCTGCATAACTGCTGCAAGATCATTTTTGCAGGGAGAGTTCCTGGGGAAAGGAATCCCAGTGGGTCGTAGATGGAGCTGGTGACGGAAAGTATCCCACGTCTCGTCACAGGTCTTTCTTTGACGTTAATCTTGAACTTGAATGCATCAGACTCAGGGCACCATAGAACTCCTAAAGCACGTTCCATAGGCAGCAGGTCATGGTTCAAGTTCAGTTCTCTGACATCTTTGGCTCTCTCATGCTCAGGGATGAATGCGAGCAAGGCACGACTGTTGCTTGTCCATTTCGTTAGGTGAAATCCTCCACCAGAGCACAATTCAGTGAGGTCTGTGTATAACTCCATACCTTGAGTTTCCGTGGCAACAGACTTCAAGCAGTCGTCAACATAAAAATTTTCCAGAACTGTGCTTACAGCTTCAGGTGATGATTTGCTGCGGTTCTCCTCTGCTGTTCTTCGCAGTGCATAGTTGGCACAACTGGGAGAAGAAGTCGCACCGAAGATATGCACCATCATCCTGTACTCAGCAATGTCTTGATTGAGGTCCCCTGCTGGCCACCACAGAAAGCGCTGCAGGTCAGCATCGTCATCCGGGACACACACCTGATGGTACATTGCTTCGATATCTGCTGTAAAGGCGATAGACTCTTGCCTGAACCGTGTCAGCACTCCGATCAATGAGTTTGTTAAATCTGGCCCTTGTAGAAGTTCACTATTCAGTGACACTCCTTGGTAGCTGGCAGCGCAGTCAAAGACCACCCTCAGCTTCTTTTTTTGTGGATGGTATACCCCATGGTGGGGAATATACCACTGTTTTCCATCCTTGCGGTTTAACTGTGTTGTTGGAACCTCAACGGCATATCCCTTGCTCAACATGTCACTCATGAAGGCAGTGTATTCTTCATGGAGTGCAGGATTCCTTTTCAGCTTGCGTTGAAGGCTCAGTGCACGCTGTAACACTGCACTTCGATTGTTCGGCATCTGAACGCACGACTTCTTCGTAGGAAGACTTATGGAATAGTGTCCTTCAGTGAGACGAGTAGAGCTTGACACAGACTCCATGAAGTGGTGGTCCTCTTGAGACATTCCTGCTTTATCATCACAGTGACGCTCTGGAAAGTCGTGGTTATACTGTCGTACAAGCAGTTGTTCCACATCGTCGATGGCTATTCTGTTCACAATAGCACATGGTTGTACATCATTGGCTGCAGTATCTGTTTCTCTTAGTGGTCCATTCAGAATCCATCCAAGTGCTGTCTTTACGGCATATGGACCATTGTCCTCACTTGGGATCACCTTCCATGGCTCCAATATGGTGTATTCTTTAGTTCCAATGAGAAGCTCCACTTCAGCCTCAATATGAGGCAACCTCACCTCGCTGAGGTATGGCCACTTGTCAACCTCTTTCTGGAGTGGGATGTTCTCTCTGGAAACAGGAATACTTTTCTGTGTGAAGACCTTTGACAGTGCGATAAAATTGTTGTCTGCCAGACTGCTGACTTCCAATTCTGTGAGCACATAACTCTCCTCTCGGCTTTTGGAATTTATGGTCCTCAACGTTAGCTCGGTTCGTCTGCCCTGCACCTTCAACTGCCTTGCCAAGGCTTCGGTGCAGAACGATGCAGAGCTACCTGGGTCAATGAAAGCGTAAACCTCCACAGCCTTGTCACTCTTGCAGGACTTCACCCTTACAGGTACAATGGCAAGCACGCAGCTGCCTCCAGCCCCAGTACAGGCACTTGTCTCCTTTTCTTCAGACAACCCTGCTGGGCCTTTAGCAGTGCTACCCGTATTGACCTCAGCGGGAGGCTTCTCTTCCTCATGACTTGAGAAGTGCAACAAACTTGGATGCTTGAGTGAACAAACCTCGCACACCATCTTCCTTTTGCAATCTCTGCTCATGTGACCCTTTAGCAGGCATCCAAAGCAAAGTCCGTTTTTCTTCAAGTAGTCCACTCTATCCTTATGAGTCTCCTCTCTAATCTTGTAACACTCTTGCAGTGTATGAAGTTTCCCACAGAACATGCAAGGTCTTGTGAAGGCGCAATTGAGTGACAGGTCACTCTGGTTCTTACTCACTCTGCTTCTTTTGTCCATTTCTGAACCTTGGTTAACCTTGATAGCAAAGCTGCTCCCATGTCTAATGTCTTTCTTCAACTTATTTCCTTGCTGTGGCTTTTTCATGACCTTGTCTGACACTGCTGTTTCAAGATCGCCAAAGAGCGGGTCGGACATGATCTTTGCTTGGCGTTCAACGAAGGCCACCAGCTCTGTGAATCTTGCTCTGTTGCAGCGCCGCTCCTGGATATCATATGCGTGGATTCTCCAGCGCTCTCTTATTTTAAATGGCAACTTGGAAATGATGATCCTCATAGTTGCAGGGTTGTCCATCTCTTCCATATAGTCCACATCCTCCATGGCATTACGACAGCTCACCAGGAATACAGAGAATGCGCTCAACGCCTTTCCATCTTCAGCCTTAATTTGTGGCCACTTCGATGCCTTCTCAATTAGCGTGCTAGCAATCTGTAACTCATTTCCATATTTATCTTGAAGCAGCTGCAGAGCCCTTTCATACCCCCGATGTTCAGGCATATGCTGACAACTCCTCACAAGATCACGAGGCTCGCCTCGAGTATACTGCTCCAGAAAATATAGCTTGTCTGAATTGCTATCAGCTCTGGTGTCAATAGCGTGCATGAACGCCCTCATAAATGACCTGTACTCCAAAGGATCTCCGTCGAACACTGGCACATCCCTTTGTGGTAACCGAGACAGCTGTTGGTTCTTTACAAGCATCTCTGTGATATCTGCCTGTTTCTGCATAACTTGATAAAGCTCACTTGGTCCGGTCTCCTGAAGCGAGACACCATCTTGGCGTTGGCTTGGCCCCTGCAGTGGAGTTCTATGTGTCTTAGGTATGGCCCCTTCTGCAGCACCTGAATCACCAGGATTCCTCCAAGAGGCAGACCTCTCTATCTCTGTTGGCTTCCCTGGTGTGTGTTTTACGTTGGCATGACCATTTTCATTATTCATCTTCAGGAGGTCACGACGTGGCATTACCGTAAGTCTGGTTTCACTCACTTGAGACTTAACCCCTTCACATTCCTCATACACTTTAACTTTGGCAGTAGACACTGCAATGGCTGTTTCAATTTCCAGTCTTTCTTTTGCAGCTTTAATTTCTGCTTCTTTTAACTCTAGAGCTTGTTTTTCTTTCAGAGACGCTGCTTGTGCCATCAGAGCTGCTCTGTTAGCTTCTTCCTTGACACGCTCTGACGATGCTGTCGACACCCTTGACGTGTTGGATACTTTAGACGTGTTTGACACTCTAGATGTTTTTGACACTCTGGATGCACTGTCCATGGGAGTTATCTCTTGATCACATGTTTGAATTTCAATCCATGTATTAACTCTATTAATGAACTGCAAACATTGTTCTGACATTGGCTGGAACCAAAGTTGTTGGTCAGCCTCCTTTTCCTCCTCATCTTTAATACACAGCAACACTGCATAATTGCATTCTTGAAACTCTTCATACAATTTCTTGTAAGCTTTCAGTGCCTCTCTCACATCATTTACAGCCGGCAGAATTTCACGGCTCAAAAGTCGCTCAGTTTCATCTTCCTGTGCTGTCACTTGTCCTAATTTGCCTCTTCTCACCTTTGTGAGCTGATGCAGTTTGAACTCTAGACCTTTGTCTGTCATCGCCCTCTGGCTGTCATCACGCGTAACTACACCCACACTGTCATTAATGTCGTCCGCCATTGTAATTATATAACACCGCTAAGCCGTAATGATTTTCTTCGGCACAGCTGTCGGGTGGTGTACTGCACAAACTCCTTTATGCTACTTCCACAGGTAAGATGCATCTGAGAAAACACCTTTTACTTAGCTGTTCGCTGTGTCGTTGTGTGTAGGCGTCCTTATGCCGACGATCCGGTGACTTTTCTATGTCTCAGTCGGTGGCTCCACCGCGGAAAACATTCCTCCGTTACTCGCTAGTTTTTTGACTTTTATGTAGTGGCGAATTTCTGTCCCAAGCGTCGAAAAAATAATTCTTCCACTTCTTAATGTGAGCTGTTCAGATTTATTTCTGACTCGTACATACAAACAAAAGATGTCACGGTCAAAAAACTATTTGCTGCTACAGCGCACATTTCCATTGCCGTCCTGGCTCACTCTAACCTGCTACCACACATGCGCTGTAATGCTTTCTTACCCGACACAAATTAAATGCGCAGCATTTATTCTCTAACAACATATTATACAAAATCAAACATGTAACATAATAACTGAAACAGCATCAAAAATATCTCTCTATAGATTGGCTCTAACAGGGGATATAGACTGAGGCGTGTATCCCGGCGGCTTTTGAAGTGGGTTATGAAAGTAGGCCTAGAATCCTGTGGAGCGTGTTCTTATACTACAGAGGAGAACAATAGGGGGGCTCAACACCTTTCTGACCGAAAAAACACACAGTCGGTTCCTCAGAACATTAAGATACAACATAAACACTCGTGTATTCCAGTGTACATTTCTCCGTGTATGTGTGCTTATGTCAATATTCATCTCTCTCAAGCCTTTTACTGAGTGTTTCCTTGTCTTTCAGTGGGTTTGCAGTGTGTGTGTGTGTGTGTGTGTGTGTGTGTGTTTGTTTCTAGCTGCAAACTCTGACTCATCAGAAAGCAAAGAAATGAGGTAAAGAGATGAATGTGTTCTAAAGCTGTTGTCTTGTGAACCCACTACAATCTGCCCACAGTAAGAGAAAAAACCCTGGTTTGTTTTCATTACACATGAGAATACGTTTCCATACGTGTCAGCACAACTACATCTCCAGCCAGCCAATGGATATCTATATGTAGGCCTAATTAGCCCAAAACTCTGACGGAGCTTCCCTGAGTTGCACTTTGTTTGCCAAGAGCTGATTGGATTGAATCGCCAAGCTGGCTGAACTTCACAATAGCACTAACTCAAACCATATTTTGCTGGGGACCTTTCCAAGTAACTCTCCCACCACCCCTCTGTTTCTCACACCTATTTCCCACTTTTCTTATGTTCGTTTTCCTCCGATGTTTGTGTATCTGTTTCACTCGCCACGCTTTTCCATCTCTCTCTGCTTCCATTTCTATTCACTTACCTGATGTCTTCTGCCTCTAACTGTGCCGGCATTTACATGTCTTTTTGTTTGTGTTCATGCGTGTGTGTCTGCCTGTGTTTGTGCACGCACTGCACGCAACTCATTGCTTTGCATAATTGTATTATCTTATTTTCCATTATTCTTTACAGTTTCTTCCCACAGGCGGTAAATATAGGGAACCTGCTATTCTTTGTTTTATTTTTTTTAAGATTTAATTTCTTCGGGGAAGAGAAGGTGTAGGAGTCTCTCTATGGTTTACAGATTCATTGTTCAGGTTATAACTGTCTCCTTAGGGTGTGAAGTTGGGAGCTTACGTCCACAGTTTCTGCTGATGGATACAGTGTTTGTATCCTGGTATTATGGAGATGAGAGGAGAGGATGAGATGAGATGAGATGAGAGGATGAGATGATATAATTGAAACTTTGATATAATATATTTGATAATAATAACAACAGCATCAACTTTTCTATTTATATGACACGGTTCCTAAAACTTGCAGAAAGTTACAAATATTAACAAAAAAAGAAGAGCAAGAATACAAGTTCTTAAAAACAAATAGATACAAAATAGACAGAAATAAAAGCCATATCAAGACTTATGATCACAAAGTGATTCAAGAATTAATTTAAAAGATGATAAAGATGTTGCTGGTTTGTTCTCAACAGGCAAAACGCTCCCCAGTTTGGGGGCTTTAATGGAAAATGCCTGGTCAGCGAGCCATGACCTATAAATAACCAGCAGGGCCCAGTGAGTGTCACGTAAGGGGTTAATGAGTCCATGATGTAATGTGAAGCAAAGACATTTAATGCTTTAAAAGGCAAAAAGAGGTTCTGTTTTAGAGGTCTGAAGGACAGAACAGGTCACTAAAAACCGGCACATGGTGCAGGAAGATTAAGCTCGATTGTGCCCAATATGATGGTTACAACCAAACCAAAAATGAGAAAGCACTACCTCCCCCAAAAAGTCAAGGAAATGTTACAAATCAGGCTGCGGAGATATTCCATGTCTCAAATATAAATTAAATACATTTAAAAATGTATTACAAAGCATCCTTACATTCATCTGTTACACTTCATTCTGTGTTTGGGGGAGTATGTGGAGAGGATACAAGCTGAGATGTTACCAGCTCCCCACAGAGAATACCATGTCCTGTTGTTGGAAATGGGATTCTAGAGGCAGGACACAGATACATGTGGGGACTATCTACAGGTGTGACACTGACATGCGGAGTTCAAGTCCAAAATAATTATTGTCCAGTTATTGACAGAAATTCAGACTTTTTCTGGAATGCAGCGATACAGTCTTGCATTCCCAGAAGACTTTGATATTGGCTTCAGTGACTGATGGATAGGGATGGGTATCGTTTAGGTTTTATCCGATACCGGTGCCAAACCGGTACTTTTGAAACGGTGCCGGTGCTTAAACGGTGCTCGAACCGGTGCTTAAAGAATGGAGAACACAAAATTGGTCCAAAAACCTCTCATGTTCATCTGTTTTTTTGTAAAAAGATAACAATGTTAGCCTTTTCTGCAGCTATGGGGCATATATGGTATCACTCTGGGCTGGAAGCAGCTTAAACAATGGAAAAAACACAAACTTTGTCCAAAAACCTCTCATGTTTAACTGTTTTCCACTTTTTCTTTGGTCATTTTAGCCTCTTTGTCCAGAGTGAAGGGAGTATCTGCCATCAAACAAAAAGACAGCCACATGTAGCTATGATGGTGTTTGCTAGTTCACCTTACATGCATTAATGTAATAACGTGGTTAGCCTACTCATCGTAAATTACACACGAACAACATTAAGCTACTCACGCAGAGAAGAACGGCTGCTGCTGCATCATCATCCTCATCATTTCTGCTACACTGGCAGGGCTAGGGGCCAGGACTCTCCTCTTCGGGTTTTTGGGGGATGTTACTAACTCCGGGTCCGATAACAGGCACCACACCCGCAGTAGATGTGCTCGGTGTGAGGTCTCGCAGCAAGCTATCAAATACGGCGCATTTCTCAGCTTTAAAAAAAAAAACGCTATCCGTCGCCAGGTGTTTCATCAGATTTGAGGTGTTACCTCCTTTGACAGCATCACAGTATCAGCTTAAAGCACTTGTTGCAGCTGCTGAGTTTGCATCTTTTGCTGTGAAGTACAGCCAGACTTTGACCGCTTCGCCTTGGGCATTTTTAATCTGTAGCTCTGCTCTAAAAGAATGTACGTACCTGGCCCCGCCTACTATCCTCAAAACGTAAAATGATTGGCTAGAATCTAAAGTGTATCATTCCATACCAGTTGGTGGTGGTAATGCACCTTTCAGTTGTTTTCCAACCGCCAATACAAATGTAAGGAAGAAGAAAGTGTATCACAGCTCAGAAAAAAAAAAAGCACCGAAATGTGCGCTGCTTTTCGGTCTGGTTATTACCGTTTGTCAGATACCGGTACCCATCCCTACTGATGGGTGTTGGGTCTCTGGAAACCACAAGTGGGATCAGGGAGTAAACAGAAATTTCAAAGAGCAAAACAAATGGGCAAAGATTTTTGGAGGAGTTCAGAGCGTTCTTTACAGATATCACTTGAGTGTCCGGTTCATTTTCAAGGATCTGCTCTGTTTTGCCAACAGGAAGCAACTCGTTAATGCTGAACCTGTTTTAACATTATTGAAGATGGTATCACTAATGATCAGAGCTGTACCTTTGACATGGATGTTTATTTGTGGATTTGTGAATTTGTCTGCATTGGTCTGGGTGAACTGGTGGGAACCAGAACCTTCAGGTCTTGAGCCTTTTCATCTGGGTATAAGAGCTAGCTCCTGTACACTGCAGGCAACAGCACTGCGAGCTCAAGGTCACATCAGCCCTGTGAGCCAGCTGGATAGACCAGGATTCCAAACTGTGGGTAAGAAAATGATCACAGCCTTGCTTTGGGCAGCGGTTGTGCATGTGGATTTATATCCACTGTGGCTCTGTGGAATGAAGAGCAAGGGAAGAGCAGTGAATGCAAGTCCTATATATCTAGCATTTATGGGAATCCCTAATTTTCTAGAATCGGGTCAAACTCGGAGATCTGCTGCTCAGTATTGCTTCTGTTCACCCAGCTGATGGCATCCCAAGCAGCCTCAAATAGAGGTGAGTGGAGGCATTGATTTTAAAAGGAACTGCAGTCTAAGTTATAAACTCCAGCTAGTAGTAAACCAGAGTGCCGACACGACCAGCATCTCATGCTCATCCCACAAGAGCACTGAACGAATCGTTGGGGCTGGCATGTGCTTTTAACACATTATGTGCCGGTGCAGAATGCAGTGTTAGGAGGTCGTACTTTCTTTCTTTTTTTTTACATATTTCTGCGAGACCAGGCTGAAATTGACTGTTGTTGTGATAATGGCATAGCTTGGAGAGTGACAAGGTAAAATGTCATTCAATGTGTATGTTTATCTCCAACCTCGGTCGGAGCCATGTTTCTGTCTCTCTCCACACGGAGCTGTCTTTCTGAGAAGAGCTCTGAGGGACTTTATGCTTGGTAATCCATTAAAAAAAGGCAGGCACATTACGAGGGCATATTAAATCTCACGCTTAAATTACCCCCTATCACAACCTCCTTCTTTTGCTTCTTGAGAGCAAAATGTAATGCATTCTCAGGCTGTTTTTAGGGGGGGGGGCTTGGTTTGTTTTTGTTTTTTTACACATAATGAAACCAATTTACAGGTAATTGCCTCCTCTCTGTACTCCTTGTCCAGTGCCTGGTAATGACAGTGCTGTGTGTGGAGTGATAAAAACGCAGGAAAACATGAGCCAGTGTGTTGTCATGCTGAAAGCAGGGATGTCACACTTTACTGCGTAATTCCATGAATTATACACACAGAGAGGAAACGAAATGCCTGTTTTGACATGTGCCTGGCTCTTCTTTCAACTGATAAACAGGTCAAAATTTTTTCATCCAATACACTCTGATTTGTGATTTTCTTTTGCCACAACAATACAATTTACATTTGTTTGCCTTTAATTACACATTTTATTAAAAAAACAATTGAGAAACCATGGTAACTATGTAAATGTATTATGTTTACTACATTGGATATCCCTTTACCTGTTCAGCCCCTGCTAACATAAATATCTAATGAGCCAGCTATACTGCAGCAACCCAATGCATTTAGACGCGTATACAAAGTCAAGATGACCTGCTTACGTTCAAACCGAGCATCAGAATGGAGAAGGAAGGTGACTTAACTGAATGTCGTTTAGCTGTTGGGCTGGGCTGAGTACTTCAGAAACTGTGGCTCTACTGGGATTTTCCCCACAACCATCTTAGAGTTCACAAAGAATGGTCTAAAAAAAGAAAATATCCAGGGAGTGTCAGTTCTCTGGCCGAAAATGCCTCGTTAATGACAAAGAAGAATGACCAAACTGCTTTGAGCTGATAGGAAGGCAGCAGTGACATCAAATGACAAACTTTTAAATCCAAGGCATGCAGAAGAGCATCTCTGAATTCACAACACATAGAACCTTGATGGACATATTGGCTGCAGCATTGGAAAAACATGGAGTTCAGTTGGTGGGGTCAGAGTTTTGCATAAACAGCATGAAATCATGGATCCATCCTACCTTCTATCAGGTGTTCAGGCTGCTGCTGTTAGATTGTTATTGCTATCATATCGATATGGACGAAAATCTTTGAGGAATGTTTCCAGCACCTTGTTGATTCTTTGCTATGAAGGCAAAAGGGACTCTAACCCAGTGCTAGCAAGGTGTTCCTAATGAGGTGGTAATAATAATAATAATAATAATAATGGATTGCATTTATATAGCGCTTTTCAGGACCCCTCAAAGCGCTTTACAATACCACTATTCATTCACTCTCACATTCACACACTGGTGGAGGCAGCTACAGTTGTAGCCACAGCTGTCCTGGGGCAGACTGACAGAAGCGAGGCTGCCATATTGCGCCATCAGCCCCTCTGGCCATCACCAGTAGGTGAAGTGTCTCGCCCAAGGACACAACGACCAAGACTGTCTGAGCCGGGGCTCGAACCGGCAACCTTCCGATTACAAGACGAACACCCAACTCTTGAGCCACGATCGCCCCAGGTGAACAGTGATTGGAGTTATTTAAAATAATTCAGTTACCAGTCCCATAACATTTAAAGTGTGGATTTAATACACTAGTAATAAGTTGTTTTTTTTTTAATACTGCAGCTGAAGTCAGTTTTATTCGCTGCTCATTTTCGACTACTGTTCCTCACAACAAGCAAGTAGATGAAAATATTGCTTTGTTTGGGTTTTTAAAGGGAAAAGGCTCAGGGGCTTCTGTCCGCTGAATGTTTTTCAGTCGGTCTTTGAGGTGGCCATAAGTGATCACGTCTCTTTGAAATTATATTTATATACCTCTAATTTTTAAAACAGTTTTCAAATGCAGGGATTATGCTGCCAGAGAACTGCAGCTGCTTTCACACGTGCTACCCTCCTGCTAGATCAACCCAAAGACCTATATAAGCTCCCTTAACTGATGAGCAGTGTAATTAACCAAACGTTGCCTAAGTTGCAGGGACAACCCAGACATTTAAAAGCAATTTATTTTCGACTATTTTGCTACCTTACAGTTCTAACATGCACACACACTTAATCATATTAACACCGCACACATTACACTGATGAATGTTAATGGCTTTTTTGCTTCACGTCATCGGGGATTAATTAAAGTAGCAGAGGTCACTGACACAGCTGCCTGAGACAAAGATTTTGGGCGCGTTTATGTCTATGTGGGCGAGCATGAGCGCATGCGATTGCAACACTGCTTTGTTTTACTCGTGTTATCACTGTCAGAGCAGCTCTCTAACCCCCACCCCGCACCCCCTAAAAAAAAAAAAAAAAAATCCACCAGCATAGCAACTGAGCTAAATACTAACCTCCTCCCATCCTGTCACCACGCACTCCTCCTATCCCCGCCACTCACACATTCACCACCTTCCTCTGTCACCAAAACGTCCTAAATTAGCTCTGACCTTCTCTAATGAAAAGTGAAAACAGCACCGTGGCTTATTACGGTAGCAGGGCTGTGAGCCCGTGAAATAGCATGCTGTTATTTACCAGCCCCCCAGTGGCAATTATGAGTCGCACCCAGGCTTTCCACGGCACTTCCCAGCTAGCAGGTGGTCCTTTTAGATACAATAGACACAAATGACAATGAAGTAAACAACTCCTATTCAGCTTCTCTTGCTCTGAGGTAAATGGCAATGCCACTGCACCGAACGATAAAACCCATAAGGGGGGGAAACATTTATGAGAAAACGCTACCTGCTTTTATTTCCTTTAGCGATAAGATTACTAAGTATATGGAGGTTAAATATACTAGAAACTTCACTGTTTTCCAACAAAGAGCCGGGGTCTTCACTAGATAGACGCAGACTTGAGAGATTCAGCAATCTGTAAGAGATTCTGTAATCACATTTATTTGCATTTATTTTATTTATCGCTCTGCTTTTTCAATATGTGATCAATTATTAGAAGTAAACGACAAAAATATTCTGAAATGACAAAACACAATGAACAAAATGTGCATTCGTCTTTTGACTTTGCAGTAATTTTCTGTGCAATCACTCCGAATCTTTTTCTAAGCCAATGGAAGGATTAGTGTATAAAGACAAAAAAATATCAAATCATTTGTGAAGAGAAAACGCAAAACATTCTCTTCTCTTCTAGTTTTACTGTAATTAAACATCTTTCTGTCTGTATATGAGACAAATAAAGCAAACTGAAGACACCCAGACTCTGTGAAGTAGTGATGACTCTGTGTTCACAGCGTTTTATAGATTAAACTGTAAATAAAAAATACATTTTAATTAATAGTGACAGTAATTCGTTTCCAGCCCAATTTTCTAAACTGGTTGACATAGTTCAGCCTGCCAACACATGGAGATGGATTATTAGATCAATGAAAAATGTGCTGAGGTCGTATCCTAACACGACCATCTTCAACAGGGCACCAGAGTCAGTTAGTGGATCACATTAATAGGCTGTTCTAGCCGGCATTTGAAATATGACAAAGGCTCAGAACATAGCTTCTTTGCCAGAACATAACTTGAATGCTAAACCGATTGACAAATTTATCTTGCTTACTAGTTTCTAAAGGTTCCACTTTGTATTAGTATTATTTCTTGTGGTAATGAACACTTTAAAACCCTAATAAATAGCTTTATTCAGTGCATGTGCATAGTATGTGTCTCAAGGGATAACAGCAAATGAGAATGTTTTAAGATCTTTCGGAGCCCCTGTCATTCCACCAAACAGCTGTCTAGCTCCGCTGAAGGAATAGCACTGTACCTGTTTCATCACCTTTTTAAATATTATCCTTGTTTCAGGTAGTGCTGCAATTAATTAAAGACGAGCGCCTTCTGGAACAGATGTATTCGGTGTTAAGTCACTGAATACATTTAAGTGTGAAAGCTGATTTGTTCAGTGTGTCGCAGGTAAAGAGGGTTTGCGTTAGTGCTGTTTGCTTTCAGATCAGCTTGTGTGAGAGTGGTCATGAAGTCACTGTTGTAAACTGACTCTGCTCTTTCCCAGCAGCGATGCACTTCTCTGCTCCTCGTCTCTTACATTACCCATCTGTTGTAGCAAATTCTCATAGGCCCTTTTTGAGCAGCATTTCCACACAGCTCACACGTTTCTGCTCAGTATTGAGGGCAAATATAATCACCTAAATAAATCGAGTCCTCTTGATGGCACTCTTCTTCTGAAGAACGAAACCGCTGCCACTTGAAAACACTCCAGCTAGTATTGGTAACTTGTTTCTTGCAAGATACATTCAACTCTCCTAGATCTTGCTTTATTCAAGCATTCTAAAGGATTTGATGTATAAGTTATAATGAAAGTAATGATTACTGGGGATTTCCAGTCCCCTTTAGAGCAAGTGCACTGTTTCCTGTAGAGTTAGCAAAGACCTTGCATGAGCAGCAGGTCCCCATAGTAGATGACTTAAACTTTTAACAGTGTAGACCTTACAATCTATTAAAACTTCTAACAATAAAACAAAAATGTGTCGAGATATGCTGTGGTTTCATTTTCTATTTATAGTACAGACGTGAAACTGAAAATCCCAGCACACGTTACATATGGGTTTCTTTTGGCATGATTTTTTGTAATTATTATTTATTGACACGCTCGGATTAAAGCAGCTTCAATTCAGTCCATCCATCCACCCACTTCTGCTTAGCAGGAGGCAGCAGCCTAAGTAGAGAATCCTAGACCTCCCTGTCCCCAGCTACCTCCTCCAGCTTGTCCACCCAGGGGGCATCTAGTAGGTATCCTTGTCAGGTGCCCAAACCACCTCAACTAGCTCTTTTCAATGTGGAGGAGCAGCAGCTCTACTCTGAGCCCCTTAACCTATCTCCAAGGGAGAGGCCACCCTTCTGAGAAAATTCATTTCGGCAGCTTGTATCGCAGCTTCAATCTCAACCTTTCGGTCACTACCCAAAGACTGTTGACCATAGGTGAGGGTAGGAATGTAGATTGACTGGTACATCGAGAGCTTCGTTTTTACACTCAGCTCTCTCTTCATTACGACAGACCGGTACAACGTCCGCATCACTGCAGCTGCAGCATCAGTCCATCTGTCGATCTCCTGCTCCCTTCTCCCGTCACTTGTGGCCATCACCCAATGAAGCCAACAGAACCACATCATCTACGAAAAGCAGGGACAAGATGCTGAGGCCACCCAAGTGGAAGCCCTCTGCCACTTGGCTATGCCTAGAGATACTGCCCATAGAAATTCTCCAGAACATTCAATTCAATTCAGTTTTATAAGGTAAAGAGGTTCCCACCCTCTGAAAAGGAAAAAACCTCAGGCAGAACCAGAGTCAGGGAGGGGCGGCCATCTGCATCGACTGGTCGAAGGGGAGGCAGATAGGATAAGGCATGGGGTGGAAGAGAGCCAGAGGTATTTTTATAATAAATAATGAGTAATTGCAGGGTGATGAATAAATCCACAGAGAATAAAGAGGTGCACGGAGTGTTAGGTGAGTGAAGAAGAGTGTTTCTTTTTCACTCACCTCATACTCAGTGCATCTTTAGAAGCCTCCAGCAGTCTAGGCTGCTGCAGCATAACCAAGGGAGGATTCAGGGTCACCTGATCCAGCTCTAAGCTTTATCAAAAAGGAAAGCTTTAAGCCTAAAGTAACAAATGTTTTGTGTTTGTCTCAAGTTTTCCTGTGTTTCAACTAGTAAATTAACATCACTATCTTTTGGAAACTGACTTGGATGAGACATCGCTTCAAACTTCAGTCCATAAAATAAAACAAAACTCTGTCCTTATTTAAAAAGAAGGATCCTAAAATGTAAACGAGGCAATGTTTTTCATTTTTATGTGTAGAACTTTTTAAACACATACTTCAGCTGCAGTTCAAAGCAGTGTAGCTAGACGTCTGTAGGAACTAAGTGTAAAATGCTAATACGCTTAGTTCCTACAGTAAAATTGCAATGGTGTCAGTCAGCTCAAATCAGTATATTTTGTCTCTTTGTTTACCTGTCAGCCAGTACCTTATCCTCTGTTTCAGATAATTCCACATCCAAACAGTAGTTGCTTGGTCCATGCCAAATTAGTCTAAGTCACCCAATGAAACTCTCCAGAAACAAACAACATATGCATCACTGTTTCTTTTAATACAGTTTCTTTGGAAAACACATTGTCTGCACAAAAACTGCAGTGTATATTTCTGTTGCAAGAAAGAAGGTAATAAAATAGGGAGGGTGCTTGGGTGGATGGATACATAAGAACAATAGTAAACTTCAACACAAGAGATATGTGCTTCTTTTGTAGCTTAACCAAAATTCAAAGTTAAGAAAAAAATTAAAATGAGTACAATATCCCATCTTTAAGTCTGCTGAAGAGGGTGAGTAGTGAGTAGTGGCCTTGATCTCTTGGTATTAATCTCTAGGTAATTAATCTGGAAATGTGAGATGCAGGTCATGGGAATTAGAGATGGACCGATCCGATATTACGTATCGGTATCGGTCCGATACTGACGTAAATTACTGGATCGGATATCGGAGAGAAATAAAAAAATGTAATCCGATCCATTAAATATAAAAAAAGCACCTCACAAAACTTGCGACACTACGTAACTCTGCTCATAACCGTAGCATGTTGCAGCAGTGTGGTCACGTGATAGAGCGGCTGTGTGTATTTGAAGCCTCGCTACCAAACCGGCATTTCATCTCCGAGGAAGTTTTCCCAGAGAGAAGTAAAGCAAGTATGTAAGTTCATCTCTGAATGTTTGTAAAGCATTCCCGCGTTAAGCTTAACAACCAATACCTGGAGCAACTGCCTCTTCTTGCTGCTACTTCAATCGTGAAACTGCTTAATGATCAGCTGATCGGCTTTTCTGTCGTGAGTCCGTCTCTCTCGTTTGTTTATCGCACCAGAAAGAGGAAACCAGCGGCTGAACAACAGCAGCACTATTAAGCTTGATAAGCTGTTGTTAGAATTTATTTAATATTACTTTCTACACCAGGATCTTTTTCTACGCAGCTGACGTAACTGTGCAGGGGTGGATCTAGCAAAGTTTAGCCAGGGGGGCCGATAGGGCATGAACAGGGAAAAGGGGGCACAAAAACATACTTTTCTTTCTTATTCTCATTTAAAATGTCTAGTTTTTAATAATTAATTATCTGAATCTTACACCCAAAGTTTTAATCTGATGTAAAATATATAAAAGTCCATTACTGTATATAGTAACTGTTAAGTCTAATATACCCTAGTAAGCTATACTACTTTTAACTTTGGGAAGATACCATCTGTGCAGTCTGCAGTTCTGTTGAAGAAAGATGTTGAATCTATTTAATTTCTGTGCCTTTTTTTCCCACACTGCATCAAATTAGAGTTGATTACGTCGATTAAGCATCATGAGGTGGGGGTGGGGTGGGGTTAAAATTGATTAAAAAACACTATATCGGATTCATATCGGTATCGGCAGATATCCAAATTTATGATATCGGTATCGGACATAAAAAAGTGGTATCGTGCCATCTCTAATGGGAATATTGTGATTGGAACCAACACTTGTACCAAAAGTCAGCAAAGTAATCAAATGCATTTGTTTAACTGATCAGTGTGAGCACCTCTGTACAAGCAGAAGTTTGAGCAGTTTGCTGGTCTGCTGTGTGTTAACTCAATCCCACCCCTCCCAGGAGTGCTTTTCCCAGCAAATTCCCTGATGGACTGTGTGAGAAATGGAAAACAAACAAACAAAACAAAAAAACATGTCTCAAAAGCCCCTTGTCCATTAGTACCTACTTGGATCGACTCAGTACAGTTCACCATGGCATTCAGGATCCGAGCATATTTTAGAATATGCTCGGATCGCTTGTAACCCTCTACTGGGGCGACAAGCGATCCGAGCATATTCTAAAATATCTTTTCACCAGACTGCATGTCATCGATTGGCAGGTCAGTAGTGTTAATTGATGAGTCATGAGAGCATCTCATTCACAAAAATTAAAACCACTATTTTTGAAACCCAGCAACGAGGCAAATGGCTACAAAAACAATGGCTTGGTCCCCGAGTCTGAAGTTCTACCTGAAGTTCAGTTCACCTGACGCTCGGACCGGCGGCCGCCTCGGGTCACTGCTCCTCCTGCCTCCTCTCTCCCTCATCCACCTGCTGGCCTCCACCACTTGTTAATTTTACTGAATCTGTGGAAGCTCCGCCATAGCTACCACCAAACAACTGAGTTATTTTTACACACCGGCCAGCATCTGGCCAATCCACCACCTCTCATTGTTTATACCGTTACAAAAAATAAATAAATAAATCATCGGCCCATCGAGCAAATGCCCGATGGTCAGTCCAGCTATGGTCGTGCCATCAGTTAACCCTAGGGTTGCCGACCCCTGTTCTAGACTCTAATGTGAAGCCATCTGACAGCTAAAGTATGTCCCACATTGGGCCATGCAACAGGACAATGATCTCACAGCAGCAAATCTACAACAGAATGGCTGAATAAGTAAGTAAAACTTTATTTATATAGCACCTTTCAAGATAAAAATCACAAAGTGCTTCACAGAAGCTAAAACCTAAAAATAAAAATCAACAAAAAGCAAGTTTAAAAAAAAAAAAAGAAAAAAGATCAATGTTTTTCAATGGCCCAATCAAAGTCCAGACCTCGACCTATCAATGCTGTGGTGAGAGCGATGCTTAAATGAATGACAGCAAACCTCAAGCAATGTTGAAAAGTAGAGTATGAGAAAAATAAACATGATGTAAGAGATTGACAAAGTCATTCAGAAAATAATTCCTTCAACTTGTTGCTGCTAAAGGACAATTCTACAGGCAGCTGAATCATGGGATGTGCAGACTGGATTAGTCCTGTGAACTCTTTGTCACCTAACTGAACACGTTTCCTTATTTTTCATTTTCCCTCTAGCAAACACACAAGCGTATTTTATTTTTACCTTGCACCCCCGAGGTTAAAAGCCTGTGCCTTCATTGTGCTTGTCCCTTTTGATTTTGCTTTTTGGAGGTTTGCACCTGTGCCTGTCTTGATCAGATAAACGGTTGTCAAACTCTCTGTGTGCCTCATCAAATTAGTGAACTTTGATTATAATTAATCTGCCTTGTCTATGATTCATGATTGTACTGGTCTAAATCAGAAGACTGAAAACGGGGACGACATTTGGACTTTTTGGTTTTGTTTGTTTTTTGGTTTAAAAAATAAATTGTTTTTTGTACTGTTGGAGAATAACAATTAATGCAAATATAATTTGTCACAGAGTGCTATATTTGCTCTGCTTTGATGTTTTACTTTGATGTCTTTGTTTTTTATTCATATTTTTATGCTGTATTTACTGGTTCAGTTTGTAGAGACTGACTTTTTTTTGGACCAATGTCACAACAATTAACACCAGAAACAAAAGCACATTGGGTTCTCTCTCAATGTGGCAAAAACACTTGTGTCATAAAGATTTGTTTGTTTCTTATAACTTTTTCAGCAGTTGCTATTTGAAATTCTAGGCTCTAGTTGATCAGGTAACCCTCGTTTATATTTCCAATCCTGTAACAGGTTTGTTAGCCTCTTAGCTGCAAATATGGGGAAAGACTATTTCGGTTCCTTTCAGTTTAACTCCACACCTGTCTATTATTTTGCAAGTCACTGTTTCAAATTGCCAAACTTCATCAATATTCCCAACTTCTTCCCTACACCGTTACGATTCTCTTTCTGTGTGTCTATTTGGGAAGCTCCGCTAGCCAGAATAAGAATTTTTAATTTAGCTGTAATTTTAAATGACAGTACTACTGAGGTAAAAATAGGACAAGATATTGTTGTTATTGTAGCATCTGAAATGCTTACCCTCCCTCTGGCAATATCCATCTTTATCAAAGCCAGTACAGCCCATATGAATTGCTTCCAAATGGTTACGACCAATGACTGAGGAGAAATACTCAGTTTTATGGAGGTGATATAGACATTGTAGTAAATGTAATGCCACACTAACACCACGAGTGTGACCTCTACCCATTCTTTATTTTTTTTTTTTTATTGCTAATGTCTCAAGGATATGGGAGAAGCCTGAACTCAGATAAAAGTCGACCCTGCAGTTATTGAGTGAGAGCGAGAACATGCCCGAGAGCAAACAAAGGGAGCGCATTTCACTCTAACTCTCTCTGTTTTTAATCTCATACAATACAGAGGTGTTTCTGACCCCCGAGCCACACCATTACACCGTCAACAATGTCAAAGAACTGCTGACAGGCCAGACTGCAAAACCACAGAATTTACATCAATATAAAGTACGTATAAAATATTGAGACAATGAAGTAGAGCAGCTGGAAAAAAGTGCTTCATACCTACCTGGCAAGATTGTATTAAGTGTGGCTCTAAATGTAGCATTGAACAAGTGTTAATCCCTTTATACCCTGCAGATGTATCATATTTGTTCCATGAGTTTTTGAGGCCCGGTTTTCTTTTCTGAAAACCCTGAATTCATTGCACAATACATTTGAAAGCAATAAATTGTGCATAAATGTCACATGTGGCCAAAATGATACAAATTAAAACTCAAATAGACAAAAAGCCTTTCTGTGTTTTTTTTTTTTTTTTTTTTTTTTTTAAATTGTCTGAAAGTTCAATAAACTCCCATTTTTTTAAAAAATGTGAATTTTCTGGCAATTATTTGACTGAACATGAGAAAATTGGACTATTTTCTTTTTTCTTATAGGAAATCACAGACTCAGTTGTGTAAACTGTTTCTACATGTCAACAAAACTCAATAAATGTGCGTACTTCTACAAAGAAAGAAGTCTTTTTGTGGTTCTTGTTCTGCGAAGCACCTGATTTAGGTACATACTGTCGGAAGCTGAGCAAAGTAACCGCTTTCATCAAATCACTTGCACTCTGAGTTGGTTCCCTGGAGCTTTGTACTGTACACGTGTTCTCTGTCGCTGACATAGTTTTTGCTTGTTGCAGACAGAATGCCTTGCCTCGAGTGCTTTTTTTTCTCTCTTCCCCCTTTCTTTAAAACCAACATATGCAAGTCGATGAAAAGAAGATCTATATTTGAATAAATTAGTTCTGTTTTGGGACTTCCACATCCACGTACACCTGTGGTCAGTATAAAAGCAGGGACAGCAGCAACAGCCTTTTTCAGACCAGAGTATCAGTGGCCATAGATGTGACATTGATTAAATCAGATAACATGAGAAGGAGGAGCTGGTGTAGAGGTGGGTTGCAAAGCGACCTGCACATGAACAGCAGGTTAACAGGCTAAAGGAGCTTAAAGAGTGCACTCTATATGAGATTTGCCCCTGGGGTGCATAAAAGGAAATCAGCTGAGGGATTATCTGCTACCCTTCTATGCTGAGCACGTCTGCCATGAGTGCAGCTGAGCTTGACCTCGTGGACCTGAACAAAGAAAAGCTGGATTTGTGTGATCCACAAATATAGTAACTGATTAAACTGTTTTGATTATGTGGATTTTATGAGAGCTGTCAGCGCCAGCATAAAAACTAATCAGATGTTTTGGCTCAGATTTGATGGGACAAGAACTGTGAAGTGTATCCAGGAGACCTATTTGAACGATCTGCATCCTGTGGAGCATGTAACACTCCAACCAAGGGGGACTAAATATCAGTGAATTTGCAACAGAGCTAATAAGCAACTAAAGCTTCCTTCTATTATAGACTCTCCCACCCTTAAAGGTCAGCACTGTCAAGTTGATTTTCGATTGGCTGACAGCACACTATGTGGACACCACAAATTACAGTTTTATTTAGAGACAGAATATCAACCAAAGAAAAATAACAAAAATGCACACAGGTGTTCACACAGGTGTTCACAGACGCGGACTACACCTTTCTTGGCTGCTGCCTCAAAGCACATTGTGCGCTGTCGATCTTGCGTGCTGCACAATATCGTTTAATATTTAGTATCTACTGTTATCTACTGCTAGCTAGTTTATTGTGATGGTGCTGTTTTTATTATGTTGCTCTTTTTTTTGTTTGCTTTCTCTTCTGGGTTTTTTTTTTTCTCCATACAGGTGATCCAGGTGTTTTGTTTGTGTTTCTTTCTTTCTTCCCCCCTTTCTCACCGTCTCTTCTCCCCTCTGGTTTTCTTTCTCTCCCTCTCTTTCTTTCATTCTTTCTCCCTGTCCTATCCCCCAGTCATGTCTGTCCCGTTTGTAGCAACCGAAAATAAAATAAATAATTATAATAAAGGTCAATCAAATGGACCAATATGGCAAGGCCATGATGATCCACTTGGTAAAATAAATCCACTTGGCATCTTTCTTGGCCTTAAGACAACAATTCTGATGGCTAAAGATCCAAACGGGACACACACACACACAAAAAAAAAAAGAAAAATAACAAAAAAAACCCAAACATGTTACATAAAAGTTATAAATTGATTGAGGAAAACCCAGACAGAATTCTGGCCCTTCACAGATTAGCTATTATATTCAATCAGTCAATGACAGATACTCCTGAAATTAACTGTGTATAATGCGCACCTGTGCACAGACAGGCATCCACATTTCTCCACAGACAAGACACAGAAGAAATATAAAATGACCACCAATCACCCTTGGTCTGTAGTACTGTGCAAGATCATGAGAAAGGTGGTGGTTCAGCTCAAAACTACATAGAAGGAGCTTGTTATTGATCTGATGGCAGCTGGAACAATCAACAGGAAACGTTATGCTTTGGGGCTGTTTTTCTGCTAAGGGTACAGGATGACTTCACCACATTGAGGGACCAGTGGACGAGGCCATGTACTGCTCCTTCTGTCAGCCAAAACACAGAAAATGGGTCATGGTTGGGTCTTCCAGCATGACACTGAGCCAAAACATACCAAAGCAACACAGAAGTGGCTAAAAAAGAAGCACATTAATGTCATGAAGTAGCCTAGTTAGTTTCCGATCCTCATACCTGGAAATCTGGAGGGAGCAGAAGCTTTGAGTTAGCAAGCGGCAGCGAAGAAACCTAAAGGATTTAGAGAGTTTATGCAAAGAGTAGCTTGCAAACAAGGATTTTTCCACCACGTACTAAGCCATGCTTTGCTTGAGGATCAATTACTTTTTTCATTCAGAATTCTTTCAGAATTTGTGATTGATATTGTGTCTCTCTCGTTAAATATAACTACCATAGAGACTGTTCATTTCTTTGGAAGTGAGCGATCTTGTAAATTCTGCTGGGGATGAAGTAATCATTTCTCTCACTGTACATAAAAAATTAGCCACAACACAGAAAAATAAATAAACATTGGATAAAATATTGAAGAGCATCTTGATCACATGCTTTGATATACTTTCAGTCATATGCATATCATCTGTTATAGACAGTAGGATCAGTTTTCCCCCTTTGATTTGAGTCTGATTTGAGATTAGTTGGTATCCAACAGTGTATCATCATCACACAGTAATTTATTATTTCCAACAGGTCTACTGGAGCGCTCACTGGGCAGTGACATCCATCTGCATATCTGCTTGGGTTTGATCTCTTCAGGCAGTGAGAGACAGTCGGGGAAGTGGCAGCTTTCACGGCATGGTGGCTCCGACTCACCATGCCGTGAGAAGGAGGTGCAAGAAGAACCCGTCAATCCCCAAAATCACCCAGCATAACACTTGCATCCAGTGTCAGGTTGCCATTCACAAACTTGCAGAAGTGTATTTTTTACCTCATCATACTTTGATGATTCAAACTAAGCTAATACCAAGTTGGTTCAGTTGTCTTTAAATGATCCAGACTTTTGTTTTCACTTCATTTTTCAGCCAATTAGCTCTCTCTCACTTATATTCCACTGGGATGGTAAGTGACACAGTCCAGTGGAAGCTACGTTACAGAGGCTGTCGACACCATCCAGCAGTCCTGACACATCACTGCCCAACTGACAGGTGAGCTTCTCTCACAGAATGGGAGTAATGAAGACTCCGTTTTTATGCCTGGAATGGCTCCATGGTCTTACATGGTAAAACTGCGTTTTCACATGATAAGTACTAAACTTTTTATTCTCTTCACACTACTCTACTTCTTCTCATGGGTTTGTTTGACATTACTTTGAGTTACTCAGGAGTACCAGTGGCATTTAACTAGATTTTCACAGTCAAATAATAAAAGAATCCAGCAGGTAAGGACGGATGGAAAATAATTATTTGCACACTATCTATTTAATTCCCGTGGCTTCACCTCACGTATTTAGAGTTGATGAGAGCAGACGAAGGAATACTTGCACAACATTTTATTTTGCAAGACTACATTCAGACATTATACACATCACAACTTTTAAATGGGGTTTTAGTGCAACATTTTGTTTTAAAAAGCAGCACACTAACAATAAGTCTGTGCAAAACAACTTAATTTGTTCATATTTTCTACCACACACACACACACACACACACACACACACACACACACACACACACAGTTTTGGTTTTGTGCACAGATCTAGGCTTAAATCCAAAAACCCAAACACAACAACTTGGTGCACACAACTGCACCTTACTCTAACACACACACCACTACACACAACATTTTCAAACACACAATCTACTTAATATGCAAAATATGCGCTGCAGTAAAACACTAGGGTTGAGCTAATCAAATTGTAATGATTTTCCCCAGGAAAACTAATTATAAATTCTTCAACTCCACTCATTCAATAACATAGCCATTAAATCATAATAGCAGGGGAAGAGTCTTATTGATATTTTCCTCACACGAGGAGGCAACATGCTCTCTTGTAAGAAATGAAGCTTTGATGCTGGTCTTTGAGGTTTACTTCAAAGAAAGCATGCAGGCTAAATGATCGTGGTGCTGAGTTGAAGAGAGCACTCCAACAGGGCAAAAACACTGAAATACTGACGAAAACACACGCATGTTGTATGTAAACATATGAACGTCCGTGTACCGTCCATATGAAAACAGCAGTAAAAGCAGGCACTGCAGTACAAATGTAGCACATGAAGCCATAGTGACACAGACATACACACTGCTCTAAAAGTCAGATAAAAATGAACATTTGGGGAAAATATGTTGTGAAATCTTTTTCCTCATTAATAACATCAAAACCAGTGTGGGACAGTGGAATTCTATTATTGTCTTTGGAAAACATCAAAGCGTGACTTCTGTAGTTCATTCTGAATTTTTCTGAATTGTTATAATAGAAGCAGAGAATAAGCAACTGCTTGTTTGCATTGTTTTGCTATACTAACAATCAGAGATGGGCAGTAACGCATTACTTGTAACGCGTTACTGTAATCTGATTACTTTTTTAAAGTAACGTGTAAAGTAAGGGATTACTATCGCAAAAACTTACTTTCCCGTAGTAACACTGCGTTACTGCGTTACTAAAACCGTGATTTTTTTTTTTGATTTTTTTTTTTGCGAGAATGTCTCATGACAGTGACGTAAGCGAGTGCGACGTTTGTGACAACAGCTGTGTGCAGATCAACAATGGATCATATATCGAGTGCAGAGAGAGTATGAGCGTGCAGCGTTTAAAGCGTGGAAGTACTGACCTTACTTTGAGTTTGATTCCATAAAAAGTGACAAAAACATTAGTGTCCGTTGTGCGTGGGAAGAAAACTTCTTTTTACAGCGAAGAAAAACCCTAAACTTCCAAACAAGCACCGAGTAGCTACGACGTAATGGGAAACTCACAGAGAAACTCGCGGATTCTTCCACTGACCGCTGCACACCTGCACCAGGGTAAACCTCCGCCTACCCCACTCCTGCTTTACAGGTGAAAATAGAGCAACAGGACCGCTAGTCTTTGATTTTATTTATTTTCTGCTGTGTTTTACTTGCATCTATTTGAAAGACTGAGTGTAAACACACAAAAAAAATTATTTCATGTGCTGGAATGTGCAGAAAATAAGTTTAAATATTAAACAAATTTCTTCCAGTCAGAGAATGTTGCATATAATTAAATTTTTACTTAATGCATAAAGTTAAAAGATTAAAACTGATAAAAACAAGTTTTAAAAAAAGAGAAATTTCCATTTGATTACATTTTGTATGATGGATTATGCAGAAAAAGTAGAATTGGGCTGAAAGATCTATCGCTTTATCACCTCTTCAGGTTGTAAATCGTGTTTTTAAAAAGTAACTAAGTAATTAATTACTTTTGAAAATAAGTAATCGGTAAAGTAACGGGATTACTTTTTGGGGAAGTAATCAGTAATTAGTTACTGATTACTTTCTTCAAGTAACTTGACCAACACTGCTAACAATAGAATGAATTATTATATTTATCTTCCTGCCTGTGATCACAGCATCAAATGAGAACAAAACAAAGAGTTTTGTCAAGTCAGTCATGGTAGTTGCAAACGAGAATTTGCATAATTCAGGCAGACATCATGTTCATTTATGAGTTACTGTGCTAATAATGTAGTCACAGTACTTAGTAATATTAGTACTTATGTAATATTATATAGGTTCATTATAATGAAAGTAAGAATTGTCAAAAAAGACCTCGTTCACACAAGCCTGGTTGGTCACAAGGGGAAATATTTATTCTACAACCAGTTGAAAAGTGGTTGTTGGAGACTACAAATTCACCTTCCAAGTAAAAGTTGCATTTCAATAGGCACAATTTTAACTTTGAAGGAACAGGTTTGGCTTGCGCTTTTCATAGCTTCACTAGTATTTTGCAAATGTTTGCAGAAAGGTCAGCTGTGGTAGCAGGGTGTGGTTTTTAGCAGGTTTTTCCCTACTGACTGGTGGCTGCCAGATTGTTCCAGAGTGGTCGAGATGCTAACTCAAGATTTAATGAGTCACCTGCCAGTGCTGAAGGTACCTGCAAATTTAAATGTGGGCTAGATCAATGCTTTCAAGGCTGTCAAGGTCCAAAACAATTAAACTATTATTTAGAGGGTGAGAGCATTAAGCATTACTGTTGTGTCTAATAATATTATATGCACTGTACTGTATGGTGGTGAGAGTACAAGTGGACTTTTTTTATTGAATATTTTCATAGATTTCTCTGGGTTTAAACAAAGTTCACTAAGTTGGAATGACAACAGAACAGATGTCCCTTTGAAAACGTTAATGTTTACTTAATGTAGGTTGACTTGAATCCAAGTGTGAAGAAAGATGAAATAATTAGCACAGCTGGCAACAAAGAAGACACTTCCTTAATGTGATATTTGTCTTTTCAACATTCTTCTTCCATATTAAACTCATCGTGATGCTTGCTTTTAGCTTCATTCGATACATCCATTGTGTTCATATATGATAATTTTTATAACATGAAATGTTTTTTAATGTGACATGATGTCAGAAGACAGTGGGGAAGTGCTTACAACCTGCTGGCGTCTCAGCGATGTGCACTGAGTGCCCTTCTGCATCAGTGCCTTGATGCAGTGGCTATAGCATTTTGCATTTTTAGATGCAGAGCGATAACAGCCTTCTTTTGAAGAGTGAAAAAGTCTGTATAATGAGGTTGGAGAAGGTCACGGGTTCACTGGAGACCGTGGTTCACGTCCTGTTTGTGATCTATGTTTTTCTCCCACTTTTTTTCCTTGTTTCAACTCGATTTCTTTCTCTTTTTTATTCTTTTTTTGTATGTTGTTGCACCAAAAATAGTTTCATTAGGTTTAGAGAAAGGGTTGGTTTGACCCTGCATGTTGAAACAAGATGCTTATCCTGTGTGTTTATATGTTACTAATTGGGAATGAGAATTCTTTCAACACCTAACCCCTAATCTGTCTCACTATTACCTCGCTCTACTGTTTCAGCACAAATGATCAAGGACACTGTGTGTGTAATTTTCTGATGCCAGCGGCTTTGACCAAACAGTAGAATTTAATTCCATGAGAAACAGGCTACACATACAATGCAAACCCTAAAAAAGGCTAAATGTGAAACTCCACCAGCCAATGTGGTCTTTGCAGACATGCCTGATCAGAGAGTGTTTTAAGTGCAGAGGCATTTGTGCGGTCTGAGTAGGCAACCTGAACCTACAACTTACACTGACACCATTCCCAGTTGGTTTCAAACCAAGTCAAACCTCCATCTGTGACTCACAGCACTTCACTACAACACTTTCCCACCTGCTGTGTGACCTAAGTAAGAACATTCTGAGAATGGAGTCGTGACTGTGAACAATCAGAGATGTTTTCCCACTACTCCCCACCTGATAACACAAACCGCAATCAGATTCAAGTCTCCAAATACTAGTTTCAAGCAGGCCAAAGGAAATATGAATGTGGAAGCTTAAAAGGTGGTTCCGCGCACCTTACCCACAGACGTTACACCTAAAAATGAGACGTGCAGTTTAGACTAGTTACATTCGCAAAAGACTCCAAAAATGATGCTGCAGTTGGCAACAGAATATTATGGCAAGAGCTGAATTCAATAATATTAAAAAAGGCATTAAGAGCATCTAGGGAACTCATTTTACTGAAGCCACTAACGCTAATGCCAAACATATTATTTGAGCACAACACACACACACACACACACACATTAAACGAGCTTTGTCGAATGTGGTAGTTATTTATCAAAGGATCTAGTCACAGTACACATTTTTATGCCAAACACAAACTGCACAATCCGTCTAGTGATTCCCTGAACCACTACACTGTCAGATGAGTGTCAGGTGCTTAACAAAACAATGACACTTAACAACAGCATATAAATGGCAGGTTCCTCGTGTAGTGACGCACAGGGAGATGACGCACAAATTATAGCAGTGACACTTTAATAATTCCCGCAGCAAACATCTATTACGTCAATGTGTGTTTTAAAAATTCAAGGACAAGAGGGAAATGTAGAAGAACCCGCTCTCTCTTTTTCTGTTTTCTGATCAATTATCTTACGTGTGTCAACCAAACAGCCAATAATTGTCTCAGACTGTCATCTCGAATCACTCTTTGCTTACTTCTTCGTCAGTTTTGCGTTTCCAAGCTGTTTTTACCCCAAATGAGCAAATCAGTGCACTTAATATTAATCTTAGCAAAAATATTTAAATTGGTCTGAGGAAGCTGACGATGGTAAAACGCATGTTTCTTAGAGGTTTGCATCTGTTTTCATTCCTCTTTGGTCTGGTTTGTAGTTCCACTTCACTCAATCCTCTGTGTGTGTGTGTGAGAGAGAGAGAGACAGTGAGTGAGAGCCAGTGTATGCATTTATTAATATTGCTGCAGCCTGTAAGTCACTTACTCACAGACTTAATTTCAGATCTTCACATTTGGCTGTTTGTGCAGTTCAACAATCTGCGCTCCCTTCGGCCTAATTTGCACCTCACACTCTCAAGGCTTCTTGCCACTCACCTGCTTTTTCACACATTTTTGTTTGGCCCTGTGAACCTGTTAAGTCTGTTGCTGGAACTGGTGCGTGACTCTGCCGCGATCTAACGCCAAAGGGACAGATGTGAAAAAGTGGGGGGAAAGCAGTGGAATAAATACAGCATAGCGTTCGAGTGTTGCAGGCAAGCTTGTAGTGCATGGTTGTACTCATGGTGCCTGCACTGTGTCACTGTATAAGCTCTGACACATGGTAGCTGGACCGTGTTAAGCAAAGGCAAAAAAAAAAGAAGAAGAAAGAAAGAAAAAGAAAATCAATCTTGTAATCCACTATTTGATTGCATGAATACAGAATTGGAAGTTGAGGCTCCTGTGCCATCTGTATGGTGGTGCACTAAGAAAATAATCTATTTAATTTCCCTGGTGGCCGCAGGTGCTATCATTTATCTCATCCAGAGAGACTTCTAAAGTAGATAAATGCACTTCTTAGAATGAGATAAATCTACCTTACCATATGTGCCCCGCTGTGCCGCCTTATGGGAAAGCCGGAGCCGGGGGGGGGTTGTGTTCCCTCAGCCATTTAATACTCAAGACGCCAAACCTTGGCCAGACGAAATTCATTTCGATCAGTTTCAGTGGGAAATTGTTGCACGGCGATCTGTAACTGCAATTTAATACCACCACGAGAAATAAATGAAAAAGCAAAGTGGAAAAGTCTGCGCTTAAATGGGGTATTTTTGAAAGAACATCACATCATGTTAAAAGATTTGCAGCCATATCAGTTCTTGAGGGCTAATGAGCGTATATGTAGTCTATCTGCATGATCCGAATGAGGCGCCGGACAGCTAACGTAGCCTGACAACCCTCTGCATGTGTGCTCGCGCATATACGCGCTACGTTTGATCCAGCCGCACAGAGATAGTCGTGATTCTGTCCTACGCTGTGCACACACCCCCTGGTGTTTTTGAGTTGACATTTTAATTCCTACTTGCGTGACTGTGCTAAAGACTCTCTGCCCCTCCTTTAACGTCACTAATGTTCTCTGTCTTTGTCTCCTCCTATTATTCCTCCCTGTGCAGAACTTTCCTTCTTTACTTGTCCTTTGTTTCCTTTTCTGCAGGGCTGTCAACACTCCTCACCCTAAAATCTTCTTTCCTCCTCCTCCCTCCCCCTCCTCCTCCTCCCTGAGGACTTGCATCTTGCCTATCACTAACATTTACTGGCAATACTATGTACCTGCACTTGAATCTCTTGACCCCACACCCTTTGGGACTATGAAGTGCTCTATAACCACTCCAGATCCTCATTGGTCACAGATGCTCATGACAGTTTTAGCTTATATTCTGCAGCTGAATATGAGCCTATGCATAATTCATAGAGTCAAGTCCTATGGCCTTGAGTGATGCTGCTGAGAAAGTTAAGTGTAGAAAGCAGCCAACCATGGGGGGGAGGTCTGTGTGCAGCTGCCAGCGCAACAGTTTGCGCGTCATAATATTTGATCTTGGAGCTAATTGAACTTGACATGCATTGGGGAAAAGTGCATCATGGTGTGTAGTAAAGAGACGTAGGACTGCTCTGGGTTTGAGCTTGTCATGAAATAAAAAATGCATTATTTTATTTAAAGGGAAAAATCTGGCTGCTCCAAGGGATTTCTAATGGGTCTGGTGTGTGAGTAAGTAAAGGTGGGCTCGCCTGTCGCATTCAAGTATGAACCTTCTCTTTTTTTTTTTTATTCCTGCTGTAATACGTTTCTATGTCTGCATACCTCACCCATACAACCCACTGTTTGACGGAGCAACAAATTTGCAGCAGAAGGCAAACAAAGGGAAGAGAAACAAATCACGTGGAGCTAAAGGGGTGCAGTGGTTAAATCAGGAGTCGGTACATGAGCTCCGGCAATGGATGTTGGGCTTTTTTTTTTTTTTCTCCCAAGCCAGTGGGCAGAAAGAGTGGGGTGAGAAGGGGAAGAAATTATTAAAATGTGCCACAGCCACAAAGTGCTCTTGGAGTAATTAAGTCGACAGCAGCTTGGCTTGCTGCTCCATTTTGAGTGTGTAATGTTTTTCAATAATGACAGAGCACGGCGGAAAACTGGCCTGTCGTCACGCTCTCTCTCCCAGCTAATCCTTTTACTGCTGACCACTCTGACGGGGTGTGAGTCCAGCCCTGCTGCCTGCCTGCCTGCCACTTTTCTGGGGAAAGAGGGGAAAAAAGGGCGGATGGGGGAGTAGGGATGAGAAAAAGCAGCCTGTTTGTTTTCCTGTGTGTGTGTGTGTGTGTGTGTGCACACATGCTTGGGTTAATGTAATGTTTAATTCCATTTTGAGAGTGTGAGATTTCCATCGCTTGCCTGTGGGGTTGCGTGCCAGCAAAGATGTTGGTGCATATCTTCGGTAAATGTTTATTTGGTCCACAGTGAATACACTCCAGCCCCTTGTTACTTACAGAGAGGGTTTTTAGCATCATCTCAGGCTCCGAGCCCATCCACTCTGCTCTGGCCACAATGGCTAATCCTGACACAGGCAGCAGCGGCAAGCAATCAGCACTCGCGGCCCAAAACATAATGGAAGCCTGCCTGTCTGGCTAGATGTCTGTGTGGATGACTGGCAGGCCAACCCCCTCGTCTGGATGCTTGCCTTTCGTACCTCTGCGGCTGTGCTGATGGCTGAGTAGACAGTGTGTTAGACAATGTAAAGTTATTCTGTCAATAAACAAGAAGTCGAGCGCATCCCAGAATTGAAGTAATCAGCTAATTACAGAAAAATGTAAGAAAAGCTTTGGCATCTCTCAGATGGTTTGAAACACTATCTAATGAATACAGAGGGAGATTTAGCACGCAGCATTTCCATATGTATGTCTTTCTTTCTGCCTTGCTGCATTTTTTTGAGTTTCCGCAGGGCTGATGTGCTGAGCTAAGACAACCGGTCAGTCCAGTATTCCTAGTTCAGCATCTCTCAGGGAAAATTCATGCTTATAATCTTTGAACGGTTAGGCGAAAAAAGAAAAAAGAAGTAGTTACACATTTCAACAACATGGTCGGTTTATTCTCATGTATCACAAAGCACTGGTTTTCAGCATGCTAGCATCGTTGAAAGGATGTCAAAGTCAGTAAATCCATCAGACTGAAATATCTCAGCAGCTGCTTAATGGATTGTCATGAAATCTGTTACATATGACAAGCATATAATCTTTATAATGGTTACATGTGATAATTGCTAGACTTGGTTTATGACCAATGAAAATGGGTTTAATGCTGATTAACAAATATAAGCTAACACACAAAAATAAGATGGTGCTGTTAGTATCTTTTTGCCTGCTAACACTGGAAAGGTGTTCTTTTGAGAATATTAGCATTGTTATGCTACTTTTTTACTGTCACACCTTTCCACATGCTTACTGGATTGAAGTTGCCTATTCCAGCAAACGCACCTATAGTCACATGAAAAAAAAACAACAACTGTGCTCTCTTTCAATTTCAAGGTTATTCAAATTAGGACCTAATATGAAAAAATGATCAGGTCCTTATCAGGTTCAAAAATGAAGCACTAAAATGGCAGATATGGTATATGGTACATACATACATTTTTAAATCCTGAATTCTTTCTTGAGTTTTCACATTTACAAGATTGTTTTGTTTTTGTTTGTTTGTTTTTTTTTTAAAACTAAGCAGTGTATGAAAAATTGAGTACGTGCTTTCTTCTTCCATGGGAATTAGGAGGGCAGCAGTAGTAGCAGAGTAAGAGCCAAGTACTGATAATCAAATATAGTTGATTAAAAGATCATCAGCAAGTGTGAGCACCGCTATAAAACCAAGGTTTGGCAGTTTGCTGGTCTTTAGGATTCAGGTGTGTGTTAGCATAAAAGTAAAAAGCTCTTTAGTTTGCACTTGTTGCTGCCTATCTGTCTGGAAAGGCCTAAAAAGCCATTTCCAAACAATCTGAAGTCCATCATCCTACAGTGAGAAATATTATAATACACAGCGCAACATTTGGCATTAAAACACGGCATATGAGCGCAAACACATCATACCAGCTGTGAAGCACGGTGGTGGAGGGCTGAGGATTTGGGTTCGTTTGAGCACTTTGCAGCAATTGAGTCGACCATGAATACCAAAGTATTCTTGAGGTGGATGTGACAGCTAAAACTTGACCTGAAATTGAGATGTGGAGCAGGGCAATAATCACAAGCACAGCAGCAAATCTCTAACAGAATAGCTGAAAAAGAAAAGATTTAAGGTGCTGTAAGTCCAGAGCTCAACCTGATTGAAATGCTCTGCTGGGACCTTATAAAAGCCAATAAAGCTCCAATAACTGAAGTAACTTTGTAAAGAAGAGTGGTCCAAAATTCCTCCACAATGATGTGAGAGACTGATAAAATCATAAGCAATACAATTACTTGAAGTTATTGCTGCTACAGGTGGTACAAGCTACCGATTAATGAGGTGTAATCACTTTTTCACACACTTCCTGTATTTTTATTAAATAAATACGATGTAAACTATGCTGTGATGATCTATGTTGTGAGGGAAGCAGTCAAAAAGCAGGGATGCCCAGACTTACCCTTTCCCAGAGTCTCCTCCCTTCAGTGTTTAGGAGTAGGGGCTCTAGTCGGAGCCCTTCTCACATTACATGAAAAGCTAATTTCTGCCATTTGCTCACACTGTCTTATCTTTTGATCACCACCCAATTTGCAGCCATAGGAATGTAAAATGACCAGCAAATCACTTAGAGCTGCTAATTCTCACTGCCCTAGTGCACGTTGGAGAGCATCACTCAACTAAGGCATTAAAACGTCTCCTAAAATAAAGCGGTTTTGAGATTAGATTGCAACGCTCATTCCAGCACACATAAAATGAATAAGTGCTGAATTTTATTCAGGTGCTTCAGCTCCAAGGCCCTCACAGTTATGCAAAAACATGCGAGACCAGGGCCCGTTGTTCGTAGTCAGTGTGTAGAAAGGCAAATTTTATGTCTCCAAGCCAAATGCATTCTCCATGTGTAACAACCTCGTATGGCTCTTTGCTTCAAACACAAGCTCCAGAGTAATATTGCCTTTAACTTGTTGTGTTTTGCTTTAAAACACTGTAAAAGACATTTTTACCAGAAAGCTGAGCTGAATTATAGTAGATGTGTTTTTCCTGCAGTACCTTTCAAATATTGGATCACAGCAAATAGTCGTTAATGGGAGGAAATAGGTCTCTCCCTAGGGCTTGTTGCACTGAAGCAGCCCCAGTGCCTCAGACCTCCCTCTCTCGCTCTCTTATTCACCCACTCTCATTTTCCTGTTTTGTCTCTCTCTATTATGATGCACTTTGATGCTTAGACTCCACTGCTGTTTGTGAGAATGCACCATTGTGCACGCTGAAGCTTTCCCATAATGAGGCCAGAGGTTGTCAAGGGGAGGGGCAGGGCGGGGAAGGGGATAAATGGAAAGATGTGAGAGATTCCGGAAGAGGTGGATAAAAGGGAAGAGAGGCAGATGAACTGGCAAAAGAGCAAGAGCTGTGAGTGTGTATCGGGGAGCGGTTAAGAGCTCTGCTGCGTGCCCAAGGTCTGCTGTCACAGCTTGAGACAGCCCAGCCAATAGGCACTGCGGTCGCACAAACTTAGAGTTCAAGGGTCGCCAAATCCTATTTAACCTTTCCATCTAAAAAGTGACATATTATTTAAGGCCTGCATCGCATCACCTGAGACGTCGCCATTCTCAGGGATTTAAGATGACTGTGTAGCTCCAAAGGTGAGGCCACAAAACAACACAGCGGTACACTCGGCTTCTCTGCAGAGCCACAAACAAAGATAAAGTCCTTTCATGCCAAAGATCTCTATTCCTGTCTTTCGTCGCTCAGAGGTGTGTGAAAAAGATACTGTGCATAATCCAGTCGCCTCCGTATGCAGCCGGTTTCAGAGCGATAGAGCGGGAGTAAACAGGATTCCCTGCGGCTGTTGCTTTCACCTGCTGGACGTGGACTGTAAAAGAAAAACAAGGCCACGTTCGCAGAGCTTTTCATGCAAAGGACCGGCTTACAGCTGAAAAACTTAGAGGGATGAATTAAATATGACCGGATGAATACCACAGGACTGTTTGTGCAAAGGATCCAAAATATTTATGAAGGAGAAAAACAACAATCGTCACACTTTTTGGTGATTTGTTTCTATGTTTTTTAAGAAATAGAAACGAGTTTGACATGGATGCAGCTCACTTCTTGTTGCCCCATCCGTGCATGTGAAGTCTTTTTTACAAAGGCCATTGAAAGCTCATAGTTTGTTCGTTTTATTTATTTTTTAATTTGTGGATTTGTTTTTAAAAATTAATCTGCAGTTATTAGATTTTCATGCTGGCTTCACAAAAATATTTCATTCTTGTCACATCTATTCTTCCTGTCATGCTGGCTTTAATTATGGATTTAGCTATAAATGTACACATATAACACACACATGTTTACCCTTTTTCCCAACTTGTTTTTTTTTGCACTTTAGCAAGCTTCTGCCTTTCCTCCAGCTGACCATCTCTCCTGTATACCAATCTCTAACTACACGCCATCAACAGCACCCAGAGGGCTTCTACATGCAATATTGAAGATTTCCATTAGAGCTGAATTGTTTGTGGGGTGGGGGGGGGGGGGACCTTCAAGAGTGTTTTGTGCATCAGGAAACAGACATGAAGCTTCAGCATCCTCACAGAAAGGAGAGATGTGTAGTACGGGAAGAGGAGGAAATAGGGAAAACCTCAAGGGTTTGATAAAGGAAACAAAAAAGATCCAAATTAAATAAAACAGAATGTGTAACAGTACATAAAATATCAGCATGCGTTGCTCCCATTTCACTTTTATTCTCAGATTTAAAGTGAGTTGTCTACCCATGAGAGTGACGGTGAGGGGAAATCCAGCACAGCGGGGAACGAAACTCATCCTTTGTTTATTTGAATGGCATAAAAAGATTCAAATACACAGAAATATACTTGAACATATTGTATACTACTTAGTACAACTACCTGGTGATATATCTCTGGGGAAGAAAGGTGATTTAAGTGACTTTGAACATTGCATGTTGGTACCAGAAACTGTTGATGTGCTGGATGAAAATGTCTTATAGATGCCAGAAATCAGAGGGTGGCCTGATTGCTTTGATCTGACAGAAACAAAGAGAACCTCAAATACTTCAAAGTAGGGCTGGGCTATATCATACCGTTCACGGTAATACCGGTGTAATTTTGGGCAACGATAGGAAAATGAAATATTGCGATAGAATATGGGTAAAACGCGCATGCGCACTGCCTATGTTGTACGCACATGGCGGCGACGCAGAATGAGTAGAGCGAAAGTGGATCGTTGAATGAAACGGATGAATCAGAACTGGTTTGTTAAAATGCTGCAACTTCAGTGGTGTGGAACTGGTTTAGCTTTCGTCCGTCAGATACACAACAAAACACTATTTTTGGTAGCGCATGCTAGCGGGCCGTCGTTATTACCGTGTTGTTTGGAAAATACGGCACACTTAAAATCAATCCTTTTATTTTTCTGAAAATCAACAGTGCCCCTTATAATCCCGTGTGCCTTATGTATGAATTCTGGTTGTGTTTACTGACCTCGAAACGATTTTATGTCGTACACGGCGCTCGAAAATCTGTCAAATGTTTTAGTACGACTTTTCTAAGCTACGAAGCCGCACCGCTTGATGGATTGTCGGAGCATTACGGCATCGTAGGCAGGAGCCTCGCAGAGTGATACATGCTGTGCTTCAACATAATATTACCGTATTGTGTGTGTATAACCTCTTTAAGTTTTGTGGATATTATACATGGTTATGCTGAGGATATGTCGGCCAATTTCCACTGGAAATGCCTTTTGGTTAAACTGTCAGCAAAGAATTTGCACTGTTACATTTTTATGTAACTTTAATGCAGATAGAAAACAGCTGCTTGTTTAAGTGAAAATACATTGATGGGTTTTTGCACTAATAAAGTTGTGGAGTTGTAAAGTATTTTGTCTAGTGTCAATTATATCGTCAGTTATATCGTTATCGCAAATTTTCAAATGTATATCGTGATAAATATTTTTGGTCATATCGCCCTGCCCTACTTCAAAGAACTATTAAGTTAGAACCAAGGTATGCAGAAAAGCATCTTTGAATTAAATCTTTGAATTGAAACATTGAATCTTGAAACAGCTACAACAGCAGAAGACCACACCATGACATGACCTTAAATGAGGCGAGAATAGGTGAAGAAACCACCAGACTCTGTGTGCAGAGCCCACAGCAGCACCAGCCCAATACTCCACCTGAGAGTACAGAGAGAGGATGAGAGCAATAGAGGGTGGAAGTGGGAGAGAGGGCAAGAAACTCAGGCCTGCCTGGACCATGTCAGGTTCAACATGGTAATAGCAAGGTGTGTCTAATGAAGTGGCTAGTGATTGTCCACGTTCAGCAAACACTGACTATTTTCATATCCAGTATCCACGTGGCTCACAAATTACAGTCAATCAATTACAGATACTCCTGATCTCAACTCATTATGCATTTGAAGCACACCTGTCCAGCTTCTCCACCACTGTGGGCGAGACCAAAGAGCTGTGAAAGGACAGACCTCCACAAGGCTGGAATGGGCAACTAGGCCATCAGTCACAAGTTTCGTAAGAAGGTGACACCTGTTGGTGTAATTATTCAGAACTGAAAGACATATCAAAGGACGATCAGTCGTTCGCATTCTGCATTGCATGCATTCTTGCATGTACAAGTCTTCAGCTTTCCAAATGATTCAGAGAAGGTTTTGGAAGAAGTGCTGTGGTCACATGAAACCAGAACTGAGCTCTTTGGCTTTAACTCAACCCGCTGTTTTTAGAGTAAGAGAAATACTGTGTATGACCCAAAGAACACCATCGTCACAGTCAAGGGTGGAGGTGGAAACATTATGCTGTCGGGCTGTTTTTCTGCTAAAGGTATAGGATGACTTCACTGCACCGAGGGACCAGAGGGTGGCTGTAGCTCAGGTGGCAGAGCAGAGGTGCCAAATATCCTTGGGCAAGATACTAACCCCATGTTTGCCTACTGGTGGTGGCCAGAGGGCCCGGTGGCGCCAGTGTCCGGCAGCCTCGCCTCTGTCAGTGCGCCCCAGGGCAGCTGTGGCTACAATGAAAAGCGGCAGAAAAGCGCTATACAAATGCAGGCCATTTACCATCGGGAGGAAGAGGCCATGTACTCTAAAATCTTGGATGAGAAACTCCTTTTCTCAGCCAGAACACTGAAAATGGGTCATGGATGGGTTTTCTAGCATGACAATGTAAAGCTTATTTCAGTGGTTCAATCCTATATGAAATGTGGAGGAAGCTGGAGCAGCCAAGAAATGTAGATTTAGATCTAAAGAGTTTCTGTAAATAGGAGAGGTCCACAATTCCTCCTGAGATGTGTGCAAACCTGGTGACCAACTACAAGAAATGTCTGACCGCTGTGCTTGTTAACAATGATTCCTCCCCCAAGTTATAAATTGATTTGCAGGTCATTAGGCAAAGGAAATATGTGATCCCCAAGCAAAACATAACTTTACTGTAATGTGGTCTTCCTGGATTTTTGGTTGATATTTTGTCTCCATTAAAATGAAACTACAATAAGAATTAGAGACTGCTCATTTTTTTGGAAGAGAGCAAACCTACAAATTCAGTGGGGGAGGGGTGTCAAATAATTATTTTCCCCACTTTAAGTGTTTTACTACCAGACAGGTGCTCAGTTTCTCTCAGTGCCGACTGATTATCAGCATTTTCCTGCATAAAGCTGCATGCTGCTGCAGTTGGACACCAAGCTGAATGTTGTGAAATGAAAACCAATTTGCAGTAAATTTGAGTTGCATAAAAAACAAAACGATTGGCTAAAAGATGCTAAAGCTAAGGAAAAATGCACTTGGAATTGGATAGTACTTTTCATTAATATTTTTCACATTACATTGCATAACTACGTTGCATTTGCATTACAGCCATTTGATTAATGGCTGTAACAATTCTAACATGGTTAGAAATGTTATATACGTAATTAATCAGATGCAGACGGAACGTCCCCCAGGTCACAGTACATTAATCTCATTCACCAGCTGACTCATATAGCTCTTTGATTATATTTGTATTTTAAACTCCAATATTTATAGCTTCTCATTTCTGTTTTTATCTACACTTACCTCTGAGGAAAATCTGACTCTTAAGAAGAAGTGCACCACTAATGGTTCATCTGTCTGCTGGCTGGTGAGTAGAGATTGTGTATTCTGTTAATCAGTGATTATATGCTTAAGTAGCAACCTGTGTTGGGAAGGTTACTTTTAAAATGTATTCCATTACAGATTACAGAATACATGCCCCAAAATGTATTCTGTAACGTATTCCGTTACGTTACTCAATGAGAGTAACGTATTCTGAATACTTTGGATTACTTAATATATTATCATGCTGTTTACAACTACATGAATGTACTATTGCTGTGATTTATTACTGTTACTGAAGGTCCGCAGCTCCGAACTGCAGTAAAGGGACCTCTGGCTAATACGGTGGGTTCTGTGTCGGCTCGTAGCTGAAAACTAGCTTTACTTTGTTGTCTGGGTCAACTTTGCTAGCAGAGACGGAGAGAGGCGTTGAAAGGCTGCTCCAACCGAACTTATTGTTTTTGGAGGAAAACACGAACACGGTGTACAGTCGAGTCTTAATAGCTTACTTACAACTGGGCTCGTCAGGCACTCTTCTTGGCTGCAGTGGTTATTATTATATTTACATGCTTCCAGCTCCCGTTTCTGCTCGATGACAGCTCGTACTTTTCCTTTTTCTCCCTCCCTCGCTCACAGACACATAACGGGTATGGCAGTCCATTCTCCCTGCAGCACGGACTACACTGCCTATGATGCTACATTCTTTAGAGCTATACCTGTAGCATTCTGCCTGTTAGCTTAGCACAACAACAACAAAAAGGCCTCTCTCACCCAGGAAACACGCAGAGAGAGAGAGAGAGAGCATCACCCTGTAACCATGGCAACCGTAACGCTGCCACCTGGAACAACAGAACGTAGCTGTCAAACAAAACCCAAACAGTCCTGACCCGCCACAATATGAAACAGAAGTACCGCCGTGTAATCCATTTATTTCAACAAAGTAACTGTATTCTAAATACCACCTTTTTAAACGGTAACTGTAACGGAATACAGTTACTCATATTTTGTATTTTAAATACGTAACGGTAGTACATGTATTCCGTTACTCCCAACACTGGTAGCAACCTGCAACCAATGGAAACAAGGCTAACGAAAGGGAACCAAAACAGCTGAAAGACACTAAAGCTGCAACGACTGCAAAGTCAGGTGATATTTTGATACATTTGTCATCTTTCTTTTTTTAATCTTTTACACAGTCATTGTTAATTTAAGACGTATAAGTGAAACAGGCCACTAAATTCAAGAAAATTATGGGTCAAGCAAAATACTGATCAAACCAGTTGGGAATAAAGCCACGGGCCACGTCTTGATCTACAGAAAACAGTGAATTCAATTTAAACACAACTGGTACCTGTGCAGAAAAGGAAGCAGAAAACTTGCCGGAGAAAAACAGTTTAACATTGTGTACTTTTCACGCTTAATTCCATGTTTCAGGGTTGGAGTGTCTTGCAGAACTTATTCCATCAAAAGGCTTTAGACACAGTTATCTAACGAAATCAGCAATTAACTGCAAAGAAGCAGAGACAATTCGGTGAATAAAGCAACCTAATTAACTTCCACCATGTGAATGTTTTTTCCAGCAAAACACTTTTGATAGTCGAGCAGATTCTCTAAAACTGTGTGTAGATGTAGCGCGAGGCAATGTGCTTCTCTCTTTGTGTGTCTGCAGATTTTGCTGTTTTCATTAGACGCATAAGGACTCGCCACGTCCAGCTGTGAAAGTAGAAACTAAGAAGCCTCCAGGTGCATCGATGTGCAGTTAATTCTGTAGCTAAATGCTCTTTCCTGCACATACGGACACACACACAACCACCTCCACAAGCACACACATAAGCGTGAAGGCAGTCTTTCCATTTACTAGCAGTATCAGCTCCTGAGAGGCACTTTCCTTGAATGCCTGAAGTAAAGTGTGGGCTTCTTTTCCCCACCATGTTAGAAGCTGGAACAGCTGCCTGTTTTTGCACATGCATAATCACATAATGCATGTTTATAGTGTTGTGCAGTGAATTTGAATGTCTCTCTCACTCGACTCATCTAGCTTTCTTTGAATAGATTCAAACACATCCTGTCCCAGGCACACACACACACACATCGGTAGTCATGCATTTAGCTGTGGCCCTTTAGGTGGATACCCATCTCAGCAGGTGACAGCTATCAATCGAGCCTCAGGGTCAATGGAGGGATAGAAGAAAACCCCTTTCATCTTCCTTTTGACTTCTACTCAGTCCTCTGCGCTTGCTCTCTCCTTGCTTTTAACTGCACCTTCTTGTGTGTGCAGAATTCTCAAAGCTCTAACACACTTGTTCAAGATTCTTCAAACCTTTTTACAATGGGCGTGCCGGCATGTCCTTGTTTTGCTCTCTCTTCTGCCCTCTTTCCACTATCACCTTTCATTCACTCAGATTTGTTTGAATTCTGGGCGAGGGAGCAGAATCCCCAGCAGATGATAGACTCGGGCCTTAGAGGGAGAGAGAGAGACTTTATTTTTCAGTTGCAGGTCTTTTGCCCACAACCGGAGCAGAGTAGAGGGAGCAAGTCACTGGCGCCATGCCTCCTGGACCGAAACTCAGAAAGAATATCCAGTGATACTTATTCTGTGCTGTTGAGTACTTGTTGAATGTTTTGGCTCTGTGCATGGGCAATCACGCAAATCTGCTTTCCGCTGGGGCTCTGCGGGAGTCTATTTATGGTTGGCCTGATTGGAGAATAATTCTCACTCTTAAAGGGGTCATTTCAACTATTTGTGGTCTGTGACAGTTCAATCAATATGTGGAAATATGAGCAACTCATTCTCAGAGTAAGAATGCCTAAACAGAACGGCATATTTTTGCTCACGTTTGAAAAGCACGGAGGGTTTTCGGCACTAGTGAAAAACTTTTCAGTTAAACGCTGTACAAATTGCATCTCCATCAGCGCCTCTCTCCTGCCCTCATGAACAAGACAGTATCCAAGTGTTTTTCCTCCTCTTAGTCCCTGGGGAAAGGAAGCCCATTCCCACCCACGCATCCCCCCTATCACCAGTTCATCATCCATCTGGGAAGCAGGATAAGCACTGCATGGGACATTAGGCCCATTACCCAATCACAACATGTTATCAGCGCCGGCCCACCAACTCTCCTCTTGCTCTCACACCGTGCTCAGATTTACTGGGAAGGACACTGTGCTTAACACAAGCTGCGAGGGAGCATTGGGGCTGTATCACACCACGAGATTGTCTTGGAAGTCTCTCCATGTCAGATGTGTGTAGCTGTATTTCTGCTTTCAATTTGAAAGTCAGATTATCTTCATGAATGTATAATGACATTTCTAACCCTCCAAAGGGTAAGCGAGTATAGCTAATGGCCGGATGGATGCATATAAATAATGAAAATAGGCACAAGCTTATATGTTTCCATTTGTAATGAGATCTTGAGAGGTTTAAAATACTTTTTTTGGAGAGGGGGCGGGGCATTTATAATTGCAGGCCTCTACATGTATGAAAGATTAGAGTGAGCAACTCTATTACATAAGTGAGTTTAATATGCAGAAATATGCTATGTATGCCAAATAGTAAGCATTCCAGTATAAAGTTGATGTATGCAAGATCATAAAAATGCCAGTAGAAATTGCTTACCTGTTTACTTGTGGCCCACTCTTAGCACCCAGCTGGTAGCCTGGACTAAAAAGTAAATTGACCTGCCTATTGTGACTTTTACATAATTTCCACCGTGGCTGAAAGAGTCCAATAATTATTAGTATAAATGATACAAGGGGAGGATATAACAAGCTTAGGATTGGGGTTAAAGAAACACACACACACACACACTTTTCTCTTATCTCTTATTACTTACAGTTTGTAATATATAATTGCCCTCAAACCAGTCAACTGAATTTCTTTTCAGAGGCACAAAGTTTTCAAATCTGCAGAGAAGGTTTAGTACAACAATTCCTTCTCCTCTTAAATGTCCCTCATTTACTTAGTTATAAATTAGAAATGTAATAGAAATTACAAATATACTTTGCGGAATATGGGGAACGGACAGAGTGAGACTAAGTTTAGACAGGTTGCCCTGGCAACAGACCTTAGAAAGGGGAAGTTCTTGCAAGCTGCACAGGAAGTTTTAGTGCACAGGCATATTACAGTTTTTTACAGACGCTTCTCAATACTTAGGTCACTTTTGCAAAACTCCTCACACAGTGAGCACAACAGAAGTCTATGTGGGCTAAACTGAGGATCAGTTATCATTGTTTTGACACAAAATGCATTCAATGACTACATCTCTCAAATTTCATGAATTATTTTCTCACTCAGACACAACAACTGCCAAAAATCTTTGTACGTACAGGACATTTTGCATGTACTTACATACTGTTTTCAAAACTGTTAAACTTATGGTCAAAACAATAACATAATGCAAAACTGAATAAGACAGCAAAATTCAACAGCAATATTTTATTGAAACATATTTTAAATCTAAAAATCTAAAAAAGACTCTTTCCTCGGTGTATTGCCCTAGATGACATAAGATGTGATGTGGATGAGAACCTGTGGCCAAATGGAGAAGACCGAGTAGATTAGCATTACTATTGTATGTGTATCAGTGGATGGTGTGTATACAAATTCTTGTATTTTGGGATTACTTAGTGCAAAAAATAAAAATACATAAACAAATATTAACGAATTCTGCATGATGTCTGATTCATTCCAGTAACATATATTGAAATTATAAACAGAGATGTGTCCTTGTTTTACACAAGAAAACACTGTAATGCTACATGTTGTTAGTGTTTTGTAGGTCATTGTTTTGTGGGTGACAAAGTGTGTTTGTCGGCTGTCAACCTTTGCTAGTGTTCTGGAAGAATGAGTTTATTTGAGACCTGAATAAAGTGTTTTGGTAGTTGTAGTGCATTTTGAATGTGAAATGAACTGCTTTGCCAAGCTGAAGGTCAGTTAGGAGAGAAAGAGTTTTGCAAAAGTGACCTAAGTATTGAGAAATGTGTCCTAGCGGCTGTAAAAAACTGTAATAAATAAGACACAGAAAAGAGGAACTTTGCCATATAAGGAATGTTGGTATCGAGATCCTGCAACTGGCGTTTGGGCGGTGCAGGGGTCTCTCTCTTCCGGAAGATGATTGAATAAAAAGAAATATAAAATGTTTTGACCACTATGAGTCGGGTTTTCTCTGTTCTATCATGGGGACAAAAGAATTGGGGTTAATAGAATAGTAACAACAGCTAGATGTCTACAGAAATGTTCAGTTGTAGCTGCTGCAAGAGCTGAATCGCAGTTTGTTTTTAATACTGTTAAAAGTGCAATCGCTATAACAACAGGGAGCTTCAGCACATCAGCAGCTGTTTTCATTATCTGCAGCGCTGCAAGATGCTGATGTTGGTAAGGATTGTCTTCCTGGTGCTGAGGCTGCTATATAGCACTGCATATGGTTGGAAATAGTGTTCCCGGTATGGGGAATGGCTGTTGGATGTTAACCAAGAGACAAGAAAACCCAAACAAAAAAAACTATTTGATTTTTTTGTAACAATTTTGACACACAGAAAAAAACTGTTTCCATAGAAAAAAAAGTGTAAACACATTTTTGACGCATTACATGACTCTGGTGTAGCTAATTATTTCATAGTTATTTCAAAGGCAAACAGTCATCCTTCGTGTCTTCCCTGGTGAACCAGGGAAGACACGAAGGATGACTGTTTGCCTTTCCTGGACTGCGCTGTGCACATTGAAGAGAATGGCAACCTCAACATCGAAGTTTACCGGAAGCCCACACACACGGACCAGTACCTCCTGTTTGACTCCCATCACCCTCTGGAACACAAACTTGGAGTAATTAGGACCCTACACCACCGGGCAGAACATGTTCCCTCTAAGCCTGAAGGGAAAAAGAAGGAACACACACATGTAGAGGAAGCACTCAAAACGTGCGGCTATCCTAAATGGGCGTTCTTAAAGTCAGCAAAGAGGCACAGAAAAGAAGATCAGACACCAGCGAGGGAGGATAAGAAGGACAGACGCAACAACATTGTCATCCCCTATGTAGCTGGTGTATCAGAGAAACTCAGCAGGGTTTTCTCCAAGCATGACATCCCGGTGTACTTCAGACCCAGCAACACACTCAGACAAAAACTGGTTCACCCGAAAGACAAAACTCCTAAACACAGACTTAACAATGTGGTGTATGCCGTACAGTGCAGCGAGGAATGCCCAGACCTCTACATTGGAGAGACCAAACCGCCACTTCACAAGCGCATGGCACAACACAGAAGAGCCACCTCCACAGGACAAGATTCAGCTGTCCATCTGCATCTTAAGGATAAAGGTCACTCTTTCGAGGTTGCCAATGTTCACATTTTGGACAGAGAGGACAGATGGTTTGAAAGAGGAGTGAAAGAAGCATCTATGTCCACTGTGAGCGACCATCTTTGAACAGAGGCGGTGGTTTACGACACCAACTCTCTGCCATCTATAATCCAGTTTTGAGATCCCTTCCCAGACGCCTTAACGCCCACTCACACCCTGGGCCATCTGACCTCAGGAATTCGCATGATAAGGTGGGGCCAGGTTTCACAATGAACCCACCCGAAACTCTGGCTGATTGGGACCCACACCCAGTTCCACACCTTGGCTCAGGCGATTAGAGGATCATCAGGGGGTCCTTTTGTCCCTCTGTGGGGGGACACTCCCACTAGGGTTATATCTGGGTCTCTCCACCATTTGACCTTAGAACTGAAGAAGCCTCTCGGATGAGAGGTGAAACGTCTTCAAGTAACTTAAAGAAGTCCAGACGCTTTTCTTTGCAAGCTCCTTTGACTACGATGACCTGGATGACTGAGAACCTTCACAGACACATAGTTAACTAAATTAACATTAACATTTGTGTTGATACACACACAGGCACAGCTACAGTGCCTCATGATGATTTATACTGTAATGTACAGACCCTAAAACATACAGAGAAAACAATCAGATGAACCCCTCTGAGCAAGCGTTTGGCGACAGTGGGAAGGCGAAACTCCCCTTTAACAGGAAGAAACCTCTGGGAGGTGAAGCAACCAGTCCAGAGGTTAAAGCAACTTTGTTCAACATTTTATATTGTAATCCAATATTTAGGTCAATTCAAATGTAATAAATTAACAAATCTTTTGCTAACGTTATCTCAGAACTCATTTCTGCACAGTTCTTCCAAAAAGTTTTTTTTTTCCAATTGTCCGTTCTAAACCTTCGACAATGATTTCAATATTAACTGCTTGGAATTTTCTAAAAAAAAAAAAAATTAAATAAATAATAATCAAATAAATCCACTTAAAAGACTTGAATTCTTTTAAGTGCAGTAGTCTGCCAGAGTGAAAAAGGATGCTCACAAAAGAAATGCATCAAGTGAAAAGATGAAAAGATACCTCCTACAATACATTAATTATTTAGACCTTGGCTAATGTCAGTGAAGAGAACACACAGATAAAGCTGAATAGACCCTGTTAATAAGACTAAAAGAGGACAATTTGCCACACAAGTCCTTTAAGTTCCTGCTTTCTTCAAAGTTAGATTTTACTGTGGGACTGTGGGACTCTGCAGCGCTGCTCCCAAACCAAGAGACCCTGCATATTCTGTTCATACAGCTGACAGAAGAAGTTGTATGCATGAAATATTAGCTATCAACAAAGCTTACAGTAGGAACAGTGTTTATCAGCGTATCTCAGTGTGTTTGTGTCTCTGAGTAGTGTATCTGTGTCGGTTCTCGGGGGTTGTGATCCGACTGTCACTCTCTGACATTGTAGCCTAGATCTAACGGGGATTTAGTGTTTTTGATTCCACAGTATGAGTGACCGTTGGGCACACAGGCAGGACAGAGGGTGTAACCGGCCTCAAACCTCCAACTAATCTACTCATGGAATTATCTCCTGCTAAAGGAGCTTATAGAGCCACTGTTTACCCCAGGGGGGACCCCAGATGTACAGTAGACTCCACAAACACACATTGATAAGGGAACCCGATGCGACTTGCTCTCAGAATTATAGCCTGGGGTATCATTTACCTATCCAAGACAAGCCAACAAGCAGATTTGGCTAAAAAAAAATAAAAATAAATCAGATCTTCTTACATGTTTTAGCAGAAAAATAAGGAACCAAGGAAATCTGCACAAGTTCAGCTGTGCTTCTAACATACAGCCCCCTCCACTGCTGGATATTTAATACGTTAGGTCTTTAATGCATTAAAAAATAAATATTCTGTCCCACTTTGCATGCTGAGATTGTTGTATTGCAGTAAGCTTGTGTAAGCACAAGGCACACCAACTGAGTGCTGATTCCAGTTTTGCCTGTCCGGTATGTTAACCGGTGGCTAAAACACGGGTTAAATGAATAAACTCTCACAATGGATTTGAACAAATTGCATATTTTGGGATTTTGTAAAAAAAAAAAATTAACAGCATTTTTTGGGTTACCAGGCGATACAGCAGCAGCATTGAGCACTGATCTGATAATCCTTAAAACCTTCACATTTCAGTTAAACGTTTAAAAGATAACAATGGCTCTGGGGTTGGTAAAGTCTATTTCTCAGTCTACTGCTTTGCTCGGGATTGAAATATTTCAACAATACCTAAACAACTGAAACTTATAGATGTCCACGGCACACACAGAAATAATGAATTTGACAATCTCCTGACTTTCACTCTAGTGTTACCATGAGGTCTTACACCCAGGGCGCCAAACAGGCTAGGACCGCCACTGGCAGTAGATGTAGACGTTTCAAATTCCTGTGGTGTTTCAGTATGTTCATTTCTTACCTTACTTTCAGCATAATCATGTTGTACATGCCACCCTGTTAACATTAATAATAACAACATCTGCTGAAATTTGTGTTGTTGTGCCAGTAAATAAACACTAATGCACTTGTTTAGCATCAGCAGTATGTTAAAGCTGATTCTATCCACCCATCTACCCATTCAGGGTGGTGGGAGGCTGGTGCCTATCCCAACTGCCACTGGGTGAGGGGCAGAGTAAAGTCTACACATACTGCCAGTGTTTTGAAGCTGATTTATGGTTCTTTATTGACACCCATTTGTGTATTTTGGAAATTCAGACAATGGCTATTTCAAGCTAACACTAGCTAGCATGTTACGAAACAGCGATAACACTGCATAGTTTTTTTTGTTATGAACAGCAAATGGAATAGTTTGGTCTGATTTACACGTCTGCTGTGAATCTTTGTAAAGCCTACAATGTAATCTATATGAGGGGCTGTGGTCAGGTGTTTTCAGGGATAAACATATTTGTCCATAAACGTCTTTGTACATTCCTGATGTCCATTCCGACAGTTTCAGTAACCTCCCTCCATTTGCTGACATTTGTGAATCCCTATGATGATGCTATATTATATAGTTCTACTGAGATGCTGATTGCTATTCTCTCATTGATAAATGTAAAGATTGTGGTGAAAATGTAGCCAGAAATGCACAGGAGGAATCGACAGTACTGTACAGGCGAATCACAATAGTTGCACTCTGCGTCGATACAATGTGTTACATTGTATCGACGCATGTTACATTGTATCTGTATTGTTACATTTTAGAGAGTTCAAGTTCCAGAGTGGTTTGCAGCAATGAGATAGCTACAATGTAGCTTTCCTGCTGAAGTATAAATCCCCAATAAGAAGTATGAACAAAATATGAAATATCAGTGGATAGTTTGGGTTATTTTCGACATTCTCTTTTTCACTTTGTTATAAAGAAGTTCTTCATTTATTTCTGTTTTCTCTGTGGCAGAAAATAAACTGAAGCAGAAAACCAGGTTTAGTCCACATATTTTTTAAACTGCCCTCTAGTGACACTACACAGCTATAGCATGAAGAAGTACAGGCATCTACAGGCTATTGCACTGTCATGGTGGCACCTTCATGCAGAGGCTGAGTACCCTTGTATGGAGTCCTTAAAGAAGCCAAATGCTGATTAGCTGGAATGTTGATATGGAAAGGGCACAACGAAAGAGGAAGAAGAAACAAACAATACCTTAATGACACTCAGTTTTCACTACTTTTTAAAGTAATTCTTTGTTTATTATAATTTTCTGCATTTTTCATGACAAAAAAAAAATCTCAGCGAAAAGACCAACAGCAGCACAAACATAATCAAGGGAAGCTTGTGTTTTTGGCTGACATTTTTTTGACACCGCCTTTGAGCGGGGGCAGACAGCTACAACATGTAGACACGTGTAACACCAGCGCAGTGCTATTTAAGATGCTGACTAGAGCTTTTAAGCCTAAGCACTGCTGTTTGTGGCTCCAGAGAGTCACTAGCATGGCTCTTCTTGTAGCAGGGTTAGTGGTGTGAAGATGATAGCATCTTATTAGTCTTTGTGGATTACCTACCCACCCTCTGTTCTTTCTTTATGATTTATGTTGTTACTGCTTATTGATCTTTTGTATGTTGTGTGCATTTTGGGACAAATAATCAATAAATAAAAGATCTTTTCAGTTTTAGTTAATTTTCTCAAAATGCCAAAAAAAAAGAGTCTAAAATAAAAGTCACACTTATAAATACTTGTAATCTCACAGGTTCAACATTGTGGTTTTTACACAACATGTCTGTTGTGCCTTCTTCCTGGCAAGCTCCTCTCCTTCCCTGTAGTTTTCACACTGTGATTCAGCCAATTGGCCAAGGTGTTGATATGAGCCACGGCAGCATATGAAAGCATGAGGTGGTGAGAGCACGTGGGAGGCTTTGAGATCCAACATGAGCTGTTCATGGGTGTTTTCTGGCTGTTTTTGCTGAGTCCTCACTCCCACCCTTTGGAGGGGAAAGCCAATGAGTAAGAGGGAGAGGAGGGGGGGGAGAGAGAGAGAGAAAGAGTAAGCCAGGCAGGGATGACTCTCTTACATAATGTCTGCTGCTGCTGCATGACACGTTTGGTCACGCTCCGAATCACTACTCCCAAGTCCATCACCAAGAGGTGTGTGTGTGTGTGTGTGTGTGTGTGTGTGTGTGACTGACAAAGAGAGATGATGCTGAGAGGGTGGTCCGCAGTCCTGCCCGCGGCTGAATGTAGGGATTTGTTATTGATTGCACAGCTGTCTTCTTTAATTATGTTTCCATCCAATCAATGCAAAAGGTGACGAGAGCCAAAGTGACATTTCTCCACTCTGATTACTTGTGTCTCCTTTGTGGCTATTCTGTCCTCTGCTTTGACTTAGTGCCACACTGCACCCATCTGCAGTCATTTCACTGGACTTTTAGCTAGTGCGAGCATACGCTTTCATTCGTTTCGGGATGCACAATGGCACAAGTGAGATAAACCAGGAGTGTGTGCAAATACTTAGGCTGATCTGTCTGAATAAACAGTTAAGCCGAGAGGAGACGCTGTGCAGTTATCACCAATGGGGCTGTGAAAGGAGAACTCTGCTTTATTTTCCATTCACACCATGTTAGAGGACTGACCGGGACAGCATTCAGCGCTGCTGTTTGTATAATCAGTCGAAAACATGACAAAGCATGTTAGAGAATGTGATTCTTTGACAAACTTGCTTCTGGACATAAATGACAGAAGTCAGTTGTGATTCTTGTATTTTAGAGGCTATTTTTAAATTCAGTGACAGAAGGCCAGAGCTAACGATTGGACCTGGAAAATGCTTTCAGCTGTTTGGACACACTAATTCTAAAAATAAAGTGTTGGAACGACTCTTTAAGTATACATATTATCAGAGTATTTATAACCAATCTTTTATTTTTATACATTAAGAACCATAACAAATGTATTTATTCACATTTACTTTTTAATTTAATGCATAATTTATAATAATTATGAACTAAATAATGCATCTGCTGCATTTTAACACGTGCAAATATTAAACCCATATTCCGTTTATTATTGGAAACTTTAATCTCATATTCTTGGCTGTGCCCTGCCCTGCATTTCACTAAAGACTTCCCATATTACGCTAATAATTACATGGAATGATTTGATGGGGACTACATCAAAAGAAAGTCTATTTTCTTTATAAATAATGCCAAATCACATTATTCTGCCAAGCAAACTTTTTTGGGACATTATTCAGAATTATGCAAATTGCTGTGGCAAAAAAATGCATTGGAACAGGCAGCCTCTTCCACTCTGCAGCTCCAGTACTGTGCAGTGCAGAGGGTGTATTTCGAACACAAAAGTGCTTGGGTGTTCAAATGCTCGAGTTGGTTCCAACTTCATCAGCCCTGCTCTTTGGGCAAATACTGCAGATAACATAAGAGATATTAATGGATCTGTTCCTGGATTGGAAGCATATTTGACTATCCGCCTCCTAAAATCCTCTTTGTATCAAAGCAGCAGTTGAATTAAATTTTATTTATATCCCACCAAATCACACCAATGGTCATCTTGAGGAGCTTTATATTGTAAGTTAAAGACCCTACAAATAGTAAAGAGGAAGTGCTTTGAGACACTGGAAAGGAAAGACTCCCTTTAATAGGAAGGACCCTCTGATAGAACCAGAGGAGGGGCCATCCGTCTGCTGCGATGCATTGGGGGTGAGGAGTCAAAATGCACAATTTAATAATAATTAATGATTAAATGCCGAATAGTGTATAAACACATGGTGAGTGAAAAGGAAAAACTCACTACATCATAGGAAGCCTAGACCTATTACAGCACATCTAAGGGATGGATCAAGGTCATCTTGTGCAGCCATAAATATAAGCTTTATCAAAAATGAAAGCTTTAAACCTCATCTTAAAAGTAGAGACAGTGCCTGTCTCCCAAAGCCAAACTGGGAGCTTGTTCCACTGGACAAGGGCCTCCCAATCTACTAGGCCACCCCAGCTAAACCAGCAGTCTGAAAGCAAGTTGTTCTATTTGGGCTGATACCATAACAAAGTGTATAGAGTGTTCACAGAAATCCCTTTGTGCATGGGAAAACACTATCAATGTCATTTCTATTGAGTATTATCAGGGCTTCAGGGCTTGTGCATGTAGATACCTTGTGTGTCCTTTGAGTGGCAAAATGAAACTGACCTCTGCAAGCCAAAAACAAATTTAGCGAAAGAGGATTCACGACAGCAGTGTGTTTGTAATTGTGACTTTTAGTGTTTGCCCTGTTAAAATTGAACGTGGCACTAAATCAAATGTTCCTCTGAATAACAAAAGCTCAGGACATATGAAATGGGCACGGCTGGATTGAGCAAGCAGTAATTGAGGTGGTTGCAGGCCTGAGCTAACAATGGAGACGGTGCAACGCGCTACTGTCCATCAAAATTAATGACAGCGCCCGCTGATTAATTCCAGGTCAAAGAATATTACAAACAAATTTCTGCAACCACCAAAACCTGTCTTTCATTCTCTGCCTCTCTTTATTCATGATTTATTACGGGCTCTCCTTGTAACGCTGTCTTCCTATTACTTTCCATCTTTTCTACTCGCTCTCGTTTTCTTTGTGCCCTCGGAATGAGTGAGGTGTAGAGGTAGCTGCATCTGAAAGGCATGATTGAGTCCTTGAATTCTTTATGGGAACAATATTCCCCTCTGACTCACCGCATTCCCACATTAGCGCCACGGGATTCTAAGAGCTTTTATATCGGTTAGTCTTTAATTTCCACGATATTAAATTGCTTCACAGCTGTTGGCAATTCATGTTGTGGCAGTATACATTCAGAGCTCAATTCATCACTCAAAGCAATTTGAAATTAGCTGAAGCATGTCTCCGTCCACGAGGGGAAACCACATAAACACCTGTCCAACACTTGAGACGCAAACTTGACACTATTTATCCCACTGCGCTCGTTAATTTCATTTGTCTTGTCTCGTACGGTGGGGGGGGTGGGGGGGGAAGAGTATGTCTGGTGGAGCTGTAAATGTGAGAAAAAAAAACAAACTGAGGGACACTTTAAAATTCTTCTTCCTCAGCTGGAAAAACAGCGTGTTCTCCGAGGAGTGCCATGCTCCCTTCGTCTCAGGCATTTTTGTTGTTTGGGATCTCACCGGGACAGTGGCTAACTGACCCCCATCCGTCTCCATGGGGACAGAAAAGCCATTTCTGCTATTACTGAGATTAGAGTCTTATCTGCTTCTGTTCTACTTTGGAAAAGCTCATGTAGACTATCAGGGGACCTACTGCTGCTTCTCCAACAGCTATTATCATATCCACAATATCTACATCTCACATATCAAACATCAGTACCTATACCACTACTGCTAAACCCCAGAGATGCACTTTCTGGCATCACAGTTATCTGTTTTCCACCACTGCCGAGCCAGTGTGTAAGCAGTGTTCCCACAGTGACAACCAACCCACCTTTCAATACATTTGGGAGGCCCACTCCCACACGATGTCAGTTGTTCCAACTTTGGCCCGAGCAGTTTTGTGAGGTCTCACTGGAAAAGGAATGGATTTAAATTGACATTTAAAATGACGGAGCTGAGAAAATGCGTTTTAAGGAAAACGTGAATAAACAACAAAAAATAAGATTAGTCCAGTTACTCAACCTTTGAACACGTTACACCCAAAAATGACAAGCAAATGCACCCCCCCTCTTTAAATCCTGTTGTTTGGGCACAGAGTGCATTTCAATTTGTCACTTTTCATGGGCGGAGCAGTAACCGAAATTACATTTTGACCAATAGTGTGAAACGACACATTTAATCCCCACCAACCCAATTTTCCACATCAGTATGTCGGTTGAATGCATTCCTCTGCAGCAGGCCGGTGCATATGTTCTTTTAATTTAAAGCCACGGCCAGTAGAATATAAAATGTCTTGAATTTACCTCTCCCTCTGCAAACCGAGCCCCACGGTGCGCCTGTTGTATGCAGCGATTTGAAAGATGACTCACCACCACTTGTTTCCCCTCTTGCAGACTGCGGAGTGGAAAGTCATTCTGTACAGTAAAGGCACAAAAGGGGTGATGCAAAGACGTTATTATAAATATTGAATACAGTGACTGAAATAAACTTGCACAAATATGAATTCCTGTTTTTTTTTCTCCTCACACTTTCTGCAAGCTTACTCACCAGCTGTGGTCAAGAGTCTTGACTTGGCCTTTTTGTGCGGAGGTTGCGTGTTTGCACAAGTTTTCTCTTTGCTGGAAGTGTGATTGTGTTGTTTTATGTGCAGTGAAGATGAGAGGATATAAAAACTATGATTTCCAGTTCAATATGAGAGTAATTATGGTAATAAGTTATGACATGGTGTCATCATACTAGAGCAATACTATCACCACTAAATTTGGTCTCTTCTTAAATGATATAACTCTTTCTGCCTATGTGAAAAAATTGATGTTTGGACATATAACATGTGCCAGACGTGTTAAACTGCCATCAGAATTCTTCTTCTTCTTCTTCTTCTTCTCTCACATCCTCCCTTTATGGATTGTCACAGCGACTCCATCAGCCTCCATCTCACCTTATCCGTGGCATCTCCCTCTGTAACACCAACCCTCTGCACGTCCTCCCTCATGACACCCATGAATCGTCTCTGAGGTCTTCCTCGTTTCCTCCTGCCTGGCAGCTCCATCTTCAACTTCCTTCCAGTCTCCACTCTCCCTCCTCTGCACACGTCCAAAGTGTCTCAGTCTGCCACCTCCAGCTCCGTCTCCTGTCCTTTTGTTAAGGGCCACCATCTCCAAACCATACATGCTTTTATTTTTGCAGCAACAAAAGGTGCCCCTTGCCCTGCCCTGATAGAACGAGCTCATTACCGTGCCCTCTTATGTGACCATGGTAGCTTAAATACATATTTGAACAAGCGGTATGTTGATCAAACACTGGATAATGAACACCGCCACACATCCTGGAATTCTGAAATGTGAGTAGAAAATATGTATATACAATGTTATAATTAAGAACACCATGAATAGTCTTGTAGCTGGGGATTGTAGATGGTTATATGTGCTGCCCTCATTTTTACAGCTACTAATGACCTCCTCTTCACTCTCGCTGCTCTCTCCTTCCCTCGCTTTGTAGACTGAGTTCTCACAATCCCCCGGGGGGCCCGAGAGAGAGTCTGCGTGCTCCGAGTGATGATCAGCAAGTCTTAGAGAGATCCCGACAGCCAATCATCTGTCTTCCAGTGGCGGGCGTCCTGCTTGGCTTCACATTTCAGGATGGTGCCATTTCTTATATTCCTGCCCGGAGAGCTGTTTCATATTTGGAATGGACTGGTGGTTTTTCTTTGCCCTGACATGCCGCTGAATGTGACTCTGATAGATCTGTACTGTGTTTATTAGGGGAAAATCTGCAGAGCTTTGTCTGCAGCCATCTATGCATGCACAAAGTGTAAAAGAAAATGTTCACCCGCGCTTCCAGAATCAGGATAGATTAGTTACACAAGAAGTATTTCTTGTACTGCCCCCCCCCACCAGTGTGAAGAGGAAAGTTTCCCATTAAAAATCTTCCCAGACCCAGCTCAGTTAGTGTGGAAAAAATACATTAGGAGAGTTAATGTGATTTTGGCTGAGCAGATTAGAAATGTCTTTCATGGTCACATTCCAATATTAGTCCAGAGCTAAGCCTCAATATGTGTTTCTTTTGTGCTTAACCTCATAATGTCAAGAGACCCATAGTCAATTCTGGCATGGATATTCTCTACCGCTGGCAGCAAAGTTAGCTGCTCTACTCGTCTAAATCCGTGTGGAAAAGGAAAAGTTTGGGGAATAGCATGTGGCAAGGAGGAACACCAAGTGTGAAAAGGGACGTTTTGATAGACGGCAACTGTCAAACACGAACCTCTGCAAAAGCCACAAGTGACGCAGCATTGTCACGTACTGTTGTGGACGTGGGCGCAAAACAAACAGGCATGGGAGTCGATGATCTGTCCTAACAGACCGAGAGTCCCGACTGTCAGCGGGAGCCAAATCCACAGAATAAACACGAGCGGTGACTGATCCACTTTCGATTTAAATGACCTCCACGCTGCCGATGCAACTCGCTGAAGGAATCCAAATGCCTCAATCACGCCGCGCTCTCTCCCCAACTCAATCCAAGAGGGATTAAACAACCAAATCAATTAGAAGCTGCGGCTAAGAAGCAGAAGTCTGCAGCTATCTCTTCCTTACTTTCACTCACCCTTCATCTCTCCGCATGCAGCTCAAAACAAAAGATGCTTAAGTACATTATGTATATTTGGTGTGGTCACTGCCTCGGAGCTGAGTAATTGGAGCTACTTTTAAATATGAACTTCTTTTCCAAACGGTGGCACGGAGCACATGTGACACACAACCAAATGTCGATTTAATTCTATTAAAAGAAACACTTTTAACTGCTACTTAGACAGATAGACCAAAGACTCGAGCGGCGCTGTTCAAAATCTCTTTTCGTGTTTAATCCCTGACTTTTCTACCCTCTGCGTGGCCCGCTTTTTCTCAGCGAAATCTTTGCATGCAGAGCCTCTCGCTGCACCTTTCCCTCCCCACCTCCGGATCTCTCCAGCCCTGGGAAGAATACAAAAAGTTCTGAGGGAAACAAGTGTGCTCCAGCCGCAGGATGAGAGGACCGGGGCTGTTGCTGAGCGATTCCTCCATTTCTCTCTCACACACAATCTGGCTACCCCCTCCTCCTCCACCCCCCGTCTGTCTCATCCTAGTCCATGTGAATCAAAGGATATCAGCTATCTTATAGCCCTGTCTTAGAGGGGTTTGACTACAGAGGAAAGAGAGCGAGGAAGTGGGTTGGTGGGGGTGGGGGCACTCTTCTGATAGAAGTAACTCAGAGGGCAACACGGAGAACATCAAATAAATGCATTGGAAATATATTCAGCCTTTTTTTTATTGTTTGTACATCTGTAGAAACTTTAAAGCAGTTTGTATTGTGTGTCTGTGTTTTGTTATGCACCCCTGCCTGTCAGGATATCTTAATAATGACTTGAGATAAAGAGAAAATCTTGGCTGAATTGATTTTTACCACGGTTTATGGTTTTCCTCTTTATTTCCGATCACGTATCTGGTTGGGGTAATCATCTTACTCCGCATTGTCTGGCTTATGTATTCTATTAAAGCTTGTCCCGGCTCTTTATCGGAGCTACAGTAAAGGATGTTTAGCCACAGTGAAGTATTAAAACCCACAGTTTTCATCAATACACAATTTAATCAAATGGAAATAATCTTTCAAGGTTTTTTCTCACGTTCACTTTAACATATTTGATATCTTTGGAATTCGTTTGAATTTAACAAAAGTTTAGCTCCACATCTCAGTCTGGTTAAGAAACATAATGGGGGAAGCTGGTTTTGGAAACTTGCTTGGAGTCATCTTGAGAGGTACATTCCATACATACCCTTTTTTATTATTTATTTATATTTGTTTATCAAGTTCAATTCAATTCAGTTTTATTTATATAGCGCCAAATCACAACAAAAGTCGCCTCAAGGCGCTTCATAGATACAGAGAAAAACCCAACAATCATATGACCCCCTATGAGCAGCACTTTGGCGACAGTGGGAAGGAAAAACTCCCTTTTAACAGGAAGAAACCTCCAGCAGAACCAGGCTCAGGGAGGGGCGGGGCCATCTGCTGTGATTGGTTGGTGTGAGAGAAGGAAGACAGGATAAAAGACATGCTGTGGAAGAGAGACAGAGATTAATAACAGATATGATTCAATGCAGAGAGGTCTATTAACACATAGTGAGTGAGAAAGGTGACTGGAAAGGAAAAACTCAATGCATTATGGGAATCCCCGGCAGCCTACGTCTATTGCAGCATAACTAAGGGAGGATTCAGGGTCACCTGGTCCAGCCCTAACTATATGCTTTAGCAAAAAGGAAAGTTTGAAGCCTAATCTTGAAAGTAGAGATAGTGTCTGTCTCCCGAATCCAAACTGGAAGCTGGTTCCACAGAAGAGGGGCCTGAAAACTGAAGGCTCTCCCTCCCATTCTACTTTTAAATACTCTAGGAACAACAAGTAGGCCTGCAGAGCGAGAGCGAAGTGCTCTAATAGGGTGATATGGTACTACAAGGTCATTAAGATAAGATGGGGCCTGATTATTTAAGACCTTGTATGTGAGGAGCAGGATTTTGAATTCAATTCTGGATTTAACAGGAAGCCAAGTTCAAAATCATGCTGCCCATCTTGGTTGATGTAGTTTGCATATCTTTGAACTGCAGGAGGAAGCTCAAGTACCTGAAGAGTACCCATGTACAGGGAACGAAAACAGGGAGAACCACATGGCATCAGATGACTGTTGGATTCAAATCCAGGACCTTCTTTCTGTGAGGCAACAATGCAAACCACTCTGCTGCCACCTCGTCCAGGTTTTAAAAGGTTAAATGTCTATTTAGTGATCGTATATACTAATACGTATTAGTTAACAAATGTTCAGATTTATACTCACAGCTCTGTCAGGCTATAGTTAATAACGTTAGCTTAAAGCTAAATGCTCAAGTTAGTATGCTAATATGATGGTGATGGCACAAGGTGTTCCCTATATGTTACTTTTTATATATTAAAAAAACAGGTCATGCCTGCAATGCTATGTTATGTTACTTAGTGTAGTTCAGAGAGTATGCATGTTAACAAGCAAAGCATATCAAGAGCTGTGGAGGATTTTGTCACAAACATATTGGATAAATAAACGTAACACTTACACTTAGACAATACCAAGTTTTTTCTGACTGTAATGCATCACTCGAATTTCCCTTTGCAAAAGATGCATTTTGTCTCATGTGTAAAGTTATGCGCATATTTTGTAGATTCCCTTCGAGGGCAATGTAGGTGAAGCAAAGCATTTTGCATAATGTTGGTTGTTAACCAAACAGATACTTTATAAGACAGAAAAGCAAAATACGTAACAAATCTCATGTCCAATGAGGCCTTGGTTTGTCACAGGGCAAATGCTTAGGCCTTGATTCATGGTCTTACTGTGCTCAAGCCACAGTAAGCTTGTGCATTAAGGCCCTAGTGCTCAAGTGCTGCTGAAGCCTCTGCAAGAACGTTTCACTGGGATTCTTGGCTCTGATATCACACCAGCAGGAGTCTGCCATAAAGGAGGTAAGTGCTCCACTGGTTCCTAAATCACCGGGGCAGCTTAGTCCTATTTTCAGAACCTAGCACTCCTATCGATGAGGTTGTCATTGCGAGGGCCAGTCGAGCTCTGACAGGAACCGCTCCCTGTCATGAGTTGGCAGAACGTGCAGACGCAGTTTTACGTCGAGGACCAAAATGCAGGAACACAGAGGCAGGTAGAGTTGAACTGCAGTTGAAGGGCTTGTTGTAGAAAATCAGAGAAACACAAAAGTCCAGAAGGAGTAACCAAAAAACAATAAACAACTGAAAAGTAAACAAGAGATACCTGCAAACTGAAACAAACCAGCCAGACTGGAGCTAAGAAACACTAAATGTCTTTTCAACAAGGACAGAGACGGATGATCTAACAAAGAAGATGGAGAAACAGCGAGAACATACATGAAGGAAACAAGGGAAGAGGAAACAAGTGGGAACACAGCTGACAGTAATCACAGAGACATGGGAAGGATGAGACTAAAGACCACCAAAGTAAAACAGGAAGTAACAGATGTCAAACTGACAACGTGTGAAACGAGTCCAAAGGTAAACAAACACACACGGGATGATACTGAGGGAACAGCACGGGAACACTAAAGGGCACTAATATAGTAAAAGTCATCTATAACTAAACTAGAGACACAAACAATATTAAAGGAAACCAATTGAGGGATCAGAAAATCTTATTAATACAAACTAGGAACATAAACCACTTTTCAAAATCCAAAACAATAATGAATTTGCACAAGTCCAAACACAGAAACTCTTGGTCAAAGATGAAAAACCATAACACTCCCAGCGCCATTTAGAAAGGTCAACATGATACACATTTAATCTAATAAGAAACACATTACATTTATGGAGGTCAAAGGAGCTTGCAAAGAAAAGCGTCTGGACTTCTTTAAGTTGCTTGAAGACGTTTCACCTCTCATCCGAGAAGCTTCTTCAGTTCTAAGGTCAAATGGTGGAGAGTCCCAGATTTAAACCTAGTGGGAGTTTCCCCCCACAGAGGGACAAAAGGACCCCCTGATGATCCTCTAATCGCCTGAGCCAAGGTGTGAAACTGGGTGTGGGTCCCAATCAGCCAGAATTTCGGGTGAGCTCATTGTGAAACCTGGCCCCACGTTATCATGCGAATTCCTGAGGTCAGACTACGATGACCTGGATGACTGAGAACCTTCACAGACATTTATGGAGATCATGAGATGGCATCTATCCAGAACTGACCCCAGTGGCATTTTTTGGTGACCTTACCTTCTGTTTGTGTGGACTGCTGTCATCTGTCAGAGACCAACATCATTTCTTCAAGACCTACAAGAGATTGTTGTATCCATCTGTGTCTTCCACACTCATTCAAACCCACAGATGCTCTCTCTCTCTATCTCCCTTTCTCACACACACACACACATATACTCTCTCGCTCTTCAAAAGCTGTATTTGAAACAGCTCATTCATTCATAATGCAAGGACTTCCATTCATGTTGGACACACGGCTGTGTAAACTTAACAAAGAAAAAAAAGGCACCTCACCTTCCTGCTGAGGTGGAGGAACATATTACCAGCTGCCTGATTCTCAGAGTGCTACCACATTAAGTGTCCAAAACATTCACTGTAATAATGATGTACAATATGTGGAAAATTATTATTGTTAATCAACTGCAATCCTTTACCAAAGAGCTGCAGCAGCTGCTTCGGGTAGGTTCGGTTGATCGTTAATTTAAAGCTGGTTCATTGATATAAGCAGCTCCCCAGAGATCTGGGGGTTCTGGGTTGGTGGTGGATTTAGATAAAGGCTAAATTTAATTAAAAATATTAATAAAAAAAAAAACATATCAAATGCAGAAACTGAGATATGAAAGGTTTCTGTGTTTGTTCTGGTTTTTTTTTAATGCTCATTTTGAATTTGATGCCAGTAACAAGTTTCAAAAAGTTGGGATAAAGGCATGTTTACCTCTGTGTTACATCACCTGTTCTTTAAAGAAAGAATAAAGAAAGTAGTTTAAATGTGAAATGTTTTCCCATTCTTGCCTGAAAAAGAATTTTAAGGCCTCCTTTGTCATGTTTTTCATTTCACGACGCACCAAATATTTCTCACTTTCAGCACTGATATGTTGGCTTTGTACTTTTTTCAATTTCATATCATGCCATCCAGCATTTACTCACACATTACAGAAGTGCCCTCACATTTTTAGATACAAGGTAGTACGCAGCTTACATATTCCCACATGTCTACGCGTGCTCTTGTTGCTGTGCCGGGTTTCTTTTTTCTTTTTCAATGACTCAATCGTGCTGTTCTAGGTTAGTGTGTCTTTGAAAAATGTTACTTTAGTACTTTACATGTTAAATTTAGTATTATTTTATCACCTCGCTCCTGCGAAACCCAAACCAAAGCAAACAAAACACATTCAAAGAAAAAAGGTGAATGTGAATGCTGAAAGAAATAAAGCAAATAATAAAAACCAAACTTTTTTAAAACAAAAATACATAAAAGTTATCAGTAATACAAGACTTATGAAAAACAACCTTCACTCACCAGTTTATGGAGATACCAAACCAGTAGCTCTGCTTACTTTACGTCACTGTAGTGCTTCAGTGTCTGCTGTACTACTGTCACCACACAGATGCAACTGCTTTAGCAGCTTTGTATCCATTACTAAGTAACACAAATCATCTCCTGATGGACATAAAGCACTGCACTGCTTATGCCCGTATGATATCTTACTGTAAGATCCATTTCTCAGAACCTTGAGAGAAAATCTGTGATGTACAAAAGCATAACTTCACAGTGAAAATCAACTCAAATTTCAAATCTATAAATATGCGATTGGAGGACTGTGAAGGGTAATTGCAATGTTGTCGACAGCCACATCAGCCACTTCTTCTATCTGCAGGTGGCACATGCCATGCAGGGGCCTGTTGTCCCATGCTGGTTCCCACCCCTGCTCATCTTTTGTGCCGGGTTTCTGCGGTACATATTTTAGCTTTCCACTGAGGTGTCCACATGTCAGGCCTTGTTCTGTTTAACCAAGAGAATGAAATAATCTGGCTTCTTTTTTTTCTTTGCAAAATTTGAATTTGCAAATATAGCCATTATTAACAATAATCATTCTTCTTAATTATCATGAAACATTGTGTTTGAAAAGGAATGAGATGTAACTGTAACCGGTGTGATTCTGCGTTGTGTCTGGAAAGACCTCCAAGTAAATAATTTGCCCACTCCAGCTCCTCTCCCACAGGGGAATTGTAGAAAAGGGCGGAATTTATTTTTACATTAAACATAAAGTATGCATTTACACGTAACATATTTGACATAAGATAAAACAACAACATGAAATCCGACATACCTGATAAAAAAGGAAAAAGAAACAAAGACCTCCAAGTAAATAATTTGCCCGCTCCAGCTCCTACGACCAAATACAAACAGTGGGGAAGAGGGTTAGCTCAACCCACCACAACTTCCAAGCTAGCAAGAAGTATATATTCATGCTAGCATTTATGGCGCCTAAAACACATTTATGATACATTTATATATATATGTATCATATACATTTATATGATTTATGATACACACATACTACACACTTATAACATCTAACAAAAACAGGCTTAATAATGACAATAATTGAACTAAAATCGCAATCAGAAACATCCAGGTGGCTAAATATGCATTATATGTGTGTTTTAAAGTGTTGGAAAGAAATGACACCCACCTCTCCCACAGGGGAATTGTAGAAAAGGGGAGAGGCAAAAGGGGTACACTGTATTTATAGGATTGCACCAAAGAAGAAGAAGAAAAGAATGAGGAGGGGCTCTAACTGATAATGAACATAACTACAGGCTTGGAGGTCCTAAAAGTCGGGTATAAAAGGAACGGTTTGGGGGTTTAGAACACATTTTGGGTAATTATAACAATGTGATTTATGACCCTGTTACATAAATACACAATATGAGACACAAATATGATTTTTTTTTTAATGACCCTGTTTCCCCCCCCCCCCCCCCCCCTGAAATTTGGTATGGTTCAGATCCAGTATGTAAAAATTGATTTGCCTTTCCTTTTTCCATCTTGATACGATCCCTCCAACATACACTTTGGCTCTCTGCCTGTCAGCCTGTCTGTTGGCGTCGGGTCATCTCTCTCCACGCTTTGCCTTGTTTGTGTGTTTATTCCACTTTTTGTCACAATTTCTCTGTTCATCTGTCTGTCCATCTGTCTAGCTGAGCAATCAATAGTCTTTTATTACACAAATGGAAGGAGATGGGAGAAAACTACATCAGGAAGTCAATCAGATAGCGTAAGAGGCAGGGAAGGACATTTCAGATTCAAATCAGCTGAAATGAATCACAAGGGCACAGCTGATTCATAGGGCAAGGCTTGATTTAGGGCTTCATAGGCGTGATTCAACAACAAACTGGCTCTGTTTTCTACCAAACGTGCTTGTGCTTGACATTTACTAATAGTTACAAACTTTTGTGTTTACACATACACATTTGCTGCACATGGGCCCACACTTGTGGACATGTGCTAAGCAACAACCACCCACATTTTACATTCCCTGCTGGAGGTGTGTGGATGGGGAATTGCAAAGGTATATGCATTGCATACTATGCAGAAATATGCATAGTACAGTATATGCTTAAATACTGTACTTGTATACTAAATTGTTGCCACGTCTAAAAGTGTTATATCTGGATTGTGCTTACTTGGTCCTCTGAATTTGTTTGTTTAGCCTTTTGTTAGGTTTGCAGTGATAACTCTGTTCATTGATGAATGCATGTGTATGAATGGTTTTCCAGGTGGAGGCCACTGACACATTCCCCCAACCCCTTTATCTTTTATTTGGCTAGATAGGGTGTCACTACTGTTAGCTTGCGATGATACCTGCACCCTACAGAGCTGCGCAGGTAGTCCAACTCCTCCAAGATGGCACATCAATACGTGTAATATGAAGCTTATCTGTAAGATCTGTAATCATTCATCTGCTAGATTTCCTTAGTGCTCGCCTGCTAGTCCATTCTTTACATCTCTACCACTTTCCCATGCTGTCAAAATCAATACTGCCATCATTACACTTCCACGCTGCGTGGTTTAAATTTCAGGGAGAGTGACAGTGCTCTGTCATTCTCCCTTTCATGCTCTCATTCCTACAACCCCCCTCCTCCCCGTCTCCACCTCACTCTAGTCACTCAGCTCCATGCAAGCCTCCATCTTCGTCTTCACCACCACCAATGCCTAGACTCCAGGGGCTCCTGTCCTAAATCATATCACTGCTTGGACACTGTTCTGCCATGATGTGTCATCAGTTTTATTGCCAAATAACTTAATTTCTCTACCATAATAAATCATGTCCAGTTCTTCCAAACGATCACTCCTTTTGAATGCTAGAAGGCTTGCTGTGTCTCCCAGCAGAGTCTCAAGAGCATGGAGGAGATTTCAGGAGACAGGCAGTTACTCTAGGAGAGCTGGACAGGCCCGTAGAAGGTCAAACCTTCACAGGCTTGGCAGTGACACCTTAACTGTGTTAGGTATCGGGAGGAAAACCTTGGACCTTCTTTTAGACCCTACACTGGCAGAAATATGAAGAAAGCTCCTGAAGAAACTGACAGATTACCACACTGGCCTAACCTAAATCCAATAAAACTCCATGGGGACATTATCTTTCGATCCATCTGACGCTGCCAGGTCCAAATCTGGGAACCATCTTTCATCCTTAACATATTACCAGTCCATATCACTACAGATACCCACCCCCACCCCCCAAAATAAGTTGTTTTTTTCCCAAAGAGCTCTGATGTGATGTTCCTTAAGTTTTTTGAGCGGTGTATACAGCATGTATATTATACTATTCCTCACCTCCTCTACTCTCTCTCTACTAGGTTGTACTGATTGCAGGAGGCAGATGTTCGAGCCTATCGTCTACATTTTTCTTCGGTGTACATTTCCTCTTTAGTTAAAGAAGTCCTCTGTTTTTGCCCCAGATTTCCTCTTTGTGCCAAACAACATTCTGTCAGCTCCTCTAATGTCAAATGACCGAATCGCACCGAACTGAACTCAGGCGCAGGACCCAGACAGAGACAGCAGGTGGTTTAACAACATTTATTATTAGACTTAAGCTCTTGAAACGTGGCAAAAACAAAGCAATAGAACGTGGAGCTTGACTTGGTGTGGCCGGGGAGACGTGGCTAGGGAAATGCAGAACTAGGGCGAGGGAACAAGGCCTGAGATGCAGAGTGGAGCTGGGCAGGAATCGGTCACACTGAAGGGAGAAGACAGAGTTAGGGAGGTAGTGGAGGTAGCCCTGAAGTGGAAAGCAGTAAGTGTAGCAATCTTACTTGCAGTTGGGGACACAGAGTGTTGGGGGGCGTGAATGGCGTGGCAAGGGCTGACCTGAGATCTATTTGATAGTCCCTCGCCTTGTGTGCTTTATGATCAGTTTGGATTCTCTTTGCGTCTAATTTGTCCCTGCTGTGTCTTTTGTATTTTCATGCTCACTTTTGGTTATGATAATCCTGTCTCCAAGCGTCTGCGTTTGGGTCCTACACATCACGCACAGACCTGTGACAACTGAGGTGAAACGTCCAGATTCAGCGTCACATTTGGAAAGGCTGATATTCAGCTCCTATACTGTGTACAGACAACAGAAGTAATTACAGGGAGAAGCAAACATGTTATAAGTACGAGATCTGTGTAATATATGAAAAGAGACTTACACACTGAAACATATGAAGACATTCTTCTTTTCTGGCTCCTCTCCTTCTCTGCATCCGCTTCATTTAAATGCTGAGAAGTCAGCAAATCCACAGAGGAAGAAGGATCACAGCACATAAAATACCAAAGGAGGGGAACCCGAGCCCTCGTCGGGGAATTTATCCACGGGAGATGAAAAATGGCCGCTTCCCAGACTACATCGCTTGTTCCCACCTGGAGTCTCTGTGGCTTAGTGAAGCGCTTCATCCCAAACTGCTCCATTTTGAAAGTCACTGCCTGGTTCCATATTCATAACTATTCCTGTATGAATGTTCAATTCCATTGCAGCCTATTGACAAATCGCCTGCTTAGACCTACCATTCCAGCCCCGTTCTCTATGCAGTGATTGATCTCTCTCCTATCTCCCGGCAGCAGCTTTATTTCAAATCTGAAAGCAAACATTAGCGGGCCCAAACATTACCCTTCTTCCTTATATTCTGTCCCTTTCTCCCTCTCAACATTACATCTTTCTCTCACCATTCTCTCGCTATCTCATCCAGAAATCATCAGTCAGCACAATGAGGGAATAATAGGAGCTCCCCTTGCTAGGTCGAAGTGACTGCTCCATCTTCCATTACAACTGAGAGATGAATGATGGCCTTGAAGATAGAAGGTGGGGAATATGAATTAACTGATCGACGTTAGGAAGAGAGAGGGTGGTGTCGGGATTGCTAGCGGCTACTTTGTTTAAGGCTAGGAGCTGTGGGATTTCTCCCGCTACACGTGACGCACTATATCTCCAGCTAAGCCCGGCATATTCCAGAGCTTTGATATAAGATGGGGCCCCTTCTTCTTCTAATGCATATTTGCTTTATCTTCCAAAGGGGGACAACTTTGATGAAATGTGCCCGTTTCCTTTCTTCTTTCTTTGGCTTCAAAGCTCTTTTCCAAGGAGCCCCTTAAAAAAAAAGAATACAAATTGTGTCCCCTCTTGAAAGCATACAGCAGTAGTGTTGCTTGGTGGAAAGAAAGAAATGTCCACATGATTTATGTGCCATATGATTTCCAGTACAATTGCGGGGAGAACAAAAGAAAAAAATGACTTGCGCTTCGGCATTGTGTTGCATGTTGCTTTGATAAGCAGGCATTCTTTCTGCAAATGAAAGAAATGTGTCATCTTTTTCAAAATTCTCAGAGCTTTCATCACTTTGTTTGTCCCTCCGTGCCTGCTTTTGTTTCACCCATTCTGCCTCTGAAGTCGTTTTCGAGGGGCAGAGGGCTTCATTGTATCTTTTTGTGTCTGTCTTTTTCTCTCCTTTTCTCTTTTTGTCATTCTTCCTTATTCAGAATCCAGAGCCCGGCCTTTGTCTCTGTTCCCACATGAAAATTTTCAGTCTGACTACAACAAAGCAGGGGAGCAAATCTTGATGGATCACATAAGCTACCACATTTTCACGGCCTAAAGCACTATCCAAGTACCTGAATACATTACTTTTAAAAAGTTTGGGGTCACTAAATGTCCTTATTTATTTATATGTTTGGCGTGTTTGTTTTCATCTAATTCGACAGCGTTTTTACACTGGATGCCTTTCCTGACATAACCCCCCACAGGGGTTTGTCTCCTCCTGGGATCGGACTGGGGTTCTTTTCCTTGTTAGGTGGATGTGTAAACCACTACCAGTGTTGGGGAGTAACGGAATACATGTACCGCCGTTACGTATTTAAAATACAAAATATGAGTAACTGTATTCCGTTACAGTTACCGTTTAAAAAGGTGGTATTTAGAATACAGTTACTTTGTTGAAATAAATGGATTACACGGCGGTACTTCCCTGTTTCATATTGTGGCGGGTCAGGACTGTTTGGGTTTTGTTTGACAGCTACGTTCTGTTGTTCCAGGCGGCAGCGTTACGGTTGCCATGGTTACAGGGTGCCGCTCTCTCTCTGCGTGTTTCCTGGGTGAGAGAGCGCCTGTTGTTGTTGTTGTGCTAAGCTAATAGGCAGAATGCTACAGGTATAGCTCTAAAGAATGTAGCATCATAGGCAGTGTAGTCCGTGCTGCAGGGAGAATGGACTGCCATACCCGTTATGTGTCTGTGAGCGAGGGCGGGAGAAAAAGGAAAAGTACGAGCTGTCATCGAGCAAAAACGGGAGCTGGAAGCATGTAAATATAATAATAACCACTGCAGCCAAGAAGAGAGCCTGACGAGCCCAGCTGTAAGTAAGCTATTAAGACTCGACTGTACACTGTGTTCGTGTTTTCCTCTGAAACAATAAGTTCAGTTGGAGCAGCCTTTCAACGCCTCTCTCTGTCTCTGCTAGCAAAGTTGACCCAGACAACAAAGTAAAGCTATTTTTCAGCTACGAGCCGACACGAACCCACCGTATTAGTCAGAGGTCCCTTTACTACGGTTCGGAGCCGCGGACCTTCAGTAACAGTAATAAATCACAGCAATAGTACATTCATGTAGTTGTAAACAGCATGATAATATATTAAGTAATCCAAAGTATTCAGAATACGTTACTCTCATTGAGTAACGTAACGGAATATGTTACAGAATACATTTTGGGGCATGTATTCTGTAATGGAATACATTTTAAAAGTAACCTTCCCAACACTGACCACTACGATATGGAGTGATGATGCCTGGAATCAATCAAAAATGAATTATTTCTAATGGAGTATGTTGGAGTACACAGGCCTATTTCCAGTGGAACACTGTGTACCTAATGCAGGTTTATCATGTTGAAGGCCTTCCTGATTCATCTGTTGACGGGAGAAGCAACAATAGCTGCGTGTCTGAAACATCAGTCTCAAAGCAGCCCTAAAGTAACTTTCACATAAAAATATCCATCCATCCACGCGTGCTGCTAATCCAGCAGTCTAACTGGCAACAGCCAGACTTCCCTCTCCCCAGCTACCTCTTTGAGCTTTTCTGGTGGGACGGTGGGAGGTGAGGCAGCATTAAAAGCACTGCCTCACCTCAACTGGCTTCCTTCAAATTGGAAGAGGGGTGGCTCTGCTATGAAGACCCAGCTCATCACTGTATCTCTAGGCGAGAGCCCAAACGCCCTCTGGAGGAAGCTCATTTCTACCACTTGCATATTCTCTCATTTTTATGGTCACTACCCACAGCTGGTAGTCATCGTAGTTGCATTTGGAATGCACAATTGATGGCTGCTAAAAGTAAGCCTCTGTGGGCCGTAGCATATATCCCATTAAAAGTCATTAATTATTTATGATACTTGATTTCATTAATCATAAATTGTCACTTACATCATTTCCGGTTTCATGATTTATTAGATAGACTTTTCTTCTTTTTTGTTGTTGTTTTCCCAAAATAAGAACTTTGTCTTTGACTTTGCCCAGACTTTTGAGCAGTGCTGCAAATATATCATGTGAAATAGAGTAATTTAGTAGGTTTGGTTCATTTTATTGGCTATGTCAAGAAAGCAAGCAAACAAACAGGTGCATGTTTTTAAAAAAAACGGTTACAGTTTAGGAAAGACACGTTTTCTGCTCCACCCTTTATGATAGCTGATAAACTGTCAGCCTTCAAGATAACATAAAACCTGAGCTACAAACTCACGTGTGGTATCGAATGCAAAACCCTTTCACCTTCCCATGAAGACACAAGCGAGCACAAGCGAGGAACATGAGCAGTATCTGTTTCTATGCATGTGTTTAAGACTGCAGATCTACAGTGCATCTGGCTCACATGAATAATTTGTGCGAGCAACTGTATGCCGACGTGTCTGCGGGTAAGCGTTTGTCTGCATGTGTGATCTCCCTTCACGCAACCATCTGGCCAGAGTCTGAAACGCTTAGGTAACACACGGCCGGTCGTGCCAGGTGTCAGGGTGTCCTGGTGCCCAGGTGGCAGGGGTGTCTCGCCAAGCCCTTTGCCTGTCTGGATCTGTGATGTCAGCAGCAACAATTAAAGCAATATTTCACTTTTGATGTCAAGCTTTTTATTTTATGTTAGACTCACCTTGACAGAACTTAATGAGTAGTTTACCTTTCGCCAGCAAGCTCCGCACGCTCTTGACTTTCATTTCAAATCGGCGCCCAAACATGCGACTGAATAAATGAATAAAGTTTCCGTTTCTGTAACAATAACGGTTCGAGTTGCACGGCGCAGAATCATTGCAGGATGTAGCTCTGCACTGTAGCATTTCAGCTGTCATGATACCCAATACATTTTTCATTTTATCAATGTTCCTGAAATCTGTGGTGGAGGTGATGAAATATCAGCAGTCCATACAGTAGGTCTGACTCCAGTTTGAAAACATGTACTTCCTGTTTGTGTGCGGGCAAAACTGAATCCTTAAGTTGGAAAGTTTAGTTGTGCTAGCACAGATGCTATGAGTTATAACCTTTGTGATTTGTAAAAAGTTACATTATTTCGATTTGCTTTACTGCAGTAACTTTTCAAACTCTTCCACTGTCTTATACACACAGCTATTTACTCAGTAAAACAGGGCACAGAAAGCTCCGCTGGGCTTCCACCTGAGGTTAATGGGGTTGCACTCGCTTTCACACAATTCACAGCTCACAGTTTTCACAGGAATCATCCGAGCAGCAGAAAGACTACTTGAAATACTGTAATAAGCCTCAACGAAGGACTTTTGAACAAAAACATTTGCTCAAAAAGCTCGAGTTGTGCTTTGTGTTCTTCAAATGGCATATCTCAAAACTCTTCTGATCTGAGAGCCGCAATTTCTCAAGGTGGGGGAAGTGATTGATGCAGCATTACGGCACCGACACCTCTCCGGTGATTGTCTATTCAAGCTCCGAGGGATGTGGTTAAAAAAAACATGCAGGTACCCTGCAGTGCGGTGAGTGTGCTCTCGGTCTCTTTGTCTCTCCCTCGCCCTCCCTTCAGATGTATGTAGGTGTTAGGACTACAGTCCATGTGTCAACATAACCGAGTCTGACAGGTGCTTCTCCTCATTATTCAAATAGATTCTCAACAGTGGGAGAGGGAGTGATAGATGACGTGCCCTCTTGTGTCGTGTTCTATAAGTTCCTGCATATACAGTATACTGATGGGTTTGTATATGTGTAGAGTCGGATGTGTATGCATCCCCCCCACCACCCAACCTGCGCATTGATGGTTACATTAGACTGACATTTACAATGAAATATCACCCTCTTATCATCTGTATATCATCACATTTTTCCCCATAAGCAGGACTTATCGATCTAAATATCACATCCATCCTGCTTAGCACCAAAGCTGTGGACTTTGCACGCAACAGTTCCCAAACAACAGGAGATAAATGAGTGTCCATTAAGGAGGTTAGCTAGGACTGTTTGAGGACCCAACCTGGCCGAATTAGATTCTAATAGATGTCCTTGATAGCGTAATCACTTTGACCCGCTAACAGCCTGTTTGCTGACCGGATGGTCAGCGTGCAGGTGTTTAGGCAGCGGGGATTTGAGGTAAAATAAGTACAATTAGGATCAATCAGCAGCATCACTGTGTGCGTGTCATTTGTGTATGTGTGTGCGGGAGAGAAACATGTGACCTTCAGCGTGGAGGTGGCAGCATTATTAGGACCCTCGTGGATTATTGATAGCACTGTGGCAGGTGGCTCCCGCTGGCAGGAGGCTTGTTGAGGCTTGTTTTGTTTTAGAGCATTAGTGGAAACAGCACAGACATCCACACCACTTAATCAGACACATCGTCTTAGCTTAGCTTAGCTTCTGTCGTAGCATAAAGATAGAAATAGGTGAAAGCGCTAATTTGGCTCTAACATGCCTAAAAGCACATTTTGTGAGGTATTTGCACATTTGCCATGAAATATTATGACACATTAAATACAAAACATTTAGTATTTATATATATATTTGTATAATTGCAAGCTTAAAAGGTGCTCTGTTACCTTTATCTACTGCTTCCGCACAAACGACCTTATGGCTGTCAGCCTGGTTTGATTTGTTGGCTGTTTGTCTCGGTATCATTCGCTCAGCAGAAATTTAAAAAAGCTTGGTTTATTATTTTGCATGCTGTTCGTGTAAAATATCGCTTCACATCTTATCTAACTTCTTTGTGAGCGTGGGTTCAAAGACTGCTTTAAAAAAAAAACTATGGCTGCAAAGAATAATTGCCCCCCATAGGTTGTAAGTTGTTGTCAGTGATCTTTCCTGTCTTCTTTGATATGATAGGAGATGATATGATTTGATACTCTTCAAGCTTTTGTAATGACCAGGTTTGCCCTACAAAGATATCCACGTGTCACTTCTCAGCCACATTTAATAATCTGAAACTACTGAGCAGCAGTTATTAGACGAATATGAGGCAATAGGAACAATAAATAAAGATAATGGATATTTCCAGCGTGCACAGTGCACACACACGCACACGAACAGCGGTGGCACAGTGTCATCTTTGTGTGGCTTAAGTATAAGCCTTGTGCAAACTGAAGGCTAATAAGTCCATATCTCATCTGCTGTATCGGTGGTAAGTGGAGGCTTAGCACTTCGGACTGCAGTTAGTATCATGCAGGGAAAAGTCAGCTAAGGATCAAACTCCGCTCCGAGTCTCCCACTTATAGGGGCAGCTAGCCGAGCCAGGAGGCCACTGATCTAGCAAGAAAGCTGGACAGTAAAAGCCCTGGAAGCAAAGATACATTTTCTTCAGACGTGAGTGTGCTTGTGTGTGTGTGTCAGCAGAAACAACCGTCTGAAAAGCGCACAGAATAAACCAGGATAAAAAATTAAAATAGAGATGTGGGATTCAGAAAGAAATCTGAGAAGATGCTCTCTTTTCTCTGTGTGATGACTAAGCATGCTTCCAAAACATCTCCATGCAGGAGGGGAATTCTTCATCCATGATTAATGCGTTTTTTGCATCATGGCATATATAATACATTGTGAATATTACAACAGTTGTTGTGGCAGCTGGAAATTCATTTCAAGATTTCAGAACAAGTGGCTGGGGTCTTATTAAAGTATGCCAGAAGCTTTTGCGCTGAATTCGGTTTGAAGACAGTATTCAATGGTTAGAATTCATTTATTATGCTTTTTTGGTACAGGGGACAGCAAGATAGAGAACCCCGCCTGGGAAACCCGTGACACTCGAGGCACTTCCATCTTTGATTCAAGGAAATGTATTTGTAGAATGAACACTTCTGTTTGCATTGTTTGTTTGCATGTTCCATAATCCATCTTCCTTTAATTCCCAAGGGATGTAGCTCTGTCCGCTGCCTGTTTGCTCTTTGATTCAGCTCTACTGTAGCCAAGAGAGAATCGCTAATCTCTCATCACCCCAAAGACCTAATTAATGTGTCAATACATTCTCTTTAATATGAAACCCCTGGACGAGCCCCTGCAGGTGACAGTTTGGCAGAATATAACAGAATAATATGTGACGCAAATCAAAAAAGACCACAGGAAAAAGCAACGTTTCATAGGTGAGTTTAACAAGGGGAAAATGTGTAGAGCTGTCTGCTGGATGGGCTTTATTAAAATCGCTTTAATCATATTTTATAATATCCATCTTGGTGGTAATGGTTAGCTGAAGCTCGATGGGGTCTTTATTTTATCGAGCAAATAGGTGAGATGCACTCATCCCGGAACCATTCGATTCAATCATTCCTTCCTTCTTTTCTCACTTTATCCAGGTCAGGGTCTCGGTGGCAACTGGGCAGCAAGAGTGGCCCAGATGTTGTTTTAGCCTTGCAGCCCTATTCAAAGTAACAAATGGCCTCAATTTTACAGCAGCAGCAGGAGATTGTTTCATTTACTATTAGACTTCAGTGCCTCATTTAACGCTGTTCGTCCTGCAGTCGTAATTCACCTTCTCTACCAGTGGGTTCATGTCTGTGGCTTTCTGCTGCTTTGACTAGCACCTCGCCTTTGTTACAGAACGTATCCCTTTGCTACAACTAGTGCTGCGTGTTCAGACATCAGAGTCCCTTATGTTAATGCCATCGTGCAAAATACAGCACTCTTTTAGGTCACTCACACCATAAGATTTGATCTAAATATGCATATAAATGTGCCAAAGGTATTGTCAGCTTACTCAATATCAGGGAATGGTTTTAATAATGTGGCTGATCACTATAGATGTCTTTAGCTAAAATGCTGAAAACATATTGGGGCATATAGGTCCTTTATGAGTTACTTTGCATAGAGCAAGTTTCATATATCTCAGATCGTGTCACAGTTCTCTCATACACAATTGTAAATACATGTTTTTTTCTTTACCACCTCTACAAATCCATAAATCTCACTTGTGTCTCCAAGTTCTTTTATTCTTCACAGAACAAGAGAAGGTCACCGATGCTTTTCTGCTCATCTCCCTCCAGTCCTGCCATGTGTCAAAAGCCACTTTCATGCCTTGAGCTATTCCTCAGTGCAACAGCTAAGATTTGAGCTGGTGCCAAAGACAGACAGACCACATATCTCTGGATTTAGCTTCCTTCCACTGGCTGCAAGTTCTTATCATGTTTAAATTTGGTCTGATGCCCAGATATGTATAAAATGACCTGATGGTTCAGTGTAAGGGATTAGGTGAAGACTCTCAGGTAGGTCCTGAGTCTAGACCTGCACTTGAGATCCCTGAGCCCTTCAGCAACACGCGCCCTGAGGTATTTTCAGTATGTACGTTTTACTTTGATGCAACTGTTTTATATCCCCTTTGGGGTTTTTTTCACCCAACCCAGTGTCTTGCTGTATTTAATGTTTTTTAATTACTATTGTTATTATTATTTAGTCCTTGTCATAGAATTCAAGTGATTCATTTATCCTGTGATAAATATAACATTTCTATTCCCTTACAGGATGGCAACACCCTCGTTGCCATATCTGCCCTGTCAAACAAGCATGGGAGATTTTTCAGCAAATGTGCTAGAAATATGGAATGGTGCTGAGTCAGTGCTTGGTCAGGAGGTAGAGCAGGTCATCTACTAATCTGAAAGAGGGTGGTTCAATCCCTGGCTTCTTCAGTCTGCTTGCCAAAATGTTCTTAGACAAGAGACTAAATTCCAAATTCACTGGATTGTAAATGTTAGATAAAACGCATAGAAATAAGTGTTGTATGAATGCGTGCATCAGTGGGTGAATGACGCTTGTGGTATAGAGCACTTTGAGTGCTAAAGCAAGGTAGTTAGGCAGTATATAAGAATCAATCCATGTACCACATCATAATAAAAAACTCCCAAAACTCCAGTGTTCAGAACTCCATTTGAGTTGCAGAGATTTGGAGAAGCAGCACCAAGCACGGTGGCCAAACAGCTACAGCAGCAGCTACTGTGGAAGAAATGCTACAGAATATGATGGCTGGTGGAGTACAGGTTGAGTCAGGTTGCACTACTCTTGCAAAACATTAATTATCAAATGAAGAATGCACAAAGTGAAACACTGTGGATCATTACCTGTATTGGCAACACCTGGGTCCCATGCAGGGCCTCATGGGAGAGCCCCTTATCACATTTTCCAAAAACAGTGCCAAAATATGTCAAACCAATAAAGCTACACGGAGCCTCTTTCAGCTGCTCCTTGTTTAACAAGGGGTCACCACAGCCAGCAGATACACATGTTTTATTTAGCAGATTTTTCCACAGGTTGCCCTTCCTGAAGCAACCCCAAAGGAATGCGTGTCTCCTCCTGGAACCAACCAGGGATCTTTGGCTTGTTAGGTGAAAGTGTAAACCACTCCACCGTGGAGCCACAAACCAGTAGAGCTGTTTGAGCATGTTAAATCCACACTACTACTAGCTGCATAATATCTTGCTATTATGACTACTTAGTAGCAGGTGTAATTAGTAGTGTCAATAGTGTGTAGAAAAGAGACTAGATTACAATAAAAGGAGCCAGTGACAGGCCGAACTGTCATCTCTCTAGTTTTCCTCTCTTGTCTGAAAGGCTTTCTCTCTTTTCGCTCTCATTTACGCCTGACAAGCCTTCAGGACCTTGGACAGCACCCTGGCATCAGAGCTGCTGAGGCAACACGCAAAAAAACGAAAAATTTCCCCTCTGCCCAGGGTGCGGCTCGTTGGGATTTTGCACGTCGCCTGTAGCAGTCTCAAGACCAGGGGGTGCTGTCCAAGGTGCTGAATTTAAGCTCTAAACCCCTATGGTGAAAATTAAAAACAAAACGTGACATTTTCACTCTGTGCTCTCTTTTCGCCTGGGTTTGAAAAACTGCACTGAAAGAAACCAAACCTTCTGCCCGGAACAGCCCCCAGGAACATTTAGAATTGTGTGTATTAAACATATACATATGTTTAATACACACAATATATATATATATATATATATATATATATATATATATATATATTAGGTGGGCATGCCATGCACTACGTTTGCAGTACGTAATTTGCTTCTCGTAATGTCTCCTAAGCGCGCAAGCAGCCTGTATTACATAAAAGCTTAGCTTAAAAATAAGGAATAAATAATTTTCCTTATTGGTAATTTGTCCCGAGGGGCTGTTGTCTCTGCAAATGGAGTAACCCCCCCACCCACTGTGCTGATTACTCTGAAGAAGGCGGGTCAGATCGTCAGTGTGGGAGAAATCCAGGGGCCCATCAACAGTAGCGCTGAGTGAAGCAGAGCTGAGAGATGCGCGTTCACTGAGCCGGAGGAAGCAGCACGACTGCCTTTTCCTCCACCGCGCCTCACTTATAATAACCGCCTCATCACCACCATCAGCATCCCACCGCCCCCGGCACACTCTCATCAAGAAAGGCTCGGGTTTGTGGATGGGATTTTGGTCTGGATTACTATAATTTGCGATATTTACGCACGGGGCTTTTGTCCGTCCGGAGTCTCTGCGTGGAAAAAAAAGGTAGGAGCAGATTAAAGCTGGTTTAGTCCTGTTTTATTTTTATTTTATTTATTTTATTCTTTCCCTCTCCACCACTATCTTAATACGTTATTTGTTTCTGTGAGGATGCTTAAGTTGCGGGATTCTGAAGTTTTTCTGAAAATATTCTGCGAATTTGATGTGACTTTGAGCTGAGATGAGGAATTAGGCGCAGTGGCTCCGATCGTTAGAATTTTGAAAAGCCCTCACCCGCAGTTTAACACTAAAACAGTGGGTAGGTCTGTGACGTGAGGGAGATAACGTGGACTTATTAGAGTTGATTTGTTGTTGTTGTTCCTTTTTAAAACAAACAAATTCGTAGGGAATGAGCGAAGCGCGTAGAGATGGAAAGTTTTAGCTCACCGAATCGCGTCTCTCGGTCGGAGAGAACAGCGAAGGAGGAAACTACCCTGAACTATTCCCGTTTTCTCGACAACTTCACCCACGAGTCCTGTTCAAATTTCGCTTCGTAATTGCCAAAAGCAAAGGTTCGTGAGCCCTCGAGCCACAGTCAGACTGCCACCATGCGAGAAGCAGAGGGAAAGCTTGAGCGCTGCTGGGGGGGAGGGCATGTAGCCCGCTGTTTTATTCATCCGTGCGGGCTTGCGGGTTGGGTTTCTGGCAGGTTTTAAATGTTTTCCTATCATCTGAAGGTTTAAAATATTCCATTAAGGGATGAAATTACTCATGTGATCGATAGCATCATTTCTGTTGCACTTACATTGTGAAAGCTCGGCCGTGCGGAATTGAAATGTCCACCGGGGCTTTCAGCAGAGACTACAGCATCCCTCTAATTTAATATTTCTGCGAGAACTTGTGTCTCTGAGCTGACTGCAGAGTTAACGCTGATCCCGTCTCTGTACCTTATTTGCTCTAAATTATGGCTGGTGTTTGGTTTACTGAAGCCCACGTTGGATTTCGTGATGCATTTAGGGGCCATTTGCTCATCTAAACTCTAAATACTGGGCTATTTTTTTTCTTAACTGCAACATCTGGAGCCCTGCACAGATGTTCAGCGGGAGCGGATAGAATCGTAATGTGTCCGTTCCTGCTGGTGCCAGATTGAAGTTTATGCTCTCAAGTTTTGCACTGAAGCTTTAAATGACTTCACTTTATTCCCGGTTCACCCTAAAATTCACCTTCTGCTCCGTGCGCCCCACTTCCTCTTACCAGCAGTGGACTTGGCAGGTCCGGACACGCTTCTAATGCAGCATACCCTCGTCTGCTGTGACTGCTGTCGGATTAAATGGCTCCTCCGGGCTGCAGCTTGTGATAGACAGGGAGCACAGCGGGGGGCTGAGGGGGTCTCCAGTGCGTGATAGGGGCTCGGCTACATTACAAAACATGTCTATAAATCTGCTGCACCGAAGCCGGACCTGTCAATGCATCATTTATGGGCAGTCAGTGAAGGTATCCCATACAGGTCATCTCATATCCTGCACTATTTAATAATTCAATGTGTATATCCCGGAAAATATGTGCTTATTGTAGCAGAGCGAGGTAGCTATTTAGAAATTATGCGACTTCCTATTTGTTTAACAGGAAAAAAAAACAGGTTTGGGTTTATGCTAGTTAAACAGTGTACTTAATTAAGAAGCCCAAAACAGCTTGTTAATTTTTCCCTTTTTGCCCTGTGGAGTGAGGACTGCTGGGTGCTCTCAGGCATGCTGTTAGCTGAAGGGCATCTTTCATAACAAGCCTGCGAGGAAAAGTGTCAGTAACATATTCTGGGTAAAACTCAACTTGGCACTATGTTAGCTTCATTTAGCTTAGCTTTGAGGTGGAAAGATTTGGATTTTAAGCAGGGCTTATAGTCAGTCGAATGTTGAGTAGTTAATGTCATGGTGGGCAAATGTTGTTTTTAAAGTCACAATCAATTAAAGGTGGAAAAAAAAACAGCTGTGTTTAACACAATGATATCTCCATAACTGCTTGAAAGAGAATATGTTAGCATCGTTAGCATTCAGTGTTAAAACCATGGTTTGCAGGCTATAGGGACACCTGATATCTCGGTTAAGCAACACACACACACACACACAATAACTCATGTTAATTGAATAGAGTCCAGGGCCATTTTTTTATACCAGGCAGGCATCTCAGATTTCACGGGCATACTGAGCCTTGCTTAGTCAAGGGACACAGCACATAACACTCTTTTATAGTTGGTGGCTTGGGTTGATGCAGTAGCGTTCAGGGTGATTTCACCACACAGAACCTTTTAACCTCTCTGCTGTCTCACAAAGGCACTTTTAAGACAAAGACAGTCGTCCAGCCAGGCAACCCAGCGTTGTTAGAGAGACACAGTCAGGTACACTCCTGCACAGGGACACACATGCATGTGTACACGGTGCATTAGCATAGGTATCAGTTTCTACAATTCAATAGCTTGCCTGCTGCAGCAAGATTAACTATTCAGGGCAGGTGGTTAAAGGGCCTATTGTGTTGCATGGGTCTGTGCTACTGTCATGATTGAACAATGCGTTTGTCTGGTGGGCAGCCCAATGCCAAAACAATTGCAAGGGCAAAGGGCTGGAAGAGTACACACACGTATAAGGTTTCACCATGTGAATCATTCCTGGCTCTGCAGAGCAAAATCAAACAGAACTAGATGAGTACAGGTGTAGCGTACAAAGGCCAGTGAGCTAGTTAATATTCAGTACCGCTCTCATCTGGGGTTGGGTGATGTGAACAAGTTAAAAACGTATTCACTGAAGGAAATTTAGAAAAAGGAATGCCAGTGGTGGGATTTGGAAAGGAAGTAGCACCATCGTAACGTCTTTCTGAATAGCTGTTTATGATTGCAATCCCCCAAAGATACGCAAATGAGAAAACGAGAGTGGCGGCAGATAATTAGTCATATTTATCAGGATCCCGGCAGGCCCTTACAGACAGCAGGCTAACGTCTGAGGCTAAACGCATGCTCCGGCTCACCTCCATGGATTTCCTCTCATCGTGGAATCAGCAAGGCAACCCAGCCCAGTAGATGGACTTTATTTATTTGTGTGTTTTTCACAAAGCCGCTTTGTTGTCCTTCGACTGTTTGGGAATTCATCTCTCAAACGAAGGCTTTACAACTATAAATGATTATTTGAGTGGACCTTCAAATAAAATGAGTAATTGGCAGAAATAGAAAAGTGCATAAAATGGTTGTAAACCTTTAATGGGTGTTCAGTAGATATTTAGTGCTATTTAATGGCCACCTAGAGAGTCAAATCCGCATTGAATGGTGCTCTCAGTATCCCTTCTAATTCATCTAAACTCATTGGCACAATTTGCCTAATTGCTGTTTTCCCTATTCCACCTCCTCTGAGTGCTGTTTTACATCTGAACTAGCTTTATAACTCTAGTTTAGGTTGGCATATTTTAGCAACACTAAAGAAAATCCCTGCAGTTAAGCCAAAAGCTCACAGACAGTGCTAACTAGATATAGAACATTACAGGGTTTGTCAAATGTTTACAGGCAGGGGATCTCTTACAGAGGGGGTCATTTTCCAAGGACACCCCACTCCTCGTTATCCTAGCAGTGATTTAGCTGGTCAGGGATTAGGGGTGTGGATCATTTGAAATATTTCCTACATAGCTAACTGGCTAATAAACCAAAGTACACTACAACAGGAATGGCTGATTGTAGCCTAAGAGGAGTGACAGATTGTCATGATGTGTCACAATCATATTCATTTCTATGGGCCCTAATAGGATGATGGAGTGGACACAACATGCTTGGCATGAATGGGTCTCATTTGTACAGACTTAATTGAGACAACATTTTATAACCTTTAATAAGAATCTCTGGACTCCTCTTTGTTATGTTTCATTGGGTCACATATTTTATTTGTGTCACACATCCCCTTGGTTGCTTTGTTTTGCTAGAAAATAGAGATTCATCTTAAAGAAATGTCTGTTCTTTCCCTGCAGTTTAAACCATGGGGCGTGGAACCGGACCAACGATGACCGTTCTGTGCTTCAACCCAGGAAACCGCCTTAAAGAAAAATCACAAGACACAGCTCTGAATCACTGACAAAACACGCTACGGCTCACCTTTACCATAGCAATTTTCCGCGTTTATGTGGAAACTGGATTTTTTTCCCTTTCCTTTTTTGCACAATTCTCCATAGATTTGGCAGTTGAGATAAGATCCTTTATCAACGTTAGATCTGCCTCTCAGATAAAATAAAGGATATTGCGCTGTCTGCCTGACTAAGATTATCTATGTGGAATATAACATTCAGCAGAAAAAGCCCGGAACTAAACCATTATCAGATGTTCATATCACTTTGAGGATCTGTCCCCAGTTCTCACCCTTTTCTGAGCTCCCTGTTATTCTCTACCATGAATCCAAACAGCCTACCTGGATTTTTCCTTATGCTGCTAAGTACCACGCTGGGCCTAAGCACAGGCCTGGAGTTTACTGGCTCTGAAGGTCAGTGGGCTCGCTACCTGCGCTGGGATGCCAGCACCAGAAGCGACATGACGTTTCAGTTCAAGACTTCAGAACCAGAGGGCCTGATGCTCTACTTTGATGATGGCGGATATTGTGACTTTCTGCTTCTCGCTGTATCTGAGGGTAAGCTGCAGCTTCGCGTCAGTATCGACTGTGCCGAGACCACCATCACCTCAGATAAGATGGTTAACGACAGCCGCTGGCACTTTGCAGCCATCAACAGGCACAATTTGCGGACTGGCTTGGCCGTGGATGGCCAAACCAAGACGGAAGAGGTGCGGCCTCAGCGGCAGTTCATGAATATTGTCAGTGACCTCTTTCTTGGAGGCCTCCCAGGGGACATCCGCACGTCTGCCATCACCCTGCCCTCCGTCCGCGAGCTAGCGCCGTTCAAAGGAATTATCACAGACCTCAGTTATGGGAGTAAGCTGCCCACGCTTATCAATAGTCAGAAAGTCCGCTTGGAGATGATGGGCCTATGCACAGAGAACCCCTGTGAGAATGGTGGGATCTGCTCACTGGCAGACGGAGAACCCTACTGTGACTGCTCCAGAACTGGATATGTAGGTCGATACTGCACTGAAGGTAAGAGGGCTGGCTCCAGAACCTTTCTGTGTCAAGCACGACTGCTGGTTAAAATTTTGAAATAAAAATTCAATGGGATTCCTTACAAATGCAGACTTCAGCTAGCATCACATCTGCTGTCTGCTTCCAGGTATAGCAAAAAAAAAGATGATATGATTACCCTTCATATTTGCTTTTTTGTTTTCTTGCATATGTTGCATCATTAAAATCATCTCATACCATGTGGCTTTAAGCAACGCAATAAATCTCAATACAAGCCTCTGAAAATTAGATTCAATTTCCATAACTGTGTTGCTATTCCCGCTGCACCTAATGCGATTTGTGCCACACCAAACTTCATTTATGAAATGCCTCGAAAAATGTGCATTGATTGCACAACAGTGTAATTTATATAAAGCAGGAGCATCTATACTCTGTTGTGTTTGAGCGGTTTAATGCAATTCATGCAGGACACCCAATGAAAACACCGGGTTTTGTTGCTCTTACGGCTTCTTTTAGAACGTCTTCGTATTTCACGTGGGAGTTAAATTGGAGATGATGTTCTCAGCATTTCCTCTCCCTTCACAGTTATTACTTTTGATCAGGCAGTGGTGGATATGGTATTAGCTGATATGACTAAAATTACAATACTGAGTTCTCTTTTTTTCCCCCTATTAAATGTATTCAGATTTTGCAAGGTGCTGCGGGACCTGAAGGTACACACAAAGTTTGGTTGAGAAATAACTTCATGTGTTTTTCTTCTGCTTCTGTGCCAAGGCCATCGCTTTATTTGGAGAGTGTAATGAGATCCAGCTCTTTGAGGATATTCCATCTTATTCTATCATCTTCACACCCTAAAAGCTTTAGTTATTAAAAAAAAGTAGTTTTTTCTAACTGATACCTACATGGTCCGACAAAACTTACCACTGGTCTCTCCCTTCCTTTTCAGGAAATATATATATATATATATATATATATATATATATATATATATATATTTAAAAAATAATTTCACTATAGACCAAGCTTGCTGCTGCTGATATTTCATGTTAAAATCTCTCATTGTTCTGTTCAGAACACCCTGCTGCTTTACAGACTTGAGATCAGTGCTAGCTGATGCCAAAAATAAGTTGCTCGTTTTTTTTGTTATTCCATTCACCACAACACAAAATGTTTTCTTTTGTTCATATCCAAGAAGGGTAACCTTTTAAATACACAGTTTCACCATAACCTTACTCGCTTAACTATTTGTTTATGTGTATGGATTGCAGGAGATCCCTTTGTGTGAACAGACCCATGTCAAATTTCCTCCCCTGCTGACCCACTTCCCGCCTGTCTAAATCAAACTGACATGGCTGAGGGATGACTTCATTTTGCCCGAAATCAAAGGAATGCTCACTGAACGCTAGAGCGCTAATGACGAGCTATTTTAAACTGTATCTAATACAATTAAAATGTTTGTTTTTTTAAATGTCATCACTGTAGCGTGCCTTTAAAATTTGGGGGTTTTTTTGCTGTCTTTTGCTTCCTAATACGCACCAAAATTTGCTGATCAAATGAAGCCGTTCGGACGTCAGATCACGAGTGCTAGCCTGTGGCGTTGTTGAGGACAGCACGCGATGTGCTGGTTGCAGAGCAGTCGAGCAAACGGGCTGGACTTGACCTCTTTTCGCTTCATCCCATTTGCCCGCTGCCTGTGTCGAACAGTCGATAGAGGAGGAGCAGGAGGCCTGTTGGTCTGAGGGCTGACGGTGGAACTGACATCTTTGTGTTAGAAAGGCCGAGGTTTTAAGACGACTCAGTCGGGCGGTGGTCATATCTTAGCTGCAGGGCAAAACGAGTCCAATGTGTGAATTTACCACTGGCCTGTTGTACTCTAATATGTCACAGGAAATTAGCTGTTGGACAACAAACCAACTCATGCTTACTTCCTTCTTCGTCCTTCTATCCTTCTACTCAGGCATCTGTTCTTCATTTTCCTCCGATTTCAGTCTATAAAAAAAGGGGAGCTAGGGGAGGGTAGTCAAGTTAATTCCCCAGCTGAACTGACTGCTGCTCTTTTCTGCTCTCCCATTAACTGATGTGGCTGATTGTTGATTATGCCACAGAGACTGGGAACCATAATTAGGAGGATAATGAGAACAGAGATGGCTAATTTGCCTGGAAAATGCCTGCGCAAACACTGCCGTCAATTCAAACTGTCTGTCGGCAAACTCGTGAAGAGTTCTTTTACTGTTATGGCCACATGTCCACAAGTGGGCAAAGTACTTGTTGTTCATGCGGCGCTTGAGCACAGAATGTTTTCAGGGGATGTTCGCACACCTGTCCCGTCGGTATACTGTGATCATGCCGTACATTAATGAGCAATGAAATTAGCAATTTGTCAAATGTGTGAATATGTATATGTTACGCTGTCGGCTGCAGGAGTCCGGATGCATTTGCATTCACAGGCATGCGCGTGAATGCACGCGGATGCAGGCGAGGCCCCGGAGCTGCTCGTTAAAACGGGCAGATGGCTGACTGGCTGAGTAGACTGGGCCTTGGAAGAGTTTTCCCAGCCGTGTTTTTAATGGTAGCCTGCTAGCCGACTGGCCTGGAAGGGAAAATACAAGGACTGGGCAGAATTCACATGTGTGATGAGAAATGAGAAAATGGGAAAAGTGGGATAAAGCTTCTGTTTGCCACTTCACTGAAAACATCCTTCTTGTTCCCACACTGGTATACCCCCCCTCTTTTCTCATCTGTCATGAATTAGTGGGGGTCAACCTTCTGCTAAGGCATCATCATTTCACCGCAGTGATAATTATGAAATGGTTCCGTTCTCTGAACGCCTGCGAGCCCTTCCATGCTTTGCACCATAAACAGTTGGCCATAAAACACATGCTCAGTCTCGCCTCCCGTGTGGATCAGGACGTATCAGTGTGGCTAACTGCGTCATGGCGCATGGAGTGAAATTAGACAGTACTCGCTCTCTGCATGCGTCAACCTTAGTGTGCAGATCTGTAGCTGTAGCTTTAGTACTTGACCTTGTCGTTGATCATTCTTAAACTGCTTCTTTAAGCACAGCCGTCTTTATTATTCTCCTGCTATTCCTCGTGCAAATATCACTGTCTTTAACAGAAATGATCTGGATGTGAAATCTCGTTCACTTCAGCTAACTTAGCAGCGGTGACATTATGAAATCTCTTGGATACCTTGTGGTTTTTGTGGTTACATAAAGGTATGCAGAAGGTCAAGAGCTGCACAGGATTGTTTAATGAATATGTAAAAATAATCATCCATGTCCTCTTTCAGGATTCCACATCCTGCATTTGTAATGAGCAGTTTAAGGACCTCCTTTTTGCTTAAACAAACATGCAGGGACTCGGTGGAAGGTTAGTAATTGAAGGCTACGGCGAGCAAACTGTTAAGTAAGTGCTGAAATGGTGCCTTCGGGCTTAGCTTTGGGGATTAATAAACAGACATGGAAAAAATGACAGTTACAATAATCTTACTATAAAAAGTAGGTCAGCGAGAAAAAAATGGTGCAGGGACTTGCCTGATGCCAGTGCACGGGGCATTTGTGTCTAGTGCCCATGCTGGAAATTATGCTTGGATTTGAGTGGTGAAGCTGCTGGTAAAATAGAGCCAGGGATTACGCCCGGACCACATGTCCTCCACAGCACATTGGCTTGTTCGGGGCACCGTCGCGACAAGAGAAAAGGTTTTATCTACACGGAAACTGAGCATTTAACACACGCGCACGCACGATATCTGGACACAAGCATTTGCACAGTCAGGGAAAAAAAATATGTGTACCTGCTGATTCAGGCACATAAATTCAAGCATTAAGCGCCCCTCCCCAGGATCAGCTCCTGAGAACTGGAACAGTGCTGTCGTCCATCAGCTGGCTTCTACCCTCCTTTCCCACACTTCCACCCATCGCCCTTCCCTTTCCCCTTCCAATGTCATTTTTCTTGTGTGGGAGGAGAGGCAGCATCCATTTTAGACTCCCTAAAGGAGACAGGAGGAAATCTTCACCTCGTCTTCACCATCCCCTGCTGCAGAATTTGCCTCCCTACTCCTCCTCTCAAATGATATATCTGTCCTGGGTTGAGTTTGTTAAATTGAACATTAAACAAGGACTTAAAGCTGTCAGGGAGGCGGGTGGGGAAAAAAATGAAACACGGAAATCCCTGGATGTATCTAGTAGTGGGAAACAGGCCACTCCTCTTTGTAGACTGGGCAGAGATCAAGGCGCATCGCTAAGTCACATTAATATCTGATATCTCGCGTTAGAGCCGATATTTAAAATGTCTGATGTAGTCTGTCTTAATTAAGATGTGTTTAATTTTCCTCTCATCAGCTTTTGATGCTCTTCGGGGGGCACCGATTACAAGCGCGAGTATTCCTATTAGGATGCGAGCTTCAGGTTTGCGACTAAAGAAGAATAATAAATATATAACAGACTCAACTGATGATGAATCCACTCAGTCATCTGTAATGTTGCCTAAATCACACTGGCATGTCTGAGACCCACAAGGTGTCACTGACGGGTGAGCTCTCGGTGAGGATGTTTGCCGCGAGCGATGTTGTTGCCGTGCTCCACTATTAGCTACACCGGGACTCCCACTGTGAGCATTCTTCTGAGAAACCACAAGGGGCGTGTGATTACGGGTGAGCGATACGTTGAAGAAGAGGAGGTGGAGGAGAAAGGCATGGGTCTGAGAACAAGCAATCCTGCAATCCATAAAACTCACAGCATAAATCCTCCGCAGCGTGGATTTATGCATCATCGTACGTGTTCAGGGGACTCTGTGTGATGCGGAATATTATGCTACAACGACAATATTCGAAATGTGGAAGAGTTGTTTGCACAAATGTCGATCTGGATCCCGTGGGGGCGGGACAGATTCAGTTTTACGCCTTTTTCTTTCCACAGGTGTTCACACTGAAATAGTTTACAATCAGACATGTCAAGAGGGCGCCTCTTTGCTCCTTACATGATCGCAAGTGTGTTAGGGGGTTTGGGTTTTTTTGCATGTGTAGATGCAACATGCAAAAGTGTTTGTAGAGTGTTGCTAATGCGATGCTTCTCTTTCCTCTCTCTCTCTTTTCCTGACGTTTCCACAGCAGTCCTGAGAAAACCAGGTGAGTCTCGAGGCAAATGAGGTCACAGCTTCAGTTTAACTGCTGCAGCCAATCACATCCCATCCAGTTATAAGTTATTTATGCATTCACCTTTAAAACGCAAGCACATTTTTTTTACCACAACTTCTGTTTTAACTCTTAGATTTGACCTTTATTCAGCGAACACCCTCCACAGTTACTTTATATTCACACAGACTGTTCCTCGTATAAGTCGTTTGTCTGTTTCAGTGGAAAGCTTTCGAATGCACTTTGGGAAGCTTTGCCTTTAGTGTGATAGCCATTCTTTGCCATTATGCAAAGCATGCACAGTGACAATACAACTGTAGTATTGGCGTGTTGTGTTTTTCTCAATTTTTCCTCTCTGTTCTCCTGTTTGATTTTTCTCTTCAAGGCCTCGCACACCTGAAGGCAGAGCAAGGTACTCTTTCCTCCTTCTTTGTAGATATCTCTGTTATTTATTTGTTTTTTAGCTCACTAACCCCTGTGTTGGTTGTGAGCTGTAAATTTACAGTGTGCGCCTGCACTACCTGTCCGTTTGCATTTGCGTGTTGCTGTGCGGCTACTGCAGAGAGGTGGGGTGGGGGTGGGGGGATGACTGTGTGTGTGTGTGTTTGGCGCAGAGGGGTGCACAACAGCATGGCATGTCCCACATCTCACCTTTGTCTCTCTCTCGCTGTGCCCGTGTGTGTCCTCAGCCTCGTTTCATCCAGGTCTCTGTGTATTACATAATTGTGTACTACTCTCACTTCCACAGCAAACAAGCAGTGACACGGTCCGCTGTGTGGGAGTGGGGATGGTGGGGATGGGGTGAAAAAAACAGGGAAGCTCGGGGGTGGGGTTAGGGGTGGATAAGGAAATCACTGGAATTTGGGGAGACAGCTCAGAGGAGAAGGAAGCTTATCTGGGATAGAGAGGGGTGAAAGGGAACAATAAGGATCAACGAGTGTCAAGGTAAGGTGCATGTAGGAGAAATAGTAGCAGGGGTTGCATTCATATTTGATGAATCTGCAGCAACACAATTTACACTCTACATCCACTGCCAGTGTGAGATAATATTGAAGTCTGGGTGGTGGATGGGTGAAGACAGCAGAGCCCATTTCTGAAGTGGCACGTCCATGGAATGTGAATTACTATTACTGTGATTAAAATGGACGGAGCCGCTTCCTTTCTGTCGGATCAAATTCAGTAAAGCTGCATTTGAGAATTTATTTTTTGGAATAAGCTTAAAAATATCAGCGTTCACAGGCTCTTAGTTACTCTGCAATTTAGATTTTCTTTTTTCAGATCTCGCTGGCTTGTTGAAAGGGAGTCTGAGACTTATTGTATTTCAAAATCAAATTTAATCTAGCTCTCCAGGAGTCCAAGGTTATTACGTTTGGCATAAAGTAACTGTGACTTTTCGCTAATTGTGCCCAAGTGTTTTCAGCCTTCACTTACCTAAACCGAACTATAACTGTGAGCCGATATTACAGAGAAAGGATTTTCGTTCTTGTTCTTGGAAACAACATTTGGCCATGGCTTCCAGTCATATGACGATTTCTATCTTCACCGGGTGGAGTTTGCTCAGCTATCATGAGCAAACTATGGCTTATTTACAGTACCGTGCAAAAGTCTTGAGCCACCCATCATTTTTTAAATATTTTGCTTCCAAGGAGCCAGACTTGTCTTTTTTAACCTCCTAAGACCTGAACTCCTCCACAGCAGCATTTTTAATTTCTCTTTGATATTTGAGCTGATTGGGTCCTGATGAATGTAAAAACAGAATTACCAGATTTTTGTTTCTAAGAAAAATGAGCCACATATGAGGATATTTGTTTAAAATTTCGATAGAACAGTAGCAGCATAATGTTCTCGTAAGTGGATATCAGGCCCTTGTAGAGCAAAATTTAGTATTTTGGGCTAAATAACCCAAAATGTGATGTCCACATATGTGGACGCAGGTCCTAGGAGGTTAAAGTAGTCTTGAGCAATAGTTCTCCAGGTCTTTCTTTGGACAATAGCTGCGTTTACACCCTGTTTCAGTCCAGTCCTTGTACCTGAGCATTTTCACAGCAATGTTTTTTGTTTGTTAATCCACTTAACAAATCTATGGACCTGAATGAATCAAACATAAAAGCACCTCCTGACCGGTGTTGTGTCTGCACATTCAATTCAATTCAATTCAGTTCAATTCAATTTTATTTATATAGCGCCAAATCACAACAAAAGTCGCCTCAAGGCGCTTCATAGATACAGAGAAAAGCCCAACAATCATATGAACCCCTATGAGCAGCACTTTGGCGACAGTGGGAAGGAAAAACTCCCTTTTAACAGGAAGAAACCTCCAGCAGAACCAGGCTCAGGGAGGGGCGGGGCCATCTGCTGTGATTGGTTGGGGTGAGAGAAGGAAGACAGGATAAAGACATGCTGTGGAAGAGAGACAGAGGTTAATAACAGATATGATTCAATGCAGAGAGGTCTGTTAACACATAGTGAGTGAGACATAATGAATAACTAAGCAAACAACCCATTTTTAACTCTATTAGCAGCAGTTTGTCAGAAAAACATACTTTTTTTTTGAGAGTTTAGACACTCTTGAGGAAAAAAGGTAGTTATCCCAAATAGTGACTTAGAAAAATATAAAGAAATGATTTTTTGCACATTTCTGAATATATACTTCAGCCAAAACTATCCACGACAAATAGCCAGCGAAGCCGTAGACCTCAACTCTATCAAAACAACACACAACGGCATAAACAAAATGAAACCTGGAAAAAGAATTGTTGAGATTTTGAAGTGTCGGTTGTGTGCTGCCCGTGTGCGCTTCTCCCATTACTGCACAATTTGCATGATTGTCGACATGTTGCATGCAAGTGTCACAGGCTTTATGTAGACTAACAATAGCTTAAACCTACTTTTTGTTGTCTTTTTCTGGTGCTCTGCCTTGGATGACACTCTTCCTTCTTTTATCTCTACGGATCCTTTCTCCTCTAGGTAGAAGCAAAGGTACAGCAAATCCTTTTTTCCCTACTTTTCCTTCATCTAAGCTGCGAGAGCTCTCTCTCTGTGTTTACATTTATGGGCTGAATTTTCACTGCCGCTTATTTTTAATTCACTTTGAGTGATTATTTAACATATTCATTTGCTCATCGTGGGAGGGAGCCAGGAAAGTCACATGACCTGATGCTCTCCAGCTAACGAGCGGCCACAGTTATCGTTGTGTGAACGATGAATGAGTGAGTGGAGAGATGAGAGAGGGTGGAAAGAAACACAGTGTCGGTATTACATACTAAATGAGTCTCTTTTAATTATCACGTTAAATATAAATGATGAGAAAAAACGGAATAATCATTGTGTTAGCAAGCAGTAAATATTAATAATAGCCTGTCTGTGTGAAGACGCCTGTGTGGTGACAGTTCTGTGTCCCGGAAAAAAAAGAGTAATTGGTGAATTTGACCTAACATTTAACTTCATTTAAATGAGGCCATAGAAGCAACCTTTGTGTAGTGCAATTGTGCAGACAATATTCTCATTCTGCATTGATCAAAGCCACGTGGCCCGTTTTCCTTAGTGTTTGTTCGTTTTTACAGGATGTCCTATATGTGTGCTTCTCAGCGTCATCTTGATTGATATCGGTTTTAATGAAAATAGCATATTTTCTCATTTAAAGTAGCTTGCATGAGATGTAGTCATGTGCACAAGTGTCCCATGTTCACGACAGTGGATCGGTTTGATTGATTGTGAGCCCGCCTTCTTAGCTGCTGTTGACAAACCTTATCAGTCTTTCTGTTCTTGCACGTTGCATATCGCTGTTTGCTCTAATAACGGGGGCGACTTTGACACTTGAAACTTTGAGTTATTTTGGAATCAGTCACTCCTTGCTTTCAGCAGAGGTAAGCAACAGCAGGTTTTCTCATTTTTAGCCTGCAGTCATTCAATTTACTGACTGAAATGACTGCAGGCAATTTGATCAGCTTAGTAGATTTGATCAGCACTGCTTGGCTAATTAAGCTAACGGTAGCTCCTTGTAATTAACACGGCTTCGTGTTAAAATTTCATAAAGAGAGTCTTGTAAAAAGGATCTGAAAGAAGAGCTATTTTGCTCATTTGCACCTTCAAATTTTCGTTTGTAGCTTTGCATGGTTAACAGTTCAAAAATAATCCTCATTTCTCTTTCACTGGGTTTTTGTGCAGTCCCACAGTTCATCCTCTGTTTTAGTTCCTCTCCCTCAAAGCCTCTGCTCGCAGACAGCACACACAAACACAGCTGTGTGCCATCTTCAATATGAGCCTCCACCCTTTTAACAGTATATGTACTATACTGGTACCCTTTATATTTACCCTTGGCTTCATGTATCATATGGTCAGTCTGAGGCTACGCGTTCCTAAAGACAGTAGGCAAAAATATAGCATCCTACCTGAAAAAGGCTTTCTGGATGAAACTTTGACAAACTTGACACAAACGTCCTCAGATCCATCAGTTCAGTCTGTCTCCTAAACTGTGATAGCGGTCAGGATCGGTAATCTTACAAAGTGATGCAATCTAGTGATTTCCTTGGTCTTGGATACGATGCTGGGTTTCTGCTCTATGTAGTAAGCAGTCAAACACACTATATACCATCACTTATATTTTGCTTTTGTCTTCTTGGGCCACAGTAAACTCCATACCCCCCACTGTTTTGATACAGAGTTGATAGTTCTGCAACTTCCATCACATCTTTAAAAAACCCAATTCCAATAAAGTTAGGACACTCTGTAAAATAAAAAAATAAATAATAAAAAAACCCCTCAGAAATCCATAGTTTGTTCAACTGAGCTGACAGATAGTGAATTTTGAAAGTTTGCCTGAGCCAATGCAGAGATTTCCAGGACAGAATCCTCCCTGTTATCTATACAGTGCAGTCTGACAGATAATAGGCATCTAACATTGATAATTACTGTCCACTGTGAACAGAGATTCCTCCAGAATTTCTGAACCTTTTGATTAAATTATGTTCTGTATACGATGATATAGTCAAAGTCGTTGCAATTTCACGTTGAGGAACATTTTTCTAAGGTTGTTTTATAGTTTTGGATGCAGTTTGTCCATTTTTATGTCAAGGGGTGTGCTGTGGCAGGCAGGAGGAAGGACCCAAACGCAGGACTCGTTCACGAAGGAGTAAACTCAAAACGGCAGCTTTATTGCTGGAGAAACATGTAATACAAGAAAACTAAACTAGAAAAACAAAACCAGGAAACAGAGAACCAGAACATTGCCAGAAGCATGGAAGAAATACAGCACGGTGAGGGGATGACACAACAACAGAGAGAGGGAAACAAAGGGCTTAAATACACAAGGGACTAACGAGGGAATTTGAAACAGGAGGGAATCACAGCTGGGACTAATCAGATATCACGAGATGAGGAGGAAGCAAAACTGAATGCGCTGACATAGGACTATCAAAGTAAAACAGGAAACACAAGACAGGAGGCACAGAGACATGAACTTGACACTGAAACATCAGGAGCAGAAGGACAGGAGAAGAGAACTGCGACATGAGACACGACTGACTGGGGAACATGAAAATAAACATGAAGACAGAACTAAACCTACACTAAACATGGGGGGCACAGCAACAACACCCCAGAACTAGAAACCACGAAACACTGAAGAGCTATAGAGCTAGAAATGACAAAAAACAGAACAATGAGAAAACTAATAAATTACGATATATAAAATAATTAAAACATAAACACTGGGTCACCAGACTCAGGACCAATGTTCCCTCTAAACTGCGCACTGCTGCCACAGTCTCTGTGCACAGAAAATCAGCGTTGCGCACAAAAAAAAATCTAACCTGAATTGAAATTAAAATTAATACTTTAACAATTCTGTTTTGCAGTGTTAGTAAGTGACTGGCTGCTCCCGTATGGGATTAGAACGTGCCACCTTATCCCATAGTCCAGCCAATAATGTGATTCACATTCAAATATATGCAGCTAATCAAAGTCGTTGACAGGCTATGACAGCATCCTTATGTGCCGACACCGGTGTTTTAGCTAGCAAAGCGGCGTGGCTGATGTGGAGTGAAGCCACGTTAATGACAACGTGTGCAACCATTGGAGATGTGAGCAGGACAGACGGAACAACTGACGGGAAAAGTGTGGACTTTATACCAGTTTTTAAATTGTGTTGATCGGCCACGTAAAACCAGAGTTATGATAAAAAATATCTGCAATGTTTGGTTTTCTTCCTGAATACTGTCGTTGTTTATATTTACTGTGGGAAGACACGATAAAAACGGCGTTTTATAAGGAAAACGCTCAAAAGCCTGTGAGCAAAAACAAAACCCAAACACCCCAGCCTTTCCTATTGGTGGAAAAATGTACCATGTCGACCAATCAAAAACTGATATGGCAAAATGACATTTAGTTGTTTAGAAAGGGGGAAGTTTTAGGAGTGACGGCGGTGTCCTGAGATGTGAGAGATTTGCGACGTTCAGCACAAATGTTGTGTAGTTAGTGTGTAGTTAGTGTGTAGTGTAGTCAATAGTGTTGTGTGTGTCAGAACAATGAGGCGACCGCTGAATGTTACAGGTGTTACAGCAGTGATACATCTCCTGTTGTCTCCTGCAGGTATCAGGCTGTTGTTCTCCTTCATCTCATAGTGGACAGAAATTATTTTTTGGAGTGACACAAATAATTTGTGTGGCATCAGATTTGATGCAGAACAGCTGATTGTTCTGTAAATAGTTTGAAATGTTTATTTAAAAAAACGCCTTGGCTGCATTTTTAGGTAAACAGCTGCAAAAAACTTTGTTGTTTGTATAACTCAGTTACGTTTTTGAAGAAGTAACTATGTAATTAATTACCCAGCATCGGTCATTATATCCTGTATTTTGCAGACAGAGAGTTACAGGCTCTCTCCCAGACCACAGACTCATAAGTTTTATGGGAAGACGTCTACTGACTGCAGTGTCTAAATGGCAGTTCTGATTGGGTAGTCATTGTTTTGATGTGACTCTTTGTGAGCAGTTCAATATCACCAATTTCCCGGGACAGTAATGTATCTGCTGACTTTTTACACAGATGGAATTACAATGAAGCTTCACTGTAATGTGTTTGATTTACCCATTGCCTATCAGACTGACTTTTCCCTGTGTATGGGCTAAAACTGAATTCCCCTGCATTTATATCACTTAAGCAAAATAGGTTGTAATGTCTATGTAGTTAGAAATCCTAAAGCTCTGTTGCACAACAGAAGGAGCCAGATATGATACACGGGACTTTCTATGCAACTCCCTTGGGGATTTTATTTTCCTCCCACAATCTGAGGGCATGTCAGTCAGATGGACTGATGATTTAAAGTTACTAATAGGTGTAAGTGGGACTATTATCTCTAGACTTGTGTGACATATTAATCAATATGTAGCCTTTTAATCAAGGAATGCTTAAACATGATACAATATGACTCTAAAACAGAGACAGCAGCCAAGCCAGTGTTCACATTACACTGTGATGAGTAAAATGAGGACATGCCACGGTCCCAGTGTTATTAGATCCATGTCTCTGCAGTAGTGTGTGTGTGTGTGTGTGTGTGTGCTGTAAATGGCACAGCGGTCAAAGGGCACAGTAAACAGGAGGCTGGGGAAAATAGACTACACAAAAGACCCGAGTCCACCACAGAAAAAAAAGGAGGAAAAAAGAAAAATGATAGCTGCAGCCAAAGGGCCAGGCGAGAGTGTCAGTGTTGCAAGATTATATATTTGTAATGAAAAATGTGGAGCACCTTGTCATCCCTCTACTCAGATCTGGGGCTGATATTGCACGTAACCGTTAAGCCATCTACAGGGAAAGTTTTAGTCTCTTGCAATCCAAGAGAACCCCATTGTTCTTGGCTCAGAGATGCAACTTTTTGATGCATAGCATAAGTTGACATGGCAAACTTTTCTTTAAGCTATGGCAGTGGACTGTGCTCCAGTTAGTAACATTGCTCTAGTTAGCAAAATGCTGAACTTCAGGCTACAGATATTTTCAGATTTGAGTGCCTCGTTTATCTAATTAATGTAAATATGTGGTGAAGAGTTATTCTTATGAGCAACTTTATTACTAAATTTAACCTATTTTGTCTTTGGGAGATGGAAAATAGGGCAGCATTTATAACAATCCAATTTCAGTCATACTTTTATGTCATCCAGAGAATGAGCTTATGATGACTCAAAGGAGACGCCATAATGTTCATTATTGGTTTCAATATTTTGAGTTTGGTTATCTGTAGATAGTAACTGTGCTTCAGCTGCCAGACGCATCAGCTGCTACATGTATCACATCAACACTTGAGGTGTTAATTAGGGGTGGGTTTTTATAATCGATTTATCGATTAAAATCGATTCTGGCTTGGATTACGTAAAATCGATTCATTAAAATCCTGAATCGATTTTTTAATATAAATTTATTTTGCCCGAAATGCCAGAATCTCTGGTGAAATCTCACAAAATTTCAACAACCACCAAACAGCTAAAACAGTAAATGAGAGCAGGAACACGGATTCTGCACAAAGACGTAAACACACAGCGGGACCCGCGGATCAGAATCAGTTAGATGTCGAATTTCTCACAGTTGGGGCTGAAAGCCGACAGCTCGCTGATTCTGATCTGTCGGCGGGTCTGCGCTTTGCGTTCACATGTGCTGATTCTAAAGCTGTTAGTTTGATGTCTCTCCAAACAATATTGACCGAACCAGCAGCAAAAGAAGATCCAAACTACGCTTCACAAAAACATCGTCAAGTATTCACTCTTACTTTTACTGTTTTGCTTCAACCACGATGCACATCTCTCTCTCTCTCTCTCTCTCTCTCTCTCTCTCTCTCTCTCTCTCTATTATTCGCTTGCTTGTTACGCACAAGTCTACCGTTGTTTACAGCGCTATCGGCCGACTTTTTTTTTTTCTGTTTTATATACTTCCGAAAAGAAAACCTAATTTCTGCCGTTCAATGCTGAACAAATTTAAACTTTTTAAAATTATGCAAAATGCAAAATGCTTAGCCGTGTCTCTAATAAAACCGCTGTAACTTCAGAGGTAATGTTCATGTGTTGATTAATGGTTTTCTTTCGTTTTTGATGTACTGCAGAATATTTTTATAAAATCCAGGCCAGGAAAATCACCTTCATGTGTTTCTGTGCTTTATCTTCAGCTACTTTGACACAAAGGCATCTGCTGTGACGCTCACACCTCTGTTAAAGTCTTGCGTGTGTCAGCTTCCTTTTTATAGATACAAAAATATGTAAACGTACTAATCAGAATTATAATATTTCTGACTGTCAAAATTTCCCATATTCAAATCGAAGTGAATCGAATCGAATCGAATTAAATCGAATCGTGGATCGAATCGATTCTGGACCTTGTGAATCGGAATTGAATCGATTCTAAAAATCAGTGACGATACCCAGCCCTAGTGTTAATGTCAATCACAGATTGAATGTGTGCTATGTTTATTAACACGTTGAATTTAGGGTTATTTTCTACTGTGTTACTTTAACACTTAGCTGTACAATGAACAAAAGTTATACCCTTAATGGTAATTATTCCACAAGATCCTATTTTTAACAGAGAACAACCACTCAGTACATTCAGTTCCCTTTTACATGATGATTTTCCCCCTATGTCTCATGAGAGGTGTGCCTCCATCCAGACATCTGGTGTTCATCTGGTGGTAACAGTATCAATATCAGAGATGAGACTGCAAGGCAGATTGCACGTTTCACTACCTGGCTTTTCTCTGAGTTTTAAGAATGTTAAAGCCCAAATGAATTGTATTCGAATCCAGGCACACATGAATATTTTCACAGTTTGTAATAAATGCAATGTAAAGTTGATTATCTTCACACATAGTCAAAAGGTGGAAGTTGTCTGATACAGTGACCTTAAGAGCTCATCTCACCTTTATGGGGATGATGTGGTTTTGTTGGTTTCACTGGGCAGTGACCTCCAGCTCGTACTTGGGAAATTGATGCTTGAGTTTGCAGCAGCTGGAGTGAGAATTAGTACTTCAACGTCCAGGAACTTTGAAGTGCTAACTTTGAGGTCAGGCACGAGTTACTGTTCTAGTTGGAGGACGATTGAGGGGGGAATGGAGAGATGGATTGGTGTGGGGTCAGCAGTGATGTAGACTTTGTACTGGTCTGTTGTGGTGAGTTGAGCTGATGGTGAAAACAAAGCTGTCGATTTACTGGTTGATCTACTTTCCTACACACACCTGTAGTCGTGATCTCTGGGTAGAGACCGTAAGAAGAAGATCACGGATCCAAGTCACTGAACTGAGCTTCCTCTGAAGGGTGGCTGGGCTTCATCCTATATGGACAGGGTAAAGAGCTAGGTGTTTGGGAGGGACTCAGAGTCGAGCCTTTAGCCCTCCACATCGAACGCAGCGGGTTGATGTGGTTCAGGCATCTAACCAGGTGTCTCTCAGGAGCTGGTGTTGTAGGCATCTCGCACGAGGAGAAGGAACTGAGGCAGAGCCAGGACATGCTGCAGAGATTACATCTCTTGGCTGGCTTGGGAATGTCTTGGTGCCTGAAGAGCTGAAGGAGGTAGCTGGGGAGAGGGAGGTCTGGGCATTTCTGCTTACACTGATGCCCCTGTGACCCTGGACCTTGGTAAGTGGCAGAAAATGGATGGATGGCAATCCAAAGGTGATAATAATACATCCGACATTACTACAGGCTATTGGACAGAACTGAAATGTGCCAGATTTCTTTTTCTATAATTGCACTCCCAGTACTGTGAATGATCCTGAAAAGGCTACTGGCTTTTTCTGTAATGGAACAGTATGGACAGAGCGCAGGCACAGCTACAGTAGCTTGTCCCCATTGCCAAGTTGTCAGCGGTCCACTTTAGAGAGCAGTTAGTCCTTGGAGAGCGGGAGAGCGAGAGAAAGGAGTTCAGCCCAAGTCTAATCCCTCAGCATGAAGGCTTAGGACTGAGAACTTATTCTCCACTTCTGGAGTCGCTCTCCCTAATTATCCCCTCAAAGTCCTGCCGCAGACTTCCAACTGACAAGATTTTTGCTTTCTGCCTCTGCGGCACTCATTCTGTTTCTGTCTCCTCTGTATATACGCTCTCTCCCTGCACGTCACCGTTTACTTGATTCCTTCTTTCTCAGTTGGCCTCTCTGCCTTTGTCCCACCCCATTCATCTCTGTCTGCCTCGGTATCCTAGCCTTTCTCACTTTTACTCTCCTCATCTTCCTCTTAGCTTTCTCTTCTGTTTCTCTACTTCAAAGTCATGTGGGCGTCACGTGTCTCAAATCACAGTCAGGCTTAAGATGGGAGTGCTCACTGCTGCCCACAGATGCTGCCAGGCTTCAGTGGCATTTATGAAGAGCTCTGTCCATACGCCTCTTAGCTTTTCGGTTTGGTCGCCGGACTCGGACAGTACTACACCAGAGTGCTCTAGTGGTCGCAGTGGTTTCAGAAAATACTGTAACTATACCTTCAGCACTCATGTAAGATTTATTTTAAACGTTAAAGGGCAGAAAAAAGATTGTATTTTTGCTTCAGAACAAATTTGCAGTGTATGTGTTTTTTTTCTATTGCTGTGTTGTGTTGCATTACTTGATATGTCAATCCAAGGAATGATTACATTTCTCCTCTTCTGAGTGGTTGATGTGTGTTGATGCTTGAAAATTTGAGAGTGACATATAATTTGTGTCAGGATGTTGTGGGTAAGCAAGTTAAGGTGCTGGTGTTTTGAGACAAGTCATGAGCTGCCACTGAGTGCCGGACTTCACTGGCTCCAGCATCAGCTCTCAATTGCTGTCACCTGAATCAGTGCTGGTTAAGTATGAGGGGCAATAAGGCTAGCAGGCTGTGGCTAAGTAAGCCGCTGCAAAATTTTTGCAACCTGTGACGCAAGGGAGTGTCGATCTGAGGGTAATGTCGGCACAACTTAAGTTGTACGTTTGCAAGAAATTTCATGCTGAAATAATAACAGCAGACATGGAACCAATGGGCTAACATGCACCTGCTCTTATTCATGTAATTCCCAAATCGAGAACTATATGAATTAATTATCCCAGTATGAGTGCTATTAGGGAATGACATTAACAATAACTGTTTTCATAAAGACACTTTAACCACAGCTGCTTTTACTGGTGGAAGCTTGAGTCATTTATGTTTATATTAAAGCTATTGTTGATATAATCACACTCACATTTGTCAGCGTTAAACAGGAAAGATTATTCTGATGTAGTTAGGTTAGCGTAATACTTTTAAATAATGTGAAGTGATAAATACTGTTTTACATCTTTAAAAATACAATCATGTCATCATCATCATCAACTTTATTTATAAAGCGCTTTAAAACAACCACAGCTGACACAAAGTGCTGTACATTGGAACTGTAAAATAAAATTACATAAGATATAAGTAAAAACCAAATAAAAGAAGAGTGAACTCATTAAATAACTACTTCAATTAAAAGAGAAACTAAGTCTCGCTTATGTGAAAAATAACGTTTTTCACTGGACTCTGTGCACTCTTGCTGCTTCCATAGGAATGAGACGGGTAAGGAGCAGCCAGGTACTGCTAATCAAATCTACTTAATCAAATGATCATTAGCAAAAAATCTAGCAGTTTGCTGGTCTGGAGCATGGAGCAAGTGTGTAACTTCAGTGCCACAGTCTTGCCAGAAATGACACGCCAGCAAATATAACTCAAAACTGTACTGTGCAATGCTCAGAGAAACTGTAAAAAAACAAAACAAAGAGCCACGTTTCAGTCTCTACACACCTCACTTAGCATGTTTACTGTTAAACGTTAAGGCAATACAACGAAAAAAGACTGAACAAGTGACTTGTTTGGAAAGGTTGCCAGGAGGAGACCAGCAGTTCTCAAATGATAAATATAAAATATTGGCTGAAAATGATTGAAATGACAAAAAAGAAAAGAGTCAAAATGTTGTAATGGCTCGGTCGAAGTGCAGACCTCAAACTGATTAAACGCTAAACTGGGACCTTAAGAGAGTTGTGCATAGATGAATATCTACAACCTTCAAGTGAAGGAGGTGAAGGAACGTTATACAGAAGAGTGGACCAACATTCCTCCAGTGATAGTCAAACAGGAAACAGTTACTTCAAGTTATTGCTGCTAAAAGTGGTTCTACAAGACACTGACTGATGGATCTACTTAGTTTTTCACAGGACAGGAGTCACTGGACAACATCCTGTTTAACATGGCTGTAACTTACAATCCAAACTACTGCAGTTGGTAAAGTTGGCCAACTACGGCGATTATTAAACCCCCGAGAATGTTGTTCAATGGGAGCATAAGAACCAGTCCACTTGGAGTCTGTAGATAAATCTGATTTTCTGTCATTGATCGATATCCTTCTTAGCGGTCTATCTGTGGACTCTTGAGATGAAAGTTGAGACGAGGGTTTTCCATCTCGAGTCCAGAGAGTTTTACTCATACAGCACCGGACGTAGAGACTGAGGGGGGTTACATTCTCTAAAAATGTGTTGGATTAATTTTTCCCCTTGTGAAATATCAAAGCTCAAGTTTTGGACAAATAATTCAAAACGTGCATTGAAAATTCATTAGACAGATGACGTTTAACTAAAAGATTTTGGAATTATTGTGGTGTTGGCACATGTATGAAAAATGTGTTAAGAGAACTTATGTGCTAAGAGCTGGGAAGGGAATCTTACTGTATTTTACAGTCCTTTTTAGGGAAACACTTTGGGGAGCTAGGAGAAAACTCTGAGGATATCCCTGAATGCTATATTTTACTGAGGCAAATTGACATTAAATTGATTTTCTGCTTCTAAAAAAAGTAAGGCAGAAAACTTGACCTCACTTTACCCAGTCCTTCACTGACTGATGGCACGTTTGAAATGAAACACTTGTCCTTTCTTGTCCTTTGTAATGCATGGCACCAACAGGCAATGCATGCCATCGGAGGCCTGGTTCATTCCCATCCATGCCGCATAGACAACGGCTGGGAGTTTTCCTGTCATGCTTCAGACGCTGCATTCAGAGCACCAGCTGTCACTTATTGGCCTTGGCGTGCGTTGGCCGTTCTGTTGATAAATAGCTATTTACGGACAGACGCTCACCCTGAAATTGAGTTTAACTTTGCCCATCCTCATTACTCAATCCAAAACTACACCACAACCCTCAAGGTGGGTTTCAAAGTTGCTACAAATTGAGGCCACTGGTCCAATTAAATTTCAGCACTGACCGGCTGCTCCTCAAAGCAATCAGGAAATATGAGTAGTAAATGGAGACCTTCTCTTCTATACCTGTGGCTTTCCTCCCGCAGCCCATTGTTTCTAAAAGAGGCTGATTGGCTGGGCTAAAACCCAAAAAATATCTGGGAGTCGTAACATAAATGGCTCGAAACTCCAACTGAAAGTGGAAGCAACAACCAAATTCTGTTCAAGGATCAAAGGCATTAAAAGATTTGTTTCTAGAATCTGAGAGCATTGATTGTGCCTTCTAATTTCCGTTGCATGTTTTCTCCCATTTCTCTCCACATATCGTTTTCTATGCTTTGCCATTTCCTTCATTTCTCTCATACTCTTGTTTCACTCTGTTACTTTGGCCTTTTGTTTTCCATTTAGTTTAAATCATCCTCTTGTCGTTTTATTTCTCCTCTCTCGCCCTATTTTTCCATTTCCTGCATCTCCGGTTCCCCCAGACGTTGGGCAAAAATTAAAAAAAATCAGCTACAGTGCAAACTTCTAACTCACTGATGTCATTACGATATTCGGTAGCCTTTCCCTCCTTCTCTTTGCTTTCCTCTCTGTCTCTCCCTGCTGCTGACCTCTGGGATCAACCGAGCAAAACTGATTCCCACTTTTTCACGGATCACCAGTACGTCAGTGGTTACACAACAGCGAGCGAGAGAGAGTGAGAGAGAGTGAATGCAAATACGCAACTGACGTATTTGTCCATCTTTATTTGTGTCGCTGTTTATAACCGTGAGAAATTTGCTTTTGGTTAAGCCTCGCTCTCATCGCAGTAGTTAGTGAATTGTGATTATTAGCTGGCATGTGCAAAATGTGCACCGTTTCCTCTCCGTGACCAGTGAAAGATCAGCTGACACGTTACATAAATTCAGTACAACACATCTGCAAATATATACATGCAAATTGAAAACATCCTTATCATTCTTCCAAAGTCCGATTCGTCGACCACGTGATTTAACTTAAACTGCATGCTTGTCCGGCAATCTGTCAGAAGTAGGTCAAATCATATCTCGTGTAAAATAAATAAATAAATACTGGAGTACGAGTTCACATTGGGCTGAAATCTAAGAGATGCTGTGCATTGTTTGTGAAGTGCATGAGATCTTACAAGTGGGATTTATGCGAAGAACTAGGTTAAGATGTGGCTTGAAGGGCTGTATTGTGAGAGCGTAAGTATGAGTGCAGGAAGGCTTAGGAATATGCAGGAGCGAGTGCGTCTGTGCAGAGCGTTGTGTGATCGTGCAGACGGGTGACATGTGTAGATGTGATGGCTGCAGCCATGCATAGATGTTCACACCAGGGAGAAAGTAAACAAACATGGCAGCAGAACGGTTTACGAAAGCAGCAACCACTGCTAGAGCACGTTGCCTCTTTCTTTCCCTTCTCCCTCCTATTATTGTTTAATTCTTCCCCCCGTTTCCGGTTGTCCTTGGCTTAGGAAGTAAATTTTTCATGTGTTGTTTGTTAGTTTGTAAAAATCACAAGGTTAAGAAACTGCTAAAAAAAAGATTTCAGGTAAAATATTTAATTGAAAACTGCAGTGTGTGAAAAATTTGAGTGGTGGTTACAAACAGCTCTTTTCTGCTTTGGTTCTTTGATTTATTATTTATTTTTTGGGGGGATGAAGAAAACAGGGAATAGATTTTCCGAAATGCAGTTTGGAAACCACCGGCTATGAGCTGATGATAATTTGCCTTTTAATTAGCTTTCTGCATTCATAAACTGCTATATGTAACTAGTTCTTAAGTTTCTTTTTGAAAACAACAACAACAAAATTCTCACTGTGTCCTATTTTAGGTTTGATTGCTGTAATTTAAAATTACAACCAAATTTAGAGCTCTTGTGCACAGACCATGACTCAAACATAGCTCACTCTGCTTTATGTGGCGCATTGGATTAAAGAGGAACAGGTCTTACCACATGCACTTATATGAAAGAAAACATTTTCAAAGGACTCTCTGCAGTCTTCTGAGAAACAAAGTATTCCCCGTGATTTAATAGCTTCCAGAACCGCCTTTAACAGCAATAACTTGAAGTAATATTTTCTGTATGACTTTATCAGTCTCTCGCATCGTTGTGGAGGAGTTTTAGCTCACTCTTCTTGACAGTGTTGCTGTAGTTCATTCACGTTTGGGAAAATCCATGTATACACAGCTGTCTTAAGGTCCCAGCACTACATTTCAGTCAGGCTGAGGTCTGGAGCATCACAACACTGGGATTCTTTTCTTTTTCAGCCATCCAGTTGGAGATTTGGTGAGCCAGTATCAGCCGAGCTTCAGCTGTCAGACAGATGGCCTCACATTTGGCTCTAGATTACCTTGGTACACAGAGATGTTCATGGTGGACTCAATGACTGCAAGGTGGCCAGGACCAGCGGTTGCAAAACAAGTCAAAATCAATACCCCTCCAATACTGCTGACAGTTGGCATGAGGTGTTTGGGCAGATATGCTGTGTTTGGCTTTTGCCAGATGTGGTGTTTTGCATTATGGCCAAATGTCTCCAGTGGGGCCATGTTCGTGTTTTTTAAACAGAAAAGGGGCTTTTTCCTAGCAGTCCTTCCAAACAAGCCATACTTCCATACAGACTATACATTAACGTTATCATTTAACGTCCTCACTGAGGCCTGTGCAGTCTTCTGGTCACACTTGCTGATGATCAGTTAATCAGTTGCATTTGATTAGCAGCGCCTGGCTGCTGCTTACCCTCTTCATTTCTGCATCATATGCGTCCTAGCTTTCATAAGTATAAGGTCCAGATTTTTATGTTATGTCAGTACTGGACTTTTTGGCATGTTTTTAAATCAGTTTTTTTTCTGTTTCTTTCTTTTTTTCTATGCATAACTCATGGCAGTCTTTACGCCTATGAAATGTAGTAGATTTTTCATGATTTTAGAATCATATTTGCTAAGGGTGCAACAATACTCGTATCGATATTGAACCGTTCGATACAGTACTTTCGGTTTGGTACGCATATGTGTCGAACAATACAAAATTTTTAATTTATTTTATCAACTTTCCTTCTGACGGTGCTGTCTGTGTTGACCGCTCAGTGGATCTGCGCTCGACAGTGCAGCCTAGGCGGAGTAGTCGAACGCAGATTCACTGAGCGCAGGGAAAGCTAGCAAGACAGAAGCTAAGCTCGTTGCAACATGGCAAATTGAACCTCCCCCACCCTCATTCAGATCTGGCATTTGGAACTATTTTGGTTTTCATGTGACATATGACCCTGAAGGTAAGCGCGTCATGGACAAAAGTAAAACAGTATGTCGGATGTGCCACGTGATGCTCAATTGGTGGGAACTAGTGCATTAGCGCAGTTAGCTCGTTAACGTGTTGCCGTCCAGCCCCACGCACGGGGCGATCCGCGGTAGCTCGTTAACGGAGATTTGCCGTGTTGTGGCGTTAACGTCATTTCAGATTAACGCTGACAGCACTAGTGGGAACACAACGAATATGACTGCACATTTACGCTGACACCATCCTAGTGCAAAGACAAGTGGAAGCAGACAAAAACAACAAGCACGCATGCTACAAACTTTACCCGAGTCATTTAGACAGCCGTTAGCACATGATTCTCCTTATGGGGACCTGATATGTTTAATATGCTGCTGAGAATATAGCCCAGAAGAAGCGTATAGTATAGCTTTTATTTTGGAAAAGAGCCATTTCTCTGTAATAAACTCTCTTTTCCAAAGATCTATCAATCAGATAGATTTATTTTTTTATTACTTTGTTGTTTCAGCAACATTAAATTTAAAAACTGTACTTTTGAGTTAAAATATCTATTTATAATTTTAATAAATGACAAATTAAAAAGGCATGAACATTTTTTTTGTATCAAAAAAATATCGAACCGTGACACCAAAGTATCGAACCGAACCGTGAAATTTGTGTATCGTTACACCCCTAATATTTGCACGTATCTGTATGAATGCTTATGTGTGTGTGTGTGATGATGAAGTGTAGTGCTCATGCAGTGTGTTTCCTGCAGTCTTCTAACACAGAGGAGTCTACAAAGGCGCTGTCTCAATTTAAAAACATTTTCTATCCTGGCTGGGGAAATTTTGACCCATGAACCATGAAGGCAGAGAGCTAATGGAAATGTGACTTCTATTAACTGCGGAGTTACAAAGTAAGCGATATGAAATGTTAAAAAGGTGAAATGAAAGAACAATTTTTTTACTAACCAAGGGCATAGTTATTTTAGATTAAGAATAAAAACCTTTAAAGTGACACCATCTGGAGACAATGAATATTCTGAGAGTCTTGATAATATCCGATGTCTTTTTAGGCCAGTGTGACTGAAACGAAATACACGACACCGGTGACGCCCTGCTCACCCCTTTTCTGTGACAAAATAAGCAAATTCCAGTTGATTCGATTAACCATACCACCGGCTTGGTGGTATGGTTAAGTCGTACCAGTGGTACGGCTTAACCATACCACTTGTTACGTAAGCGGATTCCAAGAGAAAGGTTCAGAGTGCTGAAACAGAAAAACTCAGGCAGTTAATATTGGCTGCGCAAACATCCGTGCCCACGTGTGTAATTTGCCTCTGAGACGACGATAATTGGCTATACAGTAACTCCAGAGATTGTGCACAATGCAGAGAAATTATCTTCAGTCACATTTTTCTTTTATAATCATGCCCTCAATTAACCAGGCTGTTGAGATGTCTAAAGGAGCCACGTGACTCAACAAAGACGTCCAGCATATGCTTAGTTAGAACAGAAATGAAAGAGGATCTCTAACCCTCCACCACCACTACCCCCCCTTCAGAATGAGACATGGTAGAAGCCATGTAGCAGGCAAATGCCCTTGCTCTGGTTGAGCCATTATGCAGATGATATGCTAATGAAGTCATCTGATTTGATTCTGCTTAGGGTGTGCTGCACTGGGGGGAAGATAATCAAGCGTTGATCAGCTCCCAGTACTGCACTCGCTGTGTGCTCGTGTGTGTGTGTGTGTGTGTGTGTGTGTGTGTGCAGTCACGTCCTATGCTGGTTGGCTTCGGGAGAGAGAAAATATATTTGGTTACACGTTAAATTTATGTAATTTTTTTTGTCCTTTTATGTACACTGACTACACACACTGACTGCTTTACTGCATTTAAACACATCAGTGTACTTTTTGGTTGGATGTTGCTGCTGCTGGAAACTGCACCATCAGCGGGGCTGTGGGTAGGACACCAGAAAATCTTCAGTGCTCACAACCTGTTTGTATGTGTTACTTATGTCTGTGAAGGTTCTCAGTCATCCAGGTCATTGTAGTCAAAGGAGCTTGCAAAGAAAAGCGTCTGGACTTCAAGCAACTTAAAGAAGTCCAGACGCTTTTCTTTGCAAGCTCCTTTGACTATGTGTTACTTACATTTTTCTTTTGCTATTTATTTATTCAGCTAATTCCATGCTATTTACTAAAAGTCTAAAGGTTGTTTCATAGCCTTTTCTGAAGTACAATCTAAAAAAATATATTTTAGTGGAATGGTAGCTATTTCTGGAGGACTGTCAAATCTCAAAATATTGCAAATGTCAACCAAAAGAGAGTACATAAAGCTTTGCGAGACGTTTCCAGACTCAAATCTAGGAGCTAACAAAATGCTTTGACTTATAAATGTATAAACTTAAACGTATACACATATATGTTTAAGGATGCAGTCTCCATCGCACTGCACTCTGTCCTCTCACACCTGGACAACAACAACACCTTTGCCAGAAGGCTGTTTATAGACTTCAGTTCAGCGTTCAATACAATCCTCCCCTCACAACTCATCAGGAAACTGACAGACCTGGGCATCAGTTCCCTCATGTGTAAATGGTTATGAACTTCCTGACCAACCGGCCCCAACATGTCCGGCTGGATAACCGCTGATCATCTACAATCACGATGAACACCGGTGTACCACAAGGCTGTGTGATGAGCCCTTCCTTCTACTCCCTCTTCACCCACGACTGCAGGCCTGCCGATGGTTCCAACACCATCATTAAGTTTGCAGATGACACCACGGTGATTGGCCTCAATTACAACGATGAGGCCGCCTACAGGGAGGAGGTGGATCGTCTGGCTGAGTGGTGCGAGACAAACAACCTGCTGCTCAACACCGAGAAGACCAAGGAGCTCATCGTGGACTACAGGAGGAATGCTGACCCACATCCACCCATCTACATTAACTGTGGAGCGTGTGAGCAGCTTCAAGTTCCTGGGAGTCCACATCTCCGAGGATCTCATCTGGACGACCAACTGCTCCAAGCTGGTCAAGAAGGCTCACCAGCGCCTTTTCTTCCTGAGGACTCTGAGGAAGAACCACCTGTCCTCAGACATCCTGGTGAACTTCTATCGCTGCACCATCGAGAGCATCCTGACCAACTGTGTAACAGTCTGGTACGGGAACTGCTCTGCCTCGGAAGGCGTTGCAGAGGGTCGTGAAAACTGCCCAGCGCATCGCCAGAGCACCACTTCCTGCCATACATGACATCTACTGGAAGCGGTGTCTGAAAGGGGCTGGGAAAGTCATCAAAGACCCCAGTCACCCATCACACGGACTCTTCACCCTCCTGCCCTCTGTGAGGCGCTACAGGAGCCTCCAGACTAAGACCACCAGGTACCAGAACAGCTTCTTCCCCACAGCTGTCAGACTCCTGAACTCTGCCTCCTGACATCTGACCCACGTTAACACATGGACTGAACATACACACACCCACAACCACTAGCACTTTATATAGCCTCTGTAGATAGTAGCCACATATTTCACTTATCTTAACTGCACTACTTAATAATTCTGTATAAACAGTAATTCTGTACAATACGATAATTATAATTCTACAACTGTTTACAACTGTTTATATATAGCATATTTCTGTATAATTTTATATTTATATCCTGTTCATAGCCTGTACAAAGCTTGTATACCCACTACAGCCTGTACATACTTATAGTTATAGCATATTCATAACATACCTTCATACTGTGTACATTGTAACATACCCATAATAGACCTATTTTTGTACCCTCATACCTATAACAGACCCATTTCTGTAATATATCTATATCATGGCTAAAGCACTTCTGGATGGATGCACACTGCATTTTGTTGCCTTGTACATGTGCATGTGCAATGACAAAAAAAGTTGAATTCTGTTCTGTTCTATTCTATTTTATTCTATTCTATATATCAGCTGAAACATTCCAAATTGTGATGGGTGATGTGAACAACGTCGATCATCTTGTTGCGATGCAGTGTTGTGCTGTAGTCTGGCATTATGTTGTTGTTAGTTTGACACAGCTACGCTGCAGAACAACTCTAGGAACATGACAGAGAGCCCAAGCTGTCTGCCTGCCCTCCCAGTTTCCAATCCAGTTAAACAACCAGACCAAGTTCTGGTGCCCAGAGGTCTGAGCTGTTTTTCTCGCATGGGCACACCTAAGTAAGTACGTAAGTAAGTCAAATTTGTATTGCTGAAAAAAATATAATGAATATTTTAAAACCACATCAGATATCAATGGGAAAAAAATAATGCTGCATGTCTTTACTGATATGGCCTCGGTTGTGTGTTGGGAATGGAAGGATTCCGGAAGGATGGAAATGATACAGAGGGCTGAATTCAATACACTTGGAAAATCAAATTGGACAAATAATGTAGCGAGCTAGCCAAGTTTACCTGCAGCAACTCAAAATTGTCCTCAATATTTTGTTGGGCCCCCACATGCTTGTTTTTATGCCTAACAACATTCGTCCCAACATTGTCCCAATGTTTCATTCATTGTTGGGGCAATGAATCTGGACATTGTCATGCAGGACACACTGCACCAGCTTATGCTCTGACAATGGGTCCAAGGATTTGATCCTGATAACTAAAGGTAGTCTGGGTACCTTTGGCGAGGCCTTAGAGGTCTGTGTGTCCCTTGTGAGGGATTAGAAATTATTTTACTGCTATTGTTAATAATCATCATCATTACCATTGCATTAATAACATAATCTACAGTATTGATATTGTATTCAGATGTTTAAACATATTGGTACCCGATTAGCCTTTACTACAGGTGCAGTTATAACCACTCTAAACTGTTGAGTTGAATCTATAATCTTAAATGCTTTTGAATGCTTGTTATAATCTTAAATGTGTATGTGCTGGCCTTCTGTCTGGTGGAAAAGGTTACAAGTTGAAACTGAGTGCAGTTCATGCTGACAAACACACAGTAGACTTTATCTCATTTATAGGTGAGAGGTTAATCATGTTTGCTTGTAACTCTAAAATTGTCTCTGTAAAAGAGGAATAGTTTCTTGCTGTCTCTGTAAAAGAGGAATAGTTTGGTTTTCCAGACGGGAAGTGAAAGTCAGAATGTTGACAGGAAGCATCTGCTGTGGAGACGGAGACAATGTTATTTTAAACTGTCTTAAGTCATTGTGGTTTTGAAACCTATGTATGAACTGTATCTGAGTGACGTTTAGGGGCGTAGTAAATTTAAGCCCAGAAGGTATAAAACACCTGCTTATGCTCTGTAAGTCGGGGATCGACGCTGTCTGCGTACAGCGGGCGGTCTTCCCACGCGTGTCATTAAAATCATCGTTTGACTCCACCCGGCCGGACCAGTGTTGTTATTATGGAAGTTGATTACCTCCTCTATCCCTCCTCAATATTTGAACCTAACACCCTCCATGGATAAGCCTCCTCAGACCATCACTGACCCACTACCAAACTGGTCTGGGGTGGCTGCAGCTCAGGAGGTAGATCAGGTCATCTACTGATTGGAAGGTTGGTGGTTCAATCCCTGGCGCCTCCTAGTCTGCATGCCCAAGGTGCTCTCCATCAGAATATGAACGTTAGATATTAGAAAGCACTTGAAAGCATACAAGACTGTTCTTGTGTGAATGGGTGAATGTGGCATGCTGCTTGGAGTACTCCAGTAGGCTGAACGATGTTACAGACAGCATAGCAGCTTCTCGAGACCCTTTCATGTCTGTCACATGGTCTCAGGGTAACCTGCTCTCATCTGTGAAAAGTGGCCTGCTGGAGGTTATTTTGTACCTCTGGCAGTACTTAACCTGTTCCTCCTTGCACAGTGGAACAGATGCTGGCCCTGCTGATGGGTTACGGCCCTGTCCAGCTCTCTTAGAGTAACAGATTGAGATTGTGCTGGGAGACACAGCAAACCTTCTGGTAATGTTGTGCCATCCTGGAGGAGTTGGACTATCTGTGCAACCTCTGGTCCAGGAATCACCTCATGCTACTAGTGCTGACATTGACCCTACCAAATGCAAATCTAGTGAAGAAACAGTCAGAAAGGAGAAGTAGGGAAAAATGTCAGTTGCCTCCACCTGTAAAAACATTATTGTTTTGGGAGTTGTCTCATTGTTGGCCCTCTACTGCACTTGTTAATAATTTCGTTTACACCAAAGCAGCTAAAACTGATCAACAGCCCTCTCTGCTACTTAACGGACAAGATCAATATCCCAGAAGTTGAACTGACTTGATGCATTACTCTGATTAAAAAGTGTTCCTTTATTTGTTTATTTATTTTTGGGCACTATATTAGGAGGGTAGTTTCTGTTTTTTTAAATCATCTGTGTACTTTAGTATGCATGTTGAGAAATACAAATCTGTAACCTTTTACAGGCTATAAACTTGATTTTACAAAATACTGTTAGATTCATCACTTAACTGCTATTTTCTATTTTGATAGATTGTCACGTCGAACCTATCCTGAGATTAAAATCCAGCATGTGCATCAAATTTTAACCATAGGACATGAACTCCCTCACTATCATTGATGCAATTTCTAAAAAATACAGCGAGCATGACTTCAGTGTCCTCAGTGGTAGCTACAGCCCTAGTGCTGTCACAACAAATGTACTAGGAGGACTCGACTGCGAGGCTCTGGTCTTTATTTATTTCTTACAGTTCAGCTGCTTCAGCTTCTCCTGTCTCTGAAGGATTTTTCTTACTTTTTCTTCGGATTTCGCTGTCTTCTTTCCCTTCCCGGTGCTCCGTTCACCTCCGCAGTTCCTCCTTTTGTCTGTCCTCGCTTTCATCTCCGCGTCCCTTTTCTCCCGCTCATTCTCTTGTCACTCTTTCACCCTCACTCATTAGTCACACACCCACCTCCACAATTCCTCTTGTTCGGCTGTCAAACACTCATCAGTTCACTTTGTGTTTTTCACCCCCACACGCGTCTCTCGTTCCACCCCGTCTTTTTCTTCATCACCTCTTTTTTTTATAAAGTGTGAAAATAGCAATTAAATCATCCATCTCATTCTTTAAAAATCTATTTCCGTGATCTCCCACTTTAAAAACTATTACTTTTCCAGTTTAGCTAAAGTTCAGCACCAGTTTGCAACACTCCCCTATCTCCCCCTGCCACTCTTTCCCGTTTCCACTGCACTACCTGTTCCCAATCCCGTCTCGTCCTAGCTCTGATCCTGCCCCGAGCCTTAAGTAAACACAACATCCTTTCACTCTTTCATCTTTTCTCATTTTTTTTCCGTTTGAATGTCGCTGAGCAGATAATGGATTCAACTTGCATGTTCTCGTAGGCGAATCTCAAAGCGCCGCAGCGCACCCATTAACCCCGATTGCCTCAGCGTCTGACTCGGGGTCCTCAAAGAGACTCGCAGACGCATTTGATCCCATTTGAGCATCATCTTCCCTTTCAGAAAAGCGCGTGCTGCTCGGACGAACACATCTTATTGATCTCCACTGCCCTGCACTCGCGCTGCGTGACAGATCTGTAAGAGGCAATAATCGCTCTGCTAATTGGCTGATCAGTTACATGGAAATTTGCTGAGCTGACACAGTTACTGGAACATGTTTGAACAGGTGTGGGTCTTTGTGGGCTTCCTTTTATGTGAGAGATGACACGCTGGGGATTCTTTCTAATTTCAGATCACACTATAACATTCATTAAAAGCACAGTTTGGGGGTGATTAATATAAATATTGAATTATATTTTGCTTCTTAATGAGATTTACTGTTTCGCACATTTTCTTTTTCTTTCTTGGGAGCAGGTGCTGCTGTCTGTTCAGGTATTTGATGAAATTCTTTTTTACTTGTTTTCAGTGGTAATCGAAGGGGGCTGCAGTGTGTTTAAAGAATAAGCGTAATAATATTTTGTGTGCCTCTTACAATGAACAATTTCTAGAAAAAAACAAATCCCAAACCAGCAAGTTCATCAAGATTCAACGATGTAGCCAAAGCTTAATTGGAGCTTAAATTGGATTTCTCTGTGCCAGAGTTTCATTGTTATGCAGCAGCTATTCAAACTACACCACCTGAGCCACACAGTTGCACAGTGACATGTCCTTTTCTTGTATCGTAAACACACTCTAGTGTTTCAGACACATGGCTGAAAGTAGTCTCTAACAAATACACTCTTTTGTTCTGCTTGAGTAACACTAGCTTAAAAACTCCAGTCCAGCTGGTTCAGGAACATATTCAACCTTATTAAAAAATAAAAGCACATAATCGAGACCGAAGCTATTTGGCCATTTAAGCAATCTTTTCTCTCGAGGCTGAGCACATTCAATTTGAAGTAAAGTAATGGATACGTGAATAGTGTAAGTGAATATTACGTTAAAGGGTTCGATTTAACTTTAATAGACTTTAAAGTATAATCTGTTATTTTACATTATTGGACCAAATGTGCATGGCCGCACTTGTTAATCTTAGAATTCAGTTAGTTTTAGTCCTATTTACATAGGTGTGTGAAATAAAGCTCCCAGTCATGCACTCTGCTTTTACAAACATTGGTGAAAAAATAGGTTTGAGCGTGATGTTATCACAGGATATCACCCTTTTAACAAGTTAAGTGGTGACATTTGTTTCCTCCTACATATTCTGCAATCAGCTTTAAGTGGCATTAATGCAAAGTGGAAGTTTGCATTATGGCCTGTATTTGTATAGCGCTTTTACTAGTCCCCCCCTAGGGACCCCAAAGCGCTTTACACACCCAGTCATCCACCCATTCACACACACATTCACACACTGGTGGAGGCAAGCTGCAGTTGTAGCCACAGCTGCCCTGGGGCCGACTGATTGTAAAAGGAAAAGTCACCATCGCTCTGCTGCTTTAATATCTGCAGAGTTACAAACATCAGCACAGAAACTGTGTGCCGGGAGCTTCTATGCTCAAACAGCTCAGTTAGCTGTAATGTGTAGGTGTGCCTGTACCTTTATGCTTGTAACGTGCTTTACTGGACATTTGCAAACCATTTTATACTAAACTTTCGTGCAATTTTTGTAACATAAGTACAGATCAGAAATCTGTGAAATTTCCATGATTGGTATATTTTCAGTTTATACCAATCATATTTTTCCTAATTACTAATTACTTGAAAAGATAAATCCTTGATGTGATATTTTCACTGCATTTTATTAAAAATGATTGAGGACACAGAATCGTTTCTTGAATGTACAGAAAAATATTTCCATGCTGTTATAACAGCCCCATCGGCTGCGTGCTTTTATTTATGTTCTGTTCTTGTAGTGAAATGAAATAAAAAGGGTTGGTTATAGCCTCAGGTTCACCCACAGGTTTACTCCTAATGTAACAATCATGCTTTCTCCTTACATGTGGTCAGTGCTACTGTTGTTCCACGATTGTTATTTCCTCACCTTTAACACTGCCGGATGGCTCTATAGATACATGTGACGATGCTGGAGTAGCTCTGTGAGTTCATGAGTGTAAACAGCAGAGCTCGTTCTTGTGAGTGATCGATAAGTCTTTAAAGCATAACAGCATCACTATGCAACTGAGTGGGGCAAGAGTGGGGTAGTCATGGAGGAAGATGGGTCTGTAGGCGTGTGTTTTGTTAAAGCTGTGTGTGCGTGTGTCTACAGAGACATTAGAGGCTAAAAGCAGGTGATGGACTCATGAAGGGAATACTTGTCTCTAACAGACCTGCTGGGTGAAGCACTGGAGAACAGCTCTGACCTTCTTCTGACCTACGCTGTGGAATGTTCACACCATTCAGTGATAACTGTTAACTTGTCAAAGTATGATCATCTATGTCCTTGAACATGCTAGGCAGAGAGACGTCTGCTTATGCGTATGTATGACTGAGCGAGCGCCTCGCTGAATTATAGAGTATGTTTGCTTTTTAACAGATCAGCAGAAGAGGTGATGCCACAGTCAATGTCACAGCCTTCATGCATAATTGCTCCACTTTGTCATTGCCAAGGGCTGGGCAGAGCCACATCTGATTGCTTCCCCCTTTTCTCCTTCCCTTTGTGTCTTTTCATCTCTTCCCTTCAGTCTGTATTCTCATTAGGCTTATTAACTTATCCTGCAGAGACAGACAGAGCGAGACAGACAACGAGCGAGCATATTGAGTACACTGGAGTGAAAACGAGTAGTCTGCACACGGTGTCTTTTAAAGGTGCTCTACAGAAAGAGATACGTCACAGCATAAACCAAGAATAGCAACTTAAATCTAAATTAAGTCATGTATGACCTCATGTCTGCTACAGCAGACCTGGTGTGTGTGTGTGTGTGTGTGTGTGTGATAGAGCGGGCATAAGCGTGCGGGTGCAGCAGTGTTTATTTGCGAGAGCTTACCTGTTGGCACGTGAGTGATGATAGTAAGAAGACACTGAGCCGCAGAAAGCTTACCCCATCTGTGGTGCTGAGAGGTCACTGTTAGCCGCTGACTCACTGTCTGCCACTGGTTAAAAATGAATAAGAAAAAAAAGAAAGCGCACTGCAACTTTCTGGCATGATTTGGTAACATTTTATATTTATATATTTCCGCATGAAAGATAGATGCTTTGCTTTCCATTAAGGTGCTGATGTGCTTCATATGAATGTGTCGTATGAAGCTCAGATAACAGGTACAAACAGATGATTTTTTTCAGTGTGTATCTGTGGCGGGATGACCCAGCTCTGAAAGGCCGGCAGTGGGTGAAGTCGGAGTGTCTCATAGTTAAATGATGGGCCCCTTTCGGGTACTCAGAGGGCTTTGAAACACTAAGTAATTGGTTTTCCTGGCAGAATGGGGCCACAGCTATGGCTTTGGGCCAGTGCGAGCTCCACTGTAGCTCAGTACTTGTCAGGGACTAAACACAGGGTAGAGGTTCAGTAAGAATTGGAAAATATAAGTCATGTAAATACCTAGATTAAACAAAATTGTTCACTATTAAGAAAAAGACCTAATATTAATAGTCTAGGATTTGTTGTAAGTTATTACAAAGCATTTACACGTACTAAGCCTTACATATGATCTAAAAGTGTGGCTGATGGACTGCCTCGGGTCTCCTGTGTGCCTCAGGGCTGCATTACCACGACACTGTAACATGACGAGTGTGTGTGCACAGTAATGACTGAATGCCAAGAACATGGCTCGGATATGCACACACACAGAAACACATGCACTCAGATTTAGCTACTCAGAGTTTGTCCCTAAAAAGTCCCAGTTCAGCAGGCTTCTCTAACATTCACTCTGATAAACACACACACACACGTACTGTACTTACATCCCCAGGTCTCCAAGCTGATAAATTTTCCCATACTTGTGTGTGTGTGTGTGTGTACACATGTTCATTTTTGTATGTTTGTGGGCAGATGCAGTGGAGCTGGCTGCAGCTAAAGGCTGGCTGGCCTCAGGCACAGCAAAAGCTTAATATATAAACTGGCCTACATGCCACGAACTCTACTGGGAGACTGTCAAGGGCTAATTTTTGAGTGGTAAAGATATGGGGAGGGGCACTATAAAGCTTTTTATGAATTGCACTCATCTCTTTTTGCTCTTCTGTTTCTGCATCAGTGCTTTTATAATTCAAAAAAGGACATATAACACAATGCATATATTCTTCTTTCAGTTGCCACAGTGGATAGATCTCTATGTTCGATTTGTGGGTTTTTTGTTGTTGTTGTTTTTTTCTTGATGCAACCCTCTGAGGAATTTGTGTCTCCTCCTTGTCCGTGGAAAGTAAATACAATGCCCTAATATGTATTTTTATGCTATGGCTTTAAAAGCTAAACAGAAGATGGATTTCAATGCAAACCACCTGATCTTTGGTGTGTACCATCATGCCATTGTGAACCTGGTTGCGGTGCATTGAAGGGCAGAATGTTTTTAAGCGACACCAAAACAGCTGTCCCTTACCACCTGAGCTACCAGCCGAATAAGTCCCAGCAGAAGGGTCCAGCAGTCATGCAAATATGGTCAGAATGGGCCTTCCAGACAGCAACGCAAACATATTAGGCATGTTGGCAGTCAAATATTGCAAATAGGAAGCCAGCATATTTCTACATGTGCCCTCCAAATCCTTGACATGAAGGGGAAATCACTGTCCTCACTGACCTTTGGCACTGACAAAGCTTGGTGTGATTTAACCAAGTATTGTGTAGTGTCATCTTTAAAGGGCTTGTGAAGCTCTGATTTTCCTCCATGACTTTCAGCCCTTGGTTACTAATGGGTTGTCTGTCAAGATCTCACTTTGAAACATTCTTTCAAAGCGTTTCCAAATTGATGGAGCCTTTTAGTGGAAGGCCTCCGTTTAATCCACAGGGTTGTAGCTAATTTGTGCAAAAAGTTGGAAAACTTAGTTATTTGATGTGCAGCAGTTACACTTTTAGCTTTGGATCCCTTCTCGACTTTCCCTGTATCCCTTTCAACATTAATGCTGTCCTGTAAAGTGGAAAAGGTGAATGTCTTCACATTGAATAGAGAAAGAATGCACATATGTGTGTGCTTTAAAAGTTGTCTCAACTGGGCAGCTGATTTGCCTCCTTAATGCCTGTCGGAATGGTGTTTGACTCTCGCTAGGAATATTTGATGAAAGCTGCATTCCTAACTTACCTAAGCGGAAGAGTGAGTGAGAAGTATGTAGACGATCATCATGGGACTGTGTGGGAGTGCAGTTTGTAATATAAAGTGGTCCAAGGCCATTTAGAGCTCCTTATAGTGTATGTAAGCAGAGGAACTTGAAAATCAATTCCCGAAATATACTGGAAGTCAGAGCAGTCTGACAATAACTGGCCTCACGTGATCCTAGTTGGCTTTCCAGAAGCAAAGTTGTGAATCAGCTGAAGGCATCAATAGAATGTTTTGGAAGGAGTGTGAATAATGCATTATTTAGTCTGTTTGACATAAAGGTGTGCCTTATTTTCTCTGCAACATCTCAGATAAAAAAGGTCAAACTTTCAAGGATTTTCTAGTAGGTTTCACAGTCTGAGCTGTATGCATCGGCTCACGGCGTAACACACAATCACAACGACAACTCTTAGCCTGCAATGCAAAGCACTGATCTCATGAATGTGTTTCACCATAGATCAGCAGCCACACAAATACCCACTCCTCAGATTATTTTTTTACAGTTTGTAGAGGGATGATCTCTAGCTCAAGGCTTTTTCTGGTGCAAACGTTTAAGCCGCGTCTCACCCCGTTCCAAATTTTCTGAAAATCCTTGTTTTCCACAGTGGATAGAAATAGGAGACCTCTGGCAATATAAGGGACGAAGCTGTCAGTTCAGCTTGACGCCTGTCAGATGTTCCCTGTTTGGGGCTTGAGGAGGAACAGAAGCTGCTTGACAACAGATTCCCGCTCTTGACCGTAAACTGGTGTCTTTGACTGGAAAAGCAGTACAATGGATGAATTTAAGTGGCTACACTAAGGTCAATCAAATTATGTGTATATATATATATGTTACAAGTTACAAGTACCTGGGGATCCCACAGGCAAATGGGAATCATGAAGAGGTCGCTAGAAAAGCTCCAACCACCGAGTACCTGCAGAGGGTCAGGCAAGTCCTGAGGAGTCAGCTGAACTGTAAGAACAAGATCTGGGCAATCAACACCTACGCCCTGCCCGTGATCAGGTACCTGGCTGGGATAATAAGGTGGATAAAGGAGGAGATAGAAGCCACTGACATCAAGACCAAGAAGTTCCTGACCATGCATGGAGGGTTTCACCCCAAGTCCAGCATCCTGAGGCTGTACGCTAAGCAGAAGGAAGGAGGCCGGGGACTGGTGAGTGTCAGCACCACAGTCCAGGAAGAGACAACAAACATCCACGAATACATCACGAAGATGGCCCCAACTGACAGCGTGCTCAGTGAATACCTCAGGCAGCAGAAACCCAAGAAAGAGGAGGAAGGCGAAGAACCATCATGGAAGGACAGGCCCCTGCACGGTATGAACCACCGGCGGAGGAGGTGGCTGATATCCAGAAATCCTACCAGTGGCTGGACAAAGCTGGACTGAAAGACAGCACAGAGGCACTAATCATGGCAGCACAAGAACAAGCTCTGAGTACAAGATCCATAGAGGCTGGGGTCTATCACACCAGGCAAGACCCCAGGTGCAGGCTGTGTAAAGATGCCCCTGAGACAATCCAGCACATAGCAACAGGGTGCAAGATGCTAGCAGGCAGGGCATACATGGAACGCCATAACCAAGTGGCCGGCATAGTGTACAGGAACATCTGTGCCGAGTATAACCTGGAAGTCCCGAGGTCAAAATGGGAGACGCCCCCAAGGGTGGTGGAGAATGACCGAGCTAAGATCCTGTGGGACTTCCAGATACAGACGGACAAAATAGTGGTGGCTAACCAACCGGACATAGTGGTGGTAGACAAACATGAGAAGACGGCCGTAGTGATCGATGTAGCGGTTCCCAATGACAGCAACATCAGGAAGAAGGAACACGAGAAGCTGGAGAAATACCAAGGGCTCAGAGAAGAGCTCGAGAGCATGTGGAGGGTGAAGGTGACGGTGGTCCCAGTGGTAATCGGAGCACTAGGTGCAGTGACTCCCAAACTGGGCGAGTGGCTCCAGCAGATCAACAACAACATCGGAGATCTCTGTCCAGAAGAGCGCAGTCCTGGGAACAGCTAAGATACTGCAGGACCCTCAAGCTCCCAGGCCTCTGGTAGAGGACCGAGCTTGAAGGATTGACCGCCCGCAGGGGCGAGCAGGAAATTTACATTTATGCACAGTTTATTTCGTTCTTTCTTGTAGTCACAATAAAAAAATATGGAGTTTCTCTTAAACTAATGGATTTGGATACTTTGGCATTTCCCCAATTGGAGCAAAGTAAAAATAACGGAGCCTTTTAAAAGCTGAGTACCTTTGCAAAACTGACAACACAGTTTCATTAAAGGCAGAGTGATGGTATGAATTCAGCTGTTTCAATTAAGTTTAATTGAAATGTTCTTTTTTTGCTGCTTAAATTGCTGCTTCGAAAGTCCAAAACAAACACTTAAAAGATTTTTGACATTGCATAACCATATTCATATAATCAGACGTGGGAGCTTTAAAACACAATGCTGCCACTGAATTTTTGTGTTTTTTCGCCACACTTTCAGTTTGCCTGTATCTGTCCGTTCCTGCCCCCCTCTCCCCAGTTCTCCGCTCTGTGCCTGGTGGTAATTGAGTCATTTTCTCCTCATTCGAGTACTGTCTCCGGCAGGCAGCTGTATCAAGGTGACCTCCCGCTATTGTTTGGGCCGCTGTGTTTTTGTCTCGCTAGCTCACCAACATAACCACTGCCTTTCAAGCAATGTTACGGGTCAGCTATGGCAGTGAGACATCATTTCTGACCCTGGATACCTTGCTTCACAGTTGGAAATGTCAGTGAAGAGACAAGGAGGTACGACAATGAATGTAGTGATGTAATACTGCAGTCAAACCTTACCTTTCTTATGTATCCCTCTCCCTCAGAGCACACTGAGGTTTTTCGCTCAGCGTCTCCCTCGTCGAAACAGCCAAAGGGAACGTTAGGATCTGTGTGGAGTTGGCGCTCTCCTTTCCTCTCCTTGGAACACAGTTGCTCAGAGGAATAATCTCTGTCTGTTTAAAGCACTAATCCATCTGTCAATTCCTGTCTATTAATTGTACGGTTAGTGTTTTGTAGGGGAAGCTGGACAGGCGGGGTAATTAAATTGATTTCACTGCTACTTAACCTTTCCGTGGCCGCATCTTACTCAACAACAACATTTCAATGACACAACGTCACACTTATCATCACCATCAGCTCGAGTGCTCATGACTTGTGATGTTTTTGAAAGTGTAATCTCTTATCCTGTACTGGGTATCCTTCTACTTCACATCCATAAGTTCTTCTCTAACTGGGACATAGTTCAGACAGCGGTGACTGTGTTCCTCTGCCTCAATGTCATGCCGTCCTTTCTGAGAATTAACGATTTCTGAAGACTAGAGAGGAATCTATAGACTGTTGCAGGATTACTGATCATGAGGTGGACAGATCTTTACCCTCAAATCCTTTGAGATGCTCTCAATAAGGGGCCGATCTTTATGTGCAAGTTAAAAAACATACTTTGATACCACGAACACGATACACATGATAATGAAAAACGTTCATGTAAAGGCTGTTTTGGTAATTCTGTTTTTGATAACACATTCATGAAGACTCATGAAAAGAGCAGAAATTAATGTACATGTCTTTGCTTCTCTTGCACAGCATCAACAAAAGAAAAAATGAAACAGGTGAAATCAACATTGCTTTTGGTTGGCAGCAGTTAGATAATTTGGTATTTCAAACATCTATATTGGCTCAAAATTTTGCAGCATCACAGAAAATTGTTGCACTCCTACTAAACACTTTGATCAGACTGGGCTTCTGTTTGCCCACAGTGTCCAACAGTTTTCTTAACTGCTTGTCCAGATCAAGGCCCCTGGGGACCTATGCAAGCTGCAGTAGGACGAATGGCATGGACATCATTTGTGATGACCCTAACTATAAAAATATTCCATTCATCCATCCACCTTCTTCCGATTATCCGGGGCCGGGTCGCGGGGGCAGGAGCCTAAGCAGAGAAGCCCAGACCTCCCTTTCCCCAGCCACCTTCTCCCTCCAGCTTGTCCAGGGGAACACGAGGCATCCCCAGTCCAGCTGAGCGATATAATCTCTCCAGCTTTGGAGATGCTGTCATGCCACGGGGCCTCCTCCCAGTGGGACATGCCCAGAACACATCCTTGTCCAATGCCTGAACCACCTCAAATGGCTCCTTTCGATGTGGAAGAGCAGCGGCTCTGCTCTGAGCCCCTCCTGGATGTCTGAACTTCTCAGCCTATCTCTAAGGGAGAGGCCACCCTTCAGAGGAAGCTCATTTCTGCTGCTTGTATATGTGATCTCGTACTTTCCTTCACTACCCACAGCTCGTGACCATAGGTGAGGGTAGGGACATAATATAAAAACATAAAATATTCGTATTGCGCAGTGTCAGGTTAGGGAGTAGGTGGTAGAGGTAAGACAAGAGAAACCAACAGATCAATTTTGCTTTGATAAATTGTTTGCGTTCATGTCAACATAGTTATGTTAATATTGTTTTCTTAAATGTCATTTTACCAAGAACGATTCAAGTTCCAGATAAACACGACAGAGTTTGAATTCAACAAAAACAATAAAAACATGGAATGAAATATACAGTGAAAGAGTTTTCTCAGCAGCCTTTGGGAAACACCTCTAAAACTTCAGAGGCTTAAGAATCATTTTGTTCTTAAATGTTATTAGCAAAACGAAGCCCCGATCTGCAGTTGGGGCTTATGATCTGATTCAATTAAAGAAATGAAACAATCACCCTTATACTTTAAGCTGTTGGCTACGCGGTAAAGCGGTTTGGATGATGGAGAGACCACACTGCCTCTGGCTAAGATTGTCTCTGACCTGGAAATTCCCCCCTGCCTTCTCTATTTAAAGACAGCATTCAGGTTAGGAGTCACAACAGCTACATTTAAACCATACAGTAAGGCTGTTTGACGGGAGGATATAGCGCTGTAAAGCCCTACACAGTATGGTTGCTCATGTCCACTTACACATGTGTCACCGACTGTTGGCGAAATACATGATCCCTCACTGGTCAGTCATGTAACCTGCAGTGTTGAAGATGATGTGCTGTGCACCCTAAACATCTGATAGTGCTTAGGATATAGGGAGGGAAAAATAAAGGCGGTCTGAACTTACCATTGGATAGTCCGTTATCATCAGAGGAGTGAGGACACGCAAGAAATGTGTTTATTAAGAACAAAAGAGAATAAATGGACTACTGTCGCAGGCTTTCTACAGCTGAGGAAGACTCACAGTTTGAAGGTGTAACTCACAAGCCCTAAGAAAAATAGTCCAGCCTTTCAAATAACCTGCATTGAAGTATTGTAATTCGCATTCGACTTCAGTGAGTGATACGTGATCGCCAGGTGAGCACGAGTAAGCTGGCTCTGACAGAGTGTGAGGGATGCTTTGTAAGTGAAGCTGAGCCACGGGTGGCAGTCAGAGCTGCGTTTACAGGCATTAAGGATGAGAGGCACTTGTCTCGTTCTGTCACTCCCTCATTTCTTTTCCTACCCCCTTCTCTCTCTCTCGCTCTCTGTCTTTTCTTTTTTTCGGTCTTGTGACTGATTTGGCTCATTAAGATCGGGAGAAGGAGAATTAATTATTGTCATTAAATGAAGCGTGTTTCTCCCCCTCTTTCAAGCACTCCAGGGTTAGTGAAGTGTGGACAGCAGTGAGGGAATGAGGAAGGAATAGAAAGTAAAAGGATTGGGGGGGAGGGAGTAGGGAGTAATGGAGACTTATGCAGCAGATGTAAGGAAAAAGAAAAAGGGTTCGAGAAAAGGAAGCGAAAAGGAATGAGACGAGGGAGTTTAAGATGGTGAGAAGAGTGGAAAGGGTGGATATGATTGGATGGAGGCCTCGTGGATGAAGAGAAAGGGACAAAATGGAGAGTGACCAGAAAGCACACATGAGAGTCAGGCATCATAAGATGGAAGGCTAAGGCCGCAGGAAAGGAGAGGAGAGGAAAGGGGACAGATACAGAGAGGCGGAGCCTGAGCAGGATTTCATCTTTTTTTCTTTTGGCTGGGCTGCATGCTAATACGCTGGAGCGTATTGTTCAGCTCAGGGAGCTGAAAAAATGTATAATCCAGGTCAGGCAGGGATGGAGAAGGACGGGGAGGGGGGAGGGGAAGAGTGGGAGGAAGGGAAAAGTGCAACAGAAAGACTAGAGCAGAAAAAAAATACAAGAGGAGGTCAGAAAACCCGAACCCACGAATGCAGAGAGGCAACAGGAATATCACGCAGGAGACGCTAGTCACCTCGGTAATTAACGGTGCAGCTGCTGCTGTTTCTGTAATCGCTGAAATAAACAGGGAAGTGAGACAAAAGCATGAAAGAACAGCAGGCGAAGTTTAGTTTGTGCTCGCTCTCCTGTCACCTGCAAAAATTACATTCAGATTTTTACACGAGAAGCCTCCAGCGGCTGCTGCACTGCCTTTGTGTGTGTGTGTGTTTGTGTTAAAGCTAATATTATTGACTGTTGAGGAGGAAGCTTGAATGCACAATGCCTAAGGGCAAAGCCTCTCAAGAACATCCCCTGCAATTCAAGTGACCTGCTTTCCTGATGCTGGCTCGTTCCCCATTACCCAGAGTGGCATTTCATTTAGCCTGTGTCATTCATCTTTGCTTTTCCAGATGGGATAGGGACTCTTGTGTTGCTGACACCTCTCCCCTCTGTTTTTTGTTTTTATCTTGGGGATGTTTTCTTTTTAATTTCCCTATCGCTGCCTTCCTCTTTGTCTTGCTTTACGTTTGTTTGCTCATCAAATGTGGCCTTTCTCTCTCCGTCTATTTTTAAAAATCACGAGCTTCATATATTTAAGCAGTTTTCCATGCATGGAAGCTATTTGCCACACAGAGTAGAAACACACAGCTTAGGGCGCACGTACGCAGCCAAATTCGTTACACCACAGTCGTGCACCTGGGAGGGAATGCTATTTGAGGTGAGGTTCTATTGAGTGCTGCAGTTAGCATGACTCAGCCGACAAATATCCCTGAGCGATAATCTCTGCTGCCCTTAAAGTGTTTGTGCTTCAAGACCAACTAATGCTGACAACCACATACATTCAGATGGAATTTATTAAGTTGACACACTTGCTCTAACAGAGTGTACATCAGCAATAGGCAATGGTGAGAATGTGTTCATATTGAAATAGACGAGAAGATAACAAAATGATTTTATTGGAGAAATTTAGTTGGGAGTTGCCAGGATCAGAACAGCAGTGCCAGCAGTTGAAAGTTGGGGTATGCTGTTACGTGTAAGGTACAGGTGTGCGCAGCGATAGCGATTTGTCTCTATTCTTATGTTATTTGGCTCTATTCAAGGAAGGGTTGCGAAGCGCATCTGTAACCGGAAGGTCGCCGGTTCGATCTGTCCTGGTCGTTGTGTCCTTGGGCAAGACACTTTACCCTACTGCCTACTGGTGATGGCCAGAGGGGCCGATGGTGCGATATGGCAGCCTCGCTTCTGTCAGTCTGCCCCAGGGCAGCTGTGGCTACAATGTAGCTGCCTTCACCAGTGTGTGAATGCAAGAGTGAAGGAATAGTGGCATTGTAAAGTGCTTTGGGTGCCTTGAAAAGCGCTATATAAATCCAATCTGTTATTATAAAAGCAAGATTTAGATTTTGCACACTAACAAACTGAATACAAGCATTCTGGGATGCACCAGAGCTGGATAAAATCAGACAGACAGATTAATGAAAGTGGTATTGCCTAGTTCTTCTATCTCCACCACTGAATATCTTAAAAACTGGAAAGATTGCCTTGAGATTTTGTGCAGATGTTTATGGCCGCTTTAATGATGAGCTGTAATACTGTTGCTGATCATCTTCATGTACAGCTATTATCAGTTCAGGATTTTAATTTATCTGCTGCTTTCCAGAAAGCTATTGTGGTTGCAGGTTGGGCTCAGGGCTAATTAGCCATTGTTGCCATGCTAACACTAAAGAGAGTTCAGAGACTGTCCTCCCCCAGAAAGCAGCTTAATACATTGTTTTGTGCGAGCTGTAATTATGATGTGTCCGTTTTAATGTTAAACAGCCCTTCAAAAACTGTCTAAGTGCTGCATGTACAATACATGTAAATGAACTACATGAACCTTTAAAATTAAACTTATTCTGTTCAACGGATGCAATTAAACTCAAACTCAAACCTTTTTCTGACCCTAATCAAGATATTTTTGTGCCTGATGGAAAGAAAACAGCGAATGCGGTTCAGGTGTCCCGTATGGGGTCAGGTGTGTGTGTGCGTCACAGTCTCCACCCTACCTTTTGTTTCAGGAACGATAACAGGGGGTGTTATCACGACTGACGTCGGTTTAGTTCGTGGAGGTCGTTGTAACATTGTAAAACTGGTCATGCTAATTATTATGTTTTACTTAAGAGAAGTACTTACACTCACCAGATGTTTCATTAGGTATACCTATCTGTTCAACTCGTTAAATCTCATATCTAATGAGCCAATCACATTTCACCAACTCAGTGAATTTAGGCATGTAGATATGGTCAGGTTGGCCTTTTGACGTTTAAACCAAGCATCAAAATGGGGAACAAAGGTGATTTAAGTAACTTTAAATATAGTACGGTTGTTGGTGCCAGACAGTTTGGTATTTCAGACACTTCAGGTCTGCTGGGATTTTCCCACCAAGCCGTCTCACCAGTGAAGGGCCTGAAACAGAGAAAATGTCCTGTGTGTGTCAGTTCTCTGGGTGAAAACACCTTGTTGATGCCAGAGGTCAGAGGAGAAGGGCCAGACTGCTTTGAGCTGCAAACAATAGTAACTCAGATAACCACACTTTACAACGAAGGCATGCAGAAGAGCAGGTGGTGATGGTGTAATGGTGTGGGAGATCTTTTCTTGGCACACTGTTGGCCCCTTTGTAGCAGTGGAGCATCATTTCATTCCCTTTATGATCACAGTGTACCCATCTTCTGATGGCTGCTTCCAGCAGGATAACACGTCATGTCACCGAAGCTCAGATCCTCTCAAACTGGTTTCTTTAACGTGGCGATCAGTTCGCTATACTCAGACGGCCTCCACAGTCACCAGAGCTCAATATAACAGAGCAGCTTTGGGATGTAGTGAAGCAGGAGATTGACATCATGGATGTGATGCTGTCATGTCAATAAAATCTCTGAGGAATGTTTCCAGCACCTCGATGAATCTATGCTGCAAATAATTAAGACAGTTCTGAAGGCAAAACCCAGTGCTAGCAAAGATGTAGCCGCTGAGTGTATAAACACAAGCAGAAATCATTGCAGTGCCTCTAACTGACAGAAGGTCGCTAGTCAAATCTAGTCCATTAGGGTTATTCACTCAATACCAGGATAGATCGATGGAAAGAGCAAAACGAGGGGGAAATACTGATTTCTGCAACATTTCGTCATTTGCTGTGATGACATTAATAGGTTTCTTTACTGTATTTTTATGATCTGAAAGTACAGGATGTAATAGTACTTTTAACCTCCAACCAATCACACAAGTTTTAGTAGAAGGCACAAACCCAAAAGCAGTTTCACCGACTAAAGAAACCTTTGACCATGGATCACTCAGGCAGGTCTTGCCCAGGGGTCTGTATGGGCAGCTGCTACAAAGTTTGAAAGAGAGCTTCCTCTTTTTAAGATCTGACATATAATTTGGCCTGAGTGGGGTACACGAATACACCAGCAGTTAGACTAAAACTGCTTTATCTACTGTATGCCTGAGGCAGTCCATCATTGTCTACTGCAGAAGACATATCATTTTATACACCATTACACAGCAATAAATGGTAAACCATTATTTTCTGGCAACAGCAATCCAGTTGAATTTTATATTTTGTGTACTCATCTGAGATATTATCCTGCAACACTGAAGCAGAGTGCACCATCTCACATTTGTAGTTGTCTCAGCCATTATTCTGCAGTCAATGCCACTAAAGATCCAAGTTTTCAGGCAAAACTTACTTCACACTTCAAACCTTGAGTCAGCAATGAGCAGGGAAAGTCAATATTTATTTCTCACCTTCAGACTCTCCTCTCCGTCTCCCATATCTGTCTGTTAGTTCATTCATCTCTTTAGTTATGTAAATAAAAGAAGAAGAAGAAAACAAGACAGCGGTTTCACTGTGTGCCATTGACTTTTTATAATAAAACACTGCGGTTCTGCAGACAGTCACCACAGGTGTCTCTGGAACCAGTGCAATCTAGAGATAGAGATGTAACCACACAAAGCGGAAAGGGAGAGACGGGAAGAGATGGGGAGACAAAATTGAGTAGAGAAACCAGAGGGAAAAAATAATGACACCAAGCCGAAGAGGGAGGGAGGTGAAAACAAACAACGAGAGCAAAGATCAAGAGAGAAGAAAGATGGCAGCGAGCTAGAGAGAAGAGTTTGTGCTTTAGCGGCTCTGGGGCTTTGTTTGCTACGTAGATGCTCATATATGCCAAAGGTGCGCTCAAAGTCATGCTAATAGGTGGAGCGTATGCGAAGATGAAACAGCGGGAGAACAAACACTCGTAGCTTTAGCACGCCTTGTGCCAACATCTGTGAGAGAGCTGGGACTTTGGTATGAATGCAAATTATCGCTGCTGTCCTCTCTGCAGTCTCCCTGTGCAGAAATAGAGTGGGATAGTGTGAAGTGTCTCAATATTCTGTGAAAATAGCATGCATTATACCTACCAGAGAAGGACACACTTGCACGCTTTACACCATCTGCACCCAGAAACAAGCTTCATGTGCTACACACTGGCTCACAAACCGTCCTCCACGTACACAAGAGCTCATAAAATTAATGTTTCCACACACACACACACATGTGCGCACACTCCAGGGTGGAACTTAATGGAGTGTGATTTGGTCTGAAGTCTCGGCGTTGGGTCCCTCATCTGCATGCAGGCGGTATTCGCCAACGTTCCACGACCCATGATAATAATAATAAATCCAGACTGAGGAATTGGCACACCTAATCTGACAGGCCTTTATGGATCGTCTCATTCATGTCGGACCGGCGTCACACTGTATTATGGTTCTGTAACTCTTTCATATACCCTGCACATCACCAATTGTTGAAAACTAAAGATTAATGATTTGAGGGAACATTATTTCGGAAAATTGTATAAATCATCTTTGACACATAGAGATCACATAGTGAGATTGGGGGCAGTGGGGAAAGAGTCGATAGCGAACAAAATGAAACACCGGCAACGCACAAAGCCAAAGATTTGATGCGAGCGCTCGCATTATTGGATCAAACCAAATCTTTAGAGAGGCTGGTGTTTTGTTTGACTTCACATAATAAGTGGAATAATTTGCTCTTTGATGAAAGTCTGTCTGGACCGAACGCGCTGAATTAAAAAAAAATCTCTTAATAGAAAAGGCACTCTTCAAAGTTAATGATCTCCCCGATACCACATCTGCATGAAAGCTACACAATAGTGCAAATGATAGTGTGTGTATTAGGCTTATATATTTATAACCTGGTCAGCACCTTGAGTCTCTTGTTTTTCTGCCATCCTGTTGGAGATTTGCTGCTGTACGTGGGGTCATTGTCCTCAAGGTTTAGCTGTCAGATGTCATATTTGACTCTGGAATAATTTGGTATGAAGAAGAATTCATGGCCGAATCGATGAGTACAAGGTGCCCAGGTGGCTGTAAAATGGACCAAAATGATCACCGCTCCAACACTGAGCTTGAGGTGCTTCAGCCTTTAGCCTGCATTTACACCTTGTTTATGACAGTCATATGACCCCCCTATGTGCAAGCAGTTTGGCGACAGTGGGAAGGACAATTCCTGGGAAGATTTGCCTCTCACCATAATAACAATAATAATAATGGATTGCATTTATATAGCGCTTTTCAAGGCACCCAAAGCGCTTTACAATGCCACTATTCATTCACTCTCGCATTCACACACTGGTGGAGGCAGCTACAGTTGTAGCCACAGACTGACAGAAGTGAGGTTGCCATATCGCGCCATCGGCCCCTCTGGCCAACACCAGTAGGTGGTAGGGTAAAGTGTCTTGCCCAAGGACACAACAACCAGGACAGAGAGCCCGGGAATCAAACCGGTGACCTTCCGGTTACAGATACGCTTCCCAACCCCCTGAGCCACGGTCGCCCATGGCTGCTACCTAACCTCGTAATTGCAATGGAAGCAGTAAAGCATGTACAGTCCGCCTTTTGTGTTGTGGTTTGGTTTTTCTTAAATGCATGTATGTCATTTATCTGAGTTTCTATTTACATAATTTTAAGAAATAGATGAAAAAAATATGGAAAACGATGTGCATTCAAAGTGCATTTTTAGGCCTGCTCCATAAGTTTTATTAGTGTTATTATTTTGCAGACATATTCAGCATTAACATTTGGGGATCCATAAGCCATTAATTTTCATGATGTCATTAAAAAAAAGAATCGAGTTCAAGTGGCATCCTGTTTTTCTCTAACCGCTGTTGCTGTTGCATATTAGCGATGCATAAACATCATTTCTTAGAGACAGAGTTGAACACCCGCTCCCCAGCTTTCACTTATACAACGCACGAGCCAAATGCTGTGAGATTTAATGTCACACCTGGGTGCTGTGTTAGATAATAGTGTGTGCGGGTAATGAGATATGAAACATCTTTCTATATGTACGCCTTGTCGCAGTTAACGCTCAGTGTACTTTTTTTTTCTGGCCATTGACTCGGTATATTCATGCCAGTTACAGTGGAAAATACACTGTAACGTAGAAAAGGAATTGAGTTTCTGTGCTTAATCTATCCTCGTTTTCATCATCGGCTTCATCGTTATCTGCAGTCCCTCCTCTTTAAAGTTGCCGACCCGCAGGACAAGCTTCGACCTTGGAGCGACAGCCGCGGCTGTCTCCGATGTCTCCGGGTCTGGTTGGTAACAAAGTCCCTCTCCGACAGATCCACGGCTTAATGAACTTCACACAGATGCTAAGGGGACGAAGAGCCTCCCAGTAGCCCCTCTCCAATCTCCGCCTCATCTCCCAGTCCTCCCTGTTCGAGCCGTCTTCTAGCATTTCTCTCCCTCTGTCTTTGTCTCATTCTCGACTGGAGCTGGTTGTCATTTTGATTATAAATGACTTCCATTACCCGTTTCCTTCCTTTCTCTTTGCACAACTTTCCCCGAGAACCGTCTTCTTTCTTCTTGTCAGGGGTGTTAGGGAAGACGGGACAGTTCTCTACACATATCCATGTGTGCGCTGTCACGGCACGCATGCTGTAATGAAGACTTTCCCCGCCCCATCTTTGTATTCTGAAGAGAAAAGGTAAATATTAAAAGGCTTTTGTAGTGCCGCAAGTCTGCGAAGAACAAAGTCATTTATCTTCTAACATCGTCCCTCTCTCCACCAGCAGCCAAAACATGGAGCGAGCGAGCGTTTCCATTCGCCTCGCCTCGTCTCCCCCCGCAGCAAAAATAGCTCAACTTCTCCTATCTCCCGTGAAGAGGGAGGGCTATAAAAACGTTTGTTGTTGGAATTTTTCCCACACACTAAAGCACAAAATGGATTCATCTCCTTTTAGCACAGGGGAGCGGGGGAAAAAACAAAAAAGCAAATAAACAAACAGACACAGAAGAGTAGGCCAACCAAAAAGAAAGGAGGAGAAAAAAGGAAAGAAAAAACAGGAGCATGACAAATGGTTCTTCTGAAAGCTGCATAATTCTCCCGTTCCTCTTTGCCTGGGAGCATTAGAGCTATTATGTCACTCAAATAAAACATCTTCCAGCGCCTTGACCCTTGTTCATAATGGACTCGATATGCCGACGGTGATATAAATAATGGGGCGACGGCTATGGGCTCAAGAAGTCTATAAGAAGAGGTGTAAGTACATTACCTCTGCGTGTGCGTTTTTTTCCCAGCTGCCATACGTGATAATCATTCGCCCGTTTTTCAAAGGGAAAACGTGCATCTTTAAAGTCAGCACATTTGCCTCGAGGTCTAATTTGTGATTCAGTTCAGCTGAATGACTCAGAAAACAAAACCCATGTTGGCATTTTCAAAGAAACCCTCACAGTGTTCTGACGTTTTCTCAGGCCATTTCGATTGTATTTACTGACCCTTGATGGCCACTCATCACACACCGGGCAAAACGTACCTCTGCAAAACCAATGTGACACAGCGGGTCCCACGCTGTGCTAATTAATATCCTCCTGCTCTCGTGCTGTTTTGGATACGCTGCAGAGCGCACTAGCTGAGAAAGAGTGCCAGAGACATGAAGTGTTGGTTTATTGAAAAAGGGATTCCAAGTCTCTTTGCTGTCAACAGGGGTTGGAGCCCGTGTTCCTCCTCTTATCTCGCCTCCTCTGTCTCTAGTGCTCTATTTGCATTCGGGTGTGCGACTTTTGTGCACAATGCATGCGAGTACACAGGCGTGTCTCCCTGCGTGTGCCTTCCGTGTGTACGTATCCCTATGTACAGGCACAGATGGACCTGGGATTCACCATCCATTCCTTTCCAGGGTGTTTGCATGGTGCCTGCCCACCACAGATGGTCTTAATCATCGGCCATTTTGAGCGTGACGTGGCACTGAGAGCGTGGGTACGCGGGAAATCGGAGAGCGAGCGGATGGACAGAAGTCGTGGCAAGAGTTATATAGAGGACAAAATGGCACATGGCACAACTGATGAAGTGTCAGTTACTCTGTTACTTTTTTTTTTGATAGATTAGACAGTAGGACGGGATGAGACTGTTTACACAATTGACCATTGAACCAGTGAGTAGTTGGCTGGCCTTCAAAGAGAAGATGAGACCTCTTCTCTTGAGGCACAAAGTCTGCCAGCTTGCAGCTCTTAAGACCACACTAGCTGCCAGGAAAAGCCATCGTTTGTCCTGCACACTGTGCGAATCGCAGAAGTGACAAATTAAAGGAAAACACGAACCCTTGATATCCATGGTGAGATGATCGAGCAGCTCTGTGAGCGCCGTTTGGGTTCACTTGCTCTCTTAAAGTAAAGGTTTGCTGCGTATCCTCACCGTGCTGTACTGAGCGATCAACAGTCATAGGATCTCAGCACCATTAAGCACCTTTGGGAAATATTGGACAGACGCATTAGGCAGTGCTCTCCAGTTATTCACAATACCCTGTATAAGAAGAATCATATCCCTCAAATTAAGTTATACGGTGATCTGGGATTCTTTTTTATGAAACAGTTGCAGTCTCATGTCAATGTCAGTGTAGTGAGAATGACTTGAAAAGGGGACAGACAGAGATTACTTTCAAAGGAATGAAAAGCACTTGGCTTCAGAGATGTTTGGTCGGCGTCTTTATTACAGAGTGAACTATTTAAAGAGCTTTTTTTAAAAGACATTCATAGGTCCCGTAGGATAATGCTATTAGATACAATGTACAGCTATAGTAGTGGATGTGGTCTAATGTTACTACCATTACTACTCTTGGATTTTATGATGTCATTTAAAGGGGATATCGTATATATGCTGGTAAGTGGGGCCAATAAAAGGGAAGCTGGTATAAAGAGGCGTGGCCTTAAAGTGAAAGGCGTTTAAACTGTTTATTTCGTACCGAGGGCCGTCCCCACGGAGCAGCATGAGATAAGCGAGGATAATTTTGAAGTGTAAAACATGCACAGCTGCTCTAGCAAAGTAGCTGCATATGAATAAGAGATGCACTTTAATGATACGGGAACTTTTCCACTTTAAAACTGGAATTTTGTGGTTTTTTTACCACCATCTAGTCCAAAATTTGAGAACGCTTTTAAAAATAAATATCATTGTTTATGACTCATGTTGGAAGAGTCGTGCACAACATTTGTACAGTTGCACAACAGCGTGATTTAGATCCAGGTTATGGTAAATGCTCAGTAGCGCACAGTGCGAAATAATTATCGCCAACACTGTGGAGCTGACCAAGGTGCTGAAATTTCATATGCAGTTCTCTGCAACATAGTTGGACTTTAATGCTGGACATTAAAGATCCCACAAAAGCGATGAGGGCGGTGGTTGTTTAAACTGTCGGTGAAAAACAAGGTCCAGGATTTTATGGATGCTTGAAAACTGTTGTTCAGTTCCACGGAACAATTGGAATTGTGCATATGACACATTTTGGTAGCGACTTCAACACGTCCAAGAAAAGTAACAAGTTTGCTACATAATATGCGTTTTCCCTCTAGAAAATGTAATGACAGCGTGTTAAATCTTTGTGCTCTATTTTAATCCATCTGTTATATTTTCCGAAGCCCCGTCAGAGTCGGCGTGAGTGAATCTAACGCTAGAAAAATTTGCTGTCAGGAAAAAAGTGCAGAAAAGGAAGCTGTCGGAGTCACCTGGCATCATTTTACAGAGCAAATGGTCGCGCTGAAAATGTCAAACAGGTGCCAAAAGCAAACTCTTTTTGTTTGTAGATTCAACGCATCTCAATTTTTGCAGATTAATAAAACATGCACTGCTGTTGCCCTTTTGCCCTGAAATCCCCTCACAGCTTTCCTATACAATAACCCTTACAATTTTACTCGGCATTCTTCCAATCCACCTTTTTTTTCCTTGCAAACCATGCACTTAATTTTAACTGTCTTTTCTGTCCGCTCGCATTCAGCAGTATTCTACTATGTGGAGCAAGAGAGGGACATAGACCGTGGGTCTTAAATTATCCCTGCTCTACATTGGCTCTGAAGCCTCCGAAGCAATGTGGGTGGACTGATTTTATGAGTGCAATGATGGTTTGACGTGGCGTAATCCTCTTTCGCTGATCTCCTCTCGTCCATCTGCTCCATCTTCATCCCTCTTTTCTCTCCTCCCTCAACATTTCATCTCTGCGTTCAGATGCACACGCATGTAGATACTCTAACATAAGCGTGTGCGTACACATGCACACACACCCTGCATATGCACAGCATTCAGCAGATTACATTTGGATGTTTTCTGTCGTCCCGGGGCAGCTCTGCGAAGTAATCGTAGGTCAGCAGAGCAAATTTCCATCCGTCTCATACTCCATTGGCACCCTTGTGTTTTCTGATGTTTCTGCTCCATCACTGTCACTCCAGTGAAATTGGTAAAATAAAACTAAGTGTTTCTATCTGATGAGTCTCTGCACTCATGTGCCTCTATTTTTTTTGGCCAGAGATTGTATCACTTTTTACCTTTTTTTTTTAGATAATCCTATCCACTGCTAAACAACACAAACAGTCTCAGAAGAAGCCACTTGCACTGGCAACATGTAATTTGCCTGACAAGTAGAACACTTGGTTTTCTGGTATATTTCTGGTGGCGTGGCAGGGACTTTCTTCCTAAAAGACAGCCAAGAAAAACCTCTTTCACCCTGCTTAAAACAGTCTCAGAGCCCCTTGTTGTAATTTGATGTGTTTAAAAGAGACAAATATAAACCGAGGGCAACATTTCCATAATGCAAGGCTTATCATTTTAACAGAAATTACATTTTAAGAATGACACGTTCTTTTAAGTTTTCATTTGCTATCACTCGAGAGATTGCTTTTTCGTGTACGCACAGATATGTACATTCATGAAAGTTAATATTTCATGCGTCACTTCTGCTACTTGATTTCTTCTGACTTGGCTGGGAGTCTGCATTTGGTGGCAGGGAATACTCTGATTCCTTTTTTTCACATGCACGAGTTTGCATTGAAATTCTGAATTTCACACACTACCTCCACTTACTCACCTTTGATGATTCCTTTGGCAATTTTCCCCATTGTCTCTCACCTCCCCCCTTAATCTTTTTTCCTTTCTCATAGCTTTTATCTTCCCTCAGTTTCTCTTTATCTTTCTTTCTCTTAGCCTCCCTTCTCATCATTCTTACCCCCACCCACCTCATCTTCTCCTCTCCTTTTCCCTCACTCTCTCCTTGCCATAGCAGTGGGTGTACTAAGCAGGGATTAGGCGTGATTGAAGTGCTGACGTGAGAGTTCTTCCGCCGGGGCCTCTTATCCTCTGCAGTTCCCCAGAGAGACCTCTCATTGCTAGGCTTCAGTAGCAGGTTGGGTTTGGCCTCTCCAAGGACTCCCCATGGAAATAGCCTCTCTTCATGCCTCCGTGCTTTATCCCCAGAAGCCTTAGTGCCTTTTCCTGATAGATGTGTGGCTTGGCCCTGATAGAGCTCTCTGCCTGCCCGACTCGAGCTTCTAATTTATTTATTTATTTCTCTCTCTCTCTTTTTATTTATTTTTTAAAGAGAGAGAGGAGGACTACTCGGAAGACTTGTCTTCCTGTCCTTCCCCGTCCTTTTTCCCCTGTGCCTGCTTTGCTTCACGGTTTACATGGAGCCACATGAGTGACAGTTGCCGAACTTACTCAAAAGACCCACTAGTTGAGTTTTCATGGAGGTGCCCAGCTTACCCAGCTCATCGTACCATTTCAAGATCAAGCTTGAGAGGTCAGAGTGTTTTGCTTTAATGTGGCATATGCCCACAACACTGTGATAGTAGCAGAAGTAAATTCATAATGTGGAGCAAGCAGATGCCAGAGAGTCGCGGTTGGGTGAGAGGTTGTGCGGTTGCTGGGGTGGGTGTTATGCCAGTCACTTCCCACGACCTAAATCTTCATTACATTGTCATTCGTCTTCCATCTGCTGCTGTGCTGATGGTGATTAACACATAAAAGAGTGTGAGATGTGTGATATGGCATACACTCAGCATATTGTGTGTGCTTTACCCCCCACCCCCCAAACCTGACTTGGATTCTGCAAGAGCGCTAGCCTTTGAAGTTGAGCTGTAGAGAAGAAGAGAGGGGAGCGGGCGGAAAAAAGACTCCTATATTCAGAATGTAGCGTTGCCCTCAGGGGCGGACGGGAATATTCATGGCGCCACTTGTTTCAAGTTTGTTGATTTAGCCAGTATTTGATTTCCCCTCTTTGCTTTTTCTTTTCTTGGCAGTGTTTTTACACTGCTCGTGTTTGCTCAAGAAAACGCTGTGATTACCTCTTTAGCCCAGAGTAAGACCCTCATCATCATTTTTCGCATAGCAATCTGTGGCAATTGCAAAGCTCCGCTTTTGACCTTTTACGCCATCAGCTCGTGTCCTGTTGGGCCACCGCGTTTAGAGGCGATGGTTACTGCGCTTTTTGAAATCACGGTGAGCAAGTCACAGTATTACTTTTGACTCTTTGCTGTGATTGACGAGAAGGAAAGGCAGAGCCTAATGTGAGCACGAGCATACGTAAACTGAAATGCTTTGCAGCCAGGCAACTCAAGTTTGAGATGATGGATTTATCCCAGCAGCAACACTCCCCACAAATATGCTACATATAAACCTGTGGAGTGATTAGTTAAATATTCCCCCTGAGCTTGCAGGTGAATCCAATATAAGAGCTAAATAATGGGCTAATTTCAGCCTGGTGTTCATCTATTATATGTTCACTGTTTGGCTTTTGGGGCTTCGTGGTAAGGCTGAGAATTTTTTCTTTCTGGCATCCAGGTTGAAGTTTAAAGAGGCTGCTAATGACATCGCAGCACACTGACTTGGACACAGTGTGTCTTTTATCCTGTCTTCCTCCCGTCAACACCAACCAATCACAGCAGATGGCCCCGCCCCTCCCTGAGCCTGGTTCTGCTGGAGGTTTCTTCCTGTTAAAAGGGAGTTTTTCCTTCCCACTGTCCCCAAGTGTTTACTCAAAGGAGGTCATTTGATTGTTGGGGTTTTTTCAGTCTTATCGTATCTCACTGAATTGAACTGAACTGAATAACCTATGCCCATCCAACACCGTGCACGCACTTCCTGTAGCAGGAAATTGAGGCTCCTCTCCTCGCTGCTGTGGACTGTCTTGGCACATTAACTGTTTGAAGAGTGTGCAAGAAATCCTGCTCTTTTTGCAGAAACACCTTGGAAAAGAAACACAGCAAAAGAACTGTCAAACAGCTCACTGTTCTCTCCCGATGTTCTTTCAGAAATAAAACTTTAAAGGAAAGAATCACTGTTTTTTTCTCCTTTTTTCCCCCAAAATACTGCTGAGAGGAAAAAAGGCTGCTCACAGGCAGCGTTTCTCCAACTTGCATTGTGGTTGGGGGTCAATTGTATGTCCACAAATGAGTAGGTGAGCTGCAGTGACACTGCAGGAATGCATCTGTCTCTGAGAGTTATTTATCGGTTGCTTTGCTGCTCCCTGAGTCAACGAAGACTCAAAGGACAATTTGGACTTTTTTGTGAAGAAGGAAAAAAAGGACTGGTTGAGCACTATGTTTGAAAATAGGTGCCCACATGCACACGTGTAAAAACTGCTTGTTTACTACGTGGAATCGTCGATGTTACACAGATCCATAGGGATGGATTGACTATGCATCCAGCATGATGTGACTGCTGGATGAACCTCCACTCTATACTAAAGCGGGCATCAGCTAAATGCTACATCATAGACCGGAACCACACTAATCGCTGCATTGTGTAGCTGTGTGGCCGACTTCTAAACGCCCTTTCCCTTCTCCTTCTCACTCTCCTTGCTGTTGATTCTCAGGGCAGCCGGGAACGTATGGCACTTATTACAAGTTAATGGATCATAAATTGAAACTGAAAGTTCTATAAAAGAGCTCCAATTCTATGCGCATGTACTCACAAACACTCACACACACACACTGCTAACGCTGAGACTTCTTCCAAAGAATCTGACCTCAGTCTTACTCATTTGTTATGCCCAGCCGATGCCTGGTTTGAGGTCATCGTTTATGAATTACCAGCCTAAATTTACAGTCTAATAGCTTTTGGAGCATTTATGCGGTGCTCTGCCCTTCATGTCCTCTACAGGGAAGTGCTAAAATAGGCGTCAACCTCTGGAGATTTTACTTAATGGACTGTTTCAGTTACTCCTTGCTGGTGATGTCATCTGGTTGTGGTCTGTGAGCATGTCGTGGTTGATATGTGTTTATGGATGCACATGGAGTGGCACAGTGCGGCAGCGGTCCCGATTTGCGGTCGGCGCTGTCGTGAGGATTTGATTTGAGTCTGGTGAAATGGGAAAAAGGGTTTAATGTTGAGGTTTGATGTGGATGACTATATCAGCTAATGGTGAATGACTGAGTTCATTGATCTTTACCTCTCAGCCATGAAAGATTGATGGGCGAGTGTGTGGCGTGGACACCCAACTTTTTGAGTGTGATAATTCGAGAACGAGGCAATGTAGGATTTTCAAATTGATACCATACCTGCACCTACTAAACATCCACTAAAAATCTCTGACCTTGACCTCAGAAGCTACATCAGGTCATTTACTAATTGGAAGGTTGGGGTTTGATCCCTGTTCAAACTACAGTTTTCATGCCAAATATCTTTGGGAAAGACACCCCAAGTTACTCTCTGGTGCATTCGTCAGAGTGTGTGTGAATATATATAATATATATTAAATAAAAAATAGCTAATAGATAGGAAAAAGGGATTGCATGAATGTGTGTAAATGGGTGAATGAGGCAAAGATGTATTAAGCCGTTTGAGTGCTCAGTTAGAGCTGAAAATATAGACGAACCAGTCCATTTAGTGGAAACCAGTCCATTTAGTGCTGTTGGACTGTCGTTGTTGTCGGTGGAGAAGTCGCACACCTCCACAAACATATCCACAGCCAGACGTTGCTTTTGTTTGAAAATGTTAAAATATTTAAATATGCATTTAAAATATGCAAATATATTTTCACATGGTTTATCTCCGTGCAGTTCAAGAGGAAGTTCACGCTGAAGCAGCTAGCCCATTCGTAGCTCCGATGGAAAGGCCACAATTCTCTGGATCATCAGCTACATCACATTAAATGTGTCTCTGTAAATAATTGCAAATCACCAGCGGTCATCATGATGGTTCAGTGGTGTGTGGTGTTTACAACATGTCCGATTAGATGGGTTCTTTTGGTTCCTCCAGCTGTGTCATTAGATACGTGATTTGAACGCTGCTTTCATCTTCAGTGACATCCAGTGAGGCACGCAAGGGTTCCCTATGATTCGCTCAAGTATATAACCGAAGTATAGCTGAAGGAGTAACAAACTGATGACCAAGCAAGTGGACAAATGAGTGAACACACTGAGACGAGTACTGTGGTTTTGACTGAGATACATCATGTGCTGGTGAAGCATAGCCACCGAACAAACTGCTGAAAGAATCTGAACGAAGATTTTACATCAACAGAAACGTTGAAATAAATCAACCGTGTCCAAAATATTTTGCTCATCACTACTCCTCTTCTCCCCAGTGCTCATTAATGTTTCAGATATGGCACATGGATGTTCAGCGTTCGACAAAGTACATAAGAACACGCAGATGCGCAAATGTCCAATAAAAATGAACCACGAGGACTCGTGTTCATCTAATGGCGATTTCATGAGCTCATTGGAATACTTTAAATTCCCCCAATGAGATTAAGAAACCAAAAAAAGCATTGCACCCCTCCTGTTCCTTTTTTTATTTTATTTTACCCTCCTCCTTGGCCGACATCCTCAGCGTAAATTAGCTTCTTGACACGAGCTCTCTCACATAATTCCACAGACATTTAAATAAATTGTCATAGCCATCACCATCATCATCATTTCCATCGCTACCCACTCACCCAAATAATGGAAGTGTGTAAAATGTGTGTGTGTGCACGTGGATGTCTTTATTTGTTCTATTTTCTCTCACCACATGGCCATTGTGGTACAATAGTCAATTAACAATCTGTGAAGTGGAGGAAGCCGTAGCATAATAAAGCTAGAAACCACTTAGGTGGATACGACACTAAAGCTAGCTCATATTCTTTCTGGACTATCAATTCAGTGAGCGCGCATCACTCTTAGCTCGCTAAGTACCACCTCACATACGCGCACCATTGTACTAAACCCAGCTGTACTCAAGCCTCTCATCCATCTGGGTTAGCCTGTGATCGAGGAAAAGAGTCACACTCACCACCAGCTCTAACTGGTCAAACACAGATGCGCGCGCTCGTGACAATTCCAGAAATAGACATGTGGAGTGATAGCCTGCAGATTGGAGCTGACCAGTCTACCATACAGCCAGCTGTCCCACAGGAATTGGCATTTACTTAGACTGGTGCACACACATAAACATACACTTGTGTTTGCACGAGTCACGTGAGTTTCAAGTCTTATGATGACTGCTTGTTCTGGATTGGTGTTGAAACAATAATAATAATAATGGATTATTATTGGATGCCATATCGCACCATTGGCCCCTCTGGCCAACACCAGTAGGCACGGTAGGGTAAAGTGTCTTGCAACGACCAGGACAGAGAGCCCAGGGATCGAACCGGCGACCTTTCGGTTACAGATACGCTTCTCAACCCCCTGAGCCACGGTCGCTTTGGGATTATATTGAATCCCAAAAGTAAATAATATATAAATAAAGTTATTAGAGCTCTCCTCATCGTAGAACTCTTTTGAAATGTTTTTATTAAGAAGTAGAAGCTAAAGAGTATCAAAACTGAAACAGTATTTAAGCCTCTGGTTTTCTATATGTGCTAATAGTAAGGCTTAAATTAATTGTAATGACAAGTAGTTGAATTTATGTCTTTAATGATGAATAGAAACTACACTTGCACTTGTCTTTTTTAATCATTTGCACTGGACACTAGGGGTGGGGGAAAAATCGATACTGTGTAGCATCGTGATATTTTGTTTGCTAATAATGTATGGATACAGGGACAGCAGAAATCGATATTTTGTTACAAAAAGGTTTTTGTGCTCTGACTTCAGAGCATGTTGATCCTTTTTCTGAGCAAGAATCCTGACATTCCTTCACTGTCCAAATGTGTTTAACTTGTTTTTGGCAGCAATAAACATGACAGTTTACTTATTTTAATTTAAGACATGTTTTATTTTAATTAAGTTTAAAACTTTTTTATTTAATGTAAAATTATATTTTGTTTTAATTTACTTTCAAATTCTTCAGTTGCTGAAGGGGCTGCATAGTTTTCATAAACTGCATAGTTCAGAATAGCTATAATTGTACCAGATGGTTGATTCAGTTAAGTTGGACTAGACTGTAATACAAACCGTTCAGTTTGTCAACAATCAAACTGAAATGAGAGAAAGACTGAGTGTGAGACTTTGATATTAGAGAAAATGAATATTGATAAAGTTTACCTTTATGTACAGAATCTGAATATCGCAAAATATTTTAAAAAATTGCAATAATATCGTATCGTGGGATGTATGGTGATTCCCACCTCTACTGGACACTACACAAAGTTATTTCAAATGTGATATTAAGAATAGTAAATGGACATAGTGCTTTTCTACTTTAAGCACCTTAAAGCACTTTTTACTACAAGTCTCATTGTAGTCTCAGGATAAAGAAGGCTTGAATGTTTTGTTGTCGTTAGTTAAAAAACCTGACAGTTTTAAATGACACTCGTGCTTTTTCTAACAGAGCTAGCCGACTGTGCAGCTGGCTACTCATTCCCTTTTTGTTTTTGGTGTTTGCTGTTTTTTTTTTCTTGCGCCATGACACCATGTTGTAAAAATAAATAAATATGTCAAAATTAATAGTGCTGACATTCCGAGTCCCAAATTTTGTTCTTTATCTATTTTTCTTTCCTCGTTGGTAAGAAATTAACGACTGAGTTTGTGAAGAGGCTCCAAGGCTTGAGAGGATGCTTTTCTCTTTAATTTTAGAACAGATCGGCCCTTGCATACATAACATGGCTTCTCCCTCTTTAGACCGAACGCTGTTAGTCTTATCTGTGCTGATGAGATAGAGATGTACATGTTGTTTTTGTGCGTGCACCTAACTCGTTAAACTGAAATATGTTTGAAACAAGGATCTGCAACTGTGCTAGAAGCAGACAGACTCCTCCCTCTAACAGGGGGATCTGATCAAAACAACGGGGGGTCTAAACAAAGATGTAATTTGTTGGTTAACTCGAATGATTTCTCGAAAATTCGATGAAGTGAGTAGCCAAATGAAGCCAAACACCAGGTGTGCGCTGATGTCTCAGTAAAAGTGCCTTTACTTTCAGTTCAGCTCTAAAAGACTTTATTCAGGCTTGTCAGTCAAAGTTCTGGGCTAAAACACAAGGACACTTAAAAAAAAATAAAACAATTCAGATGCAGAGATTCAATAAGCTTCGAGCTATAATTCATATCATGGAAATATAAATGTTAATGCCCTCTCTTTTGTGCATGCAATGTGAAACACAAAGCACTGCAGTGAGTCATTCCTTTCTCAAATTTCTGGAACCAGCCTAAAGTTGTTGATGTAATGTCCTTAGCCCAATGAAAATAGGCCACTGAAGTCCATGAGGTGTTCACTAGCGTGTTATTCAACTAGCAGTAGGCCTTCTGGCATTTGTTCCTCTCCTTGTATGTGGAAGGGTCCCGTGGGAGAGTGAGCCGGTGGAAACGGAGAGAGGAGTTGGTGGCGGGGAGGGGGGAGACAGCGACAAAGAGGATGCTTTTAGTGTACCGAGCCAAATAAAGCACCTTTTCTCTGATAAAGCAGTGATGAAGCTAAAGAGAAGGAGACTGTGAGTGTAATAGAAGAGAGAGAGAGAGAGGGATTCAGGGGTTTGGTGCGAAGAAACAGGAGAATGAGCTAAACCTTGTGTTTCGAAAAGACGTGTCTTCGGATCATTTCTGATGTAGTGCAGGAAAAGAAAGTCGTACAACCTTGACTAAGTTGTCTCTCTGAGTATTTTTTCTCTCATCTTGTGCAATTCTTACTCTCATTCATATTCCCTCTCACTTCTCTTTGCACACTCATCCTTTCAGTGTGGTGATTTATCCCTTCATCTCCAGAGTGTCACTGAAGAGAGCCGTTTGGCTCTCCAGACTAATAACCGTCGCTGAGATGGAGAGAGGATAATGTTATTGACTTCCAAGCTAGAAAGCAGCTGGCAGTGTGTGTGTGTGTGTGTGTGTGCGTGCGTGCGTGTGTTTCCATGTGTCATGTACTGTCATTCTGGGTTGTATTTTTCTGTGTTGTTTAGATTTCTGGTGTGCGTATTTAAAATTTGTCAACATCCGTGTTGTGAAAGCTGCTTCTTTCACCAGTACACCAAACAGTTAGCTCTGCTGCTGCAAGCTTGGATTAGCATAGTTGTACTAAATGCAGACCTTGCTTCACAAATAGTAAATACCACTTTCCTCAATGACAATAATTCTGTATTTACCTCCACATGTCAGGATCAGTTGATTTGATTGCAGCCAAACAGGATTTGCTAAAGCGGCTGACATTTGTTTTTCATAAAACACCCACTCATGTCGCCATATTTTTATTATTATCACGTGCAGGAACCTGAATCACAAAAGTTTACAGCATGTGTTTAAAAAAAAAAAAAAATGTATGAAACAATGATGGTCCAGATGATATGGTGGTTCTTGCTCCTTGCTCAGAGGCTATGGTAGTAGCACTCAAAGCACTGGAAAATCTCTGTAGGCAAGGCAAGAAAGAAGAAGAGAGATGGCAGAGTTCAGAGTGAAAACAGATACAGAGACATGGTGGCTGGGCATCCTGCATCATGTTTGCTTCCACGTGATAAAGAAAGCAGATGTGAGTGTGTGAATGCTGTCAAAAAAATCCAAGCTCACCTTTTGCCTGTTGATGCTTTTGTGCATCTTTTTTATATGTCTGTGGTTGTAAATTGAGACGTACTGCATTGTAGCTTATTTACCTTCATGCTTAAAGTTTGCAATCGGCCCTGCAGTAAGGTTAAAAGGAGGAAGCTCAAGGAAGGTGAGGGTAATCCATCGCTACTCTTATCTCTTGAAGGAGCAAATCATTGCAAATGCTTGCACACACTAACACACGTGCACGCACACACACACACACGCTACCGAGTGAGAATCACATATTGTTTTGGCTACGGGCTATAACTGGTTCTAGCTGGATTTAAAGCTACAGAAGGGTTTTTTTCTTCATTTTGTCAAGCTCAATGTTAAATGTGCTTCCCTGACTCGTCTCCAGCTTTGTCCCCGAATCTCGTCTGCTCTCCAAGAAATAATTATTACACTCAGCCCTCACATATATTTGTAAAAGAGAAGGGATATACTTCTTAGTTATCTTGCCGCCCGTGCTTCATGGTTTGGCTTGAACTAAATATCCGAATGTCTGCGTGTAACCAAATTGCTGTTTCACCGCCTTCTCAAAGCGCCACGCGACACGATTGGCTGTTGAGATTAGGTCACAGATCAAGCCTGAGGTTTGGCACCTTGCTCTTCCCCGCCATCCAAATTATATTGGCTTTGAGGGCTCTTTCACAGTGAGTCATGTTTATTTCATTGTCCCTTTTATGGCACCGCTGTTCCCCTTTTAACCCCTCGCCTCCCTGCGTGCAGCTAAATGTTCTGGCAGTACACAGGAGAGTAAGTTATGGAGGTAATAAATATTAGAAGACCTCAGCTTCGACTAGGAATGTGTGCTAATCTGTTTCAAGTGCTGTAGAGGGACTTTGCCTCTCGCCCGCTCTCATCAGTTTCATCCAGGAATTGCATTAATGCTATATTAAACAATTTAATATGTCATTTAAAAACTGTTTAGTTTTTTTAAGGAACAAATGCAATGACCGGGAGCTGTCTGTGCTGTTCCTGGTTCCCAATGCTGCTTCAGATCTGTGCGTCATGTCATGTTTAAAATAACAGCACAGACAAAGATCTTAAAAGCACCACCCAGTTCGTTTCTTTATAGCTGATTCTTTTTATAATGTAATTTCATGTATAAATGCAACTATGACAGTTCATCAAACATCTGTTTGATTTATTAGCATGTCATTCCAACAGCAGCGGTAAGATCTACAAATCTACTTTTCTAATTGCGTATGCTGTGCAATCTTTAATCGGCGTGTCACGTTATCGCAACTGCACACGTTGACTCGCATGCATATGAGATGTTCGGTAAGGAGGAACTGCAGAAAAAAGCCTTCGCATTAAGCGCTGTGTTGCTGTAATTACAAGTGTGGATTTTGATGTGGGCCCACAGATTTCCCATGTGGCATTGCAAATTTAGAAACTATGTCAATATAAGCAGTAAACATGCTGAGGAATCCACGAATGTCCTCGTAAATCAAAATTAACTTGCGGTGGGATTTTATTTTTGTTGTTCTTTTTTAATTTGAATGAGTACCATTTCGCAAGTGTCGACTCTCTTGAATGAAAATAACTTCTTTTTCCTTAAAGGTCTGATGTGTAACTGCTAACTGCCAGTCCTTGAAAGTAGTGAAATTTGACAATAAGTGGCCTGGGTCTCTGGTCTCTCGCAGGGACAAGCTGGAGGCTGCGATGTGCCCGATCCAGTGTCGGAGCGGTATCCAGAGCCAAAACCTCCTTTAGTAGATGGGCCACAGAGGTGACAGGGCGCGTCCCAGTCTCAAAGTGCTCCCTCACGCCAAGTATTCGAATGTTGCATCTGCGCTGTCTCCCCTCAAGGTCTTCGGTCTTGTCCGAAAGAGCTGACACAACTTCTTTCAGATTGTGAACTTGCTTCTCCAAGTGCACAACCCGGTCCGAATACGTGTTTGCATCTTCTTCCAGGCTAGTTAGCTGGCTATGGTGGTCAGTGCAGGTAGTAGCTAGAGCATCAATCTTAGCACAAAGTTCAGTCCGCACTTCATCTATTTGGTCAGAAACATTGCTGCAAAGCGAATCGATCAGCTCATTAAGAGCTTGGCACTTGGTCTCGACTTTTGCTTCCAGCGTAAAAATTTTGGCGACTACGTTCTTCTCTGAGTTAGCTATGGCAGCCATTAGCGCGGCTGTTTCCGGGGATGTAACATTGCTATCAGTTGCCTTGGCTCCATCAGTCTTTCTGGTGTTTTTGGATCCTGACATTGTTGCAAAGTTCCCTTAGGTGATGCGCACGTTTGCAGTGATAACTCAGCTGACGACAGATAACGCGTTAGTGCCCAATGTCGCAGTATTTATTTGAAAAAATAGTATCCCCACAGAGCAACTCCACGTGTCTTTACATGTCGCTGCTCCTACGTCACCCCCCGCTAACTGCCATTCCTGCGATGTAAAAATGATTCAGGTGCGGCTGGTGACGTGTGCTGTATGTGTCGCTGCAGTGTGAATTCACTTAATTAATCGAGGTTCTCCTGCATGTGGACAGGAGCAAAACAGCACGCCGCTGCTGTGTCATTTCAAATAGTAGCGCTCAGAATATCTACGTAGCTGTTCCACTCGTTAAACAAGTCAAATGATTTTATTAGCAAAAGCCTCAAAATAAGAGGTGACATTTGGGTTTGGAGCTGAAACTGTGGCAGTAAAACTAATGATAAGAGTAGCGTGCAGCTTCATGCTCCGTGGCTCTATCCACAGGCAGGTTGGAAACTGACAGAGACTGATGTGGTGAGGTGGAGACACAGCCGGGCTTCTGACAGGAAAGATAATAGCCAATAAGGCAACGCCACTCTGGATGACTGACAGGCTCCAGGGAAGGCCTTGCCTTCCCGCAGTCCTGCTCCATGGAGCAAGTCTCTGCTTAGATATAAACATGATGAGTAGACACACATGCACAAAGGCACACGCTGAGGACTTCTCAATCCAAAGTGACATTTCACCGACTACACAAATTACTGAAGGACAGCTTATTATGAGTTTGTGTACTAGGGCTCAGTCTATAGTGTACATACAGTGATTCCAGTATGCTTTTATTACTCATTTTAAATTGAATTAAATTTTAATCTGATGACAATACAAAAGAAAAAGCATTATATTAATGACATGAAAGAAAAAACACTCAATTTTGATCAAACAGCCTTTCATCAATCCTTACATCAAATTAGATCACGGACGGCTTTTAGTTTTGGCTAAACTTTAGTTTGTAAAGATAAAAATGTCATGATAAAAAACATAAATGATTATTGACATTTACTAACAAATTAAATATGTATAATGAATAGGGGTGGGGGAAAAATCGATACTGTGTAGCATGGTGATATTTTGTTTGCTAATAATGTATGGATACAGGGACAGCAGAAATCGATATTTTGTTACAAAAAAGGTTTTTGTGCTCTGACTTCAGAGCATGTTGATCCTTTTTCTGAGCAAGAATCCTGACATTCCTTCACTGTCCAAATGTGTTTAACTTTTTTTGGCAGCAATAAACATGACAGTTTACTTATTTTAATTTAAGACATGTTTTATTTTAATTAAGTTTAAAACTTTTTTATTTAATGTAAAATTATATTTTGTTTTAATTTACTTTCAAATTCTTCAGTTGCTGAAGGGGCTGCATAGTTTTCATAAACTGCATAGTTCAGAATAGCTATAATTGTACCAGATGGTTGATTCAGTTAAGTTGGACTAGACTGTAATACAAACCGTTCAGTTTGTCAACAATAAAACTGAAATGAGAGAAAGACTGAGTGTGAGACTTTGATATTAGATAAAATGAATATTGATAAAATTTACCTTTATGTACAGAATCTGAATATCGCAAAATATTTTTAAAAATTGCAATAATATCGTATCGTGCGTCAAGTATTGTGATAATATCGTATCGTGGGACGTATGGTGATTCCCACCTCTAATAATGAATTCACAAAATTGAACTATATCACCAACTAAAACTAGGCTGCAGAACTTGGGGGATATGAAACAGGCTACTGAATACTGAGCCGCAGATGGATATGGAAATGAGACAAGAGCCTAATCTGATTGGATGACGTGTAAATCTGTAAGAGTTAGCGATACTGCCATGTGTGCACAATCTAAAGGATTCTTTCATTGACACAACAGTGGATGGATGAAGTTCTTACCTCAATTACATTGAGGACCTCTGAATTCCAGCTTCAGACATTCTGCATGTTTGCTTGCTCACATTTGTGGCGATTCTCATGAGCGAACAACAACCCCTACACAGAGGAGCAATGGCGTTGCTCTTTTATGTAGCAAAGCCATTTGATTTTAAGATAAAGGGGTTTGAGTGGACTTAGAATAAAGTATGTGTTAATTAGGGATTCCCCATATTGCCTAATTATTGGTACTCGGCTTTTTCACTAATATCAGGCTGCTGGCATAGATGATGGCTTATAGACAAGAAGCTACTTTTAGCTGCTCCCTCATCACAGAGGACGGCCATAGTGATAGTTCCACATTTTTTGATTTGGCAGCGTTTTATGCCCAAAGGGCGTTTGTGTCTCTGGTTGGAATTGAAATGGCGACCTATTGACCTATCAAATGTGTTTGCTGTGAAACATTCATAAGAAAATCAAGACATTCTTACAGTCTACAAATCTTTAAAATAAGCTGAATGTCAAATAATCTAAGTGAAGGATGGATTGTAGTCCTTTTACTCTATTTATATCCAACAGTTTGAATCCCAAGCAGAAAACCCCTCCTAATTTTTATGGTACATGTAGCATATATGTCAAACCAACACAGATGCAGAGTGGTGAAAGTTTATAAAGACGCTGCCATGCAGAGCAGTGGAGAATATGAAACCAATGCAATGCTCACCGCCGTCACTTTGCATTTGGGTTCAGGATGGCAGCTGTCAGGCTGACGCAAGAGTCGACATTGGAGAGACACTCTGTCAAAGATCGTTTGATTGTTAAAGGAATAATAGCGACTGCAGATGACGCCATAATATCATAACACACACTTATAGACATTAAAAAAAACAAAAACAAAAAACCTGCAGTGCATAATGATTCAGTCAGTATGTGAAAGTGTTAACCAGATGCTAAAAACACACAAGTAAAGAGCTAATGACGTCAGCTAAATGTAAAACCTCAAACTGTGTCAGGATGTCAGGACTTTGGATGCATATTGCAGATTTAAAGTCAGAAGCATGGCTCAGGTGTCTTTCTTTTTGTGTTTGTTTGATGAAGGTTTCCACCGTTTGCAATTTCTGTTCAGTTTCTCAATAACTATCACTGCCTGTTATGCTCTGTGTGCACGTCATAACTGCATTATGCTGTCACACTCGGCACAACAAGGTACAAAAGTTGAAAATTAGCAAAAGGTTAAATGTGCAGCACATCTATTGAATGTTCTGCACAGGAATTAAGAAAAATAGTGCTAACTAACAGTTAATGTAGCTATCTTAGCAAAGCATTGACATTGATATATTGCTTACAGAGGCCACTATTTACTGCTTTGCACTAAATCCTTCAGTAGAGTCATGCTTTACTTACTTTTTTAAATTTAAATTTAAATTGCATTTAACAAAGTCAATCAACTCTTATCAGTACATAAGACTTCCCCGTGATTTTAGCCAGGTAATGCAGACATATAACTTTGGAAAGCCAACGTTAAAGGGAGCGCCACGTTCTGAGATTTCTACTCTTTATTGTATACCATCACAGACTCGTAGTGGTACTTAATAATGGGAATGCAGGATTTCTCACTTTCTCCCCTTTGCAAGCTCATCTTCAACCTCCACCTCCTCGCTCCAGCATTCGCTCCGCACAATTGCCTCAGTTGATGGGATTGGACCTCAGGCGCCTGCCCCCATTCTTCAGACACCCTCCATCCCTCCATCGTTCACTCCCACCATTCGCACCATCCCCCGGCTGTCATTCCAGACCTCATCGCTCACTCCATGGAGACTTTACCATCAGGAGCCAATAAGGAGCTTCACACACACACACACAGACGTAGAAAAACACATTGAAGGTGACAGTGACTGTTTCAATCGGTAGCTGGAAAGAAGCCTCTGGTCATGTCTAAACTAATGCAGATAAATTAAACAATAAAATGTATCTGTCCAAACATCAGATCCTTTTCCTTTGGACACACAGTACAAACGTGAAATCTTTCACATTCTTCTTTTGCCCATTTCGCTGCAGCTCTGTGTCTTTTCTGCAGTTGCTTGAAGAGTAGCTACATGTCATTCTCTCATGGTATCATGGGAGAAGTAGCATTTTTAAATGTTACGCTTGAATAACTCATGAGAGTCATTTTTAGTCATTATAATTATATAATAATTTATAATTAAGTCATTATAAATTCAGAAGACACAAAACGACACAGTATGTGTGTGCACGTGATTTATTCCAGTGCCATATTCCCTCTGCTCCTAGTGCTGCTTTTTGACTTTACTGAATCCTGAGGGGAAAAAATTCTCTATATCTGGTAATGCTACATTATATCTATCATCTAATTTAGAACTTTTTCAGTTGCCCTTTGACCCTTTAAGCATAATTTATACAACTATGTTGAATCCCTGCATCGTTGTTGCTTGCATTTCTACGTATGCCCTCTTGTGTCTGCGCTGCTCGGCCATCATAAGTGAAACTGAGCTGCTGATGTTGGCACTAATACACTTTGAAGTTAGTTGTTACTTTTACTGAAAAGCAGTATACTGTCCATGGCTAGTAAAAGAAAAAACATGGTGTAATAATCAAACTAGATTCTGTACAGTTACATCCTATTCAATTTTTTTCAAGAAAGCCTTTCTGCTTTTGCCAATCAATAATATGATCCATAAATAAAGCATTGATGCTAATGCTGTGTTTATGAACCATATTACCAAACAGTCTGATTCTGGTTGACTTCGGTGTCACTGCAACGTTAAGTTACATTTCTGGTACTCGTCATAGCTTTAGCTCTATGTCATAGATTTAATGCAGCACTGTTAATCAAATCAGCACTATTAGTGCTTACAGAATTGCTACAGAGAAAGTTTGCATGTATATTATTAAAATAGGAAATGCTAAATCTATTTCACATGCAATAAGTGAAGTGGTATAGTATAGTGGTAAAATATAAATTAGTTTTGCTGCTACTAATTAAAGGCATGTGGGTGTTTAAGCACATAAGACTGCCCATGCATCCTGTGTATTTTATCATCATCATTTGTAGTATGATAGATAATCTGCTGTTATTTTTATGTTTTATTATTTTCATAAAAATAATCAAGAAAATGTCCCACAAATTGAATTTGCGCTCCCATGCAGACACTACAGAACAGGGGTGAGTAACTCCAGGCCTCAAGGGCCGGTGTCCTGCAGGTTTTAGATTCTCACACCTGAATCAAATGATTAGTTCATTACCAGGCCTCTGCAGCACTTAATTTAGCCATTTAAATCAGCTGTGTTGGATCAAGAACACATCTAGAACCTGCAGGACACCGGCCCTTGAGGCCTGGAGTTCCCCCACCCCTGCTACAGGACTTTGAGGGTAAATAATTGAAATAGCCCTTGGCACTGACCGTTAAAACCATGGATACACACATGACTTTATTCTTACATGAGTCTCTACAAGTAGTTTAAATGGTTTAGTATGCATATCTCCAGCCAATAAAGAGAAACACCAATATCATCTGGAGCTTGCTCTCCTGGCAGTTTGTGATAATGAAATTGCCCGTCCAGTGAGAATAATATGGTGTTCCCGCTTAAGTGTAATATAAAAAGGAAGCTGTTTGCTCTGCTGCCCTTCCATGTGCATCACTTGCCTTCCTACCAATAATGAGCCACATGCTCTCACAGTCAGGATGTTGCATTCTTTTAAGTCTGCCTCGTTTCTCCCTTCAGCAGTTTCTATTGCGTGAAGCATTTTGAAGTTGAGAGGGCTTTATTTTATTCATACTACGTGGTAAATATTGCAGTAAAATGAGCATGTACTTCTGTATAAGTAATGATGGTTTTGAAACTCTAAATGAAACATGTTTTTTTTTTTTTTGCAGTGGGAGATCTTAGATACTAATTTAAACAAGCCATTCATTGGGGACGGTACTTTTGCAGGGATGATCTTCCGAGTGTAAAAGGTATCGTGGAAAGTGTTGGATTGGCAGAGTTATTTGTGTTTTCTGAGAGGTTAAAGGAGGTAAGGAGAGACGGGGATTTGGTGATGTGTTATCAGGTGCAGTAATGAAGAATCGCAAGCCGGAGGGACACCTCCTCACTGCTAGTCTTAACACACAGTGTCACTTTGTTTCTCTGGAGAGCCATTGGTAGCGTCTCTGTCTCTCCTTGCTTCCATCTGCCAGTCTCACTCTCCTGCTCCGGCTCTCTCCATCTTCCAATCTCTGCTTCCTTTTTTCTTTTTTTTTTTTCCATCTCAGTCTCTGCTTCCATCTCTCACATCCTTTTGTCCTAGACTCTTTTTGCTTCCGCTGTGTCACTTCTGTTTATGTTTATCTCTCTCTTTGTCTCGCTCTTTGTCAGTCTTCCTTTCTCAATCTGTGAGCGCAGACATCAAAGGCAGTCTCAGACAGGCCGTCTGCCACGGCTTCACAAGGTTACATGAAATACGAGATGAGAAAAGAAGTGTCGGGGTGACAGTTCAGTTTAACTTCTTAGATATGTCGTGTGGCATCTTTAAAGCTGTCGTGAAAAGGACGCACTAAATGATTTTTATGTGTAGTTTTTGTCTTGCAGATAAATCCCTGAAATCTCACACGTGTTGCTTTTTTCGCTGCATTTTTGGATTCTGAATGAATGTAATTGTTGCAAAGAGTACGTCGGTCATAATTGGCCGGTGAAATATTAGCATGGAACACATTTCCCACCAAATCTCCCTCCAACATAAGCCTTTCTGACAGTGCTGCGTGCTTTTGAAGAGAGACATCACCCACGGTGCTCCAAATTCATTTGACATGTGATGGCTCACCACTGAACCAGAGCCGCACAGTTGTATAGTTAGCATTAGCCTTGCACAGCAGTAGCAAACCATATGGTTCATATTGTTTGGGGTTTTCTGGCTAATTTGGGCTAAATGTAGTCTTTTAGCCTGTTCTCACATATTAGGGAAGGAGGTGCAAAGTGGTAATGATTTTTAGGCTCATTTTCTTTTGAGTGGATGCAACCTTGGATAATCCCTAAGAGTACCCCACAAATGCTAGTAGCAGATACTTAAATCTTCTATGTTTAAGTTTCAATCTTCAGGCTTGTTTATCTGAAAACACAGTGCAAACATGTATTTGATGTGTCACACATCCTGTTCACTTTGCCAGTAAAGTGTCCTTGGGACTGGTGGTCATGCTTACTACCCAGCTCGCTTCCTTGTGAGGTTTGGGGGTTTAGTGGCTCTGCAACTGTAAGTGAGGATTTTTGCCACAATCACAAAGTCTCAAATCTGATTAACATCATCTGGTTTCCCTTTTATATGTTCCAAGTCTTTTTGCCAACAAACGATAAAGGGCAGTTTGGCGTCTCGCAGCGATCCCGAGTTGGCTGAAGGTTGTGGGCAGTTGTTTCATAAGACCCTTGAGGTCAGACTGGCGAGAATTCAGCGCGTGTGTGACAAGAGGAAGCGGAAGAAAATGGGAGATGGTAATGAAGGAGCTAATTGCTTCCAGTGGATTTTGAAATCGAACACCAACCCCCAGTGCATACACCAGGCATCACACAAATGGAATATTGATGACTAAGGCGAAAATGAGAGAAAATGACCCCGCTATGTGATCAATATGAAAGCCACAGATCTGTGCAGAACATGTCTCAACAGGCAATACATTTCCCCTGGTCTTTATGGATCCGTATACACTTACCGCAAGCTTTGTATTGCTGCACAAATAATACATATCAATTTGCACTCTCTATTATTCAGAGCAACAATGCTATATTAATGCCTTTTTACAGCTTTACAGGAACTTTGTAATTCCATCATTGTAGATAACGCTGTAACATATCATAGTACGGTAAGCTTCCATTTGGAATTTACTGTCAGTGTAATTTATGATAAACTAGCTTTCACATACACATATATACATTTTCATTCATTTTTTTTTTGCTAGCTGTAGATTCAAACTATATAGAAACTTGTTTAGCTTAGAAACACAACACCTATCCTGTAAACCTTGGGTTTGATATAAACATAGAATACTGTTGGTATAATAATAATGTTGACCTCTAATTTTAAAAGAGACATTTAAGGGACACAGTACATATATTTTGACAATAATTTTAGATCCTAGTATACATTGTACCCTACTGGATTCACATGTCGGTCAGCAGTGTTGATGAGTAACGGAATACATGTACCGCCGTTACGTATTTAAAATACAAAATATGAGTAACTGTATTCCGTTACAGTTACCGTTTAAAAAGGTGGTATTTAGAATACAGTTACTTTGTTGAAATAAATGGATTACACGGCGGTACTTCCCTGTTTCATATTGTGGCGGGTCAGGACTGTTTGGGTTTTGTTTGACAGCTACGTTCTGTTGTTCCAGGCGGCAGCGTTACGGTTGCCATGGTTACAGGGTGACTCTCTCTCTCTGCGTGTTTCCTGGGTGAGAGAGCGCCTGTTGTTGTTGTGCTAAGCTAATAGGCAGAATGCTACAGGCATAGCCCTAAAGAATGTAGCATCATAGGCAGTGTAGTCCGTGCTGCAGGGAGAATGGACTGCCATACCCGTTATGTGTCTGTGAGCGAGGGAGGGAGAAAAAGGAAAAGTACGAGCTGTCATCGAGCAAAAACGGGAGCTGGAAGCATGTAAATATAATAATAACCACTGCAGCCAAGAAGAGAGCCTGACGAGCCCAGCTGTAAGTAAGCTATTAAGACTCGACTGTGTTCGTGTTTTCCTCGAAACAATAAGTTCCGTTGGAGCAGCCTTTCAACGCCTCTCTCTGTCTCAAACTTGACCCAGACAACAAAGTAAAGCTAGTTTTCGGCCGACACAGAACCCAAGGTATTAGCCAGAGGTCCCTTTACTATGGTTCGGAGCCGCGGACCTTCAGTAACAGTAATAAATCACAACAATAGTACATACATGTAGTTGTAAACAGCATGATAATATATTAAGTAATCCAAAGTATTCAGAATACGTTACTCTCATTGAGTAACGTAACGGAATACTGGGGCATGTAATCTGTAGTGGAATACATTTTAAAAGTAACCTTCCCAACACTGTCGGTCAGGCTGATCATTTACCCTCAAACTTCTGCCTCCATAATTATTCGTTCATAATGTAAATTAAAAAGAAATGAAACTTGCACATAAGATGATGAGCATGATTGCATTTTATCTGCCATCAGTCGTTACCGATATTAACATGATAAACATTTTGGTCGACATTAAAATGTTGACCAAAAGTTTAGGAATTGGCAACATTATGTCAATATGATACATCTAAGGCCCCTCAGTTTCCCTCGTTTCTTTACATATTACTAGGAAAATAATAAAATAAATGAGAAAGTTTAGTGATTTATTGAAACGAGGGATAAACGGAAATAAATAAATGGAAGAAAAGAAAAAGCTGATTCTAATGAGCTAAGTCCAATATTTGTTATGATCACCCTTATTGTTCAACACAGCCTGACTTATTATAGGCTTTCTTGTAATTTCTTTAATCAAGAATAGTTTTCCAGGATTCTTAAAAAACATTTCAGAGCTCGTCTTTGCACGTTTGCTGCCTTTTGTTCTGTTCTTTGCCAAGATGATCCCTAATTAGTAATCAGTAATGCTGAGGTCCGGGTTCTCGGGAGGCCGATCCATAACTGATCATTATGGATGTTTTTTCATCCTGGTATACTTTTACTGTCGTGCTTATATAATAGTCCGAACAGGTACAAAGAAACAGTCTCTCTAAGCTTGTTGTGCAATTTGAGCAGCATTCCTGAGATAGCCGACCTAATTAACGTGTGCTGTATAGTAGAGGGATGTTGCCATGACAATAACCTTTCTACCTTAGGTCAAGGGAGAGCATACTAGATCAGGTGTCTGGAGATGATCTAAAGGATAACACTGCTGCATGCCTACAAAGAAAGCTTGTACACAGAGGTACTTTCCGTGTACCTTTCGGTTTCAAATCACACGTGTTCTTCGTTTAAATGTGTTCATTGCTGTTTATACAGTAGAAAGGTTGCTTAGTATTCAAGTGAGAACAACTTCAAGGATAATTGATTTGGAAAAGTGAAAGACGCAGCATTTTATGAGTCTCAATCAGTTGGGAAAATTCAGCCCTGTAACCATTTTTGCTGTCAGTTTGCCGTGCAAGAGGCCTTCAGGCAAAATGTGACAGAAGGCCTCTCTCAGTGTAGCTGTGTTTGTAACAGAACATATAGTGCTGGCTCTGTCTGATGCTACTGTTAATGTTCAATAAAGCCAACCGGAGCGAGGGGCTTGACTCATTTTATTGCTGTGGATGTAAAAATCAATATTTTATTAATAATCTGAAAGTGTTTTGAAAGAAATTACTGGGGGGGAGCTTTTGGATGCGACATGCCGCTGTCTGTTTTTCTTCAGTTATTACAACACTATCGTTTTGATTTTGATGCCCAGCACAGTATAAAGCTGTTGCGAAGGCAAGGCAAGGCAAGGCAAGTTTATTTGTATAGCACAATTCAACAACAAGGTGATTCAAAGTGCTTTACAGAGACATTAGAAACAAAAACAAATAAAAAGCATGATTTAAAATTGATTAAAACAAGCAAACAAACTAACTAATTAACAAACAAACAAACAAACAAACAAAACAGTATATAAAATCAAAACAGATAAAATCAGAACAGTAGATAAAATCAGTAGTTAAAGTGTAAGTTTTGAGTGCGGATTTGGTGCTTTATTCAAATGCAACTGAAAACAGGTGAGTCTTCAACCTGGATTTAAATAAACTGAGTGTTTCAGCTGATCTGAGGCTTTCTGGGAGTTTGTTCCAGATATAAGGAGCATAAAAGCTGAATGCGGCTTCTCCGTGTCTGGTTCTGACTCTGGGAACTGATAAAAGACCAGATCCAGATGACCTGAGGGATCTGGAAGGTTCATACTGGGTCAGGAGGTCACTGATGTATTTTGGTCCTAAACCATTCAGAGCTTTATAGACCAGCATCAGAACTTTAAAGTCTATCCTCTGACGGACAGGCAGCCAGTGTAAAGACCTCAGAGCTGGACTGATGTGGTCCACTTTTTTGGTCTTAGTGAGGACTCGAGCAGCAGAGTTCTGAATGAGCTGTAGTTGTCTGACTGATTTTTTAGGTAGACCTGTAAAGATGCTGTTACAGTAATCAAGCCTACTAAAGATGAATGCATGGACTAGTTTTTCCAGGTCCTGTTGGGACATCAGATCTTTTATCCTTGATATATTCTTGAGGTGATAGTAAGCTGATTTTGTTATTGTCTTAATGTGTTTTTCTAAGTTTAGGTCTGCATCCATCACTACACCCAAATTTCTCGCCTGGTTTGTGGTTTTTAGGTGTATAGACTGAAGTTCTCTGGTGACCTGTAATCGTTTTTCTTTGGCGCCAAAGACTATTACCTCAGTTTTGTTTTTGTTTAGCTGGAGAAAATTGTGACACAACCAGTCATTAATTTCCTCAATGCATTTACCAAGAGCCTGTACAGGGCCTTGGTCTCCTGGTGACATTGTGATATATAATTGCGTGTCATCTGCATAGCTGTGATAGTTTATTTTGTTGTTGTTTATAATCTGTGCCAGTGGGAGCATGTAAATGTTAAACAGAAGGGGTCCCAAGATGGAACCTTGGGGAACTCCACATGTGATACTTGTCTGCTCAGATGTGAAGTTACCTATTGATACAAAGTATTTCCTGTTTTCTAAGTATGTTTTGAACCAGTTTAGTACAGTTCCTGAAAGACCTGTCCAGTTCTCCAGTCGTTTGAGTAATATGTTGTGGTCAACTGTATCAAATGCTGCACTGAGATCCAGTAAAACTAAGACTGACATTGTTCCACTGTCTGTATTCAGACATATGTCATTGAACACTTTGGTCAGAGCGGTTTCAGTGCTGTGGTTCTGTCTAAAACCTGACTGGAAGGCATCATAGCAGTTATTCTGTTTTAAGAAGTAATTGAGCTGTTGAGAAACTGCTTTTTCAATGATCTTACTTAAAAATGGGAGATTTGAGATCGGCCTGTAGTTGTTCATTTGTGTCTTGTCAAGATTGTCCTTTTTTAGTATAGGTTTTATTACAGCCGTTTTTAGTGATTCTGGAAACACACCTGATAATAAAGAAAAATTAACGATCTGTAACAGGTCTGACTCTAAAGTCTTTGAGACCTTTTTGAAAAAAAAAAAAAAAAATAAATAATATATATTATATTACATGAATATACAATCAGGCGAGCTTCTCCACGCTGTCAGTGCTGGTGTAATTTCTAAGATGAGATGCATAAAATCAGTAGAGATGGGAGGAGGGCTTTTTTTTTGATCCTCCAATGTATATTCTTTTAGCTCTCTGTGTTGTGCTGTCTCAGTGGTAATAATGGGTTTCTATTTATTCCCCCGGCACATGGATGAGGGCTTTCACAGTTCCTTTGTTTCCTCCCATACTATTTCCTCCTGTTTCTTCGCGCAGTGCAAAGACACGAGTTTGACATCCCACAGCCTCACTCCCCTTTTTCATTTGTTTCTATCTCAGTATTGTCATTCTCATCCTTCCCTCCTTTCTGCCAGCTTCTCAGCACCGCTCCCTCATGTTTACATATTGCCTGATCCGAAACAACAAAACTGAAGCTCGCAGCGCTCGTGCGCTCCCCCTCTCTCCCTTTTCCTTTCTCGGCTTTCTTCTTCCACATTTGTCCATCACGACTTGTCTGCGAGTAACACAAAGGAAGAACCGCAGGACAGTGAGGAAATGAAATGACACATTGAAATGCCTTTTGTTGGCAGGTAGCATTGTAGTTACCGTCACAGCAGTGCCAGAGCAGTTAGTAGGTTTGGTTCATGTTGTTCTTGAGGTAGAAATTTCTGAAAGGTGACACCTTGAACAGCGCGCCTTCGGAGGAGGAATTATGTAGTCGCTGCAGGCTGCTGTTGCCAGCTTAACACAAATGATAGTGAGGGTGTCTCTATTAGATTCACCCACACCTACATTGACCGTGCAGCACAGAAAGCTACACTGAGAAACTGGGATAACAGATTTCTAGAGTCCTCCCTTTCCCCTCACTCCTCCAGCCCTCGTCGTTTTCCGTCTCCAGCTGTCTCACCTTACTTTTAGCGTCGATTTGAAAAAATGGGCTCAGGAAGTCACTTTGCAACAGCCGAGTGACATAAAACTGTAAAATCAGACTAAGTTTGATTTATGCGCCCCATTAGCGGGGAATAGTGTTCCATCATAAGTAGCCTGTCTGTCTGGAGGCTGTACGCGAAACCCAAACCCACGGTCGTACAGATAGGATTTTACGATCTCAGCTGAATGATGGGATTATCATAGCTGTAATTATAGTGCATTGTGTATGTGTGTGCTTGCCTGATGGAAGCTTTTGTGCAACATGCAGCGGTTCCCTATTTACTCAGGCTGACTCACGATGAATGAAGAGAACAACACTCGTGCTTGTTTCATGTTTAGGAGATTTTCTAACAAACGGCAGAATAAATGCGGTAACGACCTGCTGTAGTCTCGTGGAAGAGTGCGATGAATCACAGCACGGCACCGCAGCAGGGGGCTTAGCTGCTAGACGTTAACGCCGAGCCTCGTCGTCTGTCAGAAGATGCATAACGCCCTGAAAGTAACACTTTGCTTCTTTTCCCTTTCCCATTCAGCGAGGGAGGAGAACGTGGCCACCTTCCGCGGCTCGGAGTACTTCTGCTACGACCTGTCGCAGAACCCCATCCAGAGCAGCAGCGACGAGATCACGCTGTCCTTCAAGACCTGGCAGCGCAACGGCCTCCTCCTGCACACGGGGAAATCCGCCGATTATGTCAACCTGGCGCTGAAAGACGGGGCGGTCTCGCTCGTCATCAATCTAGGTTCTGGCGCTTTCGAGGCCATCGTCGAGCCGGTCAATGGAAAATTCAATGACAACAGCTGGCACGACATCAAAGTGACACGCAACCTGAGACAGGTAATCGGGGGTAGCGGCGATGGACGGAGTTCGGAGACACAGTTTTGTTTTGTTGTTTTTGCTTTAGATGAGCTGCTTCTGAGAGCTTCTGAGAGGGAGCTGGGATTAAGAATGTCACTTTGTTCTGATTGGTTGTCATTCCATTGCTACAATTCAGACAGATGCCATTATACTTTTACAGAGATATCTTTTATTTTAATTTAATGTCATTGTCTAATTTCTTTCTTTCTTAGCAACTAGTCAATAAGAACATGGAAAAGCAGTCCGCAGCATATTCTAGGTACCGTCTTTCTAGGTGTTTTCCTGTCTCCTGTTTAGCGGCGTATTGAACTTGAGCTCCCTGTGTTGTCAAATTAAAGTTATCAGATATTTCTGTTTTGCTTCACATTCCTCTAAGATGACACTTCCGTCAGGCACTGTCACTATCGCTTTCCTTTGGGAAACTGTTCGTATGCTTGTGTAGACTACACACTTCCACTTTAAAGGCAGACACAGTGTTTGCCTTTCAGCTGTCCATTAGCGCTGTATTTATAGCACAGATGATCGTCAGGCTTTTTAAAGGCAGAGATACATCTGTATGGCATAAACAGAATTAGTAATGCAACATGTATTGTTTCCTATCATATTATAGTAATTTATAATCAGCTTTTCGGTTAAGTGCATACATTAGATCTGTCTACAGGCAGCTATATAAAGAGTGGAGGTAGTAGCAGCGACACGTGTGCGTTCGCTCATTGTGTCGGCCGACCTTTAGTTTGTCGGCAAGGTGAGACAGCCTTTCGTGTTGCTCTCAGAGCAGCGGAACAAGTAAGTGGTGATTTTCTGACCCTCCCTGACAGTAAGCTTTTGTCCCACAGGTTAGTAAATAGTTGTTGCTGAGAATCCCAACAGGATAGCCCGCAGTTTAGAGGTTAGAAGCTAAGAGTCAAGGGCTGCTGGCCTGCTTTCTCTCTTTCTTTCTCTCAACAGATCTGTCTTTCTATCATTTTCTTTCTTCTTCTTTGAAAGGCACAATTTGTTAGACTACAGGTGAAAGAAACACTGCAAGATTTGTGGGATTTAAGCCGTCCTACACAAATTTGATGTGAAAGTCCTCTCTGTGGTCCTCGTTGATGTTTCCATGTAGGACTCTGGTGTCGAATACTTGGCTAGGATGGCACGATGCCTCGGATCTCTGGCAAATCGCGCAGTGTTTATTCACTGTGACACTAACTCATCCATGATATAAGTCATTTTTACTACTAACCAATATCTAACCAACTAATGTACTAACTAACATCCTAATTCCTCATCGTTGGTTTTGGTTTTTCTTTTCTGTCCATCCTTATTAACAACCTTTTTTGTTCACTATTCTTTTGATTTCCTTTCTTCCCCTTTTTCTGGAAAGCAATCAGGCATTGGACACGCTATGGTAAACAAACTACATTGTCTGGTAGATATCATTCTTATTGTCTTTTTTTTGGGTTTGCCGTGTGTCCCCCCCCCCCTCTCTTCTTTTATTCGTTCTCTTTGAGTTCCATCCTAGACACTCTTATCAAAAAATGAGGAGATGGGTTTGTATTACCAGGCAATTCTTTCTTCGCTTCTTCTCAATTTCCTCCCTGACCTGCCAACAACCTCCTTCTTTACCCCACAATCCCCATCCTGTTTTTTTTTCACTTTGGCTTTTACTTTTTTCTCTTTGTTTCTTCCACATTACTGCAGATTTACGACAAATAAAAATAATTGACTTCTTTGCCTTTGTCAGGGCAACTTACTTTTTATTTTTATTTTTTTCACACAAAAAGTCCCCATTTTTTGTGAGGACTGTCGTCCAGAACTGACAGAAGCTTGCCACAATCCCAAAGATGGTGACCTCGACAACGGGCCCTAAAAGAGAAACGATCAAAAAATGGCAACCCCTAACCTTCATTGCGGGAGCTCTGACAGTTGTTTCCAACACACAGTGACGCATGGCATGCCCACACCTCATTGACCTGTCATCACCCAAAGTCATATAACAAACATGTCACCCAGAATAACCACTAACACTCTAATTCATCCGCTCACCTTCCACCTATCACCTTCTCATTCACTTTGCCCTCCCCGTGTGTGTTTTCGTAGCATGCTGGTGAACGTGACGTTCTGTGTGTTTTGACTAACTCCGATCACCCTTGCCCCCGGGCCCATATGCGTAACATATCCAAGAATAAGCAAACTGATCTAGGATTATTGGTCTGGTGTAGTGACACGGGCACTGCAAAGCATGACACCTGAGCTAAACCTGATCAAAGATCAGCATGAGCTATTCTGAGAGTGTATATGAATATGGGCTCTGGTCTTGATTGTGCACGAGCGCAGCAACCTGTGTGGCTTGCCCCAGCTTTGTATGGCACCATCGATCCACTTTCCCCCCTTACATGTCCAGTTAAGTGTGTTTAATTTGCCTTCTAACAGTGATGACCTTGGTTTGCACATGGACGTGGTGTGAAAAGCCTTCCCTTTGTTTTGCATGTGCGTGGGTCTATACATGTAGTCGTCTGCAAGAGAGGCGAGAATGTGACGATCGTTGGCGTGAGAGAGAACGTGTGGAGCGAGTGAGGACGTGCGTGTGCACGTCTGTGTGTTTAAGTGCAGTCACATAGTGTACTGTAAATGTCTGTGTCTGCAGTTACAGATAAATCCCGAAACCTAAGACAAGTGGAATCAATTTGTCCTTGGTTTGAACATTGTACTAACCCTCCCCCAACCTGAAGTTTCAGAACCAAACCTAGAATCCATTCTCTTACTCCCATCAAAGATAAAGAAAATATGCCTCTGCCATATTTTCTTTACCTGTCCTGTGAATCCTATGGCAAAAATTCCATTAACAAAATCAAAAAACGCTGTCTTATCCAAAGGTTCAATGAAAAACCAACCTATCGTCAGGAGTCTTATAGCTCGTTTTGAATGCAGACCAAGGAAGGAGGTGTGTTGTATCCGCAGCATAGAATCCCAGAGTGTAATAGCTTGGCTTTGGCTATGTGTTGCCCCTCAACAGGTCACAATCTCTGTCGACGGGATCCTCACCACCACTGGCTACACCCAGGAAGACTACACCATGCTGGGATCCGATGATTTTTTCTACGTGGGCGGGAGCCCCAGCACTGCAGACCTGCCTGGATCTCCAGTTAGCAACAATTTCATGGGCTGTCTGAAAGAGGTAGGAGGGGCTCGAATGGGAAAATAGGTGCATTATCAATTAGCGTACCATGCTGGTACTTCACGCTCACGCTCTCTCAATCTGCGCAGTTGTTTTCAAAGTGTACAAAATAATAATCATTATACTGGCCCTGAAAAGAAAGAGAAGAAGAAAAAAGAAAATTACATTATCAATTAAAGCTGCTGTGTTGGCAGAGGGAGTATCAGACTTTCAATATTCGCCCCCTTAATCTAATTCATAACACTTACTGCAGTTTGTATGTGAGAAAATATTCCAAAATTGCTTCTGTCACATGTAATTTGCAGCATCAGCTTGAGTGCGCTGCTAAAACGCCTCCCAATGGGCGGCAATCTGAAAGAAATATTTGCTTATGATGAAATACGAAAACGCATTGTTGTTTTGGGACATTTAGAATGTATTTGCTGGCTCTTTGAGTTTGTTAGAACCAAAAGATATATAAAGTACCCCATGATTTTTATTCTGCTCACCATTACTTCTCCTGCAGCCAGTAATAATAATAATAAAGTGCGGGCTGGTGGCTTTTCATGGCTGTAAAAAAGTCTGCATTGATTCCTGCACTTCAGCAGCACCGTCAGGAATAACCTTCGCATTTTACTTGTGATTCAGTTTGTCTTTATATAATGATACTTCTTATTATAAATGATATTTTATTGCTTTTTTAAAGGTATTTCTGAGCTCTTACTGGGCGGTTACACTATTCTGTTTGAAGGCTGTACTTTTCTACACTTAAAATCTTTTTCTGTTTTCATATGATAACATTAAAGCTTCTGCTTTAAACTGTTGAAATGACAGAAAACCAACTCCTCATGATGGGACTCCTACCTGAAAACTGTTGCCATAGTTATAGCACCAGTGCCGAAAACGTGAATAACAACAGTGGTTCTGAAAAGATGCAGGCAGTCGTTCAGTGGGGGATATAATTATTTAATCCCCTGCTGAATTTACAAGTTTGCTCACTTACAAATAAATGAACAGTCTCTCGTTTTTATGCTAGTTTCATTTTAATGGAGAGAGACAGAGGGCGCCAATATGGAGCCCGAATTCTGGCTGTGATATAGGGGATCAAATACTCAATAGATGTTTCTCTCTATTAAAATAAAGCTGCCATAAAAATTAGTGACTGTTCACTTATTTGTGAATGTGTGAAAGTGAGAAAACTTACAAATTCAAGCAGGGAGTCAAATAATTATTTCCCCCACTGTACATAAAACACAAATTGTGGCTCCGCAGTGTAGTGGTTAACACACTCTTCATCTTAGACATGAAAGAGACACATTCCCAGTGTCAGTCCCTAGCCTAGATGAACGCGAGGGTTGCATTAGGAAAAACATCTGTCATAACGACTGTGCTGAATCTAACATGTCCAAAATGTCGATAGGGCTGATTTATAGGCCAATATTAGCCATTTCCTGGTGCGTTAGTATTTTGGATTGTTATCTGTGTATCTGTGGTTTGCCATAACATGCAGTATTTCAATAAGAGGTAACTATTAGCTGGTATTTTATTATTGTATCTATTGGTATTACTGTTTCCAATGGCAGATGCATGAAAATTAAAACAATAAAGAGAGGACAGGAGAAACACCCTTCAAACCTGTTAAGAATGTTGACATTTCCCAGTTTTTCCACCAGAGGGCACTCTGTAACATCCCTGCTGGCAACGTGTGTTTGGAAGCCACACACAGCGGACACAAACACAACAACCAGCTAATCTCAGCAGAGCTGGGCTAACTCTACTTGGATAAACAATGACACATAAAACTGTTTTAGGAAATCTGGTTATTTTTCATGGTTCTGATATATCGAAGTGTCAGATTGTTGTTTCTTGGTCCAAAAAGACATGCCAATGGAATAGTGACTTAAATTGGAGTTTATAAAGGCCAGCAGAGAGCGACTCCTTCAGTTGCCCAAAAAAATATAGTCGTATAGAAGACTGAGTCATTTGGCGTACTGCTCATTTGACCTGTGAACCTAATGAATTTTTTCGGTGAGTTTATGATCTCAATTACGAATTTTAAGCGTTATTGAACACATCATCATGTCCATTTTGTAAATTATGTTCTCATTAGTGTCCAAAAGGATTATAAAGCAGAGCATGCTTTAGTTCTATGATTGACAAGTTATTATGTGAGAGTGCAGTGTCCCTCAGTTACCCAATCAGATACATCAGTCCCTTGTCATATCCTATTTCAAAGCACCAAGATGGCGAGAACCAAAATATACAGCTTTAGACTAGAAAGTGAGGTCTCACTAACCAAAGGGGACCTCCCCGTGGCTCTCTCCATCAGTTTTATCCAGTTTATGGAAATATTATACAACCTCATTTCTCACAGGACTCCCTCTATCCTCTCATCCAGGCTGTTTTTCTCTTCCATTACAATCTTCTCAATTTTGACAAGGGCTAGTAAAGTGTGTGATGTGCTGGCAAACTCACTGGGCCACTGTCCAACTTGACACACACACACATGCAGGTTTGGGTGACGGCTAAGGGGAAGGTCACCTTGTCTGGACTGTTGTATGTTTCGACTGAGTGGCTCAGATTGCTGTTCCTTTAGTCATTACCACCCTGGCTAATGCGTCCCTCATCAGCCCTCAAAGTGCCATGACCCTTTGTGTGTGACTCTCATACACACAGATACATGTTTATGGAACATGCTCTGTGATTAAATAGTTTTCAAGCTTTTGATTGATTGCCAGTGTTTGTTTTAGCACCAATGTGCCGAAACGATACACAGTAGAGAGAAGAGGACTTATTCTACTTTATTTTTATAGATTAATTAATGCATTAATGGGCTACCTGGCATGCAGCAAGAAGGAGTGATCAAAATAACCAAAGCACATATCCTGTTATAAAAATACTCTTCCTAGCTGCGTCGTGTTTCCATGAAAAATGAGCATCAGTGTGTATATTGTCTTTTTTGCAGCCTGTGAAAATCTGTTGATGTTTAGTTCGTGACAGTACTTTACAAAGCATGAAACATAAATGAGCAGTTTGGCCAGTTTGCTGCAAAGCAAGTCTCTCTACAGCGTTACTGGTAGTCTAAATACAGTTCGAATTTTTTGTATCAAAGCAACACAGAGTGGATAACAGTAATATCTGTGTGATGGATATCAGGGAATGTACCTGGATCCACTGTGTTTTTTCCAAAGCTTGCAGTTCAGTGTTTGACTCATTAATTGAATATTGATTTGTGAACACAAACGTGTCTCCTGTACTCTGCAAGTTAGGCATAATTGTTTGGATTTCAGTCAGGACGGCTATAATCGAAAGAAGAAGACCAGTGTTTGGCAAGAGGTATGACACTGATTAAGTCAGGAGGAGCATTAAAGAGGAGCTGGTGTGGATGTGAGCTGCAAAGTGGCTTGCAGTTGTGCAAATTGCTAAAGCAGCTTAAATGTTGCTTTTTATAAGATTCGTGAGATTTGCAGAATGGATGTGATGATGTGGCTGTCACCAAGATCAGCTGAGCTCCAGGATTGCAGCTGAGTTTGGTTTTGTGTTTTTGCTTAATCTGATTGTAGATTTTTGGGTATATTTCATTACCATTGGTGCATTACCTTAAGAGCCAGTACACAAGGCATTCAGTAGGTACAAATGTGCATTCTGAGTGGCTGCTGGAACTATTCAGTGTTCAGTGCCAAAAACCTTATGATAGCTTCAGAAACAGAACGTTCACCTTCAGAGTAAAAAGTTGTGACTTACTGCTGCAAACTAATCTGCCATCGTCCAAAAGTTGATTCTGTTCATCTGGACGTTTTCAGTGGAAGAAACGTTTCGTCACTCATCCAGGTGACTGCAGGTTTCAATCTTATAAACAGTGCATCTGCATAATGACTGAAACCAGCCCACTGAAGGAACAATAGGCTGGGAGGTCAGTTCCTTCATCATGATTATGCAAATTGTCATGACCATTGATCAACAACCACTGATCAAAGTCAACTGATCAATGGCCATGAGTACCATTCACAGAGAGTTGGGGAATGGCTGCAATCACAGCATTGAAAGATGGCGATCTGCCAGTGACCAAAGCAATCACCAGGAGGTTTTTGGTGCAGCACCCTCTTTGTGACCTCCTGCAACCACTTGCCAAACGGTTGGGGAATGCACGTTACTAGCAGCAAGTAGCTGTCAGTAACGCGATGAGTGGTCTCTACATCTTTGCCACTGAGGTCACACCAAGTCAGCAAGTTACCCATCTTCAGATGTAGGCAAAAATGACAAGCCCACAATACTTTATTAATATTAATATTAATATGTTGTTAATATTAATAATGTATACTTTATTAATCCTGTAGGAAATTACTTAGTCCTCTGCATTTAACCCATTCACTCAGTGGGCGGCTACCGGGGAGTAGTGTAAAAACGGTACCTTGCTCAAGGGGTACTTCAGGGTAGCCGTTCGCTCATGGGGCAGACACTCCACCTACTGAGCTATCCCTGCCCCCTAAAACTGAAGGGCCACAGGTAGGAGTTGAACCCGCGCCGCCCACTGTCAGGGCGCCTGCTCATCTTGCTTGAGCTAAACCGGCGCTCATTAACCATGTGTGTTATGATAACTCGTCGTATCTCAAATGTCAGTCAGTCATTTATTTATTCCCCAAAATTGTCCACCCTGCTTAAAATTATTTATACATAAAAAAAAAAAATAGAAAAATATATGAATGAACTGTGTAGTATAATAGTGCTAAAGCGTGAAAGAGTTCCCCCGCCCATTTTAAATAAAGTGATTAATGACAACGAGCAATACTTACTGCTTGAAGCTGGATTACTCTGTTTGGGGGGGGGTTTGGCCTCTACATAATAATAATAATAATAATAATAATAATAATAATAATAATAATGATGTTATTATTATTATTATTAACAACAACAACAACAACAACAACAATAATAATAATAATAATAATAATAATAATAATAATAATAACTTTTTTTATAGGCACTTTTGAGACCCTCAAGATCACCTTACAATAGTACAATAACAGTAAGAACAATACAATATAATAAAATATTGTACTCCATAGCAAGATTGGATTTCGGGAAATATTTTTGCCCTTTTTAGAAAATAAAATAAATAAAACCAACACGTTTGCTAGGAGGTCCTTGTTGGTATATAAAGAGACAAGGATCCATTTAAAATCTTAACACGGACAATGCAAATCTATTATTCTCTGTCCTTCCACCACTTGTCGAGGAAATATCTTTTCAGCTGTTAAATCTTCATCAGCGGTCATCGGCTAGTTTCTAATTGGAAACACCCCAAACACTGTCTCTGAGAAAAGCCACCAGGCTTTTAAAGAAGCCGATAAATAGCCTGCATATCTCCTGAGCCACGATGTGGAGACGGTTGTATAAAATGTTTGTTTCCATTATTATCTCAACAAGCGTGACTCAGCATTAGCTGGCACTTGAGTGTTAGGTGCAGAGAATCACGAAGTGATTCACAGTGTGTTTGGTTAGTGGTAGTGTCATGTGATGCTCAAGTGTTCATCATACATAGCTCCATTAAGTGGGCACGATGCCAGCTGCTACTCAGCACCGTGCAAATTGCTCACAAGTGGCACCCTGATCTCCCTTTCATACTCTTATTCATTAAAGGTATTTCTTTGATTGTTCCATTAGTCCCACATTGTACGCATGTGTGCATTTCCCCTGCGTGCGCTCCCTGTGTATCATCCCTTTGTCTCTCAGCCTCTCTCTTGTTGTCCGTATTTATTCCTTCCTGCCCCCTCCGCCTCTTCCTGTGGATTCAATATCCTCACATAATGAGGGAATGATTCAGTTGAGTTTGGCCCGCTGCTCAGATCAAGATGCGTCAGTGTTTCTGTCTGTGTGTGTAATGTCTGGCTCGAGCACTTTGAACTGCTGGTGAAGCAGGAATGTTGGTCTCTGTTCATTGTGAGACTTTTTAGAAATTTTTTTCAAAGAACACCTTTTTAAGCTGATGAATACGCTGGCGGAGACATGTGTCGCCACAGCGAGCAAATGCTTCCTTTTCTTGTCTGATAACAAAAGAGATACCTGCGTGCCGCCATCACAACCGCTGTCCTGTTCAGTCTTCGCTGCACTCATCTGCGCCCGTAGGCTACATGGGATCTCATCCATACACGATGCAAGCACACATGTCCCACCCACGCTCGTGTTCCGCCATGTGGGCCGCGGTGTATCACGTGACCGACTGGCCAGTGGGCACACTCTGGTCAGCCTGATGTTTGGTAGTGCCGTGCAGTCTGTGCCTTCTGCAGCCCCTTTGAACTCTCACTCCAGGCCCCTTCAAGCACAGGGCGGCACTGCGCAGTGGCAGGCTATGGGGGCGGCCGGGGAATACAGTGTCAACCCTGTCAGGAGAGGAGGAGCAGCATCCAAGAGGTGGAAGCAGAGAAAGAGGATGTTGAGTAACAATCAGGGAAGCAAGTATGTCAGGCTAGAAGGTGGGAGTGTTAAAAAAAGAGAGGAGGTGGGTGACAGAGTGTAGGAGGACAGAAGTGAAGTGCAGGTGGAGAGAAAATCAGGATGGATGGACATGGAGAGTATGATGAGTAAGTGAGAAAAAGAGAAGGGGCAAGAGACCACTATTTGACATTTGAGAGAAACGATGTCGTCATCAGTTTTGTGTTATTCACTGCTGTATGTTCAGGCAGTGCTGCTTTCCCTCTATTACAAATGCAAATGTCACCCTGTCCTTTTAATAATTTGACTTTTTTTTTAATATCTCCTTCGAGGGGAACACAGTGATGGATGGGTGCAAACAAAGACTTTAATGGAATACCTTCACCTTTCCCCATCACCCGCCCCCACAGGGCTAAGCTGTGCCACTGGTAAACAGTTTCTGTTTAGAGGATTTGGCTCCAGGTGACTCCTTTTGTACAAAACACCTTATGCGGCCCGAATCACAGGCTACCTGTAAATCTTATATAATGTGATAAAAATAAAATTGCTGAAAGATATTTTTAAATTCTACAACCACTTGCTCGGAGAGAGCACAGTTGTGGCTGTGATAACGGCGAGATGTTTTTAGAGTCGATAAAATTAGATCTGTTTTGTAACTCTTTTGAAGGAGTGCAGCTAAAAACAGATGTCGTTTTTTTTTAGTTATTTGGAGCCATTGGGTAACACGGGTGAAATTCTGTACTTGTTATATATGAATACAATACAGAAATCGAGTTCACGACTTCTTGCTTCAGACTTTGCTGAAGTATTTCACACATGATGATCCTGTGCAGACTTTGTAAGGTGCAACCCACCACCATTTCTAATGACCTATAAATGGTGGTGGTCTCTGTCACATAGAGACTAACAACCATCTGCACTCACATTCAGACTCCGTCCACACGTACACGGGTATTTTTGAAAACGGAGATTTTCCGTTTTTGTTTTAAAAAATAATCCCGTCCACACGTAAACGCAGAAATGAAGGAAAACGCTGCTAGGAACATGCCAAAGCAGCAGGTGGCGCTATATTCCTAACCGTGCAGAAATGTTGGCCAATCAGAAGCCTAGAAGCCTCGGTGGGAAATAGTAAACAAAGCTGGGGCATCAAAGCAGAACCGAGTCGTATGTGTGGAGGGACAGTAACTGTGTGTGTATGTGTAAGCATTTAAACACTGCAGAGACAATTAACAGTAACAGTATTGTAGAAATTCATTTCACCGAAACAATAACGTGGCGCACAGTGTGACGTCAAAAAAGGCGCACACCTTTGACGCTGCGTTTTCTCCGTTTTTCTCGTCCACACGTAAATGCAAAAACGGAGTTTTAGAAAATATCCACCCTGGCCGGAGTTTTTAAAAATCTCCGTTTTCAGTGACCAAAAACGCCGTTTACGTGTGGACGAAAGGTGCAAACGCATAGAAAAATCTGCGTTTTCAAAAATACCCGCTACGTGTGGACGTAGCCTCAGACTTATGGGTAATTTAGATTTACCAATTAACCTAACCCTAATACTTGCATGACTTTTAACTGTGGGAGGAAACCAGAGTACCCAGAGAGAAGCCACTGCAAACAGCCAGACCTTCTTGTTGTGAGGTAACAATGTTACCACCATGCCACCAAGATGTCGATCCAAGCTTACCAGAAAGTAGCAAAGCTATGATTACAGGGCTTTTCCTTTTTGTCCTCGACAGGTTAAACCACAATAAATAGCAGTAGCATACAGATGGTGTGTGTATAGTTGTCTTCCTCTTATAAACCTGGTGATTTTCCTGTGGTTGGAAATCTTATGTGATGTTGTGAATTTTGTGAGTCCAGGCAACTAACTAGTCTCACTAGATTGCATCATGTCATCTCAACAAGAACAAATTAAGTTGTTGAATTTCATGCAGATCCTACATGATTTAATTATGTTCACCATAGAAACGTGAAACTAGACTTAGAGTTTTGTAAATGTAACAACCACCCAATTTACTTTTTTTCAGTGTAATAATAATAATGGATTGGATTTATATATACACAAAGCGCTTTACAATGCCACTATTCATTCACTCTCACAATCACACACTGGTGGAGGCAGCTACGGTTGTAGCCACAGCTGCCCTGGGGCAGACTGACAGAAGCGAGGCTGCCATATCGCGCCATCGGCCCCTCTGGCCAACACCAGTAGGCGGTAGGTGAAGTGTCTTGCCCAAGGACACAACAACCAGGACAGAGAGCCCGGGGATCGAACCGGCAACTTTTCGGTTACAGATATGCTTCCCAACCCCTTGAGCCACAGTCGCCCCACTTTGTGTACCCTAATATTCTTTGATGAGTAATGATGCAGAAGTATTGATGTTAACACTTGTTAAAGATCACTGACTGACAGGGAGAACAAAAACGTGCATGTTAACTGTGACGCAACTGATATAGAAAACTGTTAAAAAAATGTTAACAAAAAAATACCAGAAGCTTAGCTTAGAATATTAGCCTGTGTGACACAAGCCCAAAGTGTACAGTGCTGCAACGCTTTAATCAGCTGAAGAGCAAACGTGTGATCATAGATAAAATGTTTCAGGTTCAGTATTTGACAGATGACACAGCCGAGTGGATTTAAGTCAGTAAGCTTTAAAAAACTGAAAAACACATTGGTTAAAATCTGTGGTCAGAGTCAGTGAGAGTCCTCTACGCTGCACACGAGTAGTGAAATGTGCTTAAACTGTAATAGTGATAGCATGCTGCAGTACAGGAAGGATTGCACGGCACAGGTGGGTGGTTTGGGTGTTGCCCTGAAACAGGAGGGATACGACTGATTTAACAGTGAGCATCTCTCAGAGTAACATCTGAAGCACCTCTGATGAGCACAGTGTGTACACAGGATGTGTTCGAGCACAGCACTAAGTGTAGGTCGTCAGCCTTCGGTTCTTCATAAAATTCTTGTAGATGTCCTCATAAGATTAAAGCAAATAGACTTCTGTTAAAAGTGATGTCCCGTCATGTTTAAGGCTGAAAAACACTCCTGTGATGTACAGTATATGCAGTTAAACCACTCATCTTGTACTGCTTTTGCTATGGTGCCACTTTTGACTGGTTATTTGACTTGATGCTGCAACAGAAGGAAGTGAGAGACTAACGATCCCCACAGGTGTAACCGTCAATAGTGCTGAGGTGACCGGGAGGGGGGGGTAGCCATCTTCACACACAGTTATCTTGGTCAAAAAACGATAACAATAATGAAATACCAACATTTTAAAATAAGGAATAATTGCAGTATTACTGTCAGTCAAATTTGGTGAATTAATTGAACTAAAATTACAATAAATTACGAGTGCTTGGTGCAGAACGGTATGCACTGCAAAAAAAGGACAACTGCACAGTTATTTATGATAATATGTGATATGTGTTACCATCATTTGTATGGTTGTCATGTCATCCCTGCACGCAGCCAGAGGACTGTATTTTAAACGGGAGGGTCAGTAATGACTCCATGGCCAAGATCATGTGACAGCGCAAACAGGAACGCCTCCCTGTGGATGCTGCAATGAATAATGCACCATGTGAACAAACTGCGCTGTGCCTCAGTGTTGCCACATTAAGGGTTCGCCCAAATCATAAACTATCTCTCCCATTAGTTACCAATTCATTATTTCTTGAAAGACGTGTCTCAGAAATGTCATGCTTTGCTACTTTGAGAATCACAATGCTACATTTGCACGCTGCCTATGTTAAATGCACGTGTGACAAAACATCTGTTTGCTTTGCACTTTGACTATCTCGACAAACAGATTGTGCGTATGTCTGTGTACATGGCGGCTTGTGCGTTTGGATCTGTTCACATCCAAAAGAATGTACTGGTTTTGTGGGTCTGTGTGTGCACACTTGAACAAATTGCCATGTCCCCCTGCGAGGCTGCCTTTGTAAGTGTGTGAATGTTGTTGTGTGTCTTCACTGCACTGGAATTATCCTGCTCCTTCATTAACACTAGGGTTAAATCAGCAGCTGACAGCAGCTGTGTTTGGGGCCGAAAGGACATGAGCACTCATCTGAAGTAGATTAGGGAGGAGAGCGTGTGTGTGTGTGTGTGTGTGTGTGTGTGTGCGCGTACCCATGCCTGTTTGTGTGCACAAAGCCTACACTTCCACCAACCTACCCTTGCTCTATACCCTTCTCCTTGTAGCTTTACTGTGTCCCGATCAATACTCAATCCGTGGAGGATCTGGACTTTATGGAGCTGTTACAGTCCCCCTGTGCGTGCATTATGAATGAGCCCCATCAGGCTGTTGGCTAAAAGATAGTGTAACAAAGCTCAGCAATAACAAAAGGAAAGATGAAGCGTGTACAGCCGCAGTAGTCCATTCTTCTGTTATAACAAAATTTCGATTACATTATCGATCAGCCTGCAGCGGGACGGACGAAATCATAATTCCAAAACAGATCAGGGATGGTTGATTGGAAGATTATCGCACCCTCGAACAACACTGCTGCGCCTCGGAGAGTTTGTAAAGACTTCACACTGTCAAGAAAATGAAGCCGGAGGGCAAGTTAGTCATGAGTTAAACAAACTGAGGTTTTCAGAGCACGAGACAAACTGTTGTTCGTCGGATAGAAACCTGAACGAAACTCAGGGCTTAATTCCTCTTTCCATGTCTACTTGTTATTTCTCAAAGATATAGACATAGTGCCTTGGAACTTTGGCAAGTTTGAGCAATTTACATCTAAGAACTGCACAGTCACTATCCCTGTACTATTAAAGAAAAAAGTTCTTCATTGCAAATGAGTAGCATTAAAGCATCTCTTTCTTCTTCTTTCTCTTTTCATGTAATATTCAGTTTGTTCTCTTGCCCAAGAGTGGTCTTAAGCGTGCCGGAATTGGAATCCAAGGTATCGGGCTTCAGAAGAAAACATGGTAAAAATGTCAGTGTTTCAGAGAGATCAGTAATGATGGTTAAAGCTCAAATATGTTAGAGCTACAGGGCGGCTGCAGCATTTCAGTCTTAAAAAAAAAGAAAGAAATTCAAAATCATCCCCCATTTTTCATCTGGCGCTTATCATCATCTCAGAACGTGCGTTGCATTTACTTGGGTAAGTACAAATGTTGCTGCTGCTGCTGATTGATAATTACCAGAGAGCAAAAAAACAAACAAAAAAATCTCTCAGATCTCTCAGAACTGAGTGGGGGGCAGAAACGACCCCCCCAAGCCATGGGTCATATTAGCATATTTAGCATATGCAAACACTTTATTGCTTTTTACTGTTTGATTTATTGCCTAAACCTTCTTCTGTGTAGTACGGAGGACCAAAGCTGCCAACATCCAGAATAAATAAAATGCCATGCATTCTTCATGCTCACTTCTGTCCCGCCAATACGTGAAGACTTGACCCTGTGGCGTCCTTCGAATTACACTCTCCCTCGTTTGCGTAGTGAAGCAGAAAGGCACAAAGACATAAATAACTCTGAGGAAATAAATTGGCAAAGAAATAAAAGCATGGCCAAGTAAACAGAAATGAATACAGAAGCAAATTAAAAGAGGAAATGTCGGTCTGTGTCACATATTATTAATTTTTAATGCCGATTTGCTGTTTTTAAATGCATACTGGTTTATTTATTGAGTATTTTCTTCTTGTTTTTGGCAGGATGGGAGACAAAAATCCTGATTTTGACATGTTGCAGTAAAATAAAAAAAAGAGCACAGGATTAATTAACGATGGCCCAGTTCCATTAAGTGTGCCAGTAAGCCATGACAGTGAACCAGTGTACACAAAAGCATTCGTTTAAGTCACCAAACAGTTTCTAGAAAATACTTCTTACTTATAAGCTTTTGCTTTGATTTATTTATTTTAATATTGGAAGTACTGGGGACTGTGTGTTTGACAGATAAGCATTTGGATTTTATTTTTATGTATTTTTCATAAATGTTACTTATATCTTTGCTTGCATTGCAATTTTTTAGCATTCCCCCGCAAAGGTGGGCGGAGTAATAGAAATTCAGTTTGAAACTACTCACAGTTATTACATATTAATTATTTCTTTGCCAGTTACATATTTATATAAGTCTATTTATTGACATAAAAGCTAATCAAAACTGCTGTTAGGAAGCGGTTAGTACCTATTAGCTATTGACGTTTGTGTCTAAGTGGCAGGTGGGTTACACAGTGGCCTTAACACTTTGCATATGACTAGATAGCATTTGCAATTTATAGCCACCAGCCTGTGTTGTTAATGTTTTTTTTTTAAATAATTTTTTTTAAACAAATACATAACCTTTGCTTTTGATTAGATTGAAAATGTAAGACTGGCTGGGCCTGGTTATCAAGTAGTTTTTGAGTAGCTTTAAGTAATCTAAGAAACCTTTTATTAACCCTCATCTGTAAAAGGCTGATGGGGTGTTGTCGTCACGCTGCGACGACCCGGCGGTGCAAGATTTTGAATGCAATAAGTCAGAGTTTGAAATTGATAACTTAGGTGTATCTACTAAAGGCTGAGGGGTAGCACTGGTGGCTACCAGTATTCCCAAAATGCATCTCAGGCACCTTTTTCCAGTTTGTGTTCTTACTGAGAGTTAAAGCCACAGGCCTATACCCCATGAACGTTACAGTAAACGTCTCAATTAAATCGCCGCGTTGTGTTCCAGTTGGCTTTGGTTTTCTTTGTTAGTGTACTTTTGTCTTCTTTTGCTATTCTTTATAAATGTTCTTTTTTAATTCAGAGGGTTTCTTTTACTGTGTATTTGAAAGTGAAATCACCTGTAATAGTACATAACCAGTAGAGGTGGGAATCACCATACATCCCACGATACGATATTATATTATACTTAACGCAAATTTAAAATATTTTGCGATATTCAGATTCTGTACATAAAGGTAAACTTTATCAATATTCATTTTCTCTAATATCAAAGTCTCACACTCAGTCTTTCTCTCATTTCAGTTTGATTGTTGACAAACTGAACGGTTTGTATTACAGTCTAGTCCAACTTAACTGAATCAACCATCTGGTACAATTATAGCTATTCTGAACTATGCAGTTTATGAAAACTATGCAGCCCCTTCAGCAACTGAAGAATTTGAAAGTAAATAAAATATAATTTTACATTAAATAAAAAAGTTTTAAACTTAATTAAAATAAAACATGTCTTAAATTAAAATAAGTAAACTGTCATGTTTATTGCTGCCAAAAACAAGTTAAACACATTTGGACAGTGAAGGAATGTCAGGATTCTTGCTCAGAAAAAGGATCAACATGCTCTGAAGTCAGAGCACAAAAACCTTTTTTGTAACAAAATATCGATTTCTGCTGTCCCTGTATCGATACATTATTAGCAAACAAAATATCACCATACTACACAGTATCCATTTTTTTCCCCACCCCTAATAACCAGTGGATTAACAAAGATTGACAGTGAGCGTATTTTGTTGTGTTCATGTTCAGGAGATTACATGTGGTCATTAACTGCACTGACGTCTGCATTACTTGTTCTGTACTGCACACACACACACACACACACACACACACACACACACACACACACACACACACACACACACACACACACACACAGGACCCTATTTTACCTTTTTACTTGTGTCTTGACATGTTTGCCGCCCTTGTTCTCACTAGCTTGTTGTTGGAGCTTGTTGCCTCCCCCTTAACACACAAACACACACACATTACACCCCTCTCAACCTCACCCGCTCCCCTCAGTCCTCCTCAGCGCTTGGGTCACCTGTGTTGATTTACTGTCAAATCTTCCAGGATTATCAGTAATCCCACAGAAGTACAATCTGTTGGCTGACAGCTGTGCTCGCTCTAACAGTGTTGCTGTTTCCTGCGCATACACTGCCCTATATACCCGAAAAAGCCTCTCTTCCTCCTCAGGAAAAAAAGAGGGAAAAAAAACATTAATTTTCTGCATCAATGGATTCCAATTGACAATATTCTGCAGCCCATATCTGTGGTATTTTGTTGTATTTGACTATAATGTGGCGCTGCTTTCTACTTTGATGGATTAGAGGGTTGGTGTAAATTTATTGCTGGTAAATAAATATGATATTGGATATAGATCCTCCTGTGGGGTTTCACCCTCGGTTTATCAAGGCTGGTCTTTTTGAATATTACAGGGAATGACTCGCTAATAATTTAGCCATCACGTCTCACAGTTCACTCAGTGAGTAGGTGTTCAATCAAGCCCAAAAGAAATAGTCGGGCATCTCCTTTTTGTCATAGATGAATTGAAGCGAGAATAGAAAAATGACTGAGACAATCAAAGCTTTACATATATATTAGTTTTATTGATCCAGCTGCCCTTTAATTTGCAGTATATAATAATGTCAACATGATGCTATACTATTGCACTTTGAAACGAACTGCAATTCATTTCCATAGTTATTTACCGTTGCTGCACCGGCGAATCATTTCTTATACTGAAACATTGGAAATAAGCTTTGAAAAAGGAAGAGGAAGTACAGTAATCGTACAGGATTCTTGGTGATCGTTTCCCTCATATATCCTCCACAGGTGGTGTACAAGAACAACGATATCCGCCTGGAGCTCTCCCGCCTTGCCCGCATTGTCGACCCCAAGATGAAGCTCCAGGGTGACGTGGTCTTCAAGTGCGAAAACGTTCCCACCCTCGACCCCATCAACTTCGAGACCCCGGAGTCCTACCTGGCCTTGCCAAAATGGAACACCAAGCGCGTGGGCTCCATCTCCTTTGACTTCCGCACCTCTGAACCCAACGGGCTGATCCTCTTCACCCACGGTAAGCCTCAGGACAGGAGGGACGCAAAGGGCCAGAAGAACAACAAGGTGGACTTCTTTGCAGTGGAGTTGCTCGATGGAGGGCTCTACTTGCTGCTAGACATGGGCTCCGGGACTATCAAGGTCAAAGCAACGCAGGCTAAGGTCAACGATGGCTCCTGGCATCATGTGGATATCCAGAGAGATGGTCGCTCAGGTAAGGATGAAAGAAAAAAGACGGATAAAGGTTGAAATGTCTGTTTTTAAGTTATCCTTGCTGAACTTTCACAGATGTTTAACATCCCTGTTAAATCAGCTCTGTGCTTTGAGAAGGCACAGTGGTCCTGCCAGGTCACTGGTGTCCTGTTTTCTCTGATACACACACAAATACATAAGAAAAAAATGGCTTCGGTCAAAAAAATTGAACTTCTGCTTCAGTTAAAACCGTGTTGCCTTTGGCTGAACGGTACAAAGTATAAATTTATAGGCAGAGAGCTGACAGGGCAACTAAAACATGTTCAGAAACAGAGTAATAAATACAGAAGAAAAGAGAATTGCAACTGTGCAATATTTACTTATGTAATACACAGTGAAGCATATCTTGTTTTGTTCTATTGCTATTGGGACTTTTCTATTTTTAAGCAGTAGTCAGCTTTTTAAAATGCCAAAAGAATTAAAGACAAAATTGCATCTTTAATGCAAAGACATCAAGTTTACATCCACTCACCGTGGACATGGATGGAATTTGGATTTTAATGATTTCTTTGAACTGTGCTTTTTCCAGGCTGAAATGCCTGCACGCCATACATCTTTAATGAATTTGAAAAGCAACTCTTTCAATTTATTTTGGATTTTCTCCACTCCACAAAAAAGTATACAAAAGCATACATACAGGCTCAGATATACACACACATCCACACTGATATTTGTGACACTTTTGCCATGAACACGTTTCTGGCATAATTCTGGCTGGATATTCATTTGGTTTTTTTTCTTGGCACATTTGGTAGAGTTCATTTAAATTCATTGGTTTCATGGCACAGACCCAGCTTCAAGCTGAGTCGAGCTTGAAAATTGTTGATTTTGGAGCACAGGCTTCTTTCTTGATTGGTACCCACTCAGCCAACGAAGGCGTGGACAAAATCTTGTCACGTTAATTTGGATAAAATCCAAATTTTTAGTGAACATGCTGAGACACAACATAACACGAGGAAAAATACTTGGAAACACAACTGGAAAGCTTGACTGCGCAGTAGATGAAGAACGGCAGGTGACAGAGCATGGATATATTATGTGTGTATATAAATAAACAGGACAAAGTGAATCTGACAGCAGTGCAGAAACATAAATGCAACCAAAATCCAAAAGCATGGCCAAAACTGCAGAACTGCTCGCTTGACTGTAGACTCACATTTTGCAAAAACTGACAAACTCTTCAGTCAATTACAAACAAAAACTAAAAAACTTAAAATAGCAACGACAAATAGGGGAACATGAATTAATTTGCATAACCATTTATCTCTCAGTTGACTACAGTCTTCGTAACACTAGTGAAACTAGCTTTGATGTAATGAAATTGCTTTGCTTCAGAAAATACAACTTGTGCATACTTACAGTGAAATTATACCAGCTCAAATGTTGCAATGCTGCAGTGATTCAGCTTTTCCTGCATCCCCACTGCGAGATGATGGAAACTATCGCAATATATTAATACAAGCATTGATTTATTGCCAGGATAAAAGCCGTATCTCTCTCTAGATAGCTACTGAGTCCATTTCCCCTTACCTTCCTCTATCTGGATGTTCTCTGACCTCATAACATGGGCAAATACACAGAAAGTACTAGAAGAAGATTATATTAGAGAAAGGGGCTCGAAACTTCTTTCGCCTTGAGCTCCGAACCCAACACAATCTCTGCATTAGGTGAGATCCTCCAGAGGACTTGGTTGTGTTAGACGGCATTACAGCCCATGTTATATATCAGGTTAGAGCAGCCAATTTAGCCATGTGTCAGAGCTCGCTGCTTTGATTAATCACCGGCACAGCCCCCAGTGCGATAGCAGAGTAAAAAGTAGGATTTTCAGGGGGGAAAAAGAGGAATGAGACAGATATATGGATACCAGACTGAGGGATGGTTAAGAACAGCCATAATCACACTTGTGGCTTGAGTGAAATGTTAATAGGAGTTGCAAGTGAATTAAATTTTCTGTCCACAAAGAACTATATCCTGGATCTCTCTCTGAAGGACGGCAAGGTGAATATAACGTAAAGTGAGAACTCACAGTGCACCACTTTCAGACAAGCCAAGTTTAGGCTTTGTAGTGAAAGTGATGTTTTCATCTGTTGTGTCCCTCGCATTACAAAGAGCTGATAATGAGCTGAGGCAGTGTAGTAGACAAAGAGCTAATGAACCTGTTTATTTCTTCCTGTAAGTTCATAATCATCGAATAAGGTCATAAAAGTGTTCAAATAATTAAAAATCTTGACATAAAATATGAATATATGGCCTTGGGTAATGGCATTATGTATGCATGATGTTTTATAGACATGCAGAGCAGTCTGGGTGATTTTTATGGAGTTTAAAAAAAACACACACACAGAAAAGTCGATAATTTGGGAGACAAACAGATTCTCTTTGCTTACCTTTGATTTTGGTATTTGTACGTCTAACACCAAATGTTAACTTGAAAAGATCTCAAGTGTGAGAAAAATAACATGAACAATATAACACAGTCTGCCACAGCACAAAAGCAGTGTCTCGTGACTGCAGGGGTTATTTCACCTGTTGCATTAAAGTGCAGCTGTAAAATGTGATCTATTTCCTCTGGACAACGCAGCAAAGAAGCCGTGTTAAATCTTTAGGCACTTTGTTACTAGCAGCCTGCCACAAAAACACGTAATTTGTTCTCATTTCTTTAGTTGAAAGACAGATTACACAGTTTGACAGGCATATAATGGTATTTTTGCACCGGCAAGGTTATTTCAAATAACTGTTATTACAAGATAACAAGTGGAGGAAGAAGTGGCCTAAAAGGGTATCTGCTGCTGATGAGTCGTATCTGAAAGTCATGTCCTCAAGAAAAGGAAAATCCAGCAAAGACCTCACACAGGACCTGATGCATCTGACCTCCAGCTGATTAGATAGATGTGAACCCAAAAGCAGACGATGGAAACAGAATCTTATTTTAAATTGAAAGTGTACCGTTTATTTTGGCAGAAACACAAAAACACGGATTTCAAACTAAACAGAGGAACGCCTAAACTGGGGAAACTAAGCAAATAAACACTAAAACCAGGGGATGGAAACCAGGAGGGAAACACAGCTGGTGCTAATCACACACAGAACCGAGAGGAAGCAAAACTGAACACACTATACACAAGACAAGGAACTATCCAAACAGAAACGCAGACTAGACACTGGAGCTGTGGAAGAACAGACATGAAAACTTAACTAGACGTGGAACACAGGAGGAGGCACAGTAACAAATCTGGAAACAAGAAATCACTAAATACAAGAGAACTTAGGGAGCTAGAACTACAAGAGACTGGGGCTATGTCCACACGTACCCGGGTATTTTTGAAAACGCAGATTTTTCTATGCGTTTGCACCTTTCGTCCACACGTAAACGGCGTTTTTGGTCACTGAAAACTGAGATTTTTAAAAACTCCGGCCAGGGTGGATATTTTTAAAAACTCAGTTTTTGCATTTACGTGTGGATGCGAAAACGGAGAAAGCGCAGAGTCAAAGGTGTGCGCCTTTTTTTGACGTCACAATGTGCGCCACGTTATTGTTTCGGTGAAATGAATTTCTACAATACTGTTAATTGTTCTCTCTGCAGTGTTTAAATGCTTACATATACACACACAGTTACTGTCCCTCCACACATACGACTCGGTTCTGCTTCTATGCCCCAGCTTTGTTTACTATTTCCCACCGAGGCTTCTAGACTTCTGATTGGCCAACATTTCTGCACGGTTAGGAGTATAGCGCCACCTGCTGCTTTGGCATGTTCCTAGCAGCGTTTTCCTTCATTTCTGCGTTTACATGTGGACGGGATTATTTTTTAAAACAAAAACGGAAAATCTCCGTTTTCAAAAATACCTGTGTACGTGTGGACGTAGCCTAAACCATGGAAAACACTAAATCGAAGAATATACAAAACCCAGAAAAACACAAACACTGGGTCCCAGACTCAGTACCATGACGTCATGAGATTTTGATCCACCTTGAAGTGCAATCTGACATGCATCTGACTGGCAATAGCTTCTATAGATAGAAAAACACACAGTGGAACACCATCAGTCATGGATTGGCCTCCCCAGTGCCCAGACCTGCATATTACTGAAGCAGTGTGGGATCATGCTGACAGAGAACAGAACAAAAGGCTGAAATGTCCAAAGTAGAGCTTTGAATGCCTGGAGAGCTATTCCTGCAGACTACTTAAAGACGTGACATAAAAGCTTGGCTAAGAGCATTCAGACTGTGTTGAAGAATAAAGTTGGTCAAACCAAATATTGACCTTCAGGCTTTTACAAACACAGTTTCTGCCTTAAACACCGTTTTTCCACGTATGTTTGTGCATGTTTCAATAAATCGTTACACCTTATGTCCTTGCAAAATAAAAAGAAATGAGGAGTTTCTAAAGTGTTTTTCGACAGTACTATATGAGCGATCGTTGAGTGTCCACAGGTGCAGACAGCGACCTACTCTGTAACCTTTTCCCAGGAGACGAGTAGTTTTGTCAGATTTGAGGGTTTTTTTCTTTGATTTATTTTGTTCAGCCTTCTTTTCTGTTATTTGGTGACACAAATAGAGTTTCCCTGAAGAGCTCGTTAAAGTCTGTGATCAGTGCAATTTTGGCCGCCAAACATAGGTTTGCACCTCCACTTACTCAGCCCACATCTTTAGCACGGGGTGGTGTGCTGCGCTATTTCTGTCTTTCACAATTTTGCTGAGTGCATCTCTACTTTGTTAAAGCTCTCAGGTACAAAATTACAAAAAGAAATCTGTCATTTTCAGCTCTGTCCTCACCTTGATGAATGGAAAAAAGGACTGTCAGTCTCTTTGAAAGGTTCTGGAAAGAACTATAGACTAAAGGTAATAGATGTAACTTGGGTTCAAGAAATGTAGCTGAAGCAAGCAGTGTTTTATTTGTCAGCCAGTAGAACATGACTGTAAAATACGAGGCCTGCTTTGAAAAACACCACCAAGAAACATGTCAGAGTGGATACCCCAGCATTTTTCGAACACAAGTCGATTAAATGATATTTTATTTGTCAGTAATCGCCTTTTTCCCCCTTCAGGCATCATTTCAGTAAACAGCCGTCGGACCCCTTTCACAGCCAGCGGGGAAAATGAGATCCTGGACCTGGAGGGGGACCTTTATCTGGGCGGTCTGCCCGACAGCCGAATGGGCTTGGTGCTCCCGACTGAGCTCTGGACAGCTATGCTCAACTACGGCTATGTGGGCTGCGTTCGGGATCTGTTCATCGACGGCCGCAGCAAGGACATCCGGCAGATAGCTCAGTCGCAGAACATGACCGGCATCAAGTCTTCGTGCAGTAAGGTGACGGGGAAACAGTGCGACAGCAACCCCTGCAAGAACAACGGGGTCTGTAAGGAGGGCTGGAACCGCTTCATTTGTGACTGTACCGGGACCGGCTTTTGGGATAGTACCTGCGAGAGAGGTGAGAGTCCTTTCCAGCCACTTTCTGCGTACTGTTTGTCTTGCGTCTTATGGTGATGATTTTAAAATCTTACTGCCTTTGGCAGAGGGTTTATCGATCTGAGAGTACAAGACCTTTAATGCGGCTCACTCAGCTCTCCTTTTATATTCTAAAAACCATTTCTTCAGTGAGCTTATGGAGCGGTGTTTTGCTGCTTTTAGACAGTATATTGTGTATCTTACAAGGTGCAGTGGTTGACAGTGAAGTAGCTTTGCAGAGTTCAAGTATCTTTTCTGTCTGTTTTTCTAAATATGGTTGAAAAGTGGTGGCGGTGTAGCTGCTGCTTACTAACTATAGATTTTCTAAGGGTGTGGACAGCGCTCTGTTACAACAGAAGTGTGACTTGGCACACTTGGTTCACATTATTTATGGAAGGATTTGCTGAAAGATTTAATAGGAGGTTTTTCAAGCATTTTCTTTCCTGGGAAAGATTCTAGAGAGAAATTGAACTTTTCCCAGTTGGTGAAATGGGCTCTCCTTGTCTGAGTTTTAAGAGCTTGGCCACATGAAGGTTTTATGAGATGGAAAGAATAGGGACACTCCAAGCTGTGGGAGAGTATATTATTGGACTGTTGTTCAGATTGCTCTTGACTCTTTCACTATTTTACAAAGATTTTCAGGATTCAGTGGAGAGATTTAAGTACTTTCCCAAGAACTCGAGGCCCGTAAAGAATCGTACGTGTATGACGGATAATGAGCATCTAGAGAGTAGGTGCTTAAAGCCAGCATTAAGTGTGAGTGTAGCATGTGTGACAGCATTGACTGATTAACGCGTTCAAAGGGGGGAAATCAAAACGTACCCAACGTAGATGTAGGTCTGTTTTGTAGTCATTGGTTTGGAAAATGCATTCAGGTGGAGACAGACATTTGTTCCTTTTGTTGTTGCTGATACTGCATGTTTAAAAAAAGCAATCATAAAGTAGCTCTTCTTATTCGCAGATGAAACTCAGAGTTAGAAAAGACAGATCAATATTCAATAATGTACTATCATAAATAATTTTTCTGCTAAAGTAAATTTTGCATTGCAGTAATGTGGAGAATGTTGAAATGTGAAAGAGGTAAAATTCCAGGGGGAGCTGGCTCTTTAATCGAGTTAACCTTGTGCTAGTCCGACCGCTGCGCCTGGCGTAGTGTGGACGTCCGTCATGTTTTATTTGCACAAAAAAGGGGGAAAGAAAAAGGCAGATGTGTGAAGCCAGCTGTGCCTGGCTAAAAACCACTCAGTCAGTGAACTTCAGTCACCTTAAACCTTCGGGAAGAAAACTTATCACTCGTCTTTGTCCTGCTTTGCTCCTTCCCGCACATCAGTTTCTTAACTGTCATATCTCTGCATTCATGCAGACCGCTTACCATTGTTTGAAAACCCGGCAGGTCTGCCTGAGAACAAAGCTTTACTCTGTTCAGCAGTGGATTGTTTTGGGGTTTAAATAGTAAGGCTTGAGGTGTGATGACATGCTGATGTTCCTGATGCTGTTATGACTGAGTGAATGCATCATCTTTATGCGTTATGCTGCTAGAATTTGAGATAATGTTGGACTGTGCAACACACACAGCAGCTGAAACAGTTATTTTTCATGGCCACTCCGTAATGGTTTGTTTCCTGATCCTGGTGAGTACGATGTCACTTCACCAAATTCCAAAACAGTTGAAATGATGCAGTCTTCTTTGGCCGTGGAGCTTTTTTCCTTGAGGGTATCGTTTGGATTTTCATGGCTTGGGTTTGGAGACTAAAGTTATTTGTTGTTTTCGAAAGATAAGCATTAACTGTTGATGACTGTTTGTCAGGCAGTGCTGTTTGTTGCAGGCAGCTACCACATAATAGGATGTCAGGATATCTTGGCCTTTAGTGCTCCAGTTTTTTAATTAGCAGACAACTAAGAGTACCACTCCAACTTCACACTTGCCAACAGCAAATATCATGAAAAAACAAACAAATAACGGTACAGCTGCATATACAATGAGCTCCGACGTACACACAGTGTTGTATAAGCAGCCCACTCACTGCATTAGCCTTAACAAGCTAAAGTTATTGTGATAAGTAATGGAACATCTCAGGTTATGAACATTTTACGCCATACTGTTAATTTAATGTTTGCATCTGAAACTCACACTGCTCTTGTAAATGCAGAAGTCATCAGCGGCTTTGAGGTGCACTGATGGTGAGCATTCAGATTCCCGTTTTTGAATTCTGGTCCATACTGTTTGCTTTCTGCCTTTTTGTTGTCTATAGCCTGTCGATATCCATCCTCCTCAAACACAAAATATCTCAATACCCAACTCTTAGTCATACGCTGCTTAAAAACATGGATCTGTTTCTGAAAGGCAGTGCGTGAAAAGCCTTAAAGCTGCGTCTTCAGTCTTCTGCAATACAGCGTGATGATCATTTAGTAAATTATGGTGAACAGATAATTGAGCAGTGTCGTTCTTGGTCATATTCACCCACTTCAGGAGTTCACAAACCAGCACGGTTAGAGTCCTGTATATCTTTATGTTTATGTATTTCCTTTTTCTTTCACTGACCTGCTGCTGGATATTGTGCTACACAAAAACAATTTACTTGCAATTCCTACAGCCTTCTCTTAAGAACTCAGTCTTTCTTCAGATGTTGAGAAAATTTCAACCCAAAAACTAATTATATCAAATCGGTGTCTTAATGGTAAAAACATGGACAGAGCTGCCTCGACATCCTTCCCACCCAGTGTGTTGTCCTTGTGGTCTGGCCTGAACCATGTCAGCCAGAGCTCCTGTTAGTGCGGAGGCACCACAGCTCGATACTGTAGCCCTCTCAGTTTGCTGCTCACTTTCTCATATTGAGTGAGGCTAGCCACCCTGCAGAGGAGTCTCATCTCGGGCTGCTGGTATCAGTGATCTAATTCATTCAGTCGCTAACCAAAGCCCGCGACCACAGGTGAAGGGCTGTAAAGAAGGCTGAGCAATAAATTGAAAGCTTTGATTTGTAGCTGTCAAAGTGAAGACAGATCTCAGTGTTACTCCCTAAAGGTGAATTATTGCATTTAGGTCCTCTGCAGTGCTCACTGTTTGTTTTGAATTAAGGCTGCCACAAACGATTATTTTGATAGTCGACTAGTCACCCATTATTTTTGCGACTAATCAGATCATGCATCCATTGGACATAAAACGTACAGCTTATTGCACCAGCAGCATCTTCTCTTATATAACTATCATTAGCTTACAGCTTTAAGTGTTTAAGGTATGTGCTAACTAAAAATAAAGACAAGATGATAGTTTATTAAATTTTAATGAAATCTGCAGGTTGTTTCGGTGAAATTTAATAAACTCCTTGCTATCTAAAATATAACAGGACACCGGAGTATATTCTCGAGCATCTCACACTTCTGATAATCAGCTGTCTGCTTGACGTTTATTCAGCTGTGTAAAAACTATAACTTTAATCTCAGCCAAACCGATTTACTCAGGAACAAATAAAATACTGAAAAAAGCCAAACAATAACATTTTTAAGTTATCTAAGTGACTTATATATCATGTTTAACCTGAGTAGCGAAAGACAGCGGTGGGTTTGAAAACGATTTGCCGGAAGTCCGGTGTTCTCACGGCTCTAGTTAGCCTAGCCCCCGGCTAGCTATCGAGCTAGTGGCTAACAGATGTCTCCGAAAACGTCGGAGAAAATATTAAAAAAATATTTGAAAATATGTGGTGTCTTGATAAACTGAGCAGATATTTGAGGTTTACACAGCTACATTCTCGCCTGAAAATATGTTAAACGTTTATTTTGTGACCCAGAAAGAATAATAAGAGTAATATTAAAACTAACTAGCTGCTGCCATTGTTGGAAACTGAGCAGAGCCGCGCTATGAATTCTGGGACACAGCTTCTTCTTCTTCGGGGTTTAACGGCAGCTGGCATCCTTGTACATGCAGTGCTGCCATCTTCTGTTTCAGTCCGTTATTACACTCTTAAATCCTACTACTTATTCCTGCGTCTTTTGTCATCTTACAAAGCTTCAAACGACGCGTCGACTATTAAATCAGCCGTGGACGATTTTGATAGTCGACGTAATCGTGACTAGTCGACTAATCGTGGCAGCCCTATTTTGAATAGGAACTCATTTGATTTGAGCTCCTTGTTTTTTGTGGCTTCATACTCGTGTTTGACCTTTAGCTGCAGGCTAAACATGGGAGGTCACAGTCACATTAAAGCCTCTTCATTACATCAGTGGTAAAAAAAAAAAAAATCATTTCTCAAGGCGTGGATGTTAGCACACTGTCTACTACTGCATATTCTCACACTGAAGAAAAGAATAAATCTGCCTGTTTAGAAAACAGTAGCCCTTGATTTAAGTGATCCTTTGATTTGAAATGTGGGGCTTGAAACGGCATGAGGTGTTTTCTTTTTCTCAAAATGAATGCGCGACACTTTAGACTGAATGGAATTATATTAGTCATGCTGGTAGAGGAAATTATTTTCCTTCTCCTCCATGCTTTTAAGCAGACCCTGGAGCTCCCCGGTGACAATATCAAACAACCACTGAGATGTATTTGCACATGGCGCTCGCTATTGATCTCAAGCACGCTATACAGTACATCGGAGAAGTGCGTGTGTGTGATGAGACAAAGGGTGAAATGATAAAGATCAGCACCCTCCCAGCGAGTGTAACCAGGCTTATGCATTTACATCACAATGTTTGGCCTTTGCAGGTGACTTTTCCATCTAATGTAAACAAGCTTCTCTTTTGTTTGTTGGGATCAGCCTTAGACTTTTGTTTGGTGATATTTTATTCAAATAGATTTCAACTCCTGAAGTCAGAGACTTCTCAAACCAGCAAAGTCAGAGTAAATCAATAAAGTATGTACACAGGTTTCTCAGATAATGACTGTCGTAATGCACCGGTGGTGGGAAGCACAGTCAGTTTACTGCAGCCAGGCAGCTGAACAGATTCATGTGTATTCGGGTATGTGACGATAAGAAGGGCAACGTTTATTCATCGCCTCCGTGTGGTCTCGACTGAAGAAGCCACTTTCTTCCACTGCTGCTTTTCCCTCTGCTTCTTTATTAACATCTGAAATGTGACAGGATTGTTTTAGATAAGATCCAGTTTTGAATGTAGCTTGTTGACGTGCTAGCAACACTTTGAGATTAGCTTTAGTCCCATTTGCCACAAGTGTTGAAACGTCTTAACTGCAGCTCTCTTGTTAAAAAAATAAGGTGCACTGACTAAATAAGTCAAAAATAGGAACAAGCAAAATGGAGTAGTACAGGAGCAAAGCCAAAAACAGAAGGATTAATCAAATTAGAGAGTAGCACACAAGCAGGGGAAACAGGCCATTTATATATTGAAGCCAATGGGAAATAAGAAACAGAGGCGGAACAGGTCACAGGTGAACGTAATCAGGATAATCAGTAGAGGTGGGAATCACCATACATCCCACGATACGATATTATCACAATACTTAACGCACAATACGATATTATCACAATACTTAACACACGATACGATATTATTGCAATTTTTTAAAATATTTTGCGATATTCAGATTCTGTACATAAAGGTAAACTTTATCAATATTCATTTTATCTAATATCAAAGTCTCGCACTCAGTCTTTCTCTCATTTCAGTTTGATTGTTGACAAACTGAACGGTTTGTATTACAGTCTAGTCCAACTTAACTGAATCAACCATCTGGTACAATTATAGCTATTCTGAACTATGCAGTTTATGAAAACTATGCAGCCCCTTCAGCAACTGAAGAATTTGAAAGTAAATTAAAACAAAATATAATTTTACATTAAATAAAAAAGTTTTAAACTTAATTAAAATAAAACATGTCTTAAATTAAAATAAGTAAACTGTCATGTTTATTGCTGCCAAAAACAAGTTAAACACATTTGGACAGTGAAGGAATGTCAGGATTCTTGCTCAGAAAAAGGATCAACATGCTCTGAAGTCAGAGCACAAAAACCTTTTTGTAACAAAATATCGATTTCTGCTGTCCCTGTATCCATACATTATTAGCAAACAAAATATCACCATACTACACAGTATCAATTTTCCCCCACCCCTAATAATCAGACTGCCTGTCAAAAATGGGAAACGACCTAACAGACACATCGCTAAACACAAAGACAAGACAACTCGCTCTAAACATGAAGAAGTGAGAGAGGAACGCTGAAAGATGAGGGTGCAAAAACAGAAGGAAGAAGCACAGAGGGAACTAAACATGCCAGAAATAACAAACTCAGGAACTGAAGCTAAATTAAGACTAAGAATTTATAAAAAGAATTAGAGGAGTAAATCATCCAGCACTCCATAAAAACTAGAAACTACAGCTCAGCATGTTAGTTGAAAAAACATGAATTAACCTCCTAAGACCCAAACTCTTCCACAGCAGCATTTTTAATTTCTCTTTGATATTTGGGCTGATTGGGTCCCGATGAACGTAAAAACAAAGAATTACCAGATTTTGTTTTTTACCTAATTTTTGTTTCTAAGAAAAATGAGAGCCACATATGAGGATATTTGTTTAAAATTTTGATAGAACAGTAGCAGCATAATGTCCTCGTAAGTGGATATCAGGCCCATGTAGAGCAAAATTGAGTATTTTGGTCTAAATAACCCAAAATGTGATGTCCACATATGTAGACGCAGGTCCTAGGAGGTTAAAAACAAATAATGGAAACTGGATCCAAACATAAGAATGAAGCGTTTAAACAGGAAACTCAAACTGCAGTAACTGCTAACAATGCAAAACTCCACAGAACCCCAGGACCGTGACCGTTTTTGTTTTACTGATTAACTAATTCTTTGTAGACGTATTCTGCAGCACCGTGGGTGGAAGTGGAAAACCTCCTCCTTATGTACCACTGTTGGTTTTTATAAGCAGAGGAAAACCCAGGTCCCATGAAAGTAGTTTCAGCCCATTTTTCGCTGATTATATTTTTGGATCTGAAGTAATGGAATCATCAGAAATGAAAGTCTCACGATGATTTCATCATAGTTGTATTGAATGCAGCACATCGCTCCGTGTAATTCCTTCTCTTCCACCGGGAGCTAAAAAGCCGGCAATTTTCTTGCTCTGTTTACTAGAACGAAAATGCAACCTGACAGATATTTTAGAGTCTTTGAGGAGATCAAAGATCGTACCAGGCGACATTAACAGACAACAGCACTGCTGTCTGCTTGCTGTTTCCTACCTGGTATCAGTGCCGGGTTTAGTATACAGATGATTTCTGCCTTTTATCTGGGTTTTGTTTCGGTTTTCCTATCATATTTGTTCCCTTTCTTGTTTCTCTCTTGATGTTCTTCCTTCTCTTTTACCTTCTGCATTTCCCATTTTATCACTTCCCTCTCTCTTCACTCCCACATATGCTCCCACCTTTTGGCAAATCTGCTTTAACCTCGCCCGTGAGACATGACAGCGCCTGTGATCAGAGGCTTGCCGTGGTATGGCACAAACAGATGTAGTGTCAGCATGGTAGCTAGAGTGTGTGTGTGTACACACTATGGATATGCACCTGGTGAATATGATGAATAAAAAGCTTTAAGTCTCATCATTTACAGTTTCTTGTGACCATATGTTTCTGTGTCTTCACACTGTATATATTTGCATCCATTATTATGATTAACTCCAGCAGGCCTGCGTGAATGCATGTTTGTATATGTCAGCCAAGCAGCGCCAAAGCCGTACAGTATGCAGGTGTAGTAACAGGGCCGCAGCCCTGATAGGCCCCGTCATATGAGCTGTGACCAGGAGCTCGCCCCTGCCAGCAACTGTCTTCCTGTGATCTAAATTCAAATGGGGCCGCTTGGCTTGGTGCAGCCCCTATAGACACGCATGGCAAACAGAAAAAAGAGAGTCTTGCTTCGGGCTAGGCAAACTGACGATCCTGGCCGATCTTAATTTGGCATCAAGGAGCACTGTCCAAACTTTCCTACTGAACTGAGAGAAAGTGTGACTGGTTGTGACAAAATTAGGACAGCGTTCACCAGATGCTCTGGAGGTGTAGCTTTCTCTTATAGGTAGAAGACAGAAACCACTTTTAACCACATGGCACGTTCCACAGGTCATGAGTTAACCTGTGTCCAAATGATCACTGCCCAGCTGGGGCTGCAGACTGCAGTCACTCTCAGACAGACTGGTGAAGGTTTGCAAATACTGTTATCTAATTTATAAATGCAGACAGATTGTAAACACATGGCAATCAGTCTGATTCAGTCTGTGCCAAACACGTCGCGTCTGTTAAGCATCTCTTTTGAGGCAACTTGAATCAAGTGGTTGTATTCTGGTTACAAAATCGTTTTGAACTTTGAACTGCAGAGACTACGTCACTGTTTGTGGAGGAAATTGGTGAGGTTCAGGCTGGACTCTAAGGCTACGTTCACACTGCAGGCGAAAGCGCATCATTTTTGACCCTATGCGACCCATATCCGATCATGGTGTGACAGTGTGAACGGCACAAATCCGATATTTTCAAATCCGATCTGGGTCACTTTCGTATGTGGTGCTGAATCTGATACATATCTGATGTTTCAGAAAGCGACTGCTGTTTGATGGTCATGTCGCATTAAATCCGTCTTTTACGTCACTATAACAAGACAGACGCTGATTATCAGCGCCCGATAAGACATCGTGAACGCTTCCTGGCCATCCAGTGAAACTGTTGAGAAGACAACGTTGGAGAAACGTGAACATTTTATTTGTATAATCTGCAGATTCTGACAGAAATCTGCAACTATCCTTTGAAGCACCGCTCCTCTAAAACAGCAATAAGGATCATTATTAGGTTATTTACATTATTATGTCAATAACAAAATAACTTAAAGCAAAAACTGGGAAACGTAAAATCCGAAGTCTTTATATTAAGGCCATCAGTCAAACAATACTGTTGCTCTGGGTCTAAACAGAGCGCGTTGTGTGTGACGTCTTCTTTTGCGCATGCGGCCGCTTTGAGCGTTCACACTAGAGCGCGTTTGCTGTCGCATTTTATTTGTAGTGTGAACGAGCAGACAAAAAAATCTGATCAAAAAATCGGAATTGAGCATTAAGACCTGCAGAGTGAACGTAGCCTTAATGTAAGTAGTTAATGTGAATGCTCTGTGTGTGTAGATGGCAACAGATTAGCAGACAGCTTGATAAACCAAGAGGGCTTCGAAGAGGCCAAAAGACTGCGTGTCCTCAACACGGTCCCCGTCTTTAGAGTAATCAGTTCAAACGCAATGAGGCCGATAGTTCATTGCAGGTAGTCACAATAATTTTGCTTGTGCCACAGTCTCAATCACTCTTTTCCCTGGTGTGACTTGTAGCCTTAAGTTTATTTAAATCTTTAGAAAATCAGCCTCAAAAGACTCTCATGTAATCTTTTAACCAGATCCTACACCGCTGATCCTGCTTTAAATACAGGCGTAGTAAAATGGTTCATCCTTAGAATAAGAAGAAATTCTTCTTCTTCTTTTTAACTTTGTTCGACTACTTTTATTCATCTGCGGTGCCAGCTTTAATCATTTGCCAAACCATGAAAAAGTTATTTTTGTAACTTAGCTCTTGCTACGTGGGAAATGTCTAATTGGGTTGAATCGGGCGTGCAGGTTTAGTTTGGTGTAGTGCTTTAAAACCGATGCTGAGAAATGATTTTCTTCTCGCCTGCAGTCAGATCCACAGAAAGCAAAGAGGAAAAAGGAAATCATTACCCTCCTGTAATAATAATGTTTCAAGGTGGGCTTTGTCCTCTTTCCCGTCTTTGGGAGACAGCTCGAGGCTTTATTTCTTTTTGATTGTTACATTCCATTACATGAAAAGGTTGCCCAAATGTTATTCCCATAAGGAAAACTCTAGCACAACAGATTATTCAGGTCGTATTTGAGTCTAACTTGTAAGAGGTGACATTAATTCAAGACTACAGGGAGGTATATTTGATGTCATCCTCTGAGTCTGCCGAGTGAAGGAGAATGCCATCTTAGGCTTTGTTTCAGCGAGCCAGTCAGTCATTCAAACAGTCAGTCGGTAAGTGGAGGTTTTGTGTTTGAGTGTGGGTCTGTTTGTGTGGGTGTGGGAGGGGAGCTTTTAGGGAGCCGGGGAGCTGCTGACAGTTGTGTGTTGCAGAGTGCTGTGCAGCTGATAAAGTAGCCCAGTTAATCAGGTAAATAGGCCTGTAATGAAGTGTGTTTGTCTGATGGTGTGCCAGCCAAGCGCCAAGTGATCCCACCGAGACTCTCCGCTTTCTTTCTGCTGCATTTACACACACACACACGCCGCACACGAATACACAGCAAGAGCCAGTTGGAAGCGCACACATACACTCACACAAACACACATCAATCCACTGGAGACAGATTGGATTGTGTCTAATGCATATTGCATTTTCCCTGACAAGATGCCACCGCCCACGTACAGTAAGTGCTTGTGTTTTCCCTACTGTCAGTGCAGAAGAGTAGCGATGGCTCCAGGCCCAAGCTGATGGCTGGAAGTGTGTCCACCGCAGATCAGTCAATGCATCACTCAGTACAGCACGAGCTTCCTCTTTCCTAATGTTTTCACCGGAGGCGAAAAACAGAATTTGCACGTTGTTTAGTTATTTGAATTTAATACTCTTTAACTTGTAGGCACGCTGAAGGAGTTGTCCTCAGTTGGTCCTCATGCTGCCATCTACGGATTTTTTAAATTTTTTTTGTCATTACATTACTGCCTAAACTTAATGACAGCAATCACACCGGTTCTCAGAAAGACCGAAACACCAGAACACACAGGCTGTGCAATTACCTGCTCACTTTCCTCGCTGTTCATTCATAGTGGCAGTGAAATAATGGGTTGCCACACGGCTTTTACAGTTTAATCACAGGTTATAATTGCAGAATGTCAACCGGGTGACATTGATGGTTGCCACCTTTCGGTATGAAATTCTGCAACCCGGCAGTGATGTTACGTTCTTTTACCTTTTAGGTTATGTGCAAAGGCTAAAAATGTTCTGTATTGTGCTCAAGATTTGCACAGATTCAAGTAGATTTACTTTTCTAAACTATTGCAGCTGCTTCCATGGATGCAAACTGCATTTCGTTGCCCTGTACCTGTGCATGTGCAATGACAATCAAGTTGAATTCTATTCTATTCTATAACTTTGTGAGGTCACACGGCGAATAGCCAATCAAAACATGTATAAAATAAACACTCATTTCCATCTAAGGAAGGAAAAGGGTGGAGGGGAGGCAACAGAAAAAAAGTTTTCAATCAGCCAATCAGCATACAGCCCTGTTTGGGGGTTACAAAGTATCAAAATGTTGCTGTAAAAGAAAATTAGCAGATTTCTGCAGTTCTCACTGATGCCCACTAATAATAATCAAACTGATGCAGCAATACCCCCCCTTTTTTTCTCTTGCAACACTAGTGACATCATCAAAGTTAATTTTTTCTGACATGTCAACTTTTTGGAATGTCAGAATCAGGATGAGATGTTGCGTGTTTGGTAAAAAGAGGCCAGTGAGGGTGATGGTGGCAGATCTTCACCCACATTCATCGTGAATAGTTCACTCTAAATCACCGATAATGTTTTTCTATTGTGTCTTTCACAGTGTTGTCTGTTTCTAAGATGATACCGAGACGTCACGGGAATATACGGTTCCAAACAGGCCGCGATCTCCTGCTGCATCATCTCTGCACCCTTTCCCAAAGCCATTTGTATTCAGATGAGCTCGGTTCTCAGCTATGCTAAATGCCGCTTCCACTGGTGTTAGAGTGGCATAATTTAAATGCTTGTCTAAACGCCTTTTCCACCCACAGAGGGAGGGGAAAAAAAATCTATCTGAAAGTCTCTTTAATCCTCGAGCCCTATAATAGACCTTGCATAATTGCCAGACTGCCTTTGTGTGAATAATTTCTTGAGGTCAGGTACCAATTACTGCCACATATGATTTTGATTCCATATGTCAAACCTAGCCTATGCACACTGTGTTTATACAGTACAACAAATCCAAGCAGACAGAAAGAGAAATCACTGCACCGTTATAGATATGCTATACAGATATGAGGCCTTGTTCTGCCATATTCATCTGCGTCTTCTGCATATTTTTAAAGCTCTGATCTTTTTTTTGACACCTACCTGCATATTTAAATATGTGTTCCCATCAAAGCCTCGAGTCGAAATGTAAATTTGAAGCGTACCCTTAATTTAACAGTGTTTTTACCCTACAGCATGCAGGTACAGTGGTGCCATGTTTTCAAATTTTCAGTAATTAGAAGTGATTGAGTGCTACTTTTATATTTAAAGTGGCAGCAGAGACGTGTTTAAACTCCAAAACATTAAAAACTAATGGACGGAGAAACAGCTCGCTGTTTCAAACAGAGGTTAACAGCACGTCTGTAACTTTTTGTCATAGAGGGAAAAAAACCGTCTTATTTTGTATTAATTGAAGCGACGTACTAGTAAATATTTGAAGTGCCTCTTGAGCGTTTTACAAAAGTGTTTTTACATGCCTGCCAGTATAAATGCATTCACAGTGCTTTTTAAAGGTTTCTCTATTATTTGTTTTTTTTTACCTGAGTTTTGTGTGGTTTCTCCTGAAAACCGTCCTCTAATTTTTTCTTTTTTTACTCAACATTTCTTTCTTCTCCAATTTTTCAAGTTGCTGCCATGAACCTAAAGTAAAATGGCCAACATCCAAATAGATATGACGTGTGTGGATTTTGACCACAGCACTGGAGAGGGCGGCGCCTTTACTGTTGCAGAACGAGGGGAAATTAGTGAATCTCCAAGGTCACGTTTCTGAATGGCAGCGTGCATCGATGCTCGCAATAGAAAGCTTCGGTCCAACGCTGGACGATTTGGCTTGAATAAAAGAACATCTCTTCAAGGTCGATAACTGTGCAGCTGTCTGAGTACGCACTAAACAGTGACTCACCTTTTCAGCAGTTTGTTTTGTTTTTTTAGTTTAGCTGTCTGCATTTGGAGGAAACCATTATCGCATAGTGAGATAGAATGAGATGTACGACTAGGAGCCTTGGAGATACCTTTCCAGTGTAAGAAAGTAGATATCCACCCAAACACGGACGGATAAGGAAGTCTTTAGAAGTAAGAGGAGGGATTCATGATTAAGGGTTCTGCAATGCCCTCAGTTATGTCACTTGAAGTGAAAATAATTTAAGTTCTCTTCTATCTTTTCAAAGAAGAGATGTTAAAAAAGGTCCAATCTCATTCTCTTCTGCTCTACTGGTACCTCCTGTCATCTTGTTTGTTCTCGTGCCTTTCCCTGCCGCCCCTACTTCTCATCATAAATGGGTGATGAGCACCTTTGCTAAGACATTTATCTCAGCAGAGAGAGAGAAAAGGACACTTGAAGGTCTGCCCTGACTAACTGGCCAGCTCATAGAAGAAGGGTAAAAAAGGAGGATGGCAGTAAACACATAAACAGATAAAAACAAAAAGAGGATGAAGCTAAAAATACAAACCAGGCGGGATATGTTGGAAACATTGACAAATTAAGAATGGTGGTAGACTAGTGCTGTGCAAATCTGCAAGTATATACAGAGCCAGTATTGCTGATACATAGCGATGGATTTAACCTATAAAAGCAGCTTGTTTAGCAGAGAGCACTGTGTCGTCATTTTTCAGATGAGTCATCATTAGTTTGCTAATTCGAACACATTTTAACGACCACTAAATCACTGTGATTGTTACTTTCCACAATAATTAGTGAACAAGAGCCGCATAAGTTGAGGCTTGAGTTTAAAATTTATGGTTTTCAGGGTTTTTATTGTTAACTCTGTTTCCTTGACTCTTTTCCCGTGTGTTAGGAATAAATCTTCTTTTTTTGGTACCAGTGCTGATTTTATTCTGTTGTATTTATCCGCGACACCTTAAAGGCCGGTGCGTGAAAATATTGTCAGACATAAACCGGTCTGTGGCACAAAAAAGGTTGGGCACCGCCCAAATAGCTCCTCAAATAAATGTGATAGTCAACACAAAAGGCTCAAACACTTTTTGGCGCATGTTTGAGATCTGTTTTCTCATTTCCAAATAAAGTATTTAACACATAGATAGAAATGCAGTATCGATCTCATCGCTTTAGTATCGATTCGATACCAATACCAGAGTTGGTATTGATCCCGTCGATATTGGGGCCCGCCCACCCCCGTCTCGTACGTATGATGTGGGAATTACCGTTTCCATGCAGATGATTTAATTTTTTAATGATAGATGCTTTTTTCATTTCAAATAGATGACTAGACTTAAAAGACCCAGTCGGACGGTTTCCTTATTTATTTTTTAATTTTAGTATTTTTCTGCCTGAAAGTGCATCATCTGATGTTTTGTTTCACATAAAGCAGTAGAGGCTCGCTGGTCGTGGACGCGGTAATTGATTCGCATCATTTAGCACACAACGTCTCTGTGGCGCACTGCAGGTGGTACATTTGGAGCAACATTAGCAGCTGCACCTGCAGTTCACTTTGGAGCAGCAATAACGCTATATGTCTCTATTATTTACCAGCCAGACAATGCTACCTCATATTTTATTTATTCATCATGTCTTTATGCTGCGAGATAAATCACCTGTCTCCTTCTCTTGACACAGGATATATATATGTATATATATATATATATATATACATATATATATATATATATATATATATATATATATATAATTAATTTTTATTTATTTATTTTTCCTCTGGCATGTAACTAACAAGCAGATGGCAGGACTGACATCCTCGAATATTTGTACGTATATATACTTAGGTGTCAATATACCAAGATGTCAGCAGTCGCCAAAACACCAGAAAGTGTTTGACTAAGTTTAGAATAGACGTGTCGAGGTGACACACAGCGTGAAGTTTTTAGTGCATGCTGAGCTTTTGAAAACGCAGAGGCGCGTCAGCACGTACAGATCTGCTCCTTCCTGTGTATTGCGTCTTTAAAAAAAATCACTCACTTTGACAGGATTTCTCAAAAGCCAAAGTCAAAGCGAAGCACTTAAAGCTCCTTTGGTTGTTAAATAAAAAAGAGAGAGATGACCTGACGGGTATGTGAGTGAACGTGCTGTCCTGAATTACACGACTGCAATTTGCCTCTTTTCATTTAGCTTCGTCGTCGAGCTTATGGAATGTTAGCTGCGCGTATACATATCTAAGCCTAACTGTTTGGCAGCCTAGGGAAGCATGCTAAATTAATCCTTTTTTCATTTGAAGCTGAAACATTTTGTGCTGGGTGCAGAAAAACCCCGGTCCTGCATTTTTCTTCTTTCTTTTTTTCCCCACCAGCAATGACTCACATTCACTCTCCCCATCTGAGATTTGTTCCATTTGTCTTTTAACACTTATCTTATTTGCTCTTGTTGAATAATTGTTGAATTGAGCAGAACAGTGGGTTTGGTGTCTTCTGCGCTATCAAGCAAGTCTTGTTTTGTTTTTTACCCAAATTTAGTGGTTCAAACTGCATCGGGTGAGGTATTTCTTTCCCATCAAAAGAAAAAGGCTCCACCCTAAATTCATCAGCCTTTTATTTTCTCCTTTTCCATCTTCGGAAAAGTCGATAGAAGAGATCGACGCCCGTGTAGATTGAATTTTAATTCCTGTGGTTGCCGGCTGTTGTAGTTTCCCTGAACACATGCGGAAGAAATGGAATAAAACGTCTTCTCCTTTCTTCTCCCGCTGAGGAGATTTGAGTTGCCTGCCATTAAAGATTGTGCTTCCTGCCTCCGGTGCCAGAGGACAGGCTCGTGGCGAGCTGACAGTCGGCCTCCTGTGCTGGAACACTACGCCAGCGGTGCCAGACTCATCAGCTGATCGGCACAAAATCTTACAGTGCAAGAAAACGGATAGGAATTACAAAAAGGCTGACGTAGTCGTAGATGGAGGGAGAGGGAAGCACAAACTGTTGACTGAATCACTGAAAATGCCAGAGAGACAGAGATTTGTGTGACAATGTTTACCCGGGAGAAGAACAGATCCTCCTGCACTTTAAAACGATCTGTTCGTTTCAGTTTTTCACTGCTTGGAACGTTATGCCGTTGCTCCCTAATCCCCATTTGTAATTAAATGTGTGCTTAGGAAGTGTGCTGGGTTATGTAAACTCAGGCTCTCATTGTGGCACTATGCAGAGCGGGGACGATGGGAGCGCGTCGCATCCATCTTCACCGTACTTTCTGCATCGTGTGACTCGTTTCATTTGCCTTTGCCTCTATATATATTCATTTCTTTTTCTTTCACTTCAAGACACAGTCACGGGCAACTTCCCCTCTTCCCTTCGTGTGGTTTTCCTGTCCACTCCCCCACATATACAGAGATAGAGCTAGAGAGAGGGAGAACACACAGAGGAAATCAAGCCTTCAGTGTTCGGCCATCTGAGAAATTGACAAGTCTCCAAACCTCTCGGCAGCAGGGAGGATGGTTTCCAGAGGGACTTTTTTCTGGATGAAGTAAAAATAAAAAAGGGGGAGAAATAAGATTGTACACTGTACTTCTTTGCTGGAGGTAATACTTTATCCTCTTAAAGTCTTCGTAGTATTTGAGAATACATAATTTAGCATTTTCTATCACTACTTTCATGCAGCACGATTCTCACGTGTTTAATGATTCTGTTATTCGAACAGAGACTCGATTTGTTTCCTCGTGCTGCTGTACTTTCATCTCAGTTTGCTGTTTCTTTTTGCCTTTTTTTGTTTCGGTAATCTCTTCTCTTTGTTTACGTTCCCAGCCTGCTCATCTCCACGTTGCTCATCCCCTAACAAATCAAATGAGAAGCTGGTGTCAGCAGCAGCTGGCTGCCTTTGACTTTGCTGCCCCCCAATGGCCTGATCCTGGTCTAGTTCACTGCTATTGTGTACATGCAGGTGTGCTCACGACACATTTGCTGCTCAGACTCGAGGACTTTCTTTGTAGCGATGAGGGAACGAATAGTGCAACGTTTTTTAGAATGTTTGTGATGCGACGTTTTTCACAACGTGCAGCGGTGCATGCCCACTGTGTCAGGAGGAGAATCACACAAGTGCATGGGTGGATTTCTTCCTCCAGAGTCCAATAAGGGGAGCTTTAATTTGCAAACTCAGTGGTTTGAACACAAAGCAGGAGGTACAGCTCCAGAGTACCAGATGTGAGATTTGTTAGATTTACAGCAGTACAGGGTTTTTTCATTTGTTGAACATGCTGCTGGAGTTGCTGGAAATAAATCAGATAAAATTCTCTCGGCACTGGAGTATAAGCCAGACTTTCAAGGAAGCACAGTGAAAAACCACACTGTTCCCCACACGCCATCTAATTTACATATATCTAAGAATTTTACTAGTTGGGCTCTGACTAATAATTCATTTTCTTGATTAATTAATCAGCCATTTATATTGGCTTGTAAAATGCTCATTTTAAATTCCAAAGCACGACAGCTGTGCAAGGCTCCAAGATGGTAACTTGACAATAAGAAAATCTGTGAAAAGCAGGAAATCATCACAACATCACGTCAGCAGAGAAGAATAAAGTGGTAAAGGGACTGCTTCTTAAAGAGTACTCTTTTCAGTGATTTCTAACATTCACAGTCTGTATCAGAGACTAACTTCAGCTTAGCATCTTGCCCAACGATGTTTGGCATGCAGACTGGAGCAGCCTGGGATCAAACCACCAACCTTTCAGTTTGTAGACGACCCGCTCGACCTCCTGAGCTACAGCCACTAAAAAACCCAGTGAGGCTCGATCTCCCGACCCCGGGTTTACAGGACCAGTTCTCTCACTTTATCAGCATTCAGAGAATATTGGTCAATTATGTATCAATTGGCCAATATTAGGTATTTGCCACTACCTGATATTGACTGGCCGATTATGATGATTTATAACAACTGATTAATGACAATTTAAACATGTAAAAAGTAGAGAGGAAACATGAAAAACACCCTAAGACAGGGGTCCCCAATCCCAGTCCACGAAGGCCAGTGTCCCTGCAGGTTTTAGATGTGTCCATCACAGCTGCTTTAAATGGATAAATTACCTTCTCAACAGCTGTATCCCAATTCAGGGTCTGCAGCCTTAACGGTCCACAAGGGCCGCGTACTCAAAGACCGCTAAGGCCGGAAGTGCGAGGCTTGTGAAATGGGACGGTCTAGCCTCCGTTGCGCTGCCCAGGTTGCCTAGCAACCATGATACTAACAGCTGGAAACGTTTCATACAGCTTTGTTTGACAGAAATGAAGGAGAACATCTTTTGTTCATTTGTTTCTACATGAGCTTTGATCATTCTCTGATTAAGGTCAGCTATTGAACGGCGTATATTTTAAAGTAAAGGCTTTAAAACCAAGTTAGTACAAACGTCACTAATGTCACATGACTTTGCCGACATGTGGCCAACAGTAATGTTTTAATGTTCTTCGTTATTAAACATTTGCACATAAATAAGTGACATAATATTCAGTACTTACTTAAAGTTTACTCTTCGGGCGCCCCTCATCCGCCGTTTTTTTTCGGCAAAATTATCCACACCCACCGCCGCGCTATGCATTCTGGGATATGTTGGGCCACGAAGTCTACACCGCCACGTCCTTAAAATTCAGGGAAATGAAGGACGCATTTGAAGGCCGCATTTCGAGCAGCCTTTGAATTGGGACAGCCTTTGTTGCGTCGCTGTAACGTAATCAGCCTTAAAATGCGGCCTTTAAGGCTGCAGACCCTGAATTGGGATACAGCCATTATGTCTTGAAGTTCTTCAGAGGCCTGGTAATGAACTAAATATGTGATTCAGGTGTGTTGACCCAGGGTGAGATCTAAAACCTGCAGTGACCCCTGCCCTAAGATCATGTTATGAGGGTTGATGTCATGCAGTTTGTCCACCAGAGGGCACTGGTGGACACTGGCTATTCTCTGTCAGAATTTATAAACACCAAAAAATGAAAATGAAAGTAAAGAAGAAACGGGAGAAACGCGGTTCCAATGTGTTGTTTGTTGATGTTGCATAATTCGTCCACCAGGGGGAAGGCTGCAGGTTTGGTTTTGTAAACACATGAACAGAACAACCAGCTGACCCAAGCGCAGTCAAACCAAGGCAAAGCAAAAACAAGTAATCCACAACTTATAGTAAGGACTCATAAATAGCTACACTTAATAAATGTTGGGGAAATCTGTTTGCTCTTGTTTGCGTCGTGCCCGAAAGGAAAAAAAAAAAATAGTGGATCTATGCGATTTTTCAATCACCAAAAACTGGTATCGGTCTTCAAAATCCTTTATCAGTCAGGCTCGGGTTGCTTCAAAGTGGCCCTCCATGTATTAGCTTCACACACTCATTCGCTCCACCACGCTCCCCTTGGGTTAATCTTAGGAACTCGTAAAATTGATCTTTTTCTTTATCCCATACACCCAAACACACCAACGCTAAGCACATTTACTGATGTATCTTTGTCCTCTGTTGCCAGATGCAGTGACAGAACGCACAGTCGAGTTGGGGAAACTCAACAAGGGCAAAACAATAAATCAGACTTACTTTATCAAGAAATTCTCCTTGCAGAGGATCACAGGGGCTACTAGGATCTGCAGAAAACACAATTCTGTGGTTTTTTTAAGTTTCTAGTGAGATTATAGTTGTGACGAATGGCCATTCAGCCTGTTCTGATAAATAAGTTTTGTTCTCTTGCACTTTTCAATTCATTACCTATGTCCACGTCTGTCCCTAAATTATCCTTATTTGTGTTGATATGTGGCGTGTTCCTTCAGATTGACCTCCTTGGTGGTGTATGGGCTGCACTGACAGCAGTCTGTGGATGGGTTAATGTAAAGTTTCATGTAAGGTATTCAGACTTTGCAAACTTTGTTTATGTGCGTATACTGTATGAGAGCCAGCGTGTGCCCATGTGTGTCGCTATACCAACTAAGCAGGAGTTTTACTCCCATAAATCACCGTGTACTGTCATTAATCATAACTTCAACATCCTTTAGGTCAAATGTAGCCGCTTGCCTTTGAATAATCCATCTTACAGTGGCATAAGCTACCACAGAGACTGTTGCAACTGAGTGCTGTTCCACGACTTATATCACCGGTGGATTTAAGCCAACAACGCCGCAGGAATGATTTAGCCTCTTTTCTGTCCTAAAATACAGCACGGAATAAATAGTACAATATGATGTCCTTTATAAAATTATACGTGAAATTAAATGCGTAGCAGCTTGTTTCAGATACCAGTGTTATCTGTCACATGTTGATAAAGCTCCACGGATTTACCTCATCCCCATGTAAAGCCTATTCAATATGTCTGATGCACAAAACCGCTTACCGTTTCATATTGGCGCTACATTAACCCCTGTGATTTTTTTTTTTTGATATTCTGATAGATTCATCTTGGCCTGCTTAGGTTGAGCATGACAGGATATTTAATAATCCCTGCACTGACCTCATCCTGAGTCTTGCTGCCTGAGGGGTGGAGGGGTGTCATTCTTCAGAGTGTTTGCTGTGGACTTCTTCTCAAATCTGGGTTGAGATTCAGCATTGTTGTGCACGTTTTTAGGGTTTTTCTGCAAAAAAACAAACAAATCAAAAATGGAAAAGAAATGATAAAAAAAGCCTTTGTTCTGAACCACAGACTGCAGTTATTTGTTAACTCCTCCATTATTTGACTTGTTTTTTTCATTGTTCCACCATCAATATTTTAACAGTAGATCAAACGGGTGTTTGTAATTCGAGACAGGTCTCTTTCAGGGAAAAATAAAAGAATTCTCTCTGGACTCGGGAGCATTTTGATTTCATTTAAAGCAAATCAGTCTTCAACTGTGAAATACTAATAAAAAAAGTGAACAGGTAATTAAAAACAGGAACAACCACAAAATTATCAAAGATTAAAATAAATTTGATCATAAAAAGGAAAACTTGTAACATGTGGGTCTTTTTTCCTTTTAATTTTAGAGCACTGAAATTACAACATTTATGAATAAACAATGCTGGCTCTTACATCAGCGCTGGGCTTCATGATTGATGTTTACATTTATTTTTAAACTTGATTCTGGGAGCACAATCACTTTCTAGTCCTACGGTTAGTAAGAAATGTCCAATTTCTAACCAAGAAATTGTCTTTTTCTCAATTAGCAAGTGGTGAAGATCAATAAATAAATAATTAAATAAAACTGAATGCTCATGTCAAAAGAGTATTCAGTTAGCATTAGCCACAAATTTGGCTAATACTGTTAAAAGCTTTGACTAGCAAACCAATTAAGTAAATCTGGCTAACAACAAACCAAACTTTGATAATTTAGTTATTATAGTACAGAAAAAACTCTCTTACAATTTTTTCCATTTAAACAAAGGCTTTTTTTCCCCCTTTATCCGCTACATTGCAACGTTATAACATCACACCAATGATTGGTCAGCTGTAATATTGATCTGGGACCAACATTGTTATAATAATGGAGGAACAATGTCAACAGGGGTATATCTGATACAGCGTCTATATCAGGGGTGGGCAATTCCAGGCCCCGAGGGCCGGTGTCCCTGCAGGTTTTAGATGTGTCCTTGAACCAACACAGCTGATTTAAATGGCTAAATTAGCTCCTCAACATGTCCTGAAGTTCTCCAGAGGCCTGGTAATGAACTAATCATGTGATTCAGGTGTGTTGACCCAAGGTGAGATCTAAAGCCCGCAGGACACTGGCCCTCGGGGCCTGGAATTGCCCACCCCTGGTCTATATGACAGGTACTGCCCCCTGGTGGCCATTAAAAAAAGTGTAGGTTTAAATTCCTCTGTTTTGGCTTTAATTTTCAAGTCTTGAAGCTTCAAGTCTTCTAAGCTGAACTAAAGTGTAACATGTGAATTATTTTTCTTTCGTAATGGTTATTCCTTTATTTAGCAGAATTATGAAGGCGGAGTTTTCTTATAAAGTAACACAGTGAAACACAATGCATCTAAATTTTGACATTAAAACAAACACTAATTGTAACTATTGTAAGTAATCAGTGACATTTAGATCAGCACACTTACAAAATCCCTCAGTGATATTTCCAAGGTCATTTGGTCTTTAAGGGAAGCCAAGTATTGGCTATCATGTAGTAAAACATTCAAACAGGAACGACAGGATTGAAGTCACTTTGTTGGATACACTTTGTGACTTAATGTAAGGACACACTAAGAGCTTCATACTTGATCAGTGTCTAATGAATGCACAGTATTTCAATTATTTAAAGTGCTTTGTTCTTTTCTTTTGCAGAGATTATTCAGCTAGAGCATCCTTTAAAAGTATAGTCTTGTCTATTGGGATATTTTTGATGGTTCTGGTTATAGCAGCACTTTATGTGCGTTAGCAAATAGTGAATCACATGGCGAGGATTACTGTGGATAATGTCCACAGCCAAGATTCTCTACTTTCAAGTGCAGGCATTTTATGCAGTACACAAACACTCGACTGTGGACGCGCGAAAAACACACTGAGACACACTTAGTGCCCGGAAGATTCTTTATCAGTGTCCTTATCCTTGCTGTCAGGATGACGAGATGATTTTTGAACTTCAAAGACTCTTGACAGCATGCTCTACATTGTGTGCATGTGCACGCACGTGTGTGTAAGGCAAGGCAAGGCAAGTTTATTTATACAACAACAAGGTGATTCAAAGTGCTTTACAGAGACATTAAAGAACAAAAACAAATAAAAAGCATGATTTAAAATTGATTAAAAAAAACAGTAGATAAAAATCAGTAGTTGAAATGTAAGTTTTGAAATTTAAGCTTAAGTGCGGATTTGGTGTTTTATTCAAATGCAGCTGAGAACAGGTGAGTCTTCAACCTGGATTTAAATAAACTGAGTGTTTCAGCTGATCTGAGGCTTTTTGGGAGTTTGTTCCAGATATAAGGAGCATAAAAGCTGAATGTAGCTTCTCCGTGTCTGGTTCTGACTCTGGGAACTGATAAAAAAATGGATCCAGATGACCTGAGGGATCTGGAAGGTTCATACTGGGTCAGGAGGTCACTGATGTATTTTGGTCCTAAACCATTCAGAGCTTTATAGACCAGCATCAGAACTTTAAAGTCTATCCTCTGACGGACAGGCAGCCAGTGTAAAGCCCTCAGAGCTGGACTGATGTGGTCCACTTTTTTGGTCTTAGTGAGGACTCGAGCAGCAGAGTTCTGAATGAGCTGTAGATGTCTGACTGATTTTTTTAGGTAGACCTGTAAAGATGCTGTTACAGTAATCGAGCTTACTAAAGATGAATGCATGGACTAGTTTTTCTTAGCTTTTATCCTTGAAATATTCTTGAGGTGATAGTAAGCTGATTTTGTTATTGTCTTAATGTGTTTTTCTAAGTTTAGGTCTGCATCCATCACCAAATTTCTCGCCTGGTTTGTGGTTTTTAGGTGTATAGATTGAAGTTCTCTGGTGACCTGTAATCGTTTTTCTTTGGCACCAAAGACTATTACTTCAGTTTGTTTTTGTTTAGCTGGAAAAAATTGTGGCACAACCAGTCATTAATTTCCTCAACGCATTTACCAAGAGCCTGTACAGGGCCTCGGTCTCCTGGTGACATTGTGATATATATTTGTGTGTCATCTGCATAGCTGTGATAGTTTATTTTGTTGTTCTTTATAATCTGTGCCAGTGGGAGCATGTAAATGTTAAACAGAAGGGGTCCCAAGATGGAACCTTGGGGAACTCCACATGTGATACTTGTCTGCTCAGATGTGAAGTTACCTATTGATACAAAGTATTTCCTGTTTTCTAAGTATGTTTTGAACCAGTTTAGTACAGTTCCTGAAAGACCCGCCCAGTTCTCCAGTCGTTTGAGTAATATGTTGTGGTCGACTGTATCAAATGCTGCACTGAGATCCAGTAAAACTAAGACTGACATTGTTCCACTGTCTGTATTCAGACATGTGTCATTGAACACTTTGGTCAGAGCGGTTTCAGTGCTGTGGTTCTGTCTAAAACCTGACTGGAAGGCATCATAGCAGTTCTTCTGTTTTAAGAAGTAATTGAGCTGTTGAGAAACTGCTTTTTCAATGATCTTACTTAAAAATGGGAGATTTGAGATCGGCCTGTAGTTGTTCATTTGTGTCTTGTCAAGATTGTCCTTTTTCAGTACAGGTTGAATTACAGCAGTGTAGGAGAAGAGTTGACAGGCATTCACATGAAACACCACAATGACAGTCAAGGCCCTTGTTGGATTGTTTATCAAACAAAGACTTGTCACTCCGTTAGGGGAAAAAAAAGATTAGATAACGCAACAAAGCCGAGGCAAGTAAATAATGGAAATGGTGGGAGAGGCAAAACGGAGAGGAAGAAAACAGATTGAGAAGGACTGATGTGTGTTTGTGTTTGTGTGCACGCGAGTGTGCCGAAGAGATTTGCCTGGCTTACTCCCCGCTCCATACTGTGAATATTTGTGGAGTTTTTTCACTTAATAGCTTTCCTCCTCCTCCGTCTTCTGCTTCTGGTTGGACTGCTAATTATGTAAAGTGCGGGGCTCATTGGAAAGCACACACATACACGTTGCACACACAAACACACACAGAGTGACAAGCAGCGGCTTAATTACCATCTGAAATGACATCCTCATTGCCGCTGATATCTCTCTTAAGAAATACAAAATTACAGAGAAGAGCGCGCTGTAGCTCCAACTGTGCCTCTCTATTGTGCGTGCCGTTGATGCTGTATAGTCACGCATGTTTGCCACACTCGCCATGTGGCTGCATTGAGTGCAGTCACCTGCAGTATCTCACTGATGCGCATTATTAGCTTTGCACTTGGCGTGAATGACAGTGATTATAGAAGAAGTCGACTGAATATTTTCGGTTTTTACCCTCTAAAGTGGCGTTTGGTTCAGCTTCTTCTTCGCTTCTTCCTAACTCTGTTCTTGCAAAGGGAACTACTTGAGCTTTGCAGAATCCCACAGTGTTCTCATAACTTACTGTTATACATTAGTTAGACAAATAAACAGCTGCAAAGACTGAGGATTGGATTGGAAAGGAAGTTTTGATCTCGTACAGCCTGACACCAGGTTTTGTAGGTTTAGCGCTCGTTCCTGTTGGAATGATAAACCTGCACAAATGGAAGAGGCGGAGCTGGGTGAGATCTAAAAAATCTGTGAGAGATTTGATGTGCTGAGAAGTGGAAGCAGTCTGGTGAACCTCTCGGGAGAAAACAAAGGCTTAAAAGTAAAAATGTCAGTCGTTATCTGGCTGTGAGCATCCACTGACATCCAGTGGTTTGTGCGTGCACACCATTAACACAGAACTACACATGAAACAGGTTGGCCCAGCAACCTACTGCTGTGTCTAACCTCATGTTGTTCTCTCCATTTCAAAGCTTTGGAAAATAAAATAGACGATGAAACACAGTTATATTTAATCTCATTATTTATCTAAACCTGGACACATTAACCCCTTTGGTGCTGACGGAACACGCTGACATCCCATCACCTGAAAGGGGAAAAAAATCGTTAACATTGCACCTTGTTGAAAAAATATCATCCCACGCCAATAGGTTCAGTTTGACAAAGGCAGGGTGACTGTTCCACAGCACAGAAGTGTCCCACTTGGGGCTTTTGTTTTACGAACAGGAAGATGTGCTCAGCACTGCAGAGCTGGAGGCAGGACACCAGTATGAACCTAGAAAAGGAGGACGCTGAAAAGTGGAATAAAAATTCAGTGACCAAAACAGGTACAGCTGCAAGGCTGGTCTTAAAAAATACACACCTTCCACTACTGCTGTAGTTAAGTTATAGTCCACCAGTATGTTCATGCATTGAGGCTGAAAGGCAGCAGCACAGAACAGAGTGCGCGTCACACAGATTAAGTCCAATACAACATGAAAAGGAAGCACAGGGGTGAACATGGGTTGCAAAGTGGCTTGCAGATATGCAGCAGCTTTGAGGAGCTAAAGGATATGAGCTGAGCTATTAGCTGATGTTGAGATTACAATGAATAAGTGAACATTTTTGGTCAGTGCCTCTTGCTGCTGTTATGTGTTACGGTGTAGGTCAGTTGGACCACCATTACTACTTCAAAGTGCTGAATGACTGAGAGGCAGGAAGTTTCTCCTGTCAGTCACACGCTGTCAGTTATCTTGGGAGTTTGCACTTTATTCTATTTGTGTCTTTTCCTCACCCCTTTCCCCCTCTTGGACCTATCCAAAGTAGTTCCAATCTAAGCAGGTGGACATCTTTAAAATGAGCCCAGCCTTTCTTTGGGTAAGGCTTTTCTGCCTCTCAGTGCAGCTAAAGACCTTGGGACAGTGGGAATAAAACACAGCAAACAGTCAACTAAAAGCTGGACTTTGAAACATCATTTCAAAGTCAGTGGAAACAATTTAACACAATCCCGAGCCAGATAAGATTGATTCATGTTAGAGTAGATAACACAAAAAGGGTTCTGTTGTCTAGTCCAAAATATTCATAGGTTTAGGGTTTACAGAATTTTGTATTGCATTTACATAGATACATGATTGACAGGTGGAGAAAGATATGGACAGTGAATAATTAGAACTGCTGGAACAGATGAACAAAAGGCAAAGCAAATAAAATGTGGTGATTTAAAGGCTTTTTCAGTCATGCTAATACTGTGGCACAAAGAAGGGATAGTAACGGTGGGTCTGCCAATTGCTCACTTAAAACCTCAGATAACCATGAAATTTTGTAGTGACATTCATGATTCCCTGCATTATTGTTTTTATAGAAGCAAGCAAGCAATAGGGCCCACAATGTGCTTGACAGAAATGTGCAGCTGACAAAAGCAGAATGCAATGCAATAGAAAACAAAATAAAAGAAGACGTGAAATAACAAAATGTGAAAAATTAACGGAACGCTTTCGTTTCAAGCAGTGCAAAAATTAAAAATTCATAATGCATCAAAGCAGAGCTGGTGCCAGCAGTATTAGCCAAACACTTACATAAACGGATACGTCTGTAGTTGACTTTTGGAGGAATCCACACAGCGAACACAGTCAAAGCATTTCTGTGAGGGACTGAGTATAGTTTTTCCATTTTTGACATAAGAGTGGGAGCTGAGGAGGGATGTTGAAGGAAGGTGGCCTGACTGGAAAGACTTCTGTGTGAAGGTGACAGTTTTAAACTGACTCCTGAAAACAGCAGGCTGGCAAAGGAGCAGCATTGTGAATTGCCAGCAAGCGATCCATGCCAGATGTACTAAGCTAGTCATTATGCTAGTCAGTATAGATCAACATGAATGCATGTGTGCACATATCTCTGTATCTTCTAGCACATATCTCTTACAGTCGAAAAATAGAGTGGAAAGATTGTGCAAGACCAAATTAAAGCTATTGAAGTTTCTCAGGTGGCATCATGGTCGCTTTGCTCGAGAGCTGTCAACCATATTGAAGGCAATAGAACAGCCAATCAATTAGGAAAATGTGCATCCCCTGACTGGTTGGCTATGGTTCCTGGAAGTGGCTGGCTGTCACTGGCTGAAGGAGGTGCTGCATCAAAAATGTATTGGCATTGGCCACAGTTGCTTCTACTTTTTTATGCTCGCTACTAAGGCGATATGGCCTAAAATTTATATCGCGATATAATTTGAAGCATGTGCTGTAACAATATATATCGTGATATATTCTTTTCTTCTGTATAACGTATTTTCCACACTATAATGCACACTTAAAATCCTTTAATTTTCTCAAAAATCGAGAGTGTGCCTTATGTATGAATTCTGGTTATGCTTACTGACATCTAACCGATTTTTCGGCGTGCAGAAATCTGTTAAAAATGTTTTAGTACAACTTTGGTAAGCCGCACTGCTTGATGGATCGTCAGAGCATTACGGCTGCCGTAGTGAGGAGCTTCACGGAGTAATCTGGGTCCAAAACTCCATCCATTTCAGGTCCCAAAGTCAAAAGAACACTGAGAGTTAAAAACGGTCTAAATTCTTTAGTCTTTAATAAAATCATCAGCGTTGCTGCTTTACCAGGTGTAACAATTAAGTTTTACATCCATGAAAACAGAAGTTATTAAATTTAACGGAGTTAGAAGTTAACAGGAAGTTAGCTCGCTAGTTTCCACCTAAACACAAGACCTAAACATGACATACCATGTTCTGGCTGAGAGATTTCTGAAACTAATTCAAACGTACAGCTCTGCTACCACTTCTGACATAAATGAAGACAGAAAACTAAACAGCAGTGGCGTTTGCAGGGTTACTGAAGTTGGACTATCTGGTATATAATGTTGTGCTACGTGGTTGCTAGCGACACAGCTATGTTAGCATAACATTAGCACAGTGAAGCTGGAGGATGAACGCTAACTTTTTTTCCACTGATAAAAGTTAACGTGAGGGATTCTGGTGGTCAGGGACAAATGCAATCGCATAGCAGGATGCTATACACGGGCCAAACTTCAGTCAGGAGAACAACTGAGATCATTCATCCACAATAAGAGGTTAGTTATTAATATACTGCAACAACATGGAAATATAACAGCTGCGAGAGAATTCAACATTAATGTATCAATGCTACAGAAGTGGAGGAAGCGCAGTTTTTGGCTTTCCCCATATTTCAAAAGTGCTTCATGTCTTTGCTATGACTGTCAGCATAATTTGCAGATGATAATGGTTTATAATGGTTTATCAGCGGCTACCGCTGCGATGCTTTCGACTAAAACAGGCGCAGCTTGATGACATCATCAACATGTACTATCGCGATAGAGTCAAAATCTCTATCGTTGGCCAAATGTATCATTTCTATCGTATATCGTTTACATCGGCCAATCCTACTCGCTACTAGCTTAGAAGTAGTACAACTTGAAAAAGTGTGATGCAATCTGGAAATGGAGAAGGTTTACTTTCTAGTAAAAGCTCAGCCTCAATTGCTGCAGTCAGCGTCTTTAAAAAAGGTAATCAGTCTTCATTTCTTATTTGTTATTCATTTTTCACTCCTTACAGCTCAGAGACTAGCTGGCAAGCTAGCAGCAATAGTTAGCTAGCAAACAAAGCAATCAGGAGGTTTTTGCCAGCCAGTGAGGAAATACACATTTTTTTCTCAAGCAATTATTGGTTGCCAAGAGTTCGCAAACTGACATCTATGCCTGTGTGACTGGGGACCTTATTCATTTGATGCTGCACTATCACCATGATTGTCACATGTAAATAATGGCGCATGGTCACATGTCTACGAAACGTCAATTATGGCTGTAATGTCAAAATGTTCTTTAGGCATATCTCCATGTGGTTGGGAAGAACACACATCAGCATAACTATGCAGTTTTCTTCACTGTTGTCTGTTGTGTATTTCTGCCACTTATTGGTTCCAGCGGGGCAGAATCCAACAGAACTCTATTTCACACCTTGCAATTAAAGAGAAAAAGAAAAGAAAGTTGTTCACTAAGTAACATGTTCACTTTTAATAATGGCTCCATAGCATCCCACTGCCATATCTGCAAACATCTGGGAAAAACGAAATCTATTTCAACTCCAGAGTGGACATCATAGTTTGTTTCAAAGGGTGCTTTTTATGTTCTCCCTGGTTGCAGATTTATTCTCACCTCATTTTATTTACTTTTTTCCCTTCTACTGTGAGACCAGGACCAGACCTGGCTCACAAATCAATACATGCACTGCTAGTTAGGACATCCTATGTGGTACGTATGCATGTGTGGCTGTGTTTTTTATGTGTACGCACAAGAGAGCAGAGGAGATACGAAGAGGTAGGGAGCCAGGGCAATTTAAAATTGGGAAGAACAATGTTGAGCCAAGGTTTCATTATCCTCCAGGCTACTGTACCCACACAGTCGACAGCTTGTTCATAGAATAGATTTTTACAACAGCCCTAAGAGCAACACAGACGAAAGTGGGATTTTTATAGCAGTGTGCTGTTTGGTGGGATGAATGGTTGAGTGATTTCACACTGCTTATACATGAATTTTGCAACACATCACACAAATTTTGACATTTAGGTGAGGAAAAATCCAATATTACTTATAATGCATTACCTTTTGCATGGGTAAACATTCGCCTCTAAATATCGACCTGGAAATGGCACCTTAGTCTGTAGTTGAACACAGTACGTGACAAGGGAGATTTCATCGTTTACATGTACAAACCGTCTGTGGTGTGATGCCCCCCCTCCCCCCACACCCACACACACACAGCCAAATGGTGGTGCATTTCTTAGGCCACGGGGCTATTTTTTCTTTTAAAAGCTGAGGTGTCAAAACAGGTATTTCATGGTTGGATACCCTTTTTAATCTGTCTCTCTCTCCCCAAGAGGCTTCCACTCTGCTGACAGTCTTCCTCTTTCTCCACCACACTCACTCAGGCTTTCTCAAAAGAATAGAAACAGAACAGTGTGGCCCGGCAGCCATCAAACCCTGTTGGTATTGTCTCTATTTAACTGCAAAATATTTTATATTATTCAGCACGGAAAGGTCGTTTTTATATGATGTTAGCGTATGACTGATTTTACATTTACAAAACGAGATCCTGTGATGAAAGTAAAGGCATCATCTAGCTAGCGCACATAGTGGGGAGTTGCCGGGGAAAGGAGGAAGTAGCATGATAATTTAATTTTCTGCAGTCTGAGCAGCATGTGTGTGACACTGACTTGTCAGCTGATGGATGATAACTACAGCAACTACAGCTGCAACTAGGCATGAGGGATGTGTGTGTGTGTGTCTTAGTTCCAAAAAATGAGCGCATGCAAGGATTCCTGTTCCAAATTTTAAAGTGGATGCTCTTTTCATAACAGACCAAGCATAGTGGGGTATATCAGCCAAAAACCAACAAAACTGGATGTCCACAGAATCGGTTTCTTCCATTCCAACCGCCTCAAAACAATGAGACAAGATTGTAGACCTGCACAAGGCTGGAGTGGACTACAAGATCATCAGCAAGAAGATCACAATATTTCAGTATCTGCAAGGTCCTCCTGCTTAATGGGTAGACCTGTTTTTACATTTTCCAGTGAACTCGAACTTGGTATGATTCAGACAAAGCTTGTGAGAAAGTGCTGTGGTCAGATGAAACTCAACCTGCTGTGTCTCGAGGAAGAGGACTCCTGAGTATGACCCAAAGAACACCATCGTCACAGTCGAGCACAGAGGGGGAAAGATTGTGCTTTGGGGCTGTTTTTCTGCTAAAGGTACAGGATGACTTCATCGCACTCAGGAACCAGTGGAAGAGGCCTTGTAAATCTTGGATGAGAACCTTTTTCCGTCAGAGACAGCACTGAAGATGGATGTAAATCCAATATGACAATGACCCAAAACATACTTCCTACTACATTTCTTGTAGTTGCTGAAAAACTACAAGAAATGTCCTTGCCAGCACAGTTTTCTACTCCAATTATTAAGCAGTCAGTGACCTGCAAATCAATTCACATCCTTTATGTAATTTGATTTTCTAGATTTTTGGTTCATATTCTGTTTCTCTCCATTAAAATGAAACTGCCATAAACATTAGAAATTGTTCATTTCTTTGTAATTGAGCAATCTTACAAATTCATGCCGGGATTAAATAAATATTTCTCTCACTGTATTTGTTTACTTTCAGGGCACAGGTGTTTTTGTTGTAGATTTTATCTCCTGGTGCATAAACAGCTGTCTGATGGAATGATTTGATATTTTGTGCCATTTCTCATGTTATCTCTTGTTTTTGCACCCACGCGCTTGCCCGTGTCACTTTTGCTAATGAAATTAAATCCGCTAATTAAAGGTGTATTTAATATATATGCCGAGTCGAGATCAGCATTTGAGCTTTCTTGTGTATTTTTGTTCCCACAGAGGCGTCAATATTGTCTTATGACGGCAGCATGTACATGAAGGTGGTGATACCTAACATCATCCACACCGAGGCTGAAGACGTCTCCCTCCGCTTCATGTCCCAGCGAGCGTTCGGCCTGCTCATGGCCGCCACGTCTCGTGATTCTGCGGACACGCTGCGGCTCGAGTTGGACAGCGGAAGGGTCAAGCTGACGGTCAACCTAGGTATCGTATTAGCCGTCACCTCTCTTGCAGTTCTTGGGGTGGCCTTCCTGTTTCGGTATTTCTGTTCTTTTTGTAAAGATTTTCTTTATGGTCCAGACCTTCTGTCAGACCTAACACATACTAAACCCGTTTTGTAGTTTGTCTTTGTAGTTGCATGGATTGTTTTTGACTTGCCTGGACTGTAAGTTTTTATGCCTTGTTGCGAAGATGTCTTTGTAGATTTTTCTATCCATCAGTCTAACTCGTAACACACTTATCCATGCACCGCAGCACATCTTTTGAACTGGCCGTAGATCACTTTAGTCATGCCCATTATTGTGCACAAATGGATTTTCTTTCCAAAGACACACATTTCACTTTTGAATGATTTCAATAGATGGCATCTCTGACACATGCGTTAATTCAAACACACAAACACTTCACTTTATCTTCTGCCATCTATTCTCAACCGCAGGTAGGCGTTACTGCATTGTAGTGCTGCCCTGATAGTTTGCATTTTTATCATGTGGGTTTGTTTCTTTGTCCGTTTTATTTGATTTGATTTCCCTCATGATAGCAGGTTTATGTTTCCCTCCATCCATTAGTAACCCCTGGTCTAGCTGGCATCTCCCATGCCTTGTTCAAAGATGGCACTCACCCCTTCAAAGGCCCAGAGCCTGCGGCCCGTCTGGCAAACAGCCCGATGCCACGGCACCTAGCTCGCCTGCAGATGGTGGCACGAGTGGTACATTTAAGTAGAGTGCAGGCCTTTATACCAGTAAGGCTGGAAGAGATAGACTTGACAGAAAGAATAAGTCTTCTTGTAAAGCATTTGAATATAATAAAAGCTAAAAGTCTAGAACATTTGTAGAGAATTTTCTTGGTCATTTCTAGTTGATGTTTGAATCTGAATCCAGTGTTATTGAAAATTCAGTTTAACTCACGTAGCTCATTTTCCACAACCTGGATCCTCTGAAAGGGGGGGGGGGGGGTCTTAAGGCCTCTGTGTGGTGTTGGTGCTGAGTGGCACGAGGCTGTTTGCACCCACTTTTCTGTTGCGGTTGACGGCACATGACCAGCCTGGTCACATGGATTTCAACCCGCACCCGACCATCACAGGCTCAGTTTCCCCCTTAGGTGTGGATTTGAATCTAAGATTCTTCTTCTCCTGGTGTGCCATCTAAAACGGCTTTGTTTCACACGACTAGTACAGTATTTTGGACTCTGGGTGCTGGGTTGCAAAATCGATGTGGCCAATAAGTTGCAAGTGACCATTTTGAAACATGATGGGTGTTTAGGGGGGAAATGACACGGGTTTAAAAATGGAGACTAAAAAGCTTCAGATGGTTTATCCAGTGCAGTAATATTGACCCGTGTTGGTCCAATATTGCTGGGTACAGTAATACTGATGAAAAGAATTGGACTGGGGATTACTTTTCCAACGCTAATATAGAAACGCTTAATGTCAGTCGCCGGCTAAGCTAAAATGGTCACCAGTGTCATGTGACCGTCCCCGGAAGGTGGCTTTTTTTGCTCTTGGATGTCTGCAGCTGTAACCTTGAAGGATGCGATTTCATCTGTCACTTATTCTCCCCTCCCCATCTAGACTGTGTCAGGATAAACTGTAACACCAGTAAGTCAACATTCTTCTTCTGCAGCCTTCTTCCTTCAGTCAATGTTTGATTGTAGCCTGTGTGCAGGGATGTGTGAATGCAGGGGACTGAAAAGAGGATTTCTCAGATAAAAGGGGGGTATAGCCAAAGTTCAAAGCTATGCAAATCAGACTTAATGTACTCTATATATGTTAAATGGCCCATGTTTCCGTCTTTTGCACTTTCAGACTTTGTGGGCTGTATTGTTTCTCAATTACCCCGTAATAGATTGCAGCGTCTCTTTTTCCTGTTCTTCTTATTTAACACATACTGCAGAATATGGGTTTATAATGTGAAGTACAGCTGGTGTCAGAAGTCATGCTGTTATTCATTAAAAGGACCAATAGTTTCAAAGTGCTCACAGTCTTGTAGAAAGGACAAAAGACAGAACACAAAGAGTCCTTCAGCTGTGTGTGTGTGTGTGTGTGTGTGTGTGTGTGTGTCTGTACTGAAGTGCTACATTGTAGATGCCCTTTACGTTGATAGCTGCAGCTGTATATGTAGTTCTTATTATAGTAAATAGTGAATATAATGAAGCATTGTTAGGTTTGTGCATTTATGATCAGATATGTTCAGGATATAAAAGCACCAATTGAAATTTGGATTGAACTAGCAGCCACAATGCAGCAGACTCTGCTCTGAAGCCGCTCCGGCCTCTTCATCGGCTCGATGGGGCTGCAGTGCCCTCTCGTGGTTACTTGGATGAATTACTTTAAACTAAAGCGCTCAATTAAAAGTCACAATAAAAAGTGTAAATTTAAAAATCATCGAACACTAGAAAAACACAGTCTTTGTATGAGTAACAGCATCGCTGCCAGTTTGAAGAACTTTTTTCCTCTGCTGTGAAAAACAAAGCAGATTTTCTTTTTCGTTTGAGCACCTCTAATCTCACTTAAAGCTCAGATGGAGGAGATGTTATCTGTATGTCGCGAGGACGAATGCTTGATTTGAAATTGAATTACTTTATTTATGAAAACAAAGATTTGGTTTATGCTTGTGCCATCCCCGCTGTCCCTTCACTAACTAACCCTCATCTTCAGGCAAAGGCCCTGAGGTTCTTTATGCTGGACAAAAGCTCAACGACAATGAGTGGCACTCAGTGCGAGTGGTCCGCCGCGGTAAAAACTTCAAACTCACTGTGGATGACGACATGGCGGAAGGTAACGCTCTTGTAATGCATTTCTTTATTGTTTTGTTGAGATATACCAAACGTACATCATCTCGCATCTTTTTTCTTTGTTTCCTGGGCTGAATAATGTGCTTTTATTTCTACTTTCATGAACAGTTTACATAGAAATTACACATAGTGTGAAGAATTATGCCTTTCTTCACTGGAAAAGGCATGCATGTGGCATTTATTCCTAGTATTACTCATCCAAAACATTGCAAATTATGAATATCCTGGAAGTAAGTTGTGCTGGGTATGAGAGTTTTTTCATTTTGTTCCACTGGCATTCATTATCCACACAACCAGGGCGTCTCGCTTCCTGCTGCTGGGTCATTCCCTTTGCCTCTTTTTCCTTTCTCTTCTCTCCCAGGTCAGATGGCGGGTGATCACACTCGTCTCGAGTTCAACAACGTGGAGACGGGGATCTTGACTGAGAGACGCTTTGTTTCATCTGCTCCTTCACCATTTATTGGTCATCTGCAGGTATTAAGAGCTTATCAGAAGCTCATGTCCTGTAGTATTCATTATATAATTCAAAGTCAGCAGTGGCATGTATCTGTGAGAGGAAATCAAGCATAGCTTGCAGGCTGATAGCAGATGATTTAGCTCAGCGGTCCCCAACCCCCGGGCCTCGGACCGGTACCGGTCCGTGAGCTGTTTGGTACCGGGCCGCGAGAGTTGAGGCTCAGGTGTGAAATGTATAGTTTTCAGGGTTTTTATCGGTTTTCAGCATTATTTTGTTATCGTTTTTATCGTTAACTCGGTTTTCCTGGGTCTTTTCACGTGTGTTATATATAAATTTTCTTTTTTTTGGTACCGGTACTAGTTTTATTTTGTTGTATTTATCCGCGACACCTTAAAGGCCGGTCCGTGAAAATATTGTCGGGCATAAACTGGTCCGTGGCGCAAAAAAGGTTGGAGACCGCTGATCTAGCTGACACAATAGGTGGCTGCAAGCCGCTTTGCAACCCACATCCACCCAGCTCCTCCTCAACAACAGATGACATATTAGATTATTCTGTCATAATTTATTTACCAAATAAATGTTATTTTATTGCTCTGAACTTGGAACTCTGAACATATTAACTGAGGCTGTTGGGTTTTTTGTGCTCTGAGGATGGGAAGGTCAGACTTTGGGGCAAACTTGCTAAAATTTTTGCTTTTATAGAAATAATCTGTCTGTCTAATGTTATGAGTCACTGTTATGGGTCAAGTTCATTCCAATGGAAGCAGCAAGTAGCAGTGAGGGTGTACGTGTATTTCGATTTGTTTTTTTCAATTTAGTCGATTTTATTTACCTCATTTTAAGACCTGCTAATGACATTTTTTAATATGTTCTAATATGTAAAACTTTAGAACTTAAAGAGGCTGTACTTTTCTTCACACTATAATTAATGTCAGGTCTGCTGTCAGTGCTGTGTGAGAACCACACCAGCATACTTTTATTCCTTGTGTATGTTTTTAGAGATTATTAACTTGCTGTGATTCCTCCAGTCTTAGGTTGAGGTCTGAGGTCAGTTTTGCTCACGACACAGTCGTGCTTCACAGGTAGTAATAACAGCACCATCTCTCCCCCAGAGCCTAAAGTTCAACGGTATGCAGTACATCGATATGTGCAAGAATGGCGACATCGACTTCTGCGAGCTCAACGCTCGCTTCGGCATGCGTTTCATCATCGCCGACCCCGTGACCTTCAAGACTAAGGGCAGCTACCTGGGCTTGGCCACTCTTCAGGCGTATACCACAATGCACCTCTTCTTTCAGTTCAAAACCACCTCACCTGACGGTTTCATCATCTTCAACAGCGGAGACGGGAACGACTTTATCGCCGTGGAGCTGGTGAAAGGGTGAGTGGGACGAGGCGTGTTCATGTTTTATTCAGCAGTTGGAGTCCAGATATGGATTATACATTTTAAATAGCAGGGCTGATGTGGGTACAGTTGGTACCTTAAGGCTTTATGAATTTAACAGAGAAGCCCAAACAAATTGATCCCAAATCTCCTTTTGCACATAAACACGATTGTGTTGGGAAGAAGATTGTTTTCTCTGTCAGTTTAACTCCGATTAGTGTCAGAGCAACGTGAGGTGATTGTGAGAGTTTTTCCATTAAAATTTAATCCCTATTGCAAGATAAAAAAAGACATACTGCACCCACACATGCGCACACAAAATACCCCCCTCCCCAAATACTGATGTGTTCATCTGCTGCTCCTTCTTCTTCTCTGCCAGATTTATTCACTATGTCTTTGACCTGGGAAATGGGCCCAGTCTGCTGAAAGGAAACAGTGACAACCCACTGAATGATAACCAGTGGCACAATGTGGTCATTACCCGAGACGCTTCCAACACACACACGCTCAAGGTGGACGCAAAGTCAGTCACTCAGAATGTCAACGGAGCCAAGAATCTGGACCTCAAAGGTACCTGATCTCACCTTTTCATCAGCTTTTTCACCTGAAATAACATCATGTCTTCATCTAAGGTAAATAACAAGTAAATAAAAGCACAAATGAACAGTTTGCTGACATAAGTTTATACACTATACTATGAGTCAGGGGTTACCTGAACCTAGAGTTACCTTTAACCCAAAAAAGATTTGCAAATGAATTGTATCAAAACAGTTCAGTATCAGATTATTCTTTTAACCTGCACCAGTAACTTCCTGGAATATCTTTAATATTAAAAAAACATAAATTACTGAACTTCAATAACTTAGTGAAACTTAAAAGGGTGTGTTTAATATATAAAGTCTTACACTCCCTTGCTCCACCACCACTAAAGCAGTTTATCAGGCATAAAGAAAGCTCAGACAGGACCACTCGAGCTACAATCCGAGGAGACTTGTTTATACCCCACAGACGGACAGCATTTGGGCAGAACGTCCTCTCTGTTAAGGGTGGCCATCTGTGGAACAGTCTTCCTCAACCTATTAGAGAATGCTCGACATTCAATTTGTTTAAAGCAAAGGTTAAAAACTGGCTATGGATAAATCAAGTGTGTGATCATGTATGAGTTGTATATTTTTAATGTTTTATTTCGGTACAGAATGGTGTGTATGTGTAGTTTGGTGATGGAGTTTTTATTATGAATGAATGATGATTTTTTATGAATTATTGTCTATTTCTTTATGTTTAAGGACAACAGGTGGAAATTAGCCTTTGGCTATAATCTGGCATGTTTACATTCATGTAATTTTTCTTTTTACATTTATGTTCATTAACATGCACTGTCCTAAATAAATAAATAAATAAATAAATCTTGTGGATATGCTATAAAAAGTATGTTTTTCAAGTATTTTAAGTGTATTTCATTACATTTAGACGAAGTTAGCCCACAATTGCTGGCTGGAGCTGAATAGTGACACTATATGACAAAGTAAAGAAAGTAAACAACAGTGATGCAATCGCGTATTTTCCTCAATTTTCAGGCGACCTGTTCATTGGAGGTTTGGGACCTAACATGTATCAGAATCTCCCCAAGCTGGTGGTTTCTCGGGAGGGCTTCCAGGGCTGCCTGGCCTCGGTTGACCTGAACGGCCGTCTGCCAGACCTCATCAACGACGCCCTTTTCCGCAGCGGGCAGATCGAGCGCGGCTGTGAAGGTACAGATGGCCTACAGCGTAGGAGATTCCTGACCTGCTGCGTGAGATTTATTAGACTAATTAGAGAGCTCCTCTGTAGCCCCCCCTAAAGCCATTTGCTGGCACCGTTAATCCTCATTCTGCTTTCCTTTGCCAGGTATTTGTCACATTTTAGGATAATTCTTGGAGTAGAATTTGTCAGTCTGTTTATCTAATAGCAGCTTTCTGAGCTTTTGTGTTGCATTCGTATATTTAATGATAACAATATGTTGTAACCTCAGGAACAATTCTAGATTGTTTTACATTGTAACTCGTTTAAACCGAGCACTTTTCCTCCTAAAATTCACATCCTAAGGCTGACTAACGTATTGCTGTTACAAAATATAAACGAGCTGCTGCCAAGGTTGTATTTTTTACAGTAACTCTTTTGACCTATATCTATAAATTGAGATTCTTAGTGCTTAATAAATACATTTTCCCATGCTAATGCTTTAACTGTATTGAAATGGAATTGATTATTCGTGCATATGGAAAAGCTTACAACACATTTCCTCTAGAGGGCAGCAGAAGATTAAGATAACAAACGCTGCCATTATGGTGAACTCGTTTAATTTAACACCTTTATTTTTAAGCAGCTCAGCCCTCGCTAAAAAACCCAGTCAGCGCCCCTCTCCTGCTGCCACAGTAACAAACTTGTACAAGTTTTAAGAACACTAACGATGCTGCTCCCCACTAACCTCTACTCTTGTTTTCCGCTCTGCTCTGTTCTGTTTGTTATTTTTCTTTCTGCGCTAACAAAGTTGGTTTCACCAAAGCCGACCTGCAAGGTAGAGGGTTAAACTCCGCCTCACGGAGGCCTGCTCGCCTGAAAGTCTGCTGTGTGCAATGCATCGTGGGTGTCACCATGGCAATAAGGACCCCTTTATGTGCTGCAGAGGTGGCTTGCTCTCTGAAAAAAGAAATAGAGAATGCTGGCAGGGCAAAAATGAGTAAAATTATTACTTTTTAAATGATTTGTACTTTTCTATACCACAGCGCGGCAGCAGTGTGATTGTAACCACATCCGATCAGATATGTGGCCGAAACTGGCAAACTCGGCTTCTTTCAGGAACACATCTGATAAAGTTGCGCAGGGACTTGCAGCGCACGTGTAATTAAAGGGAGTAAACAGATGGGGTCAGATAAGTGACGGACTCGTGCCGACGGTCCAAAAGTCTGGTTAAAAGCAGAGGCAGACAGTTTGTGGGAGTGCTGTGTTCTTGAATAAAAATGCCAGTTGTGACACTGCAGGCTGGCGCAGACAGCAGGAAGAGGCTGTCGCAGCACATCTAAACACTGTCAGTGTGCCGCTGATGGATCAGACCTCTCTTTCTGTCTCCATTTTTTATTTTAATAAAAAATCCATCACATCTGCTGCTTTACCCAGATGAGTGTTGCTATTATTTTTTTCCAGAGAGGAAGCAGCCTGCTGCCACAACACTGGAGTTCAGCAAAATCCTCCATCTCTAACAAAACGAGCACCGATGTGTTTGATTCGCGCTGATGAGCCGCTCGTGCCCGCGCGCTCTCTCTGGGTTGCCTGGTTGACCACCGTTACTGTCCATTACACAGTAAATGCACTTTCAGCTGGCAAACTTGCTCTGTTTATTCCACCTCAGATGTCTTCTTCTCCTTCTTTTCACATTGTCTTGCACAAGACAACTGCTCTTAAACAGTGTTTACTTGCATTTGTCTGCCATGTATTTGGACTGTTTATTTAATTTTTGCTTTATTTAATTTTGTTTGTTTCCTCTACGGTTATCAGAAGGGTTACTGTCAAGTTTTGTTTCCCCTTTTGTCTGTCTAGACTCTCACGGGGGGGTGGGGGGTTGTTTATCTCGTTATCTATGCTGTGCGCTTGTCCTTATCTGCATTCCCTCTCAGTAAAAGTATTCAAAAGTAAGAGCTATGTGTGGCGTGTAGAGGAATAGCAAACACACATCCAGTTTGACTTTGAATACCCTCCTCAACTCCTGTCTGACTGAAGTGCATACACGAGGATATGCACTGCGTGTTCTCGAGTAATCTTTCCGTTTTCTCTTCGTGAATTGCGTCTGTCCAGTGTATCCAGTGTTCGCCGTGTCAGTATTTGTCAAGGAAACGACCGGGCTCGCTTTTTTAATGCCATTTTTGTTGTCTGTTTGTTTTTTAAATGTGGGTATCGTTAAATGCAGTTTTGAATCCATGAGCCGTCTGCTAGGAGGTTTATGTCTCGTCTTGCCTGTTTTATAGAGGGAATGCAGCGAGTTTTACTCTGATAAAACTATTTGGAAACATGTTGGAATGAAATGAAGTGCATGCGCGTCCACCCGCACACACTACCAAAAAGAAGGAAACTTAACAGTGTCATCACATTAGCCCAGACGGGGGTCCAAGTCATTTGCAGCAACGTGTCTTAAGTGCCGATTGGAGTGCATCGCACACGCTGCAAGCGGCGTCTTCTACAGCACTTTTCGCAGTAATTAACTGAGAGTATATGCTGATGTTCCCCCCAACCCTGCTCAAAGAGCGTGCAGTCGACGCTGCGAAAACCTGGCGCCTGTGCGCCGCCTTCCCAGTGCTGCAGCAGCTTTAACCAGCATGAAGCAGGATTCATCAGGCAGTGTTTTTTAAACTGCATTCGCACTGCAGGTCAGGCCTCGTGTGACGACACTGTTTGCTCCTTGTTTTTTTCTTCGAGGCCCACATGGTGTAAACCTGTCTTTCTAGAGTGCATTCCTTCTGCATGGGTCCTGCATTGTTTAGCCTCAGCGGTCAGTCTTATCGTTGCTTGACTGTGCACCTGTGGTATCTCTCTCTCTATGTTTCTTCTCCCCTTTCACCCTTTTTCAGGGCCCAGCACCACCTGCCAGGAGGATTCATGCGCCAACATGGGCGTGTGCATCCAGCATTGGGAGAACTTCACCTGTGACTGCTCGTTGACGTCCTACTCGGGGACCTACTGCAACGACCGTGAGTGCTGCTGGCTTTAAGAGTTTTCTGCATTTGCCTTACATGTGCATTAAAGGGGGACTCCAGAGAGAAGTAGAAAGCCTTTAAAGGCTGAAGGACAGTTTATTGAGGAAAATTAAAGTATGCAAGGCTCAAAGCCAGCTCATCTCCACAACACTGTAATCATGTGGAGGTGCAGCACAAAGTTTATGGAATCCTCCTTTAACACATGATGCACGAGGTGCACAGAACAGCACAAAACTGCACAAAACTGCACAATACTGCAAGGTTACAGTTCATAAGTCGTACCATTATACATTCTTATGCACATGCACATTATTATATTTCACACTCTGCACACTCCATGCTAAAAACTGGCTCAACCCATGAACTCATGTGTGCAGCACTGAGAGCCGCATCCTTGACTCAAGGACTCGTTGGTTCAGGCCTGTTAAGTTAAAGCTTTGTTAAAAATGCTGCATGAATCCGGAGCTGAGAGCGTGTTGTGATCTTTAAATGAAGCACCTGAGAGATGCCGGCAGTTGTTAAGGGCATCTATTTTTTTGCTTTGTTGCTTTGACGTAACAGGTTTGCTTGATGTCCTGAGCTTTCGCGGTTCGGGCTCGGCGGTTAGCCCGACCGCAACTGATGATGTGTAAAATATCCACTTCTGCCTCAATCGCCTTTTCATAAGCGTCCTTCAAATAGCTTTCGCTAAAGACGAATTGTGAGTTTGTGTGCGTGTGTGTCTGAAAGCGAGGGAGAAAAGGGATCTCTTATCCCCATGACGACAAGGGACTTCCCCTTAGTAATCACGGTTGGCGGTCTTTCATTTAGCGTTTAATAGTGGGGGCACAGCGCTGCTGGGCCGGACTAATGAGGTGGTGGAAGCTGTTAGGAGAGCTGCTATCTGTGAGTGCTGGCATCCCCTAATCATCCAGACCTTTCTGATGTCAGGCCCGGCTGCTGTGTATGACTTTATATCTTTCTCTCGCTTTTTCTTCTTCTCTCCTTCTCACTTCCCTCTCTTTCACGATCCTCTGACGCAGTGTTTTCCACACGGGGGCCAAACAGCCGACCTCAGCTCTCACTCGGTGATGGGAGCTGAGTGTTTATGTGTTAATTAGTGATGAGAAGCCCTCATTAATTCCCCCCCGGCGCTGCCTGGGATGACATAGAGGGAGGTCTCATTGATTTCATATCAGCAAAGATGTAATTCTTCCTGAGACACAGGCGCTTTTGACGGTGACATATTTTACATCTTTGTGACTCTGAAGGTTTAGGTTCGCCTGCTTCTTTTGGAAATAGATGTGCACTAATATTGACTAGGCTGTCCAAGCGTGTAATAGTGTTTTTAGCCGTGCGGTTTTAGTCTTAATGAGAATTTCGTGGCTGATTTTCTTTCTTTGCGTAACTCTTTCCAGCAGTTTCTCTTTACTTGTTTACGGCAGAAAGGAGATGAAGAGAGGTGAAAGCCAGGCAGACAGGCACGCCGCTGCGGGAATACTCCAGCGCATTGGAGTTGTGCTCGTATAGCACAAGTGTGCATGACTCCGTCTGCCTCAGATAAAGGGTCTCGTTTACTTTTCTCGGATCGAGCCGATCTTCCGACGTCCACTCTGACGACTGCCTTTGTTTCCTGTGAGGTTTCTGGAGCCCCTACAGAGGAGTCACGCACCACCAGGTGGCAGTAAATCCACGAGCTGGACCGCACACCGTCTCCCCGTGCTGGGAGAAAATGAGATGCAATCCCCCGAGCATGAAATCAGTTTCCTGTTATTTTCCTCCGCTGCTTTGCCTCTTGTCGTTCTCTCTTTCTCTATACATCCCACTGTACCAACCCACAGCCCTCTCGCCGGCTGCAGTTATTGATCACTGAATGAATAATATCTTCCGGACATTGCAAGAATCCAGTGTATTACATGTACAATTTGTGATTACAATACAGGCATGTTGCCAACAATTTTCTTAAGTCCTTGCCTTTGTGCGTGCATGTGTGTTCCAGGCATCTTTTATTCAGCAAGCACAGCGCGAGAGAGGGAGAAAGATCTTCTAATTAACAATGTGGGAGTGGAGCTTCTCCCTCGGTCTCTCTGCCTCTCCATCTCTTTCTCCAACAGATAGCTGCTAGCAAATATCATTAATTGCCTGTTTCTATGGCTTCATCTCTACCCATTGTCCAAATGAAGAAACTTGAATAAAGTAAAGTGAACACTTCTGCCAGTAAAGCGATTGTTAGCACTGAGCCTCTGTGCCCTCTTCTCCATCATAGCTAACAGGTCACTAGGTGGTGGAAAAGATGAAAAAAATAAAGGGGAAAAAAGCGCCTCAGCAGGCGAGAGCTATCCACACTGCTTCCATTTATTGCTGTGTACCTTCGCAGCCTGCACATTGTGACTGCACACCTTCACTTATGGGAACGTGACTGTGGAAATTCAGAGGGCTCTTTGCACCTCGCAGGCTGTTTTCAAAGCCTCTCGGACAATCTGTAGGTACATGTTGTGCCCAGCACTGCTTTAACAAATAGTTGGGGGGTTGGAGGGGGTTTATCCTGCTGGGTTCTGGCTCACTGCTTTTGTCGTCTCACATCCTTTCCCCTTCTTCTGCTCCGCTCCGCTCTCCTCTGCTTTCGGAGCGGACCCTCTCCACGTCTGGTTCCGCGAATGCCGCAGAGTTTCATTTAAATCCAAGGACATGAGAGCTTTGGGCCAAGCAAGAGGAGCAATCGGACACTCCTCTTCCACATCCAGAGCAATTACTCAACTTACGTAATAGAATTATCTCTGCAAAGGTCGCTGCATTGTTCTACTGTCAGGGGCATGGTAAACAAACAGAAAGGAGAAGTGGAAGAGGGAGCAGGAGGCGGAAGACAGGGAGCAGAGCACTGTTCGCCAGTTTGACGCTCACATCAGTAATTGCACAGATAGATTTAGTGATGAATTTCACTGTCAGTGCAGTGATTCCTTCAGAATCCCTCTGCTCCAGCTTTTAGCCAGTGTCCTTCATTTATTTTTCCAAGGCGTGCACAGAGGGTTGCGACCATATCTGCCTAACTGCTTACACAATTGACAACAAAGCAGCTTTATTACTTCGTTCACTATTTATAAGAAAATAATCATGGCATTCGCCACGTATTCATTTCTCCTCCGCTTGCTAGGCAGAGGAACAAAAGAGGTCGGGGCACAATGTATTTTCCTGCGTTCACAATGTTCTAGTGAGTGGAGAATACACAATAACAACGGCGTTTTCCCACTATTTACTGATGGATCTGCTCGACAGTATTAAATCCAGAGGGGTAGGGGGGGAACGGGGGCGGCCACACAATGCAGCCTTTCACTTTGATATGACGTCGATGATGAAGCGATGAAGGGTTTTTAGAATGAAAAAGCAGGTGAACGTGCAACACACACCCACGTGTGCACATGGAAATACCATCTGTAGATATGTGAGAGCGTCGTGTGAATATTGAAAGGATTTTCATTGGAGCATTTAATATTTTATCGTGCTGTCTCTGTAAATAGGATTGAGTAGCTCGAGCTGGCCGGGGCCGGCCAACAGGTGCGGAGCAGGGTTTGTTATGCAACGCCCCCCGACAGCCGTTGGAGCTTGGCTCGGTTTCAGCTGGGCACAGATGTAGCACCTTTACATCATAATGCACGGACAGCGATTTCAGCCAGCAAACACATTCGATTTGAAGATGAATCGGAAAGGTGGAAACGAGCACGCCTTCTTTCATCTTCATCTCACAAAAGCTCATGTTTTCACGCAGAGTTTGACAGCACCTTTCTGGTAAAAGAGGGCTTATAAGTGGAGCATAGCAATGCGAGAACATTTGCCTATAAATACCACAGGTGGAGCAAAAATGGGCCAAAAAGAGCTCTACGGAGAATGATTTGTCCTCAGGGCACAACCTATCCCAAAAGCACACTTTGGGAAAAAAACTGTCGTAGTATTTGAGGCAATCGTTTTAGCTCGAAATGCTCACATGATTCAGCAGCCATGTAATCAGGTGGCTTAAAGACTGCCTGCAGTATCATCGAGGTTTGGGAGGGGGGTTTAGACGCCGCTTTGAAGGAAGTTGTTGTTGTGTCGCTGTGGCTCGAGGAAAAGTAATTGCCCGACATCAGCCCAGTGGAATTGCCTGAAACACAAAAATACAGAAGAGTGCACAAACATAAAGTTGCTCCTTCAAGGTTTATAATCTCCTTTCCGCTCTCCATCACTTTGTCACTCGGCTTCTTTGACCTATAATATCTGTATTAGAACCAGAACTGCATGTCCAGCCCCGGAGGAGGTCTAACGAGCTGCCCCGCTATTGGCTGATCAGGCTAATGATGCTTGCTCCAGCACTGCATCGTGTCACTGTGATAAGACGGGATGTCACTCGTGTCAATCGATGTGTCACCGTCGTGCTCAGAGCCGCGGTATAATTGGATATATGCAACGGCGTGGAGCCTAAACGCCCCGGGGGCAGAAGAAAGAGAATGGATAAAAAGATGGAGGAGAACAGTGGGAGATGTTCATCCTCATGAGTGTCAGTGAATGGATGTGTTGAAGAAATATGCACGTTTCCATATTCATACATTTACAAAGTATTGCTGTGGTTCTGAACCATTACTTGTTTTGTTTTTTGTTTGCAGAATTAGCTTCCAAATGTCAAGTGAAAGGTGACGCTTGTGATGACAAGCCTACAAAGTTTCACCTGATGGTGCACTTTCCCTTAGCTCAGCTGTGCCATTTAGCTGCTTCAGCTCGTTGTTTGGCCGGCTACATAACTTGGGTCTCATTAAAGGTGCCCTGTGGAAGTTAGTTGGGGACTTGGCATCTTTTTTTTTTTTACTTTTTACATTGTTTATACTGCTAGAAGTCAATGTCACTTTTTTTGCCACATCAGCAAAGTATGTAACCAACCAAGCGTCTGTATGTCTATCACACACTACATCCCACCCAGACTGCAGCAAAACTGTGATTTACATCTGCTTTTATTCCACACAAACATCATCTTTTTAATTGGCATTCCAGCCACTTCCATATGATCTCAGAAATCCAATACAGCTATGCTACTGTGTAACGCGAGCTCAGTCTCAACATTCAAGTCAATTCAATTCAATTCAATTTTATTTATATAGCGCCAAATCACAACAAAAGTCGCCTCAAGGCGCTTCATAGATACAGAGAAAAACCCAACAATCATATGACCCCCTATGAGCAGCACTTTGGCGACAGTGGGAAGGAAAAACTCCCTTTTAACAGGAAGAAACCTCCAGCAGAACCAGGCTCAGGGAGGGGCGGGGCCATCTGCTGTGATTGGTTGGGGTGAGAGAAGGAAGACAGGATAAAAGACATGCTGTGGAAGAGAGACAGAGATTAATAACAGGTATTATTCAGCAGAGAGGTCTATTAACACATGTTGAGTGAGAAAGGTGACTGAAAAGCAAAAACTCAATGCATCATGGGTATCCCCCGGCAGCCTACACCTATTGCAGCATAACTAAGGGAGGATTCAGGGTCACCTGGTCCAGCCCTAACTATATGCTTTAGCAAAAAGGAAAGTTTGAAACCTAATCTTAAAAGTAGAGATAGTGTCAGAATGTGACTTTTCCATCACTTCCTCTCTTCTTGAGAGAATCTTGCGGAGTGGCAATGGCAGATGTAGTTAAAAGTAGCCCCCGACGTTCTGGAATAAATGTAATTAATTCATTAAATTAATGAATAATAGTTTAATTCACACTACAGTGCTGCCACTTGTAGCTTCGTAGCTTCCACTTATATATCCCTCTATGCAGAAGAAAGCCTTGAAAATGCTGAGAAAAATATTTGTTTGCTTCTCCTGCATGGCAGCTTATTATTGATAAAAATCAGATCTGAGCAAAAAAATCTGAATTTAAAAATGAGTCTTGTATCAAAAAAAGCAAAAAGCAGCCTTTAATGTTTTCAAAATTAATTACTAGCTATGTCTGTGAAGGTTCTCAGTCATCCAGGTCATCGTAGTCAAAGGAGCTTGGAAAGAAAAGCGTCTGGACTTCTTTAAGTTACTTGAAGACGTTTCACCTCTCATCCGAGAAGCTTCTTCAGTTCTAAGGTCAAATGGTGGAGAGTCCCAGATTTAAATAATTATATATAATTACTAGCTAGTAAAGAGATTGCTCCCTGGTGCTGTGGATGGAACGTTGATGCCAGCCCTGGACAAGAACTAGAAAATGCTTAACTAGCCATATATATGAGAGTATGTCAGTGTTGTGTGACTGAGGTTTGGGGTTAGGTTGAGTTGTTTTCGCCGGCTTTCATGCTTTTTCTAAACTACATAATGCACAGAATTGTAGTCCGAAAGAAGAGTAAGCTAGTACAAGCTAAAAAAGCCAAGCATATAGCGTGGTAACGTTACATCTCGGTTACTGCGCCCAGGATAAGATGTTGAATTTCTCCCAGCGTGGCAAATAAAATTACGATTTCAACTGCTGGCTGTGGATGCACAGTGCAGCTCGGGCTTTCTGCGAGCTGCTTCCATGAGTGAATGAGGGAGATGTTGCATGGAACGGGAGAGGGAGGGAATGATTGAGTTGAGCACATTAGAGACAGTTACGATGAGGGGCATCCATCTGTTTTGGTGCACGGCGGGTAACCTTGAGGCTGTCAGAGCGTTCCCAGCATCCACCCTGTAGGCCTCACAGGCTGAGCCCAGCCACAGACACATCCATCAACACATGTTCTTAGACACATTTCAGCTGCAACACATACAAATCACCCAATCAATACCTTGAAAACATAGCCTGAACTGAAGGGCTTAGATCGGGAAGATTTTTTCTTTTGCAGGTGTGTATGGTGCATGTTTGTTGTAGTTTATGAGTATTCATTTCAGATTTGCATCACATTGTCACATACACAAACACACACATATAAAATATATAAACAAAATATACAACGCTAAGATAAATGTGGATGTTTCGCTGCTGTTCACCAAGCAGCAAAACAGCTTCAGTTAAATGAGTGCGTTTAAACGGCCAACTAGCTTAATGCACAGGACTACACTCTGCCATCTTGCTTGTAGTCACAGGAATGGATTTATGCACACTAATACAGACTGCATGGAGCAAACACACACAACGCGAGGTTTTGCATAATTTTAATGGGGTCTTATCACACATATACAAATAGACATGTATGCTGCTGCTGTCTTGCTGCTCTCCTCTGCTCGCTTTTTCACCAAGTATCAAAACAGCAATATAGCACTTCAGTGAAATCAGTGCATAAAAAGGTCATCAAAGAATTGGATTCACGTGCACTAATATGCACGAGTGCCTCGACTTGCTGCTACAACATGGAGCAAACACACACTGTCTTAATTCTCTGCTAAAGATGTTGTTACTGCACTCTAATTTTGCATAGCAAATATTTCTTAGCTGCTATAATAATGCTTAAAATTTCACTTAATGAACTCCTAATGAATACTAATCATTCAGATTGTTACTTTACCAACATTTTACAGCCTCTATTCACTGCTTTTGCAGCTGTTATGGCTATTAAGGCATTAATTTGACTCCCATGACTATTCAAGCTCTTGAGTGTGTTTGGCTGGACTGCAGATGGTAGCGTGATTGCTTTTTCTCTCATTGCTGCATTTGTCTGTTTTTGGGCAGGCTTCCTAAATTTTCTTTTTCCATGTGTCCTGTTTTTGTCCAAATACCCAGTGAGCTTTAGTTTACGTACGCGGTCATAAGGGGTTGCGGATGAAGTTGTTTGTTTACCTAACAGTGGGACGGATCAATAGGAAGCTTCTCATCACTTTCTTTCCTCGCTACACTCAACAAATGCTTGTGCAGTGTGGCGGATGGTTTGGAAAGGCCACACAAATTCAAGTTATTTGTCACTGGCCGACAGCATCCCCACTCTGTGCTCGATTGCAGCAGCGAGTGTCTGCAATAGCCCTCCTTCCTCTCTGCTACTGAGGTTTCACAACACCAGTTTAGCAGATTGTGGATCAACAAGTAAGGTGAATTAGTCTGATTCTGTTGTTCTCGTTCGCTCCCCTTTTCTCAGCAGTGTCATCACAGTGTCACAGTCTCTCCACTCCAAGCACTTCATAGACTTTACTTAATCAGAAACCAGGAGAACAGGATATATGTTTTAATTTGTGTTTTTCTCAAATCAGAGTCGATCTGTATGTCACACTGGATTTAAACCAGCCTTGGATAGACACCTTTGCACACAGGCTTTACAAGGTCCTCTCCCTTTCAAATAATTCTTAGCACCTGGTTTTGCAATTAGAAAGCAGCAATTTTAACCAGAGGGCAGTTGTGTCATTCAGTCAGTTCAGTTGCCATAGAGAGGTCACTTAGTTATTGCATCATTGTGGGAGGAAGCAGTTTGGTCCTTCAAGCTAAAACAAGAAAGAATTGGCTAAATTGCGCTGGCTGATAGCTTACAGCCATTAATTTTAACCATTTGACAGCTCTCAACAAAAGAACCCCGCCGTGCGTCTGAAGGGCACTCATATGGCGAATACAGTTCTTTGAGAAGAAGGCCAGGGCGTTTAGTTTCCATCTGACGAAACTGATGGCTTTCATCAGGTACAGTAGGCATTTTAAAAGCCAATTACCTCTGACATTTTTATTTTCAAAGAACTGACAGTAACCTCTCCAGAGTGTGCAAGAGTTCAACGCACAGAAGAGCTGGATGTACAGGATGCACTTACCTCAGTCTAACGACCCTGAAGCAACAAAGACTGTGATCTAAATGTGTTCAATAAGAAAATAAATAAACTGTCAAAGCATTTCTTTGCATTTTAGCAAATGGCCTCCTTTATGCTAATCACAGGAGGGAAAACAGTGTTTCACACTGCAGCACGCACAAAAATGATTGCAACCATGTAATAATGGATGTGTAATGAACTGTAGCAACAGGTTTGCTTTAAAGATGCAGAGCATGTCTGTGACCCTGAGTGAGTCAGTTGCAGTTGATGTTTCACAACGGCAATAAAGTAGCAATTAGACAAAGTCTGTCTGCTATTAGTTTGTGAGCGTTTAGCGTCACGAGACACGTCACAGATAAGCTGCACAGACTGACTCTGATTGGTTCCAACATTATTTACAGACCTTCATCAGTTTGTTTGAGAGTGACTGCAGTCAGCCTGAGTCAGACCACAACTGTTTGGTGGCAGGTCGCCTCCCACCAGGCAACCTGTGCAAATTGAAATTCATCACTCAGACCTTTGGGCCATAAATTTTTCTGTCTCCTTCAATCACAAAGAGGCTGCTAGGTCCCATTTTCACTAGTGTGACTGAGACATAATGTTTGGTCCTGAGGTCCAACAGCACGAACAGCATCAGCATCTGTTAGTTTTGCTTTGAGTGTAACTTTTCAAATTTGCTGTGACCCTGGGGCTGCAGTGTGATGACTTCTGCTCAGATCTATTTATTGTTTTGCAGCCAATCCTTAAAAGACCCAAGTTTGTTGTCGAACACCCACACAGTCCTCTTTTATTATTAATAAAGAGGATATGGGATTACTGTACTGTGGTGATTCGTATTTCAGCATGCTTTCTCTTTGCCCTTTCCAAAAAATAAGATCAGGCAGATTGAGATGGTTCATTCACCTGTTCGATGCTATGTTGTGTTCATCATATGAATTTCTAGCACTCCTTTCTGGTACTCAGTTTATTGAGGATATTCTAGGGCTGCATGATTAATCGTTAGAAAATCGCGATCTCGATTCATACTTATGTGCGATCTCATTTCCAAATGACAACGATTTTAAAAAATAAATTTTTTTTTAAAAAGACGATGACGATTGTACCGCATTTTGATCCGGGACGTAATCTGCATGAAAACAAGCGCTCACTCTTCCTGCTCAACAAATGACAAGGGCAGAGCCTTATACCACGTGATACAGAAGCTGTGCCGTGTGATGCTAAAATTAGCAGGAAAAAACAACAGAGAGCACGTCAGGGATGACGAGAAAGTGACTGGAGAAAATCCGTCCCGGTCAACCACCCAAACATCAATAACGGGAACCTTACACAGCGCTTCCCTATACCCGTCGAACTTCCGCAGGCACAAAGAAATTACGGAGGCTGTTACTTATCACCTGACCAAAGATATGGCTCCATCAACACTGTGCAAAACGAGGGATTTAGGAAAATGATCAACACCCTAGACAAACGCTGCACAGTGCCGTCTTTTCTATTGTTGCACTACCTGCTCTATACACGCAGTGTCGAGCAACGGTGGAGACGGAATTTCAAGCAGTACAACATTTTGCAGCAACAACAAAATGTGAGACATTTGTTGTTTTTATGTTTATTTATTGTTTTTATGTTCAGTCTCAACTGTTACGAAGTTGATGTGCAGTTAATAAGTGCAATAAATATTTATACTGGAAAAGAAAATCGTGAGAGAATCGTGATCTCAATTCTAAGACAAAAAATCGTGATTCTCATTTTATGCAAAATCGTGCAGCCCTAGGATATTCCTTCTTGGTATCTGAATCTCACACACAAACTGGGGATGACTCATGTTCTATAACCGACATCTGACCAAACACTGCTTTAGTAGTTTAAAGTTGAGATATACCACATGCTTAGTGCTTCATGTTCACCTCATAATTATCAAGCTCTCAGCTCAAGTTCTCGTCCTTGCCTATGCTGTCGCTTACTACCACTTTACTTCACACCTCTTTTTTTTTTAAATTCCTCTTTTCCTCAGCCTCATTGCTAGATGTCAGCAATTACTGTGTCAGCAGCTTCCCAGTTCCTCACTTAGCCCCCCAAAAATGGCACTCACAGACTTTTCACTGTAGATTTTACACTGAGGTGCTGCAATATTAAACTATGTAGGTTCCCTTTCTGCCAGCAGCCCCGTCGACACCTTGGAGGATAGACACAAGGCTGTGGTTCTTCTGGGTCCTCTGGATGCTGGGTTGGGGCATCTGTGGATTGTGGATCCCGCGCACCGTGTAGATGTATATTTAGATCGGGTAGATTTGGGAATTAGACGAGGGAATCTGGAGGCCAGGTGACTTTATCTGAAGGGATGTTTTTGTGGTAGCATTTGAAAGACTTGCCCACATACATCCCTGAGCATTTCCATTTTAATAGAAGGGTCAGTGTTTTGGGGTCAGGTTGAGTGTGAGTTAGATGGTCAAAGGAAGGGGTCTAGATGTGTGAAACCCCGTCATCCTAAACTGGTTTTTGGTATGGAGTAAAAAAAATGAGCTAGAGCAGGAGGTGAAACTTTCCTTTTCCTGTTATCTTTCCTGTAATGAAACATTACCTTTTTACATTTTCATATATTTCCACTAAAGTGGCTCATCTTCAGCCTGCTTTACGAATCATGACATGAAAAAAAGCTTCCTCTCTAAAGGTCATCATTTATATTCATTATACAATGGCCTGGATGAATAAGTAATCCTGATTTGCTCAAGGGTTGTTGATTAATTTCACATAACAGCACTCTTACATACTATACTAAGTCCTTGTCCTTTTATTCTTTATTATCTAAATTCATGTACCTTGTTCAGGTATGGCTGCTGCTCTACAGCAAAGGAAATGTGGATTCAGATGAATGTCGGCGGTTCTAAACATGCATGTGACCACATTCAGACCTCAGTTTTGTCTTTGGACTGGAAATACATTGAGTATGAGTTACTAGAATTCACTGACAACAAAAATAAGCTAGTTAAAAAGTTAGCACTCATATATGTTTAGACTTTAGTTGAAAATGTCTAACTCTTGTAATGTTGCCCAGTTTCTGTTCTGGCGGTGTTTTCTAAATCACACAATAAATGATTGAGTTGAACTTTTAGAGAGAAGATGAACAAAATAAGTAGCAGTAAAATGATCAGCCATAGCTTTGCCCGTATTTTACCTTTTAGGGACTAATGGAAAATAAGTAAACCACATTGTGCGTGCAGTTGTCATATTCATAGCAGGGCCCTGCTACAGTACAGCCCAGGGACAACCCTGCACATAATACGAAAGCCCCCTCTCTCTGCTCCTCAAAGTTACTGCACCTTTCTTGCTTTCCATAGGTCTTCTTCTCTCTCACACACACACACACACACAAATAGGACACTGATGCCATTTAGATTAGTATCCCATGTGACCAATGCTGACATGAATTTGCTGGGTGACAAGGGACCCAATTACAGCAGAGAGCTGATCGTCCACGGACCAACCGTTTCAAATTGTCTCCCAGGCGTCAAGCAGGGGGAACAGGAAAATGTGTATTATTGAATGTGTGTGTGTGTGTGTGTGTGTGTGTGTGTACTGTATTTGTCTGTAACTGTGTCACTCTGGTTTCACATCTTTGAGCGAGAGGCTAGGATAAACACCAGGGTCAAATACATCACTGTGGCTAAGAGTAACCCAGAGTGACGGCTGTCAGTCTTGAGATGACAAATACAAGTTATGAGCTGAGACACACACATGTGCACACACACAGACCTTGCATTGCTATGTGGGCTTACTCATTGACATTATGCATTACTTGAGCCCCTTTCCTTACGTTAACCATAATAACTCAACACCTAACCCTAAAGCTCAACCCTAAACCAATCTCTAATCTTCACCTTGAAACCTTGAAAAGAAGCAGTCCAGGTCCCCACTGTGACACAAGTCGCCATGAGTTAGTGTGCAAGCAGGTTAAAGGCCCTGCAACACACACACACACGTACCCACTTTAGGTGGTAGTGCGGTGCCAGTGTGCTCTTTCAGCCATGATTAGTGTCTTGGTAACTTTTTAAGAAGTAAGAAAAAAGAGGGGGCTGTGGGGGTCATCATAAGTTTATCGCTGTTTTTACAAAGCAGAAAGAGGCGCGCTGCTCTGTTAGTTGGCATGTTTATACCAGCTGGACCTCGCAGACGGAAAACGTACTCTCTGGGTTCAAATTTGAAATGTTAATCTTTTCTGCTAAAAAGCACTGCTTCAATATAACGAGCAATTTGCAAAGGTCACGACGATGCAGTGCAGAGTAATCATCGTGTCAGACACAACATTACACTGCTGAGGTCCTTTGCAGATATCATTTTGATTAACCGCTCTCTCGCTTTTCTCTGCTTGACAGCTATCTTAACCAAATCTAGCTCGCCGCATTGATCAGTTGGCCTTTAACGGCCAAACAAATACTTCCTGTGGTGACATAATTGATTGTAATCAATCTTTCTCGGCTGCAGCCGTCCGGCGTGCTGCTGGCTCGGACTCGAGGGTTGCATTGCGACGGTTAAGCCGAGCGGCACGCGCGTCTTCGGGTTTAGGTGTTTTGCATTTACACGCTCTGTGCACGCTCGCTTTAGCAGCTGTGCCGTCTTTGTTCCGTCTCGGGCTATTTTCAAACCTCGTTCACTTCAACACGCAGCCTTCTCCTCTGCCCCACTTCTTGAAATGTCTCTGCGGCAACGTGAACCCCGCGCTCTGCAAGCACCGTTTGTTTTCCCTCCTCTCCGCCTTTGCTTCGGTGAATCGAACCTCCTTCTCACTGAAACGTCTGCCAGGATAAAAGCGTCTCCCATCGCCCGGGTAATGCTTTTGAAAGGCCTTGCGTGCGTATTAGAGGCAGGCTCGGGGAGCACACTGGGATGTCATATGTGCCGTCCTGGCATGAGGCAGAACGGCTGAGGGAGCCAGAAAGTCCTCCCTCCTCCCCTCTCTTCCGTTTACTGTTGCTCCACACTGAGCTGACTCACCTCGGCCGGGCCGGGGTGTTTGTTTGTTCTAAATAATTATTTTACAAAAATGGTGCAGGTAATGCACTTTGGGCTGGTTTTATTCTGCTCAGCGAGCGGCTGACAGTGATGGTGGTGGTTTCCCTCTTTATTATTCACCATGTAGTGTGTGGTGAATGCGTATGTGTCAGTGAGACTGGCCCCAGGCTTTTGCCAGCCCATTACTCCCTCGCTGTTCTACATGTGTGTGCGCGAGTGGGCTGTGTACACGGCCCTTACTGATTGTCTGCCCGTCGTAGGGACCCTCATTACCGCCCCCACACTGTCACAAGCATCTGCTTCCCTCCCTCTTTCTTTTTCTCCGCCTGCCATGCACTGCAGTGGGCTCCTAGCATCCGCTGCTCTGTTCTGACACCCAGTGAAAAAGAGATTGGAAAACACAAAGAGTCTATATCAAACAAAGAGGGAGAACTCACATGGGGGGGACATGGAAAGTAGGAACATATGAGTGTGTCCAAGCTGAAGGTGTCAGCAGGTTCTTGGCAGTCTTATCAGACTCTGAGTGCTAGTCCCTAGACGGAGATCGGTCTGTGGCCCTGGTTCGACCCTTGCCAAGCAGGTCCTTCACCACAGGCGACCCCTCAGAGAGGCGGCTTTTACTATCTCACAGCCTGGCGTGGAGGAAGGTCAGGGCCTGAAGAGGAAGAAGGTCTGTGTGAGGCAGAAGAAAGGCAGGCAGAGAGAGAAGGTATAATGAGTGTTTCAGAATTAGCCTGGCTCACACAGAGAAAAACAGCAGTGTGTGTTACTAATGATTTGTTCGAGTAAAGCCCAGCGAGAGGGGGAAAAAACCCCGGAAAGGGCAGAGGAGACGGAAAATGAAGAAGAGGATGGAAGGGAAGATTTTTCTCAGAGCACAAATTGGAAACATGGCTCTTTCTTTTGGTCTCTGTTATTAGAGATTACAGTGACAGGCAGACACTCGGAAGGCTCAGTTTTGTCAGCGCTCAAAGTCTTGACAGCTTACGGATTTGCAGAGGAATACGAGTAATATCCCTTTTAGATGAAATATTGATTTAGACATTTTGAAAGTGATCAGCTGCATATTGTCCTAATGACGCGTCACGTAGCATCCTTCTAATCCCTTACAGAGAAGCATGCTTACGCCAAACTTGTTGACACGCCTGTGAATAATAAATGTAGCATGTTCATTCACACGTTCTGTCCCACAATGTACATATTTAAAAAGAACGATACGCACGTACTCGTTTCGTTTTTAACTGCTTAAGACCGGAGTGATGGATCGTCCTACTTTAAACATGTGCTCTTAAACCTACGACAAGATAATTATTTAACAACCTCAAGGGGAAAGACATCCATTATCATATCTGCAGCTAGCATTGCTTTCTGCTGCCTGCGTGGTGGTGTGGGTCTGTTTAACTTGGGCTAATTCTTCAGAGATGCAAAATGAAAGTGATTAGTCTTCCCCGGAGACTTTGGTTTTTTTGCGTTTGCAGAGATGTAAACCCTCTAGCTTTTCTGCTTGCTTTTTGACACTCCTATCTCTATCCTCCTGCACACTCTAAATCTGAGAAGGAATAATTGATGGGGAGATGATATTGCTTTTTCCTAGCTGTTGAATCACAGTTTATTATAGCGCTCACTATACAGTAGCCAATTATCACATGGCACAGTTTCACACCTGTTTAAGACATACACTTGTGTTTTTTTTTATCCTGACCGCGTCTAAACGTCTCAGCTTCATGAACAAACTGATGTTACTGGGTCTGATCCAGCGACATTTACATGTCACTTTCACCACAGCTCTAGTCTGAATGCATTCAGTCACATTAACGGATAGGCCCGTATAAAATACAACTGCACTTGTCTCCGGTGCATCTTTGTGAACTGCACATCACTGTTTTGACCCTGCAGCTCTATAACACAGCGCTCCTTTATTTAAAGAAAGCAGTCGCATGTAATAAACGTGCTTTATTCTCTACGTGCAGCATCAAGAATTTGCACATTTGCAAACTGTTCGACATGCATGTGCAAAACACACACTGGGTGACGTTGCATGAAGGAGAAGCACAAAGAGCTCGACTGCCATATTTCATCTATGTAGTTTTCTGTCTTACAGATTGAAATCCTTCTAAAGTACAGGGTTGGCCATTTATATGGATACACCGTAATAACATGGGAATGGTTGGTGATATTAAAGTCCTGTTTGTGGCACATTAGTATATGTGAGGGAGCAAACTCCTCAAGATGGGTGGTGACCATGGTGGCCATTTAAAAGTCGGCCATCTTGGATACAACTTTTGTTTGTAATTATTTTTAGATTACAAACGCATCCATCCATCCATCATTTCCTCCCGCTTATCAAATTTAGGGTCATGGTTGGGCTTGAGCCTATCCCAGCCCCGGACAGGTCGCCAATCTGCAGCAATGACTTCAAACCCCGTTCTGAAAGTGGTGGGATTGTTTACACTAAGAAATCGACCATTTTAAGAAAAAATAAGGTCATTTTGATCAAACGCATCCGGTATTGATTTTGATTATTTTGAGCTCCGCTGTCTTGGATCATAGCTGCCTGAGCTTAGCGTAGCACACATGAGTCAGTTCACCTGCTGCAGGTTCTCGTTTGTATGGGTTTCTAGGCTGCAGTAAATCCCTCGAGCAGGTCTGCAGTTGCCAGCTGCAGTCCAGGAAAGTGCAAGTACAGTATATCCACACACAGAATAAGACTCTCTGTGGTAGAGCTGAAAGATAATGAGCTCTGCTAAAACTGCAACCTGGCAAGGAAATTTCAAAATAAGAGCAAGAAGATTGTCATTCTTTCAGTCCCCTACACATAATTGGGAAAGGTTAATATCTGGGCAGCTTGCCCAAAATAGGTCTGCATGTGGAAAACACTGCACTGTGTAGATGCTGTATTTCTATCTGTTATTGTTATTTGCACATAAAGCCATGAGCAGCAGTAATGTAAAAGTGACCCAAGTGTAAATGACAGAACGCTGTGACTCTTACAGATTGATGGTGCCAGCAGTGTTATATGGTCCCTGTCTGAAAAGGGCTTGAGTCATAAGTTATGGACATATTTAATGAAACTAAATAGGGGTGTGTTCATGCCCACAGCAATGGACCGCTGTAAGTTTGTATGCACACTCACTTTTAATTCTATATTCCTGGCAGAAGATCAATGCTTTATCGCCTGTATATTATTAGCTGCCCGCTGTTAGTAATGTGATGCATGTTGGTGGTAATGCTGCTTGTCAGACTTGCATTGATTGGTGCATCTTAGGCTCTGAGAAGGATGCGAGACGATGACATCCATTACATGTGGCCGTGCTCATTAAACAATAAGAAAAGGAAGAAATCAAAAAGCACAGCTGGTTCCGTTATGAGGATACTGCGTAACAGGTCAGAGGTCACGATGCAGTTCGACACCACGGCTCATAATTAGGAAGGTACGTAATCAAAGCTGTATGAGTAACCTCAAACGCTGAGCATTAATGGGCTAATAAGTGACCTTAAAGCTCGTTTGGGTAAAGTTGGAGTTATATATCCCGAGCAAAGTGCAGGTGACTCTCCCTTCTAAATCATTTTTATAGTTTCGTGCCTGATAGTTATCTGATCTTTATCCTTAAGTTTATGCCAGCCGGCGCACAATAAAACACTGCAGACAGATTTATGTGACTGAATAGATAATTACTGTTCTTGCAAAGTGGCCGTGGATACCTTAAAGCAATTTTTTATGCCAACAACGGGAGCTCAGGTTTTGCATCTGCACTGTTCTGTCACAGTTACACAAAATGCTTCGTTTAAAGTTCCAAGAGTGAGAATTAAGTTCCTGCTAAATCCAGAAGATTGGCATTGCAATTACACACCCCTGCACTCGTGTAAAAATAACCTCCTCAGCTGAGGTATTTTGGTGTTCTACCTTGCTAAACTAATGGACTCCTCATCTCATGTTTTTCCCCTTTTTATTTATTTATTTTACATTTTCAGCAATTTAGCATGTTTCAGCAATAAGCATCTGACTGAAAATCCATAGATATCAGATTTCTAGTGCCAGATGCAATTCCAACTAGGGCAGCCTGTGCTAAAATTGTATTCCCGGTTGCTTTAAATGAAAGCAGCCAGTGTGAATAACAAAAAAAGTGATGATTTTGTATTTCCACTAGCACTGCTCCTATCAAAGCTTCTCTAATCACACAGGACATCCCTGGATGTTGGAGGATTCTAGCGATTCCTTAATCTCTACCTTTGTGATTGGGTGGTTTGAGCAAAGCCACCTGGCTTCTGCTAGCTCGTGCGTGGAGCCTCCTTGAGAAACAGCACAAAGATCTTTTGTTTTTGCAGCTGACTGCGGTCTTTTATTGGAGGAACTTTCTCCTCCTTTCTATTCTTTCTGTTTTCGTATTTGAAACTCACAGAGGGGGGCAGACTGTGCCGTATATATATTTGTCCTCCCGCTATCACCTCAAGGTGTCATGTGAGATGCATTGCCATAAGCAGATAATTCTTACTTTGCGTTGCCTGAAAGTGCACCATAGCACATGTGCACAGAGTTATGTGGAGCAGCGTTTGTGCGTCCACGTTTTGCAGGAGGTGTTTTTAGAACGTTTAAGGTTTGAAATACGCAGCGTGCGCGTCGGTGCTGGGGGTTAGGAACACGGGGATGTGTGCTCGAATTGCATTTTTACAGCTGTGTGCTGTAAAAACTAATTGAAAAGAAGGGAAGAGGGTGTTCTTTCACTTTGTTGGTGCTACAGTGTCACAAGCGCTGACCTCCAGAGCTTACATCATGATGCTGACCTTCTGCTAACTGCCTCTTTGTACGTTTGGAGACATAATTCCTGGGATCCTCAACAGAGTCAATATGCTCTTTTTCTGCTCCATTTCTGCTCTCCTCCTCTGTGAATCATCGCCGTCGTTATATAAATGACTTTAAAACACGTTGAGACACCATCAAGAGAAATTACGCTCGATTCCTGAGTCACGGCTCATTTAATGGGCTGGCTGATTTTGTTTGGGCTCAGCAGTGTTGCTATCCTTCGCATGTTCTGTATCCCCAGGACACGTTAGCCCAGCACGTGGCGGCTGTGCATGCGTGCATGCGTGCGTGCGTGCGTGTGCCTTTGTTCACTTTTTACGCAGTTTATCCCAGAGAAACAGGACTGATGTGTGTCTGCTCGAATCCAAGTGGGGTATGTAAATCTCTGTGTATGAGGATTAAATGGTTGAGGGGGCTGCTGTGAACTAAAGCAAAATTTCAGTCTCCCAAGGTTAAGTCTATCTGAATAGTTCAATTTATATTAGCAAATACTCCTGACCTCTTTACCCAGAAATACACACTGATGTGCAGCTTTGTTAGGGAGGATTCTCAGCAAGGGCGAGCTCTTGCAGGGATTTCAAGGATACATAAATGACTCCAGCTGAAAAGCTCGAGGTTCAAAAGTTCAGTTATTGGCATGGATTTTCTGATTTTCATTTTTAAAATGTTGAGTAGTGCCATATCGTAATTGAAATTTCTATTTAAAATTTAACCTGTTTCTTTTCTCCAGTCTCTACAGTCCCAAAACAATAGAACCGCTCCTATTTGTTCTGCTTGGAAACATGTTAAAAGAGTAATGAGCTTTACTTTCAACTCACTGAAATGAAAATATGGTTTAAAAAGATGGAAAGTTGCTTTAGAGTGCAGACACTTATCCCGGGGTTTATTGACTGTGAAGAAGCCAGGGGATAGATAACGTAGCGGAGGAGATTGTTCTGTGATAGCAGCTGATACGTCAAATAAAGTAGGCTGTGTTGTGTGAACACCAGCATTTGATTTAATAATAATAGGAAACGCAGTAATATATTGTATCCCTCCTGTTTTCCCCCGATATCATTTGTAGTAAATAAACCCACTGTGGAAATGCAATTTAGCTTGAAACTTCTGGAACAGTTTTGGTTTGAATTATGTTTTAAAAAACTGCTGTGTAATAACTCCCCTTTAAAAAAACAAAACAAAACAAGAAAACAGTGTGAATGTAGTCATATTTAATATGTGTGCAGGTGTGTACTAGGGCTGCCACAAACGATTATTTTGATAGTCGACTAGTCACCCATTATTTTTGTGATTAGTCGACTAATCAGATCATCATCCACTGGACCTAAAACGTACAGCTTACTGCACAAGCATGCATCTGCTCTTGTATAACTATCATTAGCTTACAGCTTTAAGTGTTTAAGGTCTGTGCTAACTAAAAATAGAGACAAGATGATAGTTTATAAATTTTTAATGAAATTTTCAGGTTGTTTCGGTGAAGTTTAATAAACTCCTTGCTATCTAAAATATAACAGGACACCGGAGTAAATTCTCCAGCATCTCTCACTTCTGATAATCAGCTGTCTCCTTGACGTTTATTCAGCTGTGTAAAAACTATAACTTTAATCTTAGCCAAACCGATTCACTCAGGAACAAATAAAATACTAAAAAAAAGCCAAACAATAACATTTTTAAGTTATCTAAGTGACTTATATATCATGTTTAACCTGAGTAGCGAAAGACAGCGGTGGGTTTGAAAACGATTTGCCAGAGTCCGGTGTTCTCACGGCTCTAGTGAGCCTAGCCCCCGGTTAGCTATCGAGCTAGTGGCTAACAGACGTCTCCGAAAACGTCGGAGCGCTGTCACTACCCGATCCGTACCGGAAACCCGATCGGTACCCCGCATGCGCGAATGGTGTCTACTTCCGGTCGTAGCGTTTTACGATAGTTATGGGTCAGAGTATCTGTTAAAATGTTAAGAATATTAAATATATCTTAAAATGTTTGCAATAATGAAGCATTTCAATACAATGTAGACAAAAACGAAAAATAAAAAGATAGTTACGGATCGGGACTCCCCGATCCTTACTGCGCATGTGCAAAGTCGGACCGTACAAATCGGGTCTACCCGATCCGTACCGCGCATGTGCAGGGGTTTTCTTCTTCTTCTGTTCTTTTAATGGCAGTTTACTCCCCAGTGGACGAGGATACTGCCACCTGCTGACTGAGCGAATGAACCCTATTGTAAACTGAATTGGCGTCATTACAAACGTGTGTTAAATTTGATTTAGTGATCATCAAGTGTGTTTATGCTTGTCTGTGTGGAGAGGATTGACTGGAATAGTGATGATGATGTCCGCTATCACTGTCAATTGTCAGTAAACACTTAATCTGGCTGCTGAATCTTCACGTGACACATTGCTAAGTCAATATTATTAAGTCTGTAATTAGGCGCCATTCTTCTTATTTTACGGCGCTGTTGTTCAATCGGGGACGCTCTCTGTTGAGGAGAAAAGCATGAATTTGTTTGTATACGGATTCTCCATTGTTTAAATGTCCCGGGCAGTCGAAAAGGAGGCAGAGCTGTTGAGAAATGCTAGGAGCTAACTGGGCGCTAACCGTATCATTCAAATATATTGAATGTCGCAAAGAGAGGAAGTGACGTAAGATTTGCGCATGCGGGGTACCGATCGGGTTTCCGGTACGGATCGGGTAGTGACAAGCGCTTTTGAAAATATGTGGTGTCTTGATAAACTGAGCAGATATTTGAGGTTTACACAGCTACATTCTCGCCTGAAAATATGTTAAACGTTTATTTTGTGACCCAGAAAGAATAATAAGAGTAATATTAAAACTAACTAGCTGCCGCCATTGTTGGAAACTGAGCTGGGCTGCGCTATGAATTCTGGGACACAGCTTCTTCTTCTTCGGGGTTTAACGGCAGCTGGCATCCTTGTACATGCAGTGCTGCCATCTTCTGTTTCAGTCTGTTATTACACTCTTAAATCCTACTACTTATTCCTGCGTCTTTTGTGATCTTACAAAGCTTCAAACGACGCGTCGACTATTAAATCAGTCGTCGATGATTTTGATAGTCGACTAATCGTGGCAGCCCTAGTGTGTACTGTTTTGAGGTTTGGGGCTTTTTTTTACTTTGTTTTCTTTCGACCAGAACAATGTCCTTAGTGCACGTTAGGCTCTATAGGAAAATATCATTTGTGTCACAATAATAAAAATTTGGTTGCAGACTGCGACAAATTATTGTGTCTGTGAATTAGAGTTATTTTGGAAATGGTTGCTTCAAAGACTGGGACCAGGTCTGCGACAGCTAGTTATCAAATTGCCATAAGTGCTCATCGACCTTGTTTCAATAGGAATATATACCCAGAATACAAGCACCTGCAACCAGTTGAGTCAAGTCCCCTCTTGCAAAGAGACAAGCTGCTCTCATTGGTGCAGACTGACTCAGATTGATTGCAACAAGTTTGCCGTCTGTCTGCATTTCTAAATGAAATGGCAATTATATGCAAACCTCAGCAGTCAGCCTAAGTGCGTGAAATTCAAGGTAATCACTGGATCACATTATTCCTAGGTTGGTGTTCTTTTTTATTTTAGTATGGCTGAGCCTTAAAAAACACAGCATTTCATTAATCTGAATGTAACAAGGGTTTCGGTGATAAAGAGTAAAAGCTTAAATGCTCCCTTCTAAAAGAATGTATAGAATTTTATGACATGTCTTGAAAGGCCATTTTCTCAAAGTGAAATTATGCTCCGCTTTAGCAGCACTTACATAACTTAAAGCTTTTCATGTTATTATGGTCTGAAGGTTCTTATAGTCTTATTTCTGGAACATTTTACTTTTGATAAAAAGTAACAACAAAAACTTTGACCCTAACTATCCAACAAAGGGATGAAGATCTGTTGAAAACTCTTGTTACAAAGAAGAAGTACAGTAGCTCCTAATGTAAAGTGTTGAAGGCGGTCGCAGAAGTAATAATAAAAGTACAATCAGGCTTTCAAATGTTAAAATATTATTACAGTTATTACAGTATGAGCAGGTCACAGGTGGATATTCATGTGTTCATGTGTCTTTGATTAGTCCACTTGTGTGGTCCAGCCAAGCAATACTAGCAGACAAAATTTGGAAACGTTACAATCGTCCATTGTTCTCAGACAATGAGTCATCATAATTTTTGTTTTTTGTTTTTTGCAGTCAGGTGTGAAATGAAAGACAGATGCCTTCATTCAATATCAAAAAATAAAATCTGGCTAATATTTCTCCCTTAAGTGCAAAATAATAATAAATATATTTTAGCCCCTTTGCATAAATAGATCCTCTTTCAGTCGCTGACATTACAGTAAAAAGAAGTTAGAGTTTAACCCTTTAAAACCGGTCGGAACGGCACGCTCCGTTTTGCGTAACTATTTTTAAATCCCGGTAGCTCTGCCACCACGTAAGCTAGCGCAATAATTTTTTTTGCATATGAAACTTGAGGAGTTGTACTTACATCTTATGCCATCAGCTTGTCCTCGGTCACAGTTTCCTTCCACATATAACTTTGCAAAAACTGCATAAAAAGCACAGCAACAAAAACATAATATTCCAGAAACACGCTTTGTCGATCCGATCAGCTGTTCATAACACTTCCTACGTCCATCAGCGCGAACTATCGCATGTCCGCCATGACCTGCCCAAAACCAGAAGTGACGTCATTTTGCGAAAATGTAGTTTTTTACCATCAAGGCCTCATGAGCTTATACTGGTGTTTTTAAAAGTTATCTTTGACTTTATGACTTTCTGTGTCGTTTCTGGGATGCTTAGGACTCATATTGCACTGCTGGAAATAGTTTATTTTGATGCATATGCTGCTTTTTTGCAAATCTGCACTATAATAATTATTTTCGTTTTTCCTGCAGTTTATATATATATTGGTGTATTTCAAAAATAAAACTATGAAGACACTCAAAATAAATTTCCTGTGGTGGGAAACTATTTTGTGCAACTTTTTTGTATTTACAGTTTTGAGGGATAAGCCTCTTAAATTTCTCTAAC